>NC_058371.1:77899396-79099396 GCF_018350175.1 Felis catus | reverse complement strand
CTTTTTTGAGCCATCACGACATTCTTTTATCTTCTATAATGATTGGAGTATCCCTTTCTGCAGTGTATTAAAATCATCTTTGAATCTATCTTCTAGTAAAACTCTCTGAGGGCAGAAACTGCACCTTATTCACTCCTGTAGTTCCTGATCTGCCTAATCCTCCCATGCATATATAACAGACACTTAATATATATTTAGTAGTTAGGTGGATGAAGGAATATGCTCCTTCTTTACCCAAAGCTTCATACTCTCCATGTAACTTAGTTCATTCACTAAATACCAAAGCCCCTCTCCCACCTCCTCAGAAAAATTTTTATACCTACTGCTTGACACTGTAAACAGGCTAATCTCCTAAAGGTAAGATTATTGAATAATGTAGAAAAAGGGCCCAAGTGGACATCAGCTTACTTGTGCTTAGCAGCAGCAACACTTTCATTATGGTGTATTCTTCAAAGGTAAGCTGCAGTCGAACAAACTGAAGGCTGATTTGGTGCATCCCCTGGCACAATTCGTACATGGCGGACTGATGCATCTTCTCTCTGCAAAGGAAATGAAGAAAATGTCTGAGAATACAAGGTTCATGATCAAACCCAGACTGGTGGCCCAAGGCAGCTTAATAAGAGATCTGACTCAGAGTTTTCCTTTGGAAAGGCTTCAACATGGAGCAGATATGTATTTGAAAGACAAGTTAGATTTCACACCGATTGGCAAACTGCTTCTAGGCCAACACTGCCATCCCATTTACTAGTACCCTGCAACCATGTAGCAGAAGCACTGAAACCAAACTTTTTCGAAGGGTGGCATTATATAATTTTATGTCAAGAGTAAGGATGACTGTGTTGTGTTATATAGCAGAGAGGCCATTGTGATGTGGGGTAAAGCCCACAAACTTCTGTTCCTTTTCAGATACCAAGTGCTTATTAGCATTTTGATAAACTGTATTAGATGCTGTGAACACAGGACAGTGATGATCAGTCCTGTCTCCACATGGACCATCCTCGTGGAGGTCATGAAACACGACGGTTAACTGTTTGCAGCAGTACATTCCAAAAGGAAACTGGACAAAATTTTTAAATGTGAGAACCTTGAATAGAATCTTTTTTTTTTTTTAATTTTTTTTTCAATGTTTTTTATTTATTTTTGGGACAGAGAGAGACAGAGCATGAACGGGGGAGGGGCAGAGAGAGAGGGAGACACAGAATCGGAAACAGGCTCCAGGCTCCGAGCCATCAGCCCAGAGCCCGACGCGGGGCTCGAACTCACGGACCGCGAGATCGTGACCTGGCTGAAGTCGGACGCTTAACCGACTGCGCCACCCAGGAGCCCCTAGAATCTTTCTGATAAAGGCAAAAAGCAAGATGAGGGTTTGGGGCAATATATGCACATTTTCATGAAAACAACCAATCTTCTCCCTCCACCAAATCCAAATGTTTCCCTAAACATCTACATTATGTAACAACAGAAGTCACCATTGTCCCTTTCCATGAGAAGTAAGCAAAGCATCAGTTCATTTTTAAGATTTTTCTTTCTCAAAGTCATAAATCTTTTGGGAGGGCCTGGGTAACTATTGCTTTATGATGACCAGAACTTAATAACAGAAAAAGAGACTATTAGTGAAAAATGGGAACAGACTTGACAAAGGCCAAAGAAACAGAAAAAAAAGGTCAATGATGGCTGATAGATTTCCAAGGGTGACTGATGGCAGGTAGGAGTCTGTGGGACAGCAACATTGCGATACAGCTCCCAGGATGCATTCCTGGGTTCCCCTCACTGGCAGAAACCCTTTGATCTCAACTCTGAAAGCCACCTGCACAGAACCCAAAATGGAACACAGAACATTTTCTCTCCATTATTATTATATGTCTTTTGTCTCCCAGAAGCTGGAAGATATTCTTAATTAAATAGATGTTTCAAACACACACACACACACAGACACACACACACACACACACACACAGACACACACACAAATAGCAGGAGCCTAGGCATCCACTATCCAGAACTAACAATGTAAATAAATGCTAATGTTTTTTTGTCATATTTACTTCAGATCTTTAAAAATTAAACATGGCAGAGTTACAGCCTGCTCTGTCTTCCTTCTGGTTCCCATTCATCTTCCTTCAAGAAGGGCACTCGCGCACGTTGGGGGATCTACTGTTTCCTCTCAGATGTGCATATTTTACTACCACATGTATGTATCTGTAAAAACAGCATACAGTACCTGATTTGTTTTATGTAAATTTGAGATGAGATATACACATTCTTCTGCAACTTATTTTCATTGAATGTTGTAATTCTGAGATGCATCTATTTTAATACAGGTAACTGTAATTTAATTCATTGACACTGGTGCAAGTTTTGTTTGTTTGAATATATTACAATTTACTTATACATCCCACTGCCAATGGCCACTTGGGTTGTTTCCTCTTTATCACTATCACGAATGATGCCCAAAGGTATACCTTGTGCATTAATCTAAGATGCACAATGACAGCAGAATTGCTGAGTCACAGACCAGCACACATCTGCTGCTTCCATTCCAACCAGTAAGAGATAAGAATTTCCTTTTATTCCACATCCCTGGCAATACTTTTCATTATCTAATTTAAAATTTGTTGCCAACTGATGGGGGTTGAAAGGATAGTCCCATTGGTGCTTTTACTTGCATTCCCATTAACACCAGTCCGCTGAACATTTTTCAAATGCTTTTTGGCCATTTGGGTTTCTTGTTTGGTGATGTGTCTCTCCATATCTTTATCCATGTTACTGTTAAGCTTTTTCCCCTTCTATCACTAAGCAACACTACCTTTATTCTTAGTATTTTTTTTTTTGCCTTAAATTTTTTTTCTGATATTAATTTTGTTTCTTCCTTTCTCCTTTCCTGTCTCTTATTTTCTTCTGCTCTCTCTTTAGAATTTCCCTGGTAGACCCTAATTATATTTCACATGTCTCTTACCAACAGCAACAACAACAACAAAAAAAAGGATTTAAAAAATCTGAGAGTCTGTGTATTTTAACAACTCAGTTTAATCTGTTTTCCTTTATCAAGGTTACTGATGTTTTACGATTTTTTTTTCTATCACTCTAACTTTCCTCTTTTCCCTCTTTCTTGCCACTTTCCTTCCTTTTACTGAATTGATCCGGCTTAAAAAAAAAAAAATCCCCCTTTGCAGGGTGCCTGGGTGGCTCAGTTGGTTAAGCGGTTATTTGGATTTCACCTCAGGTCATGATTTCACAGCTCGTGGGTTCAAGCCCTGGACGGGACAGGCTCTGTGCTGACAGCTCGCAGTGTGGGGCCTGCTTCGGATTCTGTGTCTCCCTTTCTCTCTGCCCTCCCCCCCACAACCTTGTGCTCTCGATCAAAAATAAACATTAAAAAAAAAATCCCCCTGTGCTCCAGGAATGGATTCAGAAGGTACACATTTTATTTTTCTCTTTAATTATCATGTTGTGAATTTGTATACTTAAAAATTGAAAGTTAATCCATAGCTTTTCCATGAGAAACACACAAACAAGTAGAATACCTTTGGTCTACTGCTTCTAGTCCTCCATGTTACTGCTCTTTAGAATTTACATTACACCGTTTTTCACATCTCCCCTGAAATCAGCCCATCTCTCTTCACACCCACATGCCCGTCTGTCTCATTTTGATGTGTTTCTTTGGTCCCCATTGTCCCCTGTACTTCATCCTTCTGGGTTCGATTTCTTACATATTAAAGAATATTTTCTCATAATTCTTTCAACAGCGGTCAATCACTGAAAGTTCAAGTCTTTCAGTCTTGATTTGTCTGAAAATGCCTTTATTTTACCTTCATTCTTTAAAAAGTTAGAGGGGCACCTGGGTGGCTCAGTCAGTTAAGCATCTGACTTCAGCTCAGGTCATGATCTCCCGGTTTGTGAGTTTGAGCCCCTTGTGGGGCTCTGTGCTGACGGCTCAGACCCTGGAGCCTGCTTCGGATTGTGTCTCCCTCTCTCTCTGCCCCTCCTCTGCTCACGCTCTGTGTCTGTCTCTCAATAAGAAATAAATGTTAAAAAAAATTAAAAAGTTAGAGATTTTCCAGCTTGATACTTTTGTTCAATATTCTGAAGACAGTATTCCACTGTAGCTGGGCCTCAATAGCAGCTGCTTTGGGGAGATTTCTTGTTAGGCTAGTTGTCATTCTAAGGCAGGTAGCCTCCATTTTCTCTCTGGTAACTTACCAAAAACTCCATTTATTTGATGCCTGCAGTTTCATTATGAAGGACCTAAGTCCTGCTCAGGATTCAATATGCTTATTTGATTTGAAGATGTAGGTATTTCTTCAGTTCCAAAATGTCCTTCTACGTTGTTTCTTCAAGTATCACCCCTATCCCTTTCCTGTTACTTTTTCTCTTTGGACTCCTATTCGCAGGGCCTTGGATCTTCTCATTATGTCTTCCATATCAACCTCCCTCTCATATTTCTATCTTTTTATCTCTCTGGACTGTAACTAGGCAATTTTCTCAGATTCACTTTCTAACTATACATATTTTTTGTGTGTCTGATACGTTTAATGTCTACAGTGTTTTAATGACAACATTTTTCATGTCTAGATGCCTAGAAATAACTACTTAGTTCTTCCTCAAACGTCTGTTATTTTCCATAAGGTACTTCTTACTTTGTGGTTATTATATATTCTTTCCCTAAATTACACCTTTACTTACTACATCCCTGAATACTTTTAACATGTGTGTTTCCTAGTTGCCTTCAGATTTTTTGGTGGTGGTGCTCAATTTTCTGGGATGCTAATATGCATGTCTGAGCACTGTTCTGGCCTGGGTGAATCCTCAGGGCATTGCCTTGTGGAAGGGACTCTGAGGGAAGTTTCAGCATTTATAACTGTTGGGGGTATAAACATTTCACTTGTTTTGGACCAGCTTTTATGCTAAGGTCTTAGCTTACATGCTCTTTTCAAGACTTGTGTAGTTTAAATTTAGACTCCACATTTGATGTGATACAGGCTTGTGTTTCTTATGTCTTTCAGCTTCCCTGCCATGTCCCTGGGCTGGCTGGCTGGTGTGTTGAGTTTTACTGTCCTTATTAGTAGACAGTGAAATCTTTGCAGAGCTGTGGCTTTATACAAGAGCCTCCACTTTAGGCCCCGGCCTTGCCAGAGTCTATGTTCTTGTCTCCTGTTCGTGTCCTAATATCCACCCCCCCGTCGGAAGCATTCATCTACATCCACTAGTCTGTGCGCCAACTATAGCTTTGGGTCCAAGTTAAACCACTCGGGCTGTGAATTCCCTCTTCTCGCACCTGTTTGTTCCCCCTTTTAAGCTTGCCTATATATCTAAGACTTTCTTTTTTACTTAAAAAAATTTTTTGAATGTTTATTCATTTTTGGAAGACAGAGAGAGACAGAGCACAAGCAGGGGTGGGGCGGGGGGGGGGGGGGGGACACAGAATCCAAAGCAGGCTCCAGGCTCCGAGCTGTCAGCACGGAGCCCGACGCAGGGCTCGAACTCACGAACTGCGAGATCATGACCTGAGCTGAAGTGAGATGTTCAACTGACTGAGCTACCCAGGCGCCCCTCTAAGACTTTCTTTTTTAAATGCAGAATTTCTATGTGCTTAGAGAAAAAAAAAAGGCTCAATTCAGTTCCCCCATTAGGATGATTATGATTCTTAAAGGCAGGATCCATGTCTGGCTAACCTTTCTGAATATTAAATAGAATATGAGAGCCAAGTGTCATGTGTCAATCTTTGCTCAATGTATGTTCTATGAATGAATGAGAGAGAGAAGGAAAGAAAAAAAGTGAAGACAGCCAAATGAAGATTTGCATATGATGATGCTATTAGAGCAAGATGATACTGAAAACTTACACAAGGGAAGATCAAATATCTAGTAAGATAGATATGGCATTTGTGAAGTTCTTCAAAACTTTCTAAAAAAGAAAGAGGAGAGATTTAGGTTGTACAATGGGGTGGAGTGGATTACAAATCAGGATATCCATGGAATACAGCACAACATGCATTTGACACTATACAAGTTAAAAAGCAGACTCTACGCATTTGATTCCTCAGGCCACCTTGTGTTGGAGACAGCACAGCCATCCTTGGCTTCATCTCAGGAGGGTCAGGAGATGTGCAGCCCATGAGCCCTTCCGGGTGCCGGCTTTGTGAGTCTGCGATGGTTCTGTTTCTGAGACCCAGACTTACTGCATGTCAAACTGGGATACTAATAACAATTTCAACCTTGCAGAAATGTAGGAATCAATTATATGGGAATTCTTTTTTAACCTTTTAAAAATTTTTATTAATTTTTGAGAGAGAAAGAGAGAGAGAGAGAGAGCATGAGTGGGGAAGGGCAGAGAGAGGGACGGAGACACAGAACCCGAAGCAGGCTCCAGGCTGTGAGCTGTCAGCACAGAGCCTGATGCAGGGCTCAAACCCACAAACTGTGAGATCACAACCTGAGCCGAGGTCAGACACTGAACCGACTGAGCCACCCTAGTGCCCCTGGAAATTCTTAAATTATAAAGTACTGTACAACTCTTATATTCTTTTGTTTTTTTGGTATAAGAAAACAAAATGCTTTCTGAGAGACCCAAGATCATTTTGCCTAAAGCAAACCAAGCAATAATCAAATTTTTAAAATGACTTTATAGGAAAATAATATTGCATTATCATGATTATTTCTACATGTAGGTTGATAATGCAGAAAAACCAGAGAGAGTGCCGATTTTCAGGGAGGTGAAAGGAACGTGCCTGGAGAAGAACATGAGGACTAAACACCTCCGTGTTCAAGTGCTTCTGTTCTCAGATGTGTTGACAGAACATCCCTGCTCAGATTTAAGGGTAAAGAGAGACCTCAGATTCTACCAGAAGACAGATTAGAAGATCAATGTGTGCACACCTAAAGAAAGCATTTATTTTTATTTTTTTGCCCTTTCAGTCTGAACAGCAGCTCCTTAACTCCTTCTTGAGGTATTATTATTACCTGAATAACCTCCGTGGTCTTCGTAGCTGTCATGCATGGGCTGCCTACTGTATACCAAGGCTAAACTTATTCTTGTCAATTCCCACGATGCCCTGTGACGAATGATCCTCATGCTCATGATAAGGAAATGCAGGTACACGATGCAGCCCGGAGCCAACCCCAGGTTTTCCATCTCAAACTCAGGCCGTTTATCTCTCTCTGCACTTGCCAGTGGCCCAACAGTTTTTAGCTGTTTTCTCCAGAGCATCTCTTCACAACTATGAAGAGATATTTGGTACCTCATATGTTTTGTTATTACATACGCTCATTTGTTTACCCTTTGCCCTCCATTATGTGGGAAGATTTTGTGTTTACAAATGCCGCTGCTGTTTCCACTGCATGAAATTGAGTTCTCCAAATGAAGAGTACAAGGTACTCAATATAGCTTGAAATCTCAAGAAAATAGGCCATCTTGAAAACACATTTTACAGCACATCATTTTTGCACAATTAGATTAAATGCACAGAAATGTACATCCACAGAAGCTGAAACAAGGACAATCTTTTTGGCACGATACTGGTATTAATTTTACAATATTACTTCACAGAAGTACTCTTTGCTACGTGCTTTTATTCATTTTATAATCTTACCTCATTTCAGTAATGTAAAAATATATGAGCAACTTTGGGGAAAAGACAAAATTTGTATAATGCTCCTAAAACATAAAAGTAAATGCAAAAGTCACCCTTGAACACTGAACCAATACAAAGGCAGTAAGAGATTACTGAAGTCGGCAACATCCTTGTATTAAAGTGAATGTCAGGACTGAATAACTGACAGCCTTCTACACAGTGGGCACATGTCATCCGTTTATAAACATCTCATTTGCAGAACAGAATGAACTCTATTTTTGGATAAATAAATACAATAACCAAAATGGCCATAGAGACCCTGTTCCGATTCCAAAGACCTTGGGATAAAATCTACAAGAATAATAGTTCTAAAATATTTTTTAAAAAACACTTCAAAAAGATAAAAGAAGTATTTCAATAGTTTTGCAAACTTGTAATTTTCTCAAACTAAGAAACCAATTTTATTCAGAGCTATAACTTCATCTGGTTCTCTCTTAGAACGTCCATAAAATCATAAGGTCATTTGGAAATAGTTTTAAAATATTAAAATAATCTAATGTCTCCAAACCTGATTAATAACTTGGAACAAAAGTGAATAATTCAAGAGTTAGAAAATATTTTTTTCCTGGCTTTTTGAGAGAATTTGAGGTTGCAAATGGAATTTACTTTCATGATAACAGTGGGAATTAGAAAAAGTCCCATTATAATCAGAGTATTAAAGACATTCACAATTTAAATGATTCATATGCCAGTTCCTGCTTTTACTTTAGTAAATAATCGGAACAACTTTTGTGTCTATGGGACCCATGCCTTCTTGCCATTATTATGTTAACAGTATTGCCTTATTTTACATTATGAGGATAGTCCTTTGAACCTATTGGCCACTGGCCATTAAGGAACACTCTTGTTTTGGTATTCAAGTATCGGTTTACCAAGACACTACTAAAAAAGTATATGAAAAGCTTAGTCATTCAGTTATCTGGAGGTCTATCTGGAGGCAGCTGATTTGGGAAATTATTGACCCAAACTAAATGCAATCCTGGAATCATATTTATCTTCTGTTCTGTTACAGGTAAATATTTGATAAGCCCAAGCTACAAAACATTCCAAACTATGGGCATCTGCAGAATTCAGGAGCTCTAAGTATTAGCCCGAATGTCTCCTGTGACTTCTCATGCTGTGGCTATCTACAGACAGAACACAAGCTAACTTCTACTTAAAGAATCTTTGCAGAAATTTAAAGCAAGGTCTGAAAGAGACATTTGTACACCCGTGTTCACAGCAGCATTATTCGTAATACCCAAAATGTGGAAGTGGTCCAAGTGTCCCTAGACAGATGAATGGGTGAACAGAATGTGCTATTTTCATATAATGGAATATTATTCGGCCTTAAAAAGGAAGGATATTCTGACAGATGCTACAACATGAATGAACCTCGATGATATTGTTAGGTAAATAAGCCAGTCACAAAAAGTCAAATACTGTGTGATTCCACTCATATAAGGTATGTGGAGCAGTCAAACTCATAGGAACTGAACGTAGAACGGCTATTCCCAGGGGCTGGAGGAAGGAAGGAACGAGGACTTATTTACCTAATGTGTGAATATACTTAACACTAGTGAACTATAGAGTTAAAAAGGGTTATGTTGGTAAATTTTATGTTATGAGTATTTTTATCACAATTGAAAATATTTCTATTAGAAACAAAAAGGCTTCTCTGCAGCCCATGATCCTATCTGCTGTACTTTGATTGAGATTAAGAAACTAGGATGTGCATTAATTATGTAGCTTCTCTTAGGGTTCGGGCTTTTCATTCATTCTTCTTCTTTTATAATATACAAAATAATCTCTTTTCTTCTCGGTTTCTGCTACTTGCCTTTCACCTTTTTGTGTCTTGATGGATTTTTAGTCTTACTGTATGTACTTTTACTGCAGGCTGTGCTAAATGTTTTTTAAAAGCAGTAAGAGTAAAAATTCTTTAATAAACCATAATTTCAGAAAGTCAGTCAGAAACACTTCCTCAAAGGTCTGTCTGTTGTAGTTCTGGTACCCTGAGGGAGAAGGGAAAATACAACTACCTTTATCACTCTTTTCTCTTTCCAAGAATTTACATTTAATAAACATAATCCCTTCACATTGGCTGATTTTATAAATGCCAAAGCATAAAAGGTCCCCAGCTCTTTCAACTACAGGAGTCTATGAAAGGTACAGTGACATTTTTTAACTTACAATTCTTTAGCAATATTGCACTAAAGTGTACCCTGGTCACCTAAATACCTTTCAGGGGTGTCAAACATCACTTTATTTAGTAAGGAGCTACAAAAAGAAACTTTTCACGTTAGCCCATGGATTAAGCAACAGGCAACTCTCATCACTTCGAAGGCGCGTGTTCTCCTGGATAATCATCTGTGGTTGATTTTTGTATGTGTGTAGATCCCAAATTACACCAGTGCTAAATAAATATCTGGTAGCCACTGAGAACAGGTAAATCCAATGGATTTCACACACTGTGAGTTGCTCGTAAAATATAGATACCAACAACACCCAGCAAGGCTCATTCAGGGCCTCAGTCTGGAGCCTCAAGACTTCACAAGCAAGTTTGCTAACATTGCTCTTACTTCTATAAGTTGCCCCTAGGAATGTGTGTGTGTGTGTATTACATTGTAATACTGTCAGTCTTACACAGAGAGTGAAATAATTTCAGTGGTGTGGTGCACGCACAATCACAGCCAATCTGAAAGACCAGACCTTACATCTGATGCTGCAGACCACACTATTATGTCCAAATAAATGTAACATCGTGTTAAGTGGTCAGTGTTAACAGATGGTCCCTGTCTTAGGCTTGTTATTTCCCTAAAAAATAACATGCAGAAACAGGTTCCCTCCCCTTAATTAAAATAAAAATGAACTCAATTTGAAGATCCAAATTATTCCAGTGTATGATATACATTTTTTTTCATAGTCTTACCAGATTTTTCCTTAACCGATGAACAAGATGTATCCATAAAAGGACCATTAGGCTAGCTGCAGTTCTGATGTCTGTTATAGTATTTATGTCATTTATTTACAGCCAGGGCAGAACTTAGTCACTTTGGTCTAGGAATTGCTGGAAAATGTTGCTTTTCTGGACTAATGAGCCAGAGAGTGGTATCCCAGTGGTCTTTATGACATTCATCAATTCTCTATTAATTGTACATGGCCAACTCTAGTAAGAGTTAAAAGCTAACTCAGTGTTTTGTTTGTCACCTTAAGTGACGTTCCAGAAGGGATGTGTTTTTCTAGAAGTACCCTTGAACCTAAGCATCACAAATGGCCACTGACTTCAGTAGATGTTACACAGATCAAATCATATTTGACAATCTAAAAACTGAGAAAGGGCTTGGCTACATGACCATAATTTGCCACTGACAGTCCTAGAAATCATGAAAAAAAATTCTTTTCACCATATATTTTAGGTACAGTTTTTTGTAAAACACTCTTTTGTACCTTAGGTTTTAAAATACTTACATAGCACAATTTCTTTTGGTACAAGGACACATATTTGTGGTACAGGAAAGAAAACAGGAAGCTATAACCCACTGTGAAAATTTCCTCTTACCTGCTATATTAAGGTTAAAATACCCAATAGCATGCTTAGAACCTCATGAGCACTTAATAAAATGCAAACCATGTTAAGATTTAACACCTCAATTGCTCGACACATAGAAAGGATACAAAAAACCAATATTCTCTGGTAAAGGATTTTTTTTTAAATTATCAAAGTCTCATTTTTGTAGGATGTAGACTTTAACACTAAATTTCTGCAGATTTAATGATAGGCAGACCACAGATGTTCCAACAGAAGACAGAAAACCTTCAGTGAGCTATTACTGCCTCAAACCGGGACACTTTAGGTATAGACTTAAAGACATGGCTTACTTTCAATAAACGACCACAGTTTCCTCACTTGTGAAAAGGAGCCGTAAAAAGGCTAGATTCCTCCTTGATAACCACTGAATTTCAAGAATGTCAACAAAGTTCATTGCTGAATTCAGGAGTGTGGCTAGACTATTGTGTGGGTAAAGGGTGACAGCAAAGCACTTTTCCTAGTACAATAAAAGATTTGTATTAAATCGCAACTTATGGAGTCATGGTCTTCTTGAAGCCAGAGTCACATTATTCTAGCCACAGACCTGGCCCAGGTTATAAGGAAGGACATTTACTCCGATAAAGCCCAGGTATTCAGTTAGGCTTCCAAGGTAATGGCAGAGTGTGGCTCACACAGAGGTGCCCGCCAGTGCGCGCATGGTGAGACTGGGGCTGCAGAAGGCAGAAAGCAACTGTGCTCGCATGACAGGACCGCGGACTCCTCCTTCTACCTGCAAAGTCTCCCTGTGCAAGAAGAAAACAGCCGAACCCCCAGAGACTGTTATCACAGACACTACTCAATTCAGTAATCAAACTGGGTCCTAGAAAATGTTTTCGGGTGCCATGGTTTTGGAAGAAAGGTTTTTTTGTTTTTGAGTTTGAATCATTCTAAAGGCTGGTAAGTCATCTGCCTAAATACTAATAAAAAAAGATGATGTTCAACTCAATTAATTTATTAGACGTTAGCCACGTGTCCTTTCTTATTATTCTGAACATCTGTCACAAAGCAGATTTTGTTCAGGACATTATGAACAACTGCATCATTCATGACTGGGTGAAGTGAGTATAACACGACCAGGCCACTATACCCGTAGTGACATCTGTTTCCTCTGTAAAACAGCAACACTGAAACCATACTACACATGTGCATGAAGTGACACGAACACAACACTTATTCAAAGCACAGCCTAAATGTTTCTCATCTTCTTTACCCACTTGCAGAAAACTGCTAGTCAAGATAGCTGAGTACAGCTGATGTTCCTAACCTTCCCTTATACTCTGAAATTCTATGAACTTCCGAACATTCTCTAATCAGAACAAAATGGCCATGCAGTCTTTAATGACAAACAAATGATTTTGGGGGGAGTTTTTGGGTTCATCTACCAGAAGCATGGAGGGTAGAGGCCGATGCTTCAAAAGCAGGCAGGACCCCATTCCCAGCCAGACACTGGGCCTCACAACCTGGAAAGAGACTGTGATTCGAACCCCTCCCTCACTACTGCTCAGCATAAAGGGCTGGGGGTGGGGCCGCGCAGCCAGTTGACAGCAGTGTTTTTCTGCAACAAGTACAAAGGACAGTGGTCAGGAAGGATATAAAATGTAATAAAAATCAGAAAAGCAAAGTCACTTCTTCGAGTAGCTTCTGGAACAATTTCAATGATTTTAAGACTAAGACCAAGACCAAGATGGGTGGAACGTGAGTGAAAAAGCTTCCCATTTTGGGTTACCACTCCAAAGAAGAGAGCAAGAAAGGTCATAATGAAGTGAAACAGCAACTTTGTTCTTTCTGTTTTTCTTCCCCCTGCAAAGGTGTATGAAAACCTGAACACATCTCGTTTCAGAACTTGAAAGTTGCTCAGAAGGTAGATCTTAAAAATTCTCATCACAAGATGGGGTGTCTGGATGGCTGGCTCAGTCGGTTAAGTGTCTGACTTCAGCTCAGGTCATGATCTCAGGGTTTGTGGGTTCAAGCTCTACATCATGCTCTGTGCTGACAGCTCAGGGCCTGGAGCCTGCTTCACATTCTGTGTCTCCCTCTCTCTCTCTGCCCCACCCCCACTCATGCTCTCTCTCTCAAAAATAAATAAAACATTAAAGAAAATTAAAAAAAAGTTCTCATCACAAGAAAAAAACCTTCATTAACTATGGTGACAGATGTTAACTAGACTTACTGTGGTGATCGTTTGCAATATGTGCAAATATCAAATCACGTTGTACACTGAAACTAATACAATGTTACATGTCAATTATGTCTCAACTTAAAAACTAAGCTGACATTGGGATGTAATATTTTTATTTGATAGATGAGAGGCAGTGAAGGGCTGGAGAGCCACAGGGGGACGAACACAGAGGAGAAAAAGAGGAAGAGAAAAATTGGAAGAAGCAACGGTCACGCAGAAGTGGAGGGACGAGACAAGACACACAAAAACAAAAAGCTGTGGAGGGAAGGAGATTTGGGAAATCAGAACTAACGAGAAGAAAAGGAGAGTGGGAAAGAGCCCCCTCCATTCTGAAGTGTGAGTCTGCAGCCCTTCCTGACCTATGAGCAGTTGGAGAACTTCAGCTGTGAACGTCAGAGACGCACCCCCTTTCCTGCTCAGGTACAGTTCCTCACCTGTGGACCGTAAAGCATTGTCTTCACTGTGCCCATCCAAATTCTCACCCTCCTTTGGAGGCCGACTCCAGTTTTAAAATTATACAATCCCACTAGGCAGCTTTCTTTGATCACTTCAGCCCAAGAGAATCACCTTCACTTTAAACTCCTGGAGCACCCAGGAACACCCCTCTTAAATAAAACTTGTCACTTGTCATGTGGTCTTCGTCCTGTTGGGCCACTACACATATGTCTAGGTCTTAATTCACAAACCACACCATAAAATATTCCAGAGAATGGAAACTCTGTCCTTACAACAGCCATGGTGGTGCTTTGCATACTGTAGGTATTCTCCATATTTATTAATGACTCATGAAATCCAAGTCTTTGTTAATCATTTTTTTTTAGCTAAACAATTAAGGGATTTAAATTTCACTTTAGGGGAAGTGGTCAGGATATTCATTTATATTGTCCTTCTTTTTTTAAATTTATTTTAAAAATGTTATTTATTTGTTTTCAGAGAGAGAGCGAGAGAAGGAGATGGGGGTGGGGGCAGTGAGCACAAGGTGGGGAGGGGCAGTGAGAGAGGGAGAGAGAGAATCCCAAGCAAGGCCCTATGCTAACAAGGTGGGGCTTGAACTCACAAACTCTGAGATCATGACCTGAGCTGAAACCAAGAGCTGGATACTTAATTGACTGAGCCACCCAGGTGCCCCTGTTTTAATTTCTAATATGGGTAAATACCAATAGCTATAACTTATATAAACAAAAACTCTAAAAGCACCAGCTCATCATTCTTCAAATTTCCCCTATAAACCACTTGACTATTGACTGCCTTTGTACCATACATAGTATGCATGTAAATGGAGATACTACAGACTGAATGTGTGTCCCCCCCACTCCCCAAATTCCTATGTTGAAGTCCTAAACCTTACCAAGGTGATGACAGTAGGAGTAAACAGGTTTAGATGAGCACATCCCCCAAGATGTGGTGGGAGGAGAGGAGGACCAGGAGGACCAGGAGGAGGAGGGGGAGAAGAAGAAAAAAGCAGCAGCAGAAGCAGCAACAGAGACCCCAGAGCTTTTTCTTTGCACCACATGAGGAGACAGTAAGAAGGCACCATCTGTGGGGCGCCTGGGTGGCTTGGTCAGTTAAGCGTCCGACTTCGGCTCAGGTCATGATCTCACGGTCCGTGAGTTCGAGCCCTGCGTCGGGCTCTGTGCTGACAGCTCAGAGCCTGGAGCTTGTTTCAGATTCTCTATCTCCCTCTCTCTCTGCCCCTCCCCTGTTCATGCTCTGTCTCTCTCTGTCTCAAAAATAAATAAACGTTAAAAAAAAATTAGAAGGCACCATCTGCAAGCCAGGAAGAAGGCCTTCATAGAACATGACCATACAGGTACCCCGATCTCAGACTTTCAGCTTCCAGAACTGTGAGAAATGAATGCCTGCTGTTTAAGCCACCCAACCTGTGGCATTTTTGTTACAGCAGCCCAAGGTGACTGAGACAGAGAGTGACATTATACCTGTAGCAAAAAGGAAATTAGGAGTTTATATACTAAATTCCTCTGATTCTATTGAGACAGTGGTCATTTCAAGGTGGGGGAAGCACAGATGATGGGCCTTTAAACGATGGTCGCCACATCTGTAAATGTGGACCCTGTCTGGGGCAGTACGCCTACTACAGAAACACAGATGAGCCTTACTAAGAAGGCTGAAGGTCACCAACTATGGCCGTCTCTTTTTTCTTTTCCTTCCCTACTAGTTTTTTCAGAAAAGTACCAATCCCAGAACCACCCCTCAAAAATTAACCTCTTCAGAGCCCTCCAAGTACACAACTCTATTAATTTGCTTAGGGTTCAGAGGTGGAAGTGAGGGATTAAAACCAAATCATCTGTCATGTACGATACGATAAAAATGGATAATTATGTGGCTCGGTTTTGGTTCTAGAACTGTTTAGAGATGCAAGTTCAGTGAATACTTTGTATATCAAGACACATTCAAGTGTTCTCTTCCTACAACCTAGAGGAGCATGATCAAAGACACCATCTGTGTCTGAGGATGACACAGACGTCCTCTGTCACAGGATGACCTGTGTCAAGGGAGGAAGCCTAGTGCTCTCCTTTGTTTTGTAACTGACTAAGCCATTCCTCATCACCTGCCCCAATCCTGCAATAATAATCACTGCATTGAAATTAAATTTTTTAAAAAATAAATTCACTCTAGTGGTTTTATTTTCTGTTGAAAGGAAGAATATTTTTAGCTGGAGAGACCAAAGTCCTTGGGCATGTTGATTGAAATAAAAAGCAACATGCTAGCATTAGCCACACTAACTTTTACAGATAACATGTCATATTAAACTGTTTCTGACTTTTATTCAAAATAAAAAACCGCTCCCTCTAGTTATTCAGATTGAATCTTAGACATGTTTCTTGCATCATTATTACTCTGTGCAGTCTCTGTATGATTCCATATGGCTTCAACAGTGCATTCTCTTTGCAGTTTCTTATGTTTTGTTTTAATTTCATACTAAACTGGAAATTTCCCAGTTTCATTAACTATCAGGAAATTTCTCAGGTACGCTACAAGAAGCAACATGTAAGAAATATTAATATATAACAATGTTCCTGAAGTAAAATTTGAGAGAACCCTACAAAAATGAATCCTTTTCATGAAGTTCACACGCCAAGCCCTAAGAGCACTGCAGAGTAAACCTGTATCAGGGATCTTGCATCTGACGCTTGTGCTAGAAAGAGTACTTATTAACAAACCAAAAATAGCCACCAAGTGCCAATTATGTAAAAAGCATTTTGCTAGACATTAAGGAAAATTTTTTCAAGTATACTTTCTTTGCTCTAGAAATTTCAGTGTATCTGGAGTGAAAATGTATATAAAACACAAAAAGCAGCAAACAACTGATACAGAAGAAAGTAATATAGATAAAAGGTTTTTAGGGTGCCTGGGTGGCTCAGTCGGCCAAAGACCAACTTTGGCTCAGGTCATGATCTTGTGGTTCACGAGTCTGAGCCCTGCATGGGGCTCTCTACTGTCAGCACAGAGCCCGCTTTGGATCCTCTGTCCTCTTCTCTTTCTCTGCCCTTCCCCTGCTTGTGCACACATGCTCTCTCTCAAAAAAATGAACATTAAAAAAAGAAAAAGAAAAGAAAAGAAAAAAAGGTTTTGGGGGAAAAAAGTCCCTTCTGATTTTGAAGGGAAGAGAAGTCATTAGAGAGGAGGCATCCTTTGGGTTGGGCTTGAGGGAGAGAAATGGAAAATGTTAGCAAAGGCACGGCAGTGGAAAGATAGGACTAAGAGAAGAGAAAGGTTAATTTGGTTCACATAGCATTTATGCAAAGAAGCAGCAGGAAATAATGCTGAAAATAGCATTTTAAAATTAATTAGTTTATCAAGCACTTACTAATGCCAGACAGTATTCTAGGTGCTGGGTATGCAAAGATAAACCAGACAGGCCTTCCCTCCCTGAGTCTATATCATGCAGGCAGGAGACCTACTACAAAGAAAATAAATGTGTGATATAATGGGGGAGGGACTGACTACAGGAGTCTCTAGATCTGGTGGTCGGACTTCTGAATAAGGAATATTTGAGCTAAGACAAGAAGGTGAGAAAGGACCATCCTCCTGCACAGAGCAAATAGCATGTATAAAGGGGGCCTGAGTCAAGAGTGGACTTAGATCCTTCAAAGCACCACCAGGAGGTCAATGTGGCTAATCAAGGGTGCTAGCACATCCTCTGAGAGAATCCAAACTGCACCTTATCGTTTTAAATGCCACTTTTTCGCGGTTGTTTACAAGGATGATGGTATGCTACCTGAGCCATGGGGACACAGCAGGTGGGACTTCTTCATGCTGCCTCCATGTTTTCCACCACCCCACCCACCTACCACTAGAGTGTGAATTCCATTTGTTCCTGTTGTTCCAGTGCGCAGAACAGTGCTTGGTGTATTGAAGTCGCTCAGGAAATATTTGTTGAATGGACTGAATAAATATCACATTATCTCCTTCACCCAAGAGCAGTCCAAAATGAAAGGCAGGGTTTAGGGAAAAAGAAGACGTGTCGAGGAGTGAGTTAGAAAGTCTACCTATGGTGCCAGTCCTTATAGGACTCTTCAGTGTTCTCACCCTTCTCAGGTGAGGGTGGTCCCGGCCCCTACGGGCTCACCTTGGGAACTTTCTTTGATGAGCAGGAACTCAGCAGAAGCATCCATAGCGGTTACCCATTTATTTAAGAACTTCTCTCCTCTAAACTCCTTTGCTGGAAATGTCTGCAAGTAACTCTTTGCTCCGACTCTACTTCCTATCACTGTGGTAGGTTGATTATGGGGAGGAAAAGCTGTTTTTAAAAGAATCAAAAAAAAAAGAAGGGAAGAAATACCCCTTGTTTTGAGTTCTGTACCTACCTTTCCTCTGCTCCCATATAGGACTAGGTGATTAGCTCTCATTTGTAGCTTATAAGATCTCCTCAGGTTTCACTGTACCTTCCCCTAGATTTCCCTCTGCCTAGTCGCCTTCAGGTGGCACAGTGTCTTCCACACCTGAACTTTATGCAAAAGAAAGGTAATTGCATTCTGTCATGTTTCTGCACCTTGTAGACAAGGATTCACCATTTGCTGACTTGTGACATTGTTTTTCTCTATTTAGGAGTGTCAGACTCCTGAGTGAAGAGGGCCAGATGCAAACAGCAGGGAGTGGTGGGAACCATGGGGGGAAGGGCAGCACAAGCACCATGGAAAGGGGGAGCTTCAACTCCCGTCCAACACACAAAATGGCCACACCATTCTGCTGCAGACTCTGGCCCTCAAACTGGTAGGATAGGGCCTGGTTTCCACAGGGTCCGAGGGAAAGATAAGGCACACTTTTTCTTCTTTCAAAGTTTATTTCCTCATACTGACCAAATGGAGATTTCCAAATAGAGAAAATCTCAGAAGGCTGCTGGTTTTTCAGACAGGAGGTAGGCGTGCCTGTGTGTGTGTGTGTGTGTGTGTGTGTGTGTGTGTAAGACAGGCACAGAAAGAGAAGGAGACGGAGAGGGAGGAAGGAAGGAGGTGGGAGCAGAAGGAGGAGGAGGGAAAGGAGAGGGAGTGGAAGGAAAAGGGAACGGGTGGAGGTCAGATACTGGAAACTACACAGAACAGTGCCCCAGTGAGCACAGGGGAAGTAAGAAATCCTGTCTGAAAGCAGCAGAAAGGGAACAGAGGAGGAAGAGCCACTGGGGAGAGAGGAGGAAAAGCAAATGCAGCCAGTAAAGGGGAAGCTTATCCAGGCTCACCCCACTTCCCTGGCTCCTCTCACCAGAACTCCTGTCCCTCATCCATCACTGGCTCTCAGCTGGAGCAAGGGTTCAGGCACAGAATCCACCTCGAGTGGCTCAGGAATACTGACCATGATGCCTTGGGAGGTGTGGGTGGGGCATGCCATGTTCTAACTCCATCTGTGCCTGCCTTCATGAAGACACCCCAACAATAATGACACGGCCTTGGAACACACGGCTGGGGTATGAGCGAGGCCTATTAGAGCTTTAGGACCTTAGGTGCAGAGGGTCCTTGAGAGCACTGGGGAGGGCCCCTCACTAAGGACAACTGGACTATGGCAGCACAGTGGTCCCCCCTGGGGATACAGCAGGGACAGGCAGCACTCCATGAAACAGATAATGACTGATAACTGAGTTTGTACTTCCCTCCTGGTGCTGCCATCACACAGCCGGGGTGTGGGAGTGGCGGGGGTTCATCTTCCATCACTAAGGAACTGAGGCTAATGCATCGGTCTGGCACACTCAGGGTACTCACTCGGAGGGGTCCAGAAAGTGGTACCCAGACTTAAACTCTTGCTCCTACCAACAGTCTCTGAACCAAAAATATATACATACATACGTACATACATACATACATACATATATACGTACACAAATGGTTCAGAACCACAAAGACAGTCAAAGATCATTCAAAAAACATTTCTTGTTGGGCTACCACTTGAGGGAATGCAAGCATCCTTTTAAATATATTTTTAATTCTAAAATGCTGGCCATGACTTAAAACATAGTGGTAACACTAAATCTGCCTTTCAGAAATTAAAAAAAAAAAATTGGAAGAAATTTCATTACAGGCTTAAATGGGAGTTTTAATATGTGTACTGAATTGATAAGAAATTTGAATACTTGCAGCTATCTGTAGCAATATATGATAAGCTGTTTCAAGGTACAATTGAATAATTAATCATTTAATACATATTTGAAAAGTTTTGCATTTATAATAAGAAAAGTTCTATGCTAATTTAAAGTATTAACTCATATCTTCACCCCAATGTTTAATAAAAAAATATTGGAAAGAATGTTTTCCTTAATTATTCCTTGCTCCCCACCTTTCTTCCAACTCCAATAAAGCCAGTACACAGCTGAAGATAAGATCTCTGGTAACTTTCAGATCTGTTTCACAGGCGAAGGCAAACACAAAGGATCAACCGTTAAAATTTTGTTCACCATTTTAAACAGCAAAGCCTCTGTTCATGAAAACTGCACCCCCATCATACTTCTTTATCATAAATGTCATCCTCATAATTAGCAATGATAACTTAGAAAGTGTCTTCCAGACTGATTAATAGATTGTTTGGTTCATCTGTTCAATAATTCATTTATTCGGCAAATATTTATAGAGTTCCTCCTTTGCCTTGGACACTAGGCCTATGCCAGGTGCTGGAAATTAAAAACCAATTAAGACAAAGTTCGTGATTTCATTGAGGAGGTACCAGTGAAACAAAGTGGGGATACAGATACCTGAAAAAGAGCTGCCAGTGCAGGTGAGAGGTAGCCTAAAACAGTGAGTGGGAGAGCAAGGCGGGATCACATCACAGCATTCTAGCCTCAGCTGAATGGCGTATATTACTCCCTTACACAAAATGCCAGTTCCTTACTTCACTTGCTGGAAGGGTATGGAGTACAGGAACTGGCTGAGGGAAAGTATAGGGACACGTTCAGCAGACATGAATGTGCAAAGTGTTGGCAGGTGACCAGTGACACGTGCTTCCTATTTTGTGGTTCACTTCTCCAGTTCACTCAGATCACATGGCATTTAACGTTAGTAGCCATACTGTCTCTCTTGAAGCCCTCACTTTTCTTGGGATCTGTGATGTGTAGCACTTCCCTGTCTTGCTTCCTTTAACCACTGCGTCTAAAATGAATTCAAAATTTGTATCTTCAGCTGGCTCCTCTCTTTAGGCTTCAGATGTCTATAATAACTGCTTATTTGATATCTCTCCTTGAATAATTGGAAGGCAATTCGATCTTATGTTCAAAACTGGCGTCATACACTCCCTACCTGTTCCCCTCCAAAGTCTGGTCCTCTACCTTTGCTCCCGTATCCCAGGGAATGACACCAAATCCTACCTGGCACTGAAGGTGAAGGCCTGGAGGTCATCCCCGACACCCACTATTTCCTCCCTTCCATTCTCTACCTGAATGTGACCACCAGTGATTCCTGTTGATTCTGCCTTTCACATCCTTCCATTTCCCTCTATGTCCCATCATCACACTGTTCTGAATTGAGTTCCTTCCTGCCACTGGCTTTGCACATGCTGGTCCCTCAGTCTAGGTCAGCTTCCCTCCTCCTGGACTCCCTACACCTGGTTCACACTACTTTAATCAATCCCAGGGAAGGCTTTCCTGACTAGATCAATACCTCCCATTAACTGCCCTTAAAGTACCTTCCCTTTCAATACTTGGAATTGGAATTTGAGGATTCTCAGGTCAATATCTGTCTACCTGATTAGACTGTCTGTTCCATGAGACAAGGACTATATACATGTACTTTCCCTATTTGAGAACCACCACTCAGAACATGGGCAGCAGTTAGTAAGTATTCCCTGAATGAATGCAGGATGAAGCAGGAGTATGCATTCAGACTTCAGTTGCAGGCCGTTCTTTCTAACCCTAGTAGTCTCCCGAAAAAAACACAGGTTCTGTGACAGAGTCACTCACCAAGCTCTTTTTGTTGGCGTGATCTGATCAAAAGGCTGTAGGTCATTTCCAAATGTTTTCTGAGAGGCACTTCTCCCCCTTCTCAACTTTGAAAAACACAGGCCTCCCCTGCTCTTTAGTTGAGAGAAAACTAGAGAACTCTAGGTTGGGGCTGAGGTCAAAGTTTGGAGAACAGGGACAAAATTTTCAGTCTAATAATTATATAATAACATGTAACTGTTTATAACATTGGAAAGCAATCTTTGTGTTTCCATTTTGTCTTGATTTTTTTTTTTAGAACAAACAAATGCACACAAAGCATATATGGCCTTTTCTATTTTGGGCTTCTTATTTATTTCCCAAATGCTTTAATTACATTAATTTAGATTTAAAATATAAGCTGCTTTCCCCTAAATCTCACTTGTTAAAAAGGATTCTTACAATTCTATACTTTTTTCAGAATCTGTACACTTGGATATGTGTGTACTATTACAAATTAACAGAATACACATACGCATAGGCAATAAAAGAAAACAAAGATAAATTGCACTTCATTAAAATTAAAAACTCTAATTTTAAAGGGGTACTATGAAGAGTGAAAAGACAACCCACAGAATGGGAAAAATATACAAATTGTATCTCTGAGAAGAGTTTAATATCCAGAAAACATAAAGGCTTCTACAACTCAAGAACACAAAGACAAACAACCCAATTAAAAATGACTAAGAGGACTTGAATAGACATTTCTCCAAAGAAGATCTACAAATGGCCAATAAGCTTATGAACCAAGGCCCAACATCATTAATCATTAGGGAAATGCAAAGCAAAACCACAATGAGATACAACTTCACAACTACTAAGAAATAAGTCAGAGAAAGACAAATGCCGTATGATATCACTTTTATGTGTAATCTAAAAAAGGCTCACTTGTAAAAACAGAGAGTACAATAGTGGTTACGGGGGCGGTGAGGGGGAGGGAATAGGAGAGATGCCGTTTTAAGGGTATAAACCCGCAACTAGTAGATAACTAAGTTCTGCAGGTTTAATGTACAGTAGAGTGAATGTATAAAATATTATATTATAATCCTCAACCTTGCAAATGGACTAGATCTTAATTACCCCTACCAAAAGAAAGAAAAGAATTATGTGCCTTGATAGAGGTACTAAGATGGCTACAAGGGCAATCATATTACAATATATAAATGTATCAAATCAACAGGTACACCTTACCTTTACTCAATGTTATATGTCAATATATTTCAAAAAAAAATCCCACCCCAAAACATTTTATACCTAATAGTATGGCTATTAAAAAAAATAATAACCCAAAAACAGAAAATAAGTGTTAGCAAGGATGTGGTGAAATTGGAACTCTTGTTACATTGCTGGTGGGAATATAAACACTACAACTGCTGTGGAAAACAGTATGGTGTTTCCTCAAAAGGTTTTTTTTTTTTAACTTTTTAATGTTTATTTATTTTGTGACAGAGAGAAAGCTAGTGGGGGAGGGGCAGAGAAAGAGGAGAGAGATAATCCCAAGCAGGCTCCGCACCATCAGCACAGAACCCAGTGAGGGATTCTGTCTCACAAACCATGAGATCATGACCTAAGGTGAGATCAAGAGTCAGCCACCCAACTGACGGAGCCACCTGGGTGCACCTCCTCAAAAGTTTAACACAGAATTACAATATGCTCCAGAGATTCCACTCCTAGGTATATACCCAAAAGAAATGAAAGCAGGGACTCAAACAGATACTTATATACAAATGTTTATAGTAGCAATATTCACAATAACCAAAGGTATAAACAACCCAAGTGTCCATCAACAGATGAATAGATAAATAAAATGTGGTCAATGTTCTCTATTTGGTAAAAATAAATAAGGTAGTTATATTCTATTAAGTTGCAGCAAATACTGAATGAGTGACTACTGAACTGCTCCTCCTAAGGGTAATAGGTTCTCGAGAGCCACTAGTCACCTTTATCAACCAATTTATATATAATCCTGTTTTATGTGCATTTCTGTTTAAGCACACCTTATTAATATATATATATTATTATATATATGCACACATATATACACATATATATACACACATATACATATATACATATGATTCATAACACTGAACTTACAGCCAACAGCACTATAACTCATGCCTGAAAGAAGCTTATCTAAGACCTATATTTTTTTTCCCTAAGGCACATTATAGCCATCTTGCTTTAGGAACACTAGATAGCACTTTAGCACTATGCTTAGAGATCATTTTAAACAATGAAATCACCAAAAAACAGCACAAAAATGCAAAAAAAAACCCCACATGGTACTAAGTAGACCATGAAAAGGCCACTTGTTCACAGTAAGAGGGCTGAAACAAAAAGGCAGAGAGTCTCAGCTGAAATGTACACGCTGGGCAACTCTAATTTATTGCTGCTCTGGGCACATCTACGAAGGACTATGGGAGTGCTTTGAGTATGGACTTTGGGGTTACAAAGAAATGTAGTCAGAAGGTCAGTTCACAAATACAGAATCTACAAACAATGAGGACTGATTTTATATATAATGGAATAATAGTCAGCCATAAAATGAAATTCTGGTACATGCTACAATAAGAGTGACCCCTGATAACATGAGTCTTAAGAGAAATAAGCTAGACACAAAAGGATACATACTGTATGACCCTACTTATAGGGAACACCTAGAAGAGGCAAATTCATAGGCTAGAGGTTATGAGGTGTTTGGGGGAGGGAAGACTGTGGAGTTACTGTTTAATGGGTTGAAAGTTTCTGTCTGGGATGATGAAAGTCCTGGAGACGGACAGTGGCGATGGTCGCACAACCCTGTGAATGTAATTAACGCCACTGAACTATATACTTAAAAATGATTAAAATGGAAAAATGTTAAGTTATATGTATTTTATGAGAAAAACTTCTAATAGATGTGCTAAATAGGACTGAACGGATCATTTAAAACTCCTGTTAAAGTCAAATGGAGACATGCTGGATGGCCCGAGTAGCAATTCTTGTTTACCCACACTTCCATTTAAAGCAAGGACCTTCTGGGATGCCTGGGTGGCTCAGTTGGTTAAGCCCCTGACTTCGGCTCAGGTCATGATCTCACGGTTTATGAGTTCAAGTCCCATGTCAAGCTCTGTGCTGACAGCTCAGAGCCTGAAGCCTGCTTTGGATTCTGTGTCTCCCCCTCTCTCCGCCCCTCCCCACTCATATTCTGTCTCTCTCTCTTTCTCAAAAATAAATAGACAGTAAAAAATAATTTAAAGCAATGACCTCCCTTAATGTGTTTTTCTTTTGCTTTATAGACCATATTAAAAAAAAAGAAGCCTTGCTATATAATAATATCGGCTGATTAATGAGGAACACAAGTAAATGAAAATGTGCATGTTGGCTGTTTAGCCTTGCTTCACTCTTTTGGTGAAAAATTATGTGCAGTAGAAGTATTCTTTCTGACTAATCACCAAAAGGAGGGTCACCTTGGGAACCAACAGTGGATGTTCCCAATTTATACTGGGATGAAATGGTCTTGGTGACATGCCATACTTGAGTGAACTGGACTTCCTAGGTAAACTGCTCTGGTACCATTTAGGTGTCTCGGCACTATGTGTCCACTATCAATCTTTTGCATTGCTCTTATCACCAACCTATTTCTTATGCACTTCCTTCCTTACCAGAACCCCCTATTTTCCTATCTCTAGACAGAGCCATCTGTTAGAATAGCGATGTGGTTACTATCATAATTCAAATGTTCCTTTTTATTTTAGGTATTTCTTGACCCAACAATTACAAAGAAGCACTGCTGGAAACAAACATATGCGAAATGTGCTAACGTGGAATGAGAACTGCGTTGAAATATAAACGTAACATAGGAAGGAATTCATGGCCAAAGAAATATCTCTTACAGTTCTTTTGATCTTTTAAAATGCGTCATAAAACTAAAAACGTTTCACTACAGAACAACATTTCGGCTTCTTTTATGATTGCAAAGAAGGATAATTATGATTGTCATGAAAACACATTGAGCAGCTGTATACTGTTAACAAAAGAACCACTGTATGAATGCATGTAAAAATTGACACTTTATACATTCACATTTCCTAGAAATTAGATAGTCTTCTCAACTGGAGTAGATACCAAAAGAGACTGTTTTCTATTAATCGTGGCTTTGTACCAGTCAAGTTTTTAGAGCCAACTGGATCATCTTTCTTTTGGGACAATTCCCACATATTATATGAGATCTATATAAACTGATTTATATATACTCAGACATGTGCATTATAATTTTGCAAGAAGTAATTTTTAAATTCTTAAATGATAGATTTTCTACTCTTAAAAATGCTAGTGTCAGTGGATTCTTTCACAAACATACATATGATTTATGTTTAGAAATCATAAAAAAAGCATAACAAATAACTCTGAAGGTTATTTTATGAAGGCTAATTAATAGGTACTTACTCATTAAAGACTAGGTCTGGCGCAAAATAGAGAAATTGGCTGTTTGTATGTTTGTACGATCTCCAGCTCAAGGCAAATGATGATAGACACATCCAAGAATACTGGATTAGGGTAATTTGGTCCTCAAGAGGCAAGTTTTTGAATCCTGAAGAACAGAACAATTAATCACAGAAATACACTTAGCATTTAAGTACATTCCAGGAAGACGCTTCTTAAGGCAACCCCAAATAGTCACCTTTCTCTAACAGACTCAGATCAATTCAATAGCCATTTAAGGAGCACCCACCATGGGCATGGCCCTGTTTAACATCTTATTTTAAGTTTATTTATTTATTGAGAGAGAGAGAGAGAGAGAGAGAGAGAGAGCGCGCGCATGGATGCATGTGTGTGCGAGCAGGGGAGGGGAAGAGAGAGACAGAATCACAAGTAGGTTCCTCCCTGTCAGTGCAGAGCCCCACTTGGGCTCAATCTCATGAACCGTGAGATCATGACCTGAGCCGAAATCAAGAGTTGGACGCTTAACCTACTGAGCCACCCAGACTCTCCAACATTTCATTTTAAATTCACCCTAAACTTTCAGTGAGGGTGAACTGCCAGAACAAACAAAACCAGGGAGTTCAGACAGCTTCACTGTGGGTAATGGTCTAAAACCTTTGGTTAGACTGAAAGAATTTGTGTTAACTTGTAAAACTTGCTTCATCCTATTCACATTAACATTCAAATAAAGACTATTTTAATAACTGTCAACTCCTACATATCTATAGTTAACTTTTGTGAATTTGCAGTGGTTGAAAAAGTACTATTCCTTGTTTCCCCTCGTCTGGGAGAATACTGGACTTCAACAAAGGTATAAAGTAGAGTAAGTATCTTTGGCATCTGTCCTCCTCTCTCTTACAGTCTTCATTTCTGGGCTTACATCAGCCCATCTTTTGTTCCTTTTCTCACCCCCTGTATTCCCAGGGACATCATGGTATTCTTCTGTTTGCAGAGTTTCACCAGGGCATATTCCTCTTCACAGACCCAATCATCAGAGCTTTCCCCAATCTTTTTTCTTATGCCTCTTGGCTGACCATAGGTAATCCAAGAAATTGCTTATAAATTACATTATTATTATTATTATTATTATTATTGAGACAGAGACAGTGCGAGTGGAAAAGAGGGGCAGAGAGAGAGGGAGAGAGAGAATCTTAACCAGGATCCATGCCCAGTGCAGGGTCTGACACAGGGTTTAATGTCATGACCATGAGATCATGACCTGAGCCAAAATCCAGTCAAATGCTCAACAGAAAGAGCCCCCCAGGCGCCCCAAGAAACTGCTTTGATTAACGAACTGGGACAATGTGATAACAATTCTAAGTGATGTTTCTGTAGATTAAGAAGGACTTTATTAATAAAATTCTATAGCATAAAAAGTGACTACAGTAGGAATTTCAAGGACAATTTAAAGGGTGCTGGAGGCAAGATGGTATTTTCAGAAAGAACAGTCTTTCAGGATTTCCTACAACTTACTTGATAGGTCATGGTTTACTGGTCTATGCTCAGATTAGCTCTGGTTATGAGCTGCTAATAATGGGCTCAACTTGCGTTTTCACAAACAGAATGTATTTCACCTTATCGATATTTCGAGGTGGAAATGTCCTATTTCAATCACCAGCACAAGAAACGTAGATTAACAACAGAACCCTTAGCCCTAACAGCTCAGGAGAAATGAGCACATTGACAGATTTTCCCTACACACCTCATTAGTTTGGTAGCGATTACAAAATTTGGTATGAGGACCTGACAGAAAGCTAACTCCAACTGCACTCTTGGGGAGATGGTGAAATGTGTTGCCCTGACTTCTCTTCTTCAGGATGCAGACCTTGAAAGGAGAGGCATGCCTACCTGGAAGTACCTTTGCCCACTTCACGACTTGGATCATCTGTTTGCCTGCTAAGCGGTTTAGAGTGGAGAGTAGGTTTTCGGCTGTGTCTGGTTTTGAGTTGTCGTAGCCTGCATACACGATCTCAGGCTCGATGTTTTCAAGGATCGCAACAGGGGTAGGCGTGAGCGCTCGTGAGATTGTGGACAGCTGAGGAACCAGCGCTGAGTTGACCGAGGGCTCTTTTGCAGGAGCTATGTACGTTGTCCCCTCCTCGGGGCTCTGGGGGGGTGGGGGAGGGGGCGGGGGCTGCTGCTGTGACTGCTCCTCGTGAATACCTTTTAACTTGCCCAACTTCTTTGACTTTCGAGCTGTAAAAGAAATTGTAAATAATAAGGGGAAATTTAAATTAGGATTGGGATACCTTACATGAGGTAAGTTACAATTAAACATTGACTTAGTTGACTACTTTTCTTTTAAAGATGTCTTGTCACAGTAACAGAAATAGAGCCTTCTCAGTGATTTTCTAATATCGGGCACAGTCCTAAATGTTTTATATTAATTAACCAATTTAACAATTTTATGAGTAGGCACCATTAAGTTTCTTATTTTATAATGAGGAAACAGGCCAGAAGGGTTAAGAAATAGGTAGGTCTAAGATCACACAGCGAACACATGATAGAGATGAGCGTTCAGAGGAAGGTAAAATTACTTCATATGCTAATAAGTTACATATGTCTCCATTAACTCTTAGATAAACCAGTAACTCCCGCCTATTTTCCACCAGGTTGCCAACAAGTGCTAGAATGGGTCTTATTCTAATGCAGTCTCTGCTCCCTCTAATTAGCTTTGCTGGCCCCTTTACTAGTTCCTGTACTTCTCTACCACTTACTCTTCCTGTTCTGGTCCATGTGTCATCGCTGGCTTATGCGGTTATTTGGCATAAATTCTGCTAGCCCTAATCCCCAGTTACACTGTGAACCACTGAAACACAAAGACTGGGTGTTCCTCCTCGTTTACAGACCCCGTGGCACGCTGGTGAATGGTATACCTGGAGAAAGTGATTTATAGATTTCCACTGGATTAATGGGAGAGCAATCAACCCCAAAGCAAGGCAACAAGATGGAATAAATTAAATATCTAGGTGATTTCAAATTGGAGAGCTAACTACTAAGCTAACTACATTATAGGAATTAATGCTGCAAAAAACCATGTTTAAATTACACCAACGCACACATATACAATATTTAAAAATCTGACCCACTCTATATTTTGAATACAAATCAACAATTCACATATCATATAATCTAACTAAAAAATATCATACTACGATATTAGAATCTCACCTCAGATTTTTTGGAGAACTTGTTATGTACAAGTGACATTATGTTCTGATTTACCCAGAACAGCCCTGGTTTATGCTGGTTTTCCCGGCATGATTACCAATAATGCCCTGTTTATTCTTACAAGTGCCATATTTTGGACAATAAATATAATGTGGTCATTTTAATTAAAACCAAAGGATCAGTAAGTATTAATTTTAACAGAAACTGCTTTTCTTTCTCATTTTTCTCAAGGGCACTTAAAATAGACGAGAAATGAAAGAATGGGGAGATGTAAGGGAGACTGGAAGGTAGATGGGAGGTTGGGTTTTGGATGGCAGGTGTGTGGGGTCAATGGGTAGACAGATAACTGTTTGTTTGTTTTTTGAGACAAAGAGAGACAGGGGAGGGGCAGGGGAGCAGGGGAGGGGCAGAGAGAGAGGGAGACACAGAATCTGCAGCAGGCTCCAGGCTCTGAGCTGTTAGCACAGAGCCTGACATGGGACTCGAACTCACAGACTGTGAGATCATGACCTGAGCCGAAGTCGGATGCTTAACCGACTGAGCTACCCAGGTGCCCCTTGATGTATGACTTAAAGGATAAAAAGAAAAGAAAGCTTAGAAATGCCAAATTGAGCTTAGAGCTACAGTAATAACTTATTTGCAATTGTAAGGTTTTCTTTATTTTATTTTTATTATTTTTGAGAGAGAGACAGAGTGCGAGAGGGGCAGGGGCAGAGAGAGAGAGAGGGAGACACATAATCCAAAGCGGGCTCCAGGCTCCATGCTTTCAACACAGAGCCTGACACAGGGCTCAAGCCCACAAACTGTGAGATCATGACCTGAGCCAAAGTATGACGCTCAATTGAGCCATCCTGCAAGGCGCGCCTGTAAGGTTTTCAATTTCACTGAAGCATTTCAAAACTCTACTTAGTTCAAACACGTGAGGGACTTCTAGCATACACATTTAATGTAGAGTAGAAATATGCCACACTAATTAGCTTGATTTTAGAAATAACCATTCATGATTACAATCATGGCCATTAATCTTTACCACATTCATCACAGAAACACTTACCAATTTAGATGAACGACAAGCCACTGGCCAACAATAGATCTACCTGCCACACATCTATTAAATACTGGAACTGGGCTTAAAAGATAGAATTCCTATATTTTAAGGAGTTTTAAAATTAGCAAAACAATTTTAAAGCAGTCATTTCAAATCGTTTCATTTCTTAACAGACTACCTCCATCAATAAAAGATTTCTGGCAGAAAAAATCTGATGTTTGGAATTGTTTTAATGAAAAGCAAATGTATCATATTCACATGTGCTAATGGGAAGCTGTCGACAAGTACTGCACAGTAGTGCTAAACTTACGGTATGTAACTAAGATGCTTCTGACAAATGAGTGAGCTACCAACCAAGAAAAATATCAGCAAAGTGCCTCATCGATAGCATACTGATTATTTGGGGAATTAGATACTTGGGAACTGCCTGGGTCACATACACTTTTCTCTAAGCCTCAAGGAGAAATGGAGATGGTAAGGCTCCCCTCTCCTATGTCATAGAGGGCTAAATGGATAAGAAAAATAAAAACATGTTGAAAGTTACTGCTGACACCTGAAGTAATATTTCAGTGTTACTCCCATTCTTTCCATAATTCTTCGAATAGTAAAAATATTCCAGTTCATTAAAATGTCCTCCTTCTTTATAAGACTACATCTGATGATAACTGTAATTTGATTGACTAGCAACAGCCAAGGGTTATAGTTTCAAATTTTATTAAAAGTGATATTTGCTTGCAAATTAATTGTAAAAATCATATTTCTTTTTGGCCTTAGGTCTATACTGCTGTGTTTATTTTCATGGCTGACTTAAGGTCAATGCTATAAAATATCATGAACATTTTCTCTAGCACTTATCCACAAGGCTATGGCTTGTAGCATAACCTATTGAAGAGATTATCAACATTATGTTTGGTATTTCAGTTACACTTAACTTTAGCCTATGATTTTGGGAATATATGTGGGACACGCTTGGAACTGAGTAATAATCTGTATTTATTTAAACAGCTCAAGGTAATAAATATCTTCAGTGTGTAGATTTTGCAGCCATGTGTATCCATCCAATATCTTTTCTAAAAGCACGGGGAGATACATAATTAGTTATACTTATATTACTCGAAGTAGCCTTTCTAAAGTGTTTGGAAAGTTTATGCTGCTCTTCTAATACGTGTTATATTCTAAAATGAAAGTTCCTAAAAGTTGGTAATAGTGTCTTACACATTCCTAAAACATCCTTTCCATTATGCTTATGGGTACTTAATAAATGCTGAATTTATTTCAAATTCACATTTTGAGAAACTTTAATAAATTATTATACTCTATTAATGGAGTTATGCTATATGGTTTCCCTTCTAATCCTTCTTTATCTAATTTGCATTATTTTTATACTTTAAGATTAGCCACAGCTTCAAATCCAAGTGTATAATTAAGATGTTTGCTAATTACACAGGAAAATCTTTTGCCAAAGATCCTTAATAAGCATGTTTCCATTATCCAAAGCATCAGTGAACATAAATTGGGGGTCTTAGCACTGCCTACAAACCACCTTACTAAATTAACATGGAGTTAATGGGCATTGGGCTTGGGGACCCATGCTCCCAGGTGGCCACAGCCACACTTCATTTCTTAAGTGCCAACAACAGCTGTGTGTATGTGGGGGGGGGGGGGGGGGAAGGGTGCATGGAGGGGTACATTAATGTGAATTTAAACATGTCCCAGTCCCACTTGGACCTAAAGGAGTTTCACTCATTCTATGTGGATATTACAGTAACTACTATGTGCTTCCTGGCTGCCCTCAGCTGCCAAGTCCTTAATTACCAGCAACATCTGGGCAGCTACTTTTTCCTGGCACTGCTGGAGGACAGAACTCTACAGGCTCTCCACGATTGTTCTCCCCCCCCCCCCCCCCCCCGGAGCTGTGCAGTGGGGAAGCCCTGCTTCCTATCTTGACCAATATGCAGAACAGCAAGCAGGGCGCATCTGGTGGAACCTTATAAAAAGTGTGAAGAATTCCCATTGAGATCTCATGATTCACAAAGGCCTTGAGACATGGCATGGCAGGTCTTCCTTTGTGGTTTACTCTATGTCCCAAGGTGGACAGGACCTGTAACATAGTTTTTGACAAACTACTGGTGTGGAAGAATGATGGCTGGATAGGAATGATTTCATTTTTGCATCTCACAGTAAGATGGTGGGATGGGACTCTCCCATGGTTCATGTTACTTTCATCGTGATCTTTCTCAAGTATGTTCAATTAGAGATATTTTAGTTCAAGAAATGGGTAATCAGGACAGCCTTCCCCCTGCGCCTTCTGGGGTAGAATAAAAGACTAGTATGAGATTTTTTTCAATCATGACATTTCACTGGAGAAATTTAAAGTGAGAATTCTGTCATCTTAGAAATGTCTTGAAGTTTTAGGTCTTGGCAGTAAACATTAGAGAGAATAGACTGAGGTTATACAAAAACATGGATTTTCTGTTCACGGGCCAAATATAATTTCTGGTTTGAAGCCACAGGACAGTGACAGTACCCACCCATTCCTCTCTCTTCTCTCTTGCCACCCTCACCTTGCTCCCGTTTGCCCTATCCTCCTCATCCTCTTTGTTTGCGTGGCTTCTCTTTGCTTTCCTACTGCCAGAGAAGATGTGCTCAGAGAGTTAGGGGGACAACTGAGTATTTCTGTGTCATAGAACCAAAGGAAGGAATGTCACCATTCTATAGGTTTAATAGTTTTGCAGCAAAACCTCTCTAACTGGTACTAACAGGAAAAAGAGCACATATTGTTCCCAAGGCAGTACATACTAATGGGAGTGGGGCGACCATCCAGGGGCAATGTGCCTACACTGCTTTAGGAATAAATGATTAGCTTCTCAATGGATAATAAAAAAGTGCATTTCAACTGTTTATAAATACTCCTTGAGTGGTTAAAGAACTTGAAGACAGTGTTTTAAAAAGTATCTCTGAATAGTCTCATGTTAATGTACAAAATTTAATACATTAACAGGCATTATCAATGTTATTAGCATAGAACACATGCTAAGACAAACTGAAACCTAACTTCTGACCACATTAAAAGACTTTCCACATCACACAGGCCCGCAGATGATAACTATATGAGGTGATGTATTATGCGAATTAGCTTGTGGTAATCATTATACATGCACATTATATCACAATACCATGTAGTACACCTTAAATATATATAATCTTTTATTTGTTAATCATAACCTCAATAAACCTGAGGAAAAAAGACATTCTGAATGAGTGGATCTCCATATGTTTAATTTTAATACGTGCACAGGGTATCTATAGACATCTTTGTATCTTTAATAAATATAATTTTGTGGCTACCGTAGAATATATTTATTCACTACTTAGCAGGTAACCAATATCCACCCACTGTGTAGAGGTAGGCTGTTTTTGTGAGCAGTGCAATGTTGAGTAACAAGATCTGAGCCTAGACAAGAGATAACAATCTTGGGGACGTTCGATCAATACATAAGAAAGTAATTAGGTCTATGAAGCGGGCAATGATAAGTTTGGGGTCGGTGGTACTGACAATATATTTGGAGAGTAAGACAATGGCAGGGAGAAGTTGTTGTATCTTTCTACGGGAGGTCACAATTTACAATACCCCTCTGCCATCAATTCCCACCATGTCCTGGTTTGCTTCTAGTGTGATTCATGTTATACGGAAGACCCATGTGGACCAGGCCACCTTCCTGTGCTGGGAATCCACCCAAATTTAAGCACAACTGACCTCCCCTCAAAGAGGGGAGTCCCTCAGACCAGAAGCCAAATCTCAGAAGAGAGACTCAGGGGAATCCGAGGCAGTCAGAATAGGGGTCCACTAATTGTGCAGAGAGGGTAACAAGGTTCTGAAGACAACCCCCAATGACGTATTCTGACACTTTCCCTGCCAGAGGTACAAAGTCAGAAAGGTGCAAAGTCAGCACCTCCCTACGAGGTACTTCTGGGGGCTACATAGACAGCCAGACTTATGAAGGTGAAGCAGCATGTCTTCGAGGTCTGGCCAGGTTGAGACTACTTTAAATCAAGCAAGAATCTTACAAGAGGAAACAAACAATGTCAGAGAAATGGCCTCTTGGTGGTAGGTTTGTATTAAAGCAAGAGACTGCCATAGGATTGAGTGGCAGGGCTGAGCATAAATCGTAGGTCCAAAGCTCTCTGTGGCACGACTTCTTTTCTTTTTTAAGTTTATTTATTTATTTAGAGAGAGACAGAGACAGTATGAGAATGGGAAGGGCAGACAGACAGGGAGAGAGAGAATCCCAGGCAGGCTCTGCACGGTTAGCACAGAACCTGACATGGGGCTCGAACCCGCGAACTGTGAGATCATGACCTGAGCCAAAACGGACAGTCAGACGCTTAACCATGCCCGTGGCATCCCTGGGGCCCTACTCCCACAGAACGGTAAGCAGTGGTGGGGCAGGGAAGTAGCCGGCACCTCAAGGCCAGCTGGGGTGGTCCATGGGCTGGTTACATGGAACACCTTCTACCTGCACCTTGCCATTTATGTGCTGATACATACCCCAAGGAAGTCTCAGGGGGAACAACAAAATGACAAATCTTTTACCCACAAAGCCCTGGACAAAAAATGCTTAGTGAAGAGGGAAAAAAAAGTGGGAAAAGACTGGGATCGACTTATTCTACAGTAGAGGGTGAGGAGGGACGTGAGAGATGAAATAGCAATTTCGAAAACTTAACAAGGCACGTGGCAAACCCTGGTGAGGATCTGCTTTCTATCCCCATTGAAGTTAAGATAAGATATAAAGGGTTTAAAGGGCAGAAGAAGGGATTGAGATTAGATATCAGGAGAATTTCCTTCAAGTGTTCTGGAATGCATTATGGAGAGAGCCTGGAATGAATTACCAGCAAGAGCACGTAATATTATTTTCTAAAAACTCTAAAGTAATAGGTAGACAGGCATCCTGCTTGCCTGAGTGCAGTTCTGTCCAAAGGTAGAAAAACGTGATTCAATGAGTTACTGAGATCCAGTGGCCCCACAATGGAAGAACATCAGACCTCCACTGTACGTTCCGGCCTTTCATTTGTCTGAAAGGAACTTCTCTGGTTCATATTTGTTTGAGAAACAGGAATAAATCCCTTACCCCTATAAATGTGGTAAGAAATAAATTTAGAAGTATTTTTCCAAAATAAGCTCAAAAGACAAATACTGCGATGTCAGAATGCATGCCTGGAAGAAGGTCCAGCACCATGGAAAAAAACACGTCAAGTCCTCTATGCTCTCTTCCACCCTATCCCCCAGCAGTCACACCTTGTTTGTTAGAAACAGTTTCACCACTATAAGCTACAGGACTGTTTGCTTTAGTTCTGTATTTAAAATGGGCTCTTTGGTTTTCTTCTAATCCTGAGACTATGTAATTTTCTTAGTGGGGAAAAAGCAATAGTAAAGAGCTACCATTGATTGGGGATCTGTATGTTAAGTGCTAGGACACCATCTTTTAAAAATATCTCATTTAATCCTCCTAAGGGCCTTGTGGGGTAGGTACTATTGTCATCCCCATCGTACAGGGGGGTGCAGTGGTTTGCAGGGGGTCACAAGGATGGCACTTGTGACTGTGGCAGAGTCAGCAGGTGGTGGGCTACTGTAATGACATGGAAAAACAGAAGAGAGAAACCCCATTAGGTTTGCAGATGACATCAAACCAAGAGGCCAAAGGGGTGTGAAAAAGGGCCAAGCCCTCAAATGACTTAAATTTTTGGCAAGGTTACCATTAGGTTACCTGTACTGAAGAGATTATTAATCTCTTTAACAGGAGGCATATAACAGCCTGTACCAATCCACAAGATATTTTCTCTCCTAATTCCTTGGGCAGAACAGTCAACTTCTGTGGACTCGGGGGCTGCTCCTGTAGCAGGCAACCCAGGCTTTATGCTTTTGCTCCGTGTGAAGACACCGTAATCCTCATGGAAGGAGATACCAAGAGGCAGAATTCAAACTGGTCTGTATGAAAAATAGAATTCATGGGGGAAGAACCTACTACTTCTGATTAAAAATAAAGTTCCTAAGTTCCATTGCACCTGAGAGTTGAGTTCTTTGCACAAATAGATATTTGAAATCAAATGAACACTCTTAAGAAAATAAACATTATTTATCTGCTTTGTAAATTCGCATTCTTTAGGAATAACTATGCCATGCTCAAGATTGATACAACTGTATACGCAAAACAAAACACAAATAAGCAAAAAAAAAAAAAAGTAGAGAAAACCTCCATCTAGTTTTATAACATACTTAAAATAAGAAAAACAGAGCCATGATAGCTGTGGACGCCAAGCAAAAGTTCCCTCCCTCAGTTAAAAAGTTAATTCTTTAACAGCTGCAAGGGTTGCCTTCTTGGCACATGTTCGAGCACAGAATTTATTACACAAAGCATGATCTCATTGGGTATGCAAGGTAAATAGTCTCATTAAGGATGTTTTATGAAGAAACATTACTGTTCTAACAAGGTCAAAGGGTGAATAAGGTATGAGAAAGAGGCAGAAGGCAGTGACCTGGAAACAGACTACAGTGCACAGCTTAATTTACTGTGCCTTCCTGAGCCCCAGCACGATCCTCCATAGGCTCAGGCCAAAAAGAACTGGTCAGATGCTAGAACACATGCTGGGCAGAAAACCCATAGAAAGGGCCCCATGCACACCTCCTCAAACCAGCAAGTCTGCTAAATAGGATCTACCTTAAGCAGTTGTATGTATGTATTTATAAAAGTTTATCCAATAGATATACTAGGAGGTTATTTACCCTAGGTTAATGGCATTTTTCTTTATAATATTTTCAGCAAAACATTCTGTAAATAAGCTCTCAGAGAACATTTAAAATATAATGCTTTAACATTTGCCTGAGTGTCACATTTAGGCAGGTTTCAATTATTCCGTTTTTCCCTCTTAGCATCTGCTCTCACTTCACTGCAATGGCTTCTTCATCTTGGACCCTTTAATTGTACCCAGTGACCTTACGGCTTGCAAGTATTCGAGAATTCTAATGCAACGAGGGAAGATGCCTAAATTCAATTTCATATTTTTTTATGACTACTATTTGTGTACCTGAGAATTAAAAACTATGGAGTGGAATGGAAAAATATGCAGACTAAGAGAATAGTTTTATCTCCAATACCAGTTTTTTTTCAAAATATTTTATCCTTAGCTCAATACTCTTTCTGTAAAAGAATTACTTAGAGCCACATCATTATAGTTTTAATTATCTTTTATGGACTATTACTTAACAGCATATTTTATATAAAATTGTCTCAATTTTAAGCAAATTATAAGTAACACTTTACATTATTTACATGAAAAGTAAACTGACTAGGTTTTAGTCGAGACTACCAATGTTGAGATTATAATTGAATGATTAAAAATTATTAAAACTTAGCAAGAGAAAGAACTGAACTAGATAACAAAACACAGAATAATAATACCATGAATTGATATAGACACGTACTTTTCACAACTGGCATAACACAGAAAACATTCTGTATTTCTGACGACTATTAGTCTAGTGTTTTAACGTTTTAAAAATGCAAGACAGGGGCGCCTGGGTGGCGCAGTCGGTTAAGCGTCCGACTTCAGCCAGGTCACGATCTCGCGGTCTGTGAGTTCGAGCCCCGCGTCAGGCTCTGGGCTGATGGCTCAGAGCCTGGAGCCTGTTTCCGATTCTGTGTCTCCCTCTCTCTCTGCCCCTCCCCCGTTCATGCTCTGTCTCTCTCTGTCCCAAAAATAAATAAACGTTGAAAAAAAAAATTTAAAAATGCAAGACAAAGAAGCCAAGCAGAATTAAAAAATATATATTCATATTAGAAGCTAAGACTAATATAAAAAAAGGATGAGTGTAATAAGTACATGTTAATGAGTTAACAGGATGCCACTCAAGTTGGGGGGGGGCAATTAAATAGGCCTGAGGGAAGAGAGAATGTCAATGTTTGTATCTTTTATGCATTTTAAATAAATATTACTCTACATTTTATTCCACTGACATTATCAGAATAAGTCTAAATTAGGAATTAATAGTAGCCAATGATGCATGTACTTGAAAAAAAATTATTTTTCTAGGCTGGGATCTCTTCAGGATACAGGCTGAATTGGTCTGGAAACTCCCAGATAAAGCAGAGCCAAACCAAATGGCCTTTTTTGAATAAGTGATTCTCTTACATTTGCTTCTCATGGTTTCATTCCAACTTTTCTCTGCACACAGAGTTAGTACTAAAACATTTTGAGGCGCTCTGATGATGTCTTGTGTTGGCAGGTCTCAGGTCCCTGCTGAGGACGAGGCCTTCTCAGCTGCCTGGTGGTGAGCAGAGCCATGCCAGGGTGGGGGCAGACACACATGCCTGACCTCGCAGCTCTGTTTAGAAGACGAACGGCTATTTTTTCATCTGGTATTCTGCCACAGTGTAAATTCCAGAGCTTTGGTGACTCTCTCAAAACCTAATTCAGCACGGCAGGCTGGACAAAAAGAGTCTTTAAAAGAATATGCTTTCCACTTAAGTTTCAAAAATATTATTCAAATGTATATCACTTAGCTAAACTAAAAGCAAAAGGTCCAAGAAAGCATTTAAGAAAGTTGTTAATAAATATGATGCTAACTCATCAAAAAGAAACTTTTAGGAGAAGTAAACATTAGATCCCTTTTTATATTGAGTGATTCCTTATAATCTATTTTGCCTTCACAGAGGAGAAAGAACAGTAGATTTAGATGAAAACAAGTCAGCCCATCTCTGCCAGAGCTGGAAGATGAGCTGCCCTGAGGAGGTCTTCTGGAGACGATTTAAGTAGTTCCGGAAGGATAATTGGGCCATTCTGGAAGTTTTCCTTTTGTGCTGTAATTCATATTTATGCCACTGTTAGTAATTTTTAAAGTAATGTCACATTTACAATAAGGATATTAAACAAAAACACTTAGGGTTTCTTCTCACAAATTGCCTACCATTTTCCTATCGGTATTCTGCTTATGTTCCAAAGATAGGTTTCCCTTCATTTAAAACAAAGTCTGCTAGCATGTTGTGATTTTTAACACCTCTATATGTAACTGGGAAGAATTCATGGTGTCTTTGATGATAAATTTCACTGATGGCTTTGCTGATGTTAGAACAAGTCTCTTCTAGTGTAATGGGGTAGCCCACGGCTGTCACCCCAGAGCAGAGGTCTTTGCTAGGAGTAAGTTCCTCATTGCTGATTTGGGTTAGGGCCAATTTCATGCTAGGATTTTCAAACAGACAATGTGGTTCTAAGTTACACACCATGTAAAACACAATTTTTAGCATCCATAATAATTTTTAACTTCCATAACTGAATGGGGATGATACAAGCCTATAACCTTCCCTGCAAAGAATTTGTATTCTTTAATAGCAATTTCTTTGGGGCCCAGAGTTAGGATTAGAAATTCTTTTCTTTTCAATTTGAGAGAGAGTGTGTGTGTGAGAGAGCACACACGCAAGGGGGGAGGAATGGGGGGGTAAGAGAAGAGAAGAGAAGAGAAGAGAAGAGAAGAGAAGAGAAGAGAAGAGAGAAGAGAAGAGAGAAGAGAAGAGAGAAGAGAAGAGAGAAGAGAAGAGAAGAGAAGAGAATATGAATCCTAAGTAGGCTCCACGCTCAGCACAGAGCCCAACACAGGGCTTGACCTCATGACCCTGGGATCATGACATGAGCCAAAATCAAGAGTCAGACACTCAACCAACTGAGCTACCCAGGCAACCCTAGAAATTCTTATATAGATTCAACAGGGGGTGCCTGGGTGGCTCAGTCAGTGGTTAAGCATCCGACTTCAGCTGAGGTCATGATCTCACAGTTTGTCGGTTCGAGCTCCACATCAGGCTCTCTGCTGACAGCTCAGAGCCCGGAGCCTATTTTGGATTCTGTGTCTCCGTCTCTCTCTGCTCTCCCCCACTCATGCTCTGTCTCTCTCTGTCAAAAATACATAAACATTAAAAAAAAATTTTAGATTCAACTATTCTCCCTTTACAGACATGATCACAGAGAATAAAAGATCATGAGATATGCCCAGAATAATGATACACTCTACATTCATTTGTTTGGTTTCTGTATTCTCATGCTCAGAACTTGTCTAAAGCATTTTATTGCACAGCAATAAAGGGGGAAAAAAGGGAAGATAAATAAATGAATGCTTTCCTGACATTCGAAAACTGGTTATATGTCTTAACGTGAGGACTACAGTTGCCATTCTCTAACAAAGCTGTTAAGGGAAATAGAGAGTATGTTAGGTTTCACCCCAAGCCCCAGTGAGCTAGGCTAGTCTATCCAGAAAATAACTGCAGCCAGGGGCTCAATGAAACCTTGGTATGATAACAAAGGCAGGTCAGGTGCCCTCCAAGAAGCAGCAAGCCAAGTACAGTAGGAGAGGGCAGGCAGCCCTGCCACTTCTGACCCTGAGAAAGTCTAATGAGAGATGAAAAAGGGAAAAACCAAAAATAAGTGTTTTACCTCTTTAACTTCACAGAAGAACAAGACTAGAGACAGGATCCAGGAAAGAGGTACTCTCCATCCCTAATCTTAGGGTCCAATTTGTACTGCTGAGTTTGACACATCAGCATGATTTCCTTTCTGTGGATGCAATCATGGGAAATGATTCTGCCCTTGACCCTGACACATCCTTGGGGAAGGGGTAGGGATGCAGAGAAAAGCTGTGATCTTCTCCTGCCACAGATGGACCCCCGACGATTCAACGTTGGATATCTATATTGTGAGCACTCTAACAGAGTTATAGCCTTCTAGAACAAGAAGGAACATCACAAATCAGCCAGTTTAATCTCCTCATTTTAAGTCAGATGAAATAAAGTTCCAGGAAGATGAATTCACTGAGATTCCAACTGGTAAAGGGGATTTCTACACATGGCCTCATCATTTCAAGTACAGTAGCCTGTTGGTAGGGTCAGCCATAAGGATTTTTACAGAGGAGGGGCTCAGGGAAACCCGTGAAAACACATTTGCTCAGCAAGACATTTACCTGTATTTATTTATTATGAAAAACATTTGATGAATATTATGAGGGAGAAGCTAACGACCTCTCCCCAGGACATTCGATAACTATTTTAATATCTGCCAATAAACACAAAGCCATCCGGATAGAATTCCAGCTTTCTTTAAAATAGCTTCTTTGGGATTATGATGAGAAGTGGTCAAAGTTGGATAACAAAGTTACCCATGACCCTTGGTGGCAAGCTGGTTAGCAGACCAACGATGTTTGCAACTTACAATGATTGTAAGTTGTCTTATCTGTGTGGAAGGACATCTGTGTTGGTAATGACATCCCAGAGGCTATGCCTTGATAAATGATCCAAATAACTGCCACATATCCTTCTAATTATAAATTTCAACAAGACACTGAATAACTGCTGTAGACCTATCAAAGTCCTGTGATTTGAACTCAATTTTTATAATACATGGGATGCCAGTCATGAGCTGAAGCTCCTGAAGGCAGGTATCTGCATAAACATGTAGTTTTCCTGAGTTCCAGGAAGCATTAGGAGAAATAGCTCTTATGTGCCTATAAATGCCCTCCCCTTTTTGCCTCTATGGAACAACTACATGGTAATATTTCATATGCATCAGTTTGGTCAAGGAATCACTTACATGGATTATTTCTAATATTTTCAAGTTTTTAATCTTTTATTTTCAGGGAAGCACTATCAACCAGTGAAAAGACATATAGTATATTACAAAAAAAGTAGAGAAAAGAGACCAGAAATTTTGGAAAGAAACTGTAAGATATATTATTCAGCTACTTGGATGACTGATTGTCCATAAATATTTTAGTTTATTTCCCAAAGTGTAAATAACTATTAAAAGATATGCAATTTTTAAAGGCTTAGTAAAAGTAACAATATAGTTAAGGAGTTCAACTAATAAAGGATCCAAAAAAAGTGGAGAGAAGCAGATATTATGAAAACGAGGACTGTCCTACCACTTTCACTGTGGTCTGTGCACGGTCTTCCTTAGAATCACCTGCTTATTTCAAGAAGCAGAATCTTGGCCCACCCCAGATCCACATGTCAGAATATCTACAAGTGGGGGCTGAGAGTCTCCATTTTTTAGAAACTCCCATGTAGATTTTTTCTACATTCTGAAATTGAGAACTACCAACCTAAAGGTTCTGAATGACATTCCAGGAAGAGGAAACAGAGTATCTGGGAAAAAGTGCTTTAAAAGAAAGGCAAGTAAGAAGGGAAGGAGGGATACACAGAAATTAAAAACAGGGTCTACATGAAGATTTCTCAATCATATCACCATTGACATATGGGGCCACAAAACTATTTGTTGTTGGGTTCTGTCCTATGCAACGTAGAGGCCTATGCAATTTAGCGGGATCTCTGGCCCTCTACTCCCCTAATGGCCAGTAGCACACTCTCACTCTAAGTTGTGGCAACCAAAAGTATTTCCAGACTTGGCCAAATATCCCTCCAAGGGATATAATTGCTGCTGATTGAGAACCACTGGTCTACGCTACGGAAGTTGAGAAAAACAGGAACAGTAAGCTAGAAAGATAATTAAATTCCTAGACTATATAAAAACAAGCAAATGAGAACTGAAGTAAGCAGCATGCTAATTTATGATGCTCCTTAAGTTAGTTTCCTTGATAGCAAAAGTCACAAACTGGAAAGTAAGCTAAGTAAAATTAAAACAACAACAACAACAACAACAACAAAAAAAACCCCTTCATTTTCATCATTCAGAATGTGGCATATTTCACAAAAAAATTGTATTTCTGATATCTCAAAAAGAAATCTTAAATTCTGGCAAGATCTGCCTGTTTTCTCCCATGGCAACAAATGTCTGGAGCTGAGAGCTGGCCATGCCCTTTCAGATGAAGCACTGAAGGTTTTCCCCTGCTCTCTACAGATAGGTGAATTCTATACAGAATTCCTTATTTGTGTCACCGGTGTTGTAAAGGATTGGAACCTATCCATACATTTAAAACTTACGTTTAGTTTTCTGGAAATCCAAGTCTTATTACCAGTGCCACACCACAAACATATTTTACGAGCAACATGGGCACAACATACGGTGCACTAGAGAAGTTCCTGCAGCTTAGTGTAATCACAGCATCAGGTTTACAATTTAAAAGGCATGGCCAAGTGCCCTACCACGCCCAAAGGGTGTGTGTACTGACTGACAAGTGCATATCCTGTAGGTTATTACACTCATAAAAAAAAATGAGTAATGACTGACTGACTTCAACATTCTCACATTAAAATTCAAGCTGGGCTTTATACAATAGGCTTCCTTACTAACTATCCATTAAAAGAATATCTGTTCCTGTAATGAAACAAAGCATAATCTTCCTTCAGCTGTGTTGCTGGCACTGCTCCCCATGGTCAACATCCTGCTGACACCACCTGGAGGGAAAAAGGTGCACACCCCTAGGTTTATAGCCTGTTTCTCATCTTCGGAAGTTGCACCTTTTCCCCATCCCATGAATGCTAGCGCTGCGCCCAGCCAAATTAAGTGTGCAATTAAACCTGACTACTGTGTGAAGGAATCTCCAGGTATAACCTGCCCAGAGTAACTTCAATCATGAGTGTGGTTTCATGCTGTTCAGTTAGGTAGGCACACATTTTCCTAATGGGTGGAGGCCTCACAGATACTGTCTGATAACATTCTCCTTCTTCAGCTTGTAGGTTTCTCTATTTCCCAGAAACGGAGCCAGAATACTGTCTTCATGTTTATGGTCATGAACACAGCATTGCTTATTTCTGCTTTACTCAACTGGCCATCCAAACATGGGCTGAGCGTTTGTTTCTGTCAATCTTGGTGAAGTTCTTGGGAAGACAGGTCCCTCTCTCACCTGAAATCAGTACATATACCTGACTTTGACCTTGGGTTACAAATGTTCTGGAAACCATGATTCCACTGATGAAGCTCATGATCCCTGGGATTTAGGATCTCACTAAGCTGCTCAACTAAATCTTCATCTTAACCTATTCATCTCAGGTTTCCCTCACTCCTGTGTTTCCTTTCCATTACCTCTTGGCTTTGTCTTTTCAGATTTATTTTGGGGGCTCATTTCTCTAGCCCTTTCACTCCAGGTCAACTCAAACTAGCCTCTCTTGACCTTAAACTTAAACTTCACTACAAATTACCAGACCAGGGCTAGAATTTCCACCTTAATAGCTACAAGAGCTATCCCAAGATGGCCATTCTCTCATGTTGGGGACAAAAACTGTGGTTAAATAAGCATAATTTGGAAGTTCAAAAATCACATAAAATTCCTCATCAGTAAATGAAGACATACACAAAAACTTTTTTGCAATATGTTATCATTTAAGAAGTTGCCAAATTATACTATATAAGTCAACATTATGATCAAGACTTATATGTTTTTTTTGGAAACTGCACCTTCTTGGTAAAGGGATGGAAACAACAATATTTATAGAAATTTCTTAAAATATCATCCTTGGAATCTTTGTTATGGGACTGTTTACAAAATGAAGCCTACTGTGCCTTTAATAACTATATAACCAAACTTACAATTTTTTGCTAAAGTCAGCTTAGCTATGTATGTGCAAGGTTTAACTGCATGCTCATTCACTCATTTATTCAGTAAGCATTTATTAAACACTAACCGACTTGTTCCAAGTGCTCTAGATATGAAGACAAAGGGACAACTTTGCTCCTAAGAAATTCTTGACTAGTTGGCATGAAATACCTATAAACAAATAATTGTCATAAAAACTGATAAATGCTACAATAGGGGCTTTGGAAGCACAGAGGAGATACTAATTAACTTCATCTAAGGAAGTAATAAAAAACTCTATACAAGAAGTCTTAATAAAATACATACATATATAATATCTGGAACAGCCTAAAAGGGAGTGAAAGTTCTTTCCAACTGTGTAAAAGATTGAACTGTGAGGGCTGCACTTAATGTGGAGGTGATGCAGTGTTTGAAGCAGGCCTGGGGTGGGTGATGGAGACTAATTAGCATACGGAAGGAATATGTAGGCCATTTAAGAATTGTGTGGACAAAGGCACAACCAGAAAGTTGTGAGCAAGAAATCAGAGTGGCTTCATGGAAAGAAGTGGTGCCAGGGGGTAAGGGGAGAGGGGAATGAGCTGGGTGAGTATGTAGAGGGCCCAAGTCAGGAAGCAATCCAGAAATCCCAAAGCGGCAGTGTGTTTTGATGGGTATAGGTTGTTAATAGTGTGATGGCAAAACAATGGTCCTCCAAAGACATTTACCACCTAATGCCCAGAACACGTGAATGTGTTATCTTATAGGGCAGAAGGGACCCTACAGATTGAAATACATTAAGGTAGGAAAGATGCCTTTAATCTGGCTTTGAAGATGGAAGAGAGTCATGAGCCAAGGAATATGGGCAGACTCTAGAAGCTGAAAAAGGCAAGGAAATGGATTTCCTCCTTGAGCCTCTACAAAGGAACACAGCCTGCTGACATATTATTTTGGCTCAGTGAGACCCATTTTGGATTTCTGACCTCTAGAAATATACGGCAACAAATTTGTGTTGTTTTCAGTTTGTGGTACTTTGTTATAGCACCGATGGGAAACGTGTACACATAGGAATACAGGTGGTTTTCTTGGCCTTCCTATGTCTACTGCAAATGAGAGGACTTTGCTGTGCCTGACAAAGTGTGCTGTCACTCAAACCACTGAGACTGACTGGCAGGAACTTCTCTGTAGCACAGGACCAGAGGGAGCTGTGGGCGGGAGAAGTCACTGGCGGTGTGGAGGGCACACTGGAGCAGCTGGAAGGACTAGTTACACAGGGTAGAGCCTAGGAGTGGCACAGAACCTTTCAAGGGGCAGGGTAAGCAGGTAGAGGCGAAAGGGGTGTATGTGAGTTGAAAACAAACCAAGCCTTGTGTTCGCTGTGTTATGTTCAGTCACGGGATCCTATTTATTTTGAATTTCAAATAACCTAAGGGGAGGCTTCAGATTCTGTTTATTAAAGAAGAAAATGAGTCAAACATTTTGAAAAAAACTGACCTACTGGATACGAAAGCTTGTTGGGAATGGGGCAGTTAGTGAACCTTAGAGTAAATAAATCAAATACAGCTAAGTCTTTTAAGTTTTATTTTGAATCGGTCTTAGACTCTGGAGTATTTTAATAAAATCTCTTATATAATATTTAAAGCCTGATAAGGATTTTTGTTTAATCATGAAACAACTGGAAAGCCAACAATATGTCACCACTAATATTATCTGAAAAGAGTTTAATGATGTGACCAAACCATCTCTACTGGGAAAGAATGGAGAAGTGGGTCAAGATGTCCTTTACTCTGAAGAACAGTGTGGAGAACAGACCCACTTGAGGTCTTGGACGACACCACATACACAAACATCTGACCCACTGACTACCAGCTTGAGAGGGGACAGCCACAGTGCTGGCATGGGGGCACTCTAAGTGGGGGGGGGGGGGGGGAGATATAACCTAGCTCCTTTTCTCTCTCCTCAGTGGGGGCAAATGTCTACACATGTCCAGGGTATGAGGTAGGAGCAAATGAACAAACGTGAGGTGACACCTAAGATGGCATTTCTAAATCTGTTTCTTCTCTCGTAAAAAATCACAAACCTTTCCATGGACTCTCTCACCCCCCAGTTTCCTTCCTGAGATTATTCTCAGCCTTCTCATCTCTTTCCTCACTCTTGGCTCCCCAGAAGAGAGCTGTAGGGTCACTGTTTCAGACTTTTCCTCTCTGACAATAAGAAACCTTCCTTCATCTTTGCATTCTGAACACTCTGTCCCCAAATATTTGTAGCATTTAAATGTAAAATTTTAAAAGTTATTGCTTAGAAAAGCACAAACCAATAAAGTCAGTGGACTAAAAGCTAACATGGGCCTTTGAAGGGCTGTTAGAGTTGACAAGGAAAATACAAATATATATTAACTTCAAATGTCATTTTTAGGGGACCTCTCCTGATAAAGAAATATTTTCCAAATGCTGATTAGTGATTTACTTAAAAAGAGAAAAGTAATGCTAAGTAGAAAAAAAAAATAAATAAAACAATGGTGCTTTAAAAAAAAAAAAAAACAATGAGGGTGGGCGACTGGGTGGCTCGGACGGTTAAGCCTCCGACTTTGGCTCAGGTCATTATCTCATGGTTTATGGGTTCAAGCCCCACATTGGGCTCTGTGCTGACGCCTCAGAGCCTGGAGCCTGCTTCGGATTTCGTGTCTCCCTCTCTCTCTCTGCCTCTCCTCTGTTCATGTTCTTTCTCTCAAAAATAAACATTAAAAAAAAAAAAAAAAAAAAAGAGGAGCGCCCGGGTGGCTCAGTTGGTTAAGGGTCTGACTCTTGACTTCAGCTCAGTTCATAATTTCCCACTTTTGGGTTTGAGCCCCACATTAGGATCTGCACTGACAGGGCTGACAGTACAGAGCCTGCTTGGGACTCTCAACTACTCCTCTCTCTCTGCCCCTTCCCCAAACCACAAGCTCACTCATGTGCATGCTCGCTCTCTCTCAAAAATAAAGAAATAAACATTTAAAAAACAAACAATGAAAGGGCTTTCTTATCCTAAGAAAACTGCTGCCAGTGTTCTAGTAACCCCTAGAACAGATGTTCTTGGCTCTAGTGTACTGATGTACAATGCATACTATTTTAAAAGTAAAGATGCCCGTGCTCCCTCAGATTTACTGCATGAGGGTCTCTGGGAGTAGGGCACGGGTGAGTGGGTTTAAAACAAAGACTTGACAGATGAACGTGATATACAGTGAGAACCAAGAATGACTGATCGTTTAATTACACAGTCCTCTTGGGCTTCCTGTTGTTCCTTTGCATTATCTTTTGAATTTGGCTTAAAATGTCTAACTTAACTCAATTTATCGAAAAATAGGAGTATATACAGAATGGAAAGGTGTTTTTATTCTATAGGCTTTAAGTGTCTGCTTTAAAATTAAAAAAAAAAGTGAGCTACTTAACATATGCAAATGTTTCTAAGTCATTATCATGAAATGCCAAATAAAGATGAAACTGAGTTTTCACTGGTGAACTAATTTTAGAATTAGCAATGGCTTAGTTTGAGTCTTTCTAGATTAAGAAAACTTTGTGTGGAGAGGTCTTCAAGAATAAAATCATTAAAAATATTATTCACACAAGTTTGTCTCCTGGCTTCTCAGGCCATTGCTGCAGGTGAGTTCTGAAGTTTCTGAGGGAAATAGTAACATGCTATGGTGGTTCAAGAACTGAAGGGAGCTGAGAGAGAGCTCCTAGAAGGTGGCTCCCGAAGTTCCAGCCTTTCTTCACACACGTTTCCTAGCATCCGTTATAAGAGTGAAAAGAGACAGAGACATGGCACATGTTCTGAGGAGACCAACCAGAGCTGCTTCAGTTGTCCTAAGACCAGAAATGACTTAGAAACCTCTAAGGTGGCCAGAAATCTTCATAGTGAAGTTCAATTTTTCAGCAAGAATGTGAAGAGCTTATTTTCACAGCTTGAGTTGAGGGAGTAACAGGAAGTGAAGAATTCCGTTTCCTGACAGATGCTGTAGTTGGAACTGGGAAGGAGCTATGGTCATTCTGCAGGAGTTCGCACTGCACAGCTGCTCCCTTCTAGACAATGTCCCATGCAAGCATTAGCAGATGCCACAGGGCCGTTTGGTGGGATCAGCACGCATGGGAAGCAACTAGGCAAGATGAACCAACCAAATATCAAGGGACACAGTCATGGGAAGTCATCCTGAGGTGCCACCACTTTGATCAATACAGGTCAAGAAGCTATGGGTACCACTCTAAGGCAGAGAGAAAGAACTCCAGGGATTTGGGCCGCTATCAACGGTAAGGATGTTTTTTAAGTACCCTGCTGCAATTTTTAATGCTTATCGGGTCCAAAATAAATCTCTTCATTCTTAAAGATTAGATCTTTGAAAACAAGGCCAGTGCCTGTCTTCTCATTGCTACATCAGCAACATCATGTGGAACATCTGGAATTTCAGAGGTGTGCAATGGATATTTGCTGAACAAATCAACGAATGGGTTCATCAGAGATGCACTTTTGGAACAGTATGATGCCCTCCTATACAAATTAAATTAATCTTAATATAAAAAAAATAATTAGCTGGTAACTGAGCAACTGCTTATCTTCCTCACTATTTAAACATGGTCCATATTAGCATCCTCTCAAAACAAATACTGTACAAACACTGAAGGAGAAACAGAGCACAATTACATTTTGGAGTTTCTGACTTCTTTGACCTAACTCAGCAACTGCCTTTATATTATTGTTGATAGATCTTCTTTTCAAAATAATGAAGCAGCACATTCTGAAGAAACCATTTTTATTAGCTCTGCTAGTTCAGCTTTTAAGAGCCTCCCTGCCAAAATGTAAATGATTATTTTTTCATCAGTAAATAAAGTGCTCGGCAAACGTCTTGACTCATCTTCCATCTTTATTCCCTCAATATATTGCAGAGAACTATTACTTTCCTTTATTAATTGCTGTAGCAAGTATGTATAATTTGATAAATCAATAAAAATATTTTAAAAAATCTGTTAGAATTGGGTTAGCCTTTATTTTATTTTTTTATAATATTCTTACTCTAATACTATTCTTTTTTTTAATGTTTTTTTTTTAATTTATTTTTGAGACAGAAAGAGACAGAGCATGAGCAAGGGAGGGGCAGAGAGAGGGAGACACAGAATCCGAAGCAGGCTCCAGGCTCTGAGCTGTCAGCACACAGCCCGAGGTGGGCCTTGAACCCACGAACTGTGAGATCATGACCTGAGCTGAAGTTGGACGCTTAACCGACTGGGCCACCCAGGCACCCCAGAATTGGGTTAGCCTTTAAAGGGTAAGTTATCTGTGCCAGAAAAATCATCATCTTAACAGAAACTAATGATATTAAATATCATCCATATTTACTACGGAAGGCTGACAGACTGTTGGCAGGTCAGCTGGATGGTTTTCTGTATGTCCTAGAGGTGAGAAAAGAGGACTTTATTGTAATATAAATAGCTTCCTCTCCCCATCTTCACAATCATAACATTTTACTGTGAAGACGAGGAGATGTTTATTCAGAAAGGCAACAAGCAGATGATCATTAGTCTCTAGGTTTTCAAATGAAAAAGATTAAATTATATTCCTTAGTGGACATGCCTGTTAATTAAAAGTAAATGAATTCAAGATTTTCACTGTGGGAAATCAGAATTTGAGGTAGACAGTGCAATGAATCCTAGAGAACAGACAGGGACTTTAGCTAAAATGACTGAGCACCCTTTCTAAGTTGACTGAGTATGGTAAACCTATGATGCCTAATTTTAAGTGGTTTCATCTTCTTCCCTAATATTTCCTTAGCCCTCATTCCCTACCCTTCCCATGATCCTAGAGCTCATCCTTTGTCCAGAGCGTGGCATGTAGGGACAGAGAACTATCTTAGTATAGAGATGTTTTACAAGAAAATGTCTACCTTACGCATTAACTGGTGATTTTTTTAAAATTAAGATTTGCTTTATTTATGGTGTGTGTGTGTGTGTCTGTGTGTGTGTGTGTTTTCTGAAGAGCTATATCAAAAAGCCTTGAACTCCAAAATAAAGCCTTAGTAGTTTTTTCCAAGATCATGAAGTTATTGTTTTCCTTTGCCAATTTGCTTGCTAAAAACAAATGTTTTACTTTTAAATATATGGGTAACTTATAACATGTGAATAAAAATCAGGGTGTTGAAAAAATTACTATGATTTAAGGGATTCTCTACAATTAACAGCTAATTGTAACTGTTTAATGAGTTTACATTGAGTCTATTATACTCTGATTGCTATCTATACTTATAGCTCCTTCCTGAAAAATGGGATCAAAATCTTTCTTGTCAAAGATCATCGAACTTTGCAGCACAGGGATATATAACCTGCCACACCAGCCTGGGTAAGGTAGGGGCAGCAGAGGCAAAGGCAGCCATGTGTCTATATCCTCTGGAGGATTCCACCCAATCAGAAGCTCCATTCTGATAGTCGACCAACCAGTCAGCCCAGACCCTCTCTTGGAAGTTTGACTCCAGGACACTCAGATGACAATGAAGCTAAGGGGTACAGAAGGTAGTGCCTAGAAACAAGTATAATGAAAATAATGAGTAAGCAAAAACACCAACAGAGGGAGGAGAGAGCTTCCTGCTTGAAAAGAAGCCAAAAAAAGAGGAAAACAAATCTAAGAGAAAACCCTAGAAATTGAAACCTGATGTGTCCCAAGCAACATCCCAGTATTTCCCAATGGCTAATTGTGAAATTATCAATATTCTTATAATAAAACTCTATCATCTGGGGTGCCTGAGTGGCTCAGTTGGTTAAGTGTCCAACTTTGGCTCAGGTCGTATCTCATGGTCTGTGAGTTTGAGCCCTGCATCGGGCTCTGTGCTGACAGCTCAGAGTCTGGAGCCGGCTTCAGATTCTGTGTCTCCCTCTCTCTCTCTCTTCTCTCTCAAAAATAAATAAAAATAAAAATAAAAATAAAAATAAAAATAAACCTCTATCATCTGAAGTAACTTTTCAAAGAGTGCAACAATAGGAAGCACTGCGAACAGAGCAAAAACAAAAGCTCCCACAGTTTATCAGAGAGTTAGAAAACCATCATGTATTACAGAAAACAGCACTGAGTGTGTGGAATTGGAAGGCTGCTGGAGTCCAGACAAAAGAGGACCGTACATCCGAGGTGGTGCCCAGAAGGAGAGAGGCTGGCTCTGATGCCAGGTCTCTGGAGATCACCAGGGCCAGTGACAAGCTATCCTGGCCCCAAAAGGTCAGAAAGGCTAAGCTCCCCTGCCCATTAAGTAGAAGGGATGACAACCTACCAGGACAGACTGCAAACAAAAAAGTTAAAGGATGCATGGAAGTAACAAGGGGCCTTTGTATACCAAGCAGAACTTCCCAAACATCTCTGGGTCATATATTTTAAAAGATCCAAGAAAAGCGGCCTACCTGGGTAAGCCCACCCAGACATGAGTATGTGCCTACAAATGTGTATGTTCTTAGGAGGGACGAATCTTTGAATCGAATGTTTCTATTGCTAAGATGTCATCTGTCACCAAATAAGACACCAATATAATTAAGAGTTTTAAAAAAAACTAATAAAAATTAAATGCACATACTGATCGCAAATTATAATCATAATAGGTAAACTTTGGAAGAAAAAAAAGTCTCAGAAATGAAGAAAAATAGTAAATCTTGAAATTGTGTCTGCTTTGGGACCAATCCTGAACTTTCCTCTTTGAAATTTTGCAAGGTAAAAATACCAGTTGTTTAACTCAAGTCATATTACTAAGAAAATGAATAGGGCGTAACTTATACGTGAAGATTCAAAAACCATACTTTCACTGATTTATAAAAATGTGTTATTTCCCTCTGCACTTTACTGTTCAAAAGTCCCACTGAAATTCTTATTGTCTCCAAGCAAGAGGAATTGGAAAGAAAAAAAAAAATCCAAGCAATGGTATTTCTTCATAAAACTCAGTACACTTGGGCTTTCTAAACTTATACAGACTACTGCATATCCTGCCTCAGGAGACCCTTAAAGATATAAAAATTGTTTTCCTTATTGGATTTCAGATATTAAACCTACTCTTCACTGGCGTTGATCCTATAACTTCTCTCACCAGACCCACACCGCGTGTGAGTTTTGCAGGTGACCAAAAGTTGCTGGCAGGTAAAGCCAATTTACCTCAAGTAGAAAAGATCCTTTTTCTTGGAGAATCAGTTATGATTCTGTCACTCTAGGATCTTTGGGTCTTTTGTTTTTCACCCACTTCTCCATTTCAGTTCTCACAGCATTTCACAGCAGGAGACTGATTTACTGATGTCTCTAGTCTCCTTCCCCCTTTTCCTCCTTTCTGTTCAGGGAAAACTCCTTTGGTTATCTGTAGAATTCTTTACTTCGTCTGCTCAGTAGCAGTATTATTCTTATGTTTCCCTTCTTTTTAGTTCAAAACTGTGAACTCTATTTTTAAAGTTTTATTATAAAACGTTCATATTATTAAAAACAAGACACAACCACTTTTGGTACTTGAACATTTCTTCCTCAGTCTCTTGACTCCTCCAAGTCTTTTCCTATATAGCTAGAATCATAGAATAAGTAAAATTTTAATAATTTTGCATGCTAATTTTTCATTATTACTTTTTTTAGAAAGTTTCTATATTGCTCTGAATTTTCATCGCCATAATTTTATTGGCTGATTAATATTGCATTATGTGGATGAATTTTAATTTACAGATTTTCCTCTTTGGTTCCATCCTCATCAGTAATATACGAGAGTGTATCTTTGAACACTGCTAGTGTCAGCATCTTGCTTCCCTTCCTTTTTCACTGAGCTGCCTCCTCTCTGTCTCCAGAAAGCAACCATCATGTCTACTGTTGCTACTGCTTCCTGTGTCTGACATCCCTCTCTTCTCACATGACATGATCCATTCCAGGAGGAAGAGGCAGCCCTGCCTGATACGGCCACCCTTTAAAGGAAGGCTCTGGCTAAACCCAGTGAGAGTGATTGCTGGCATTAAGGAAAGCTGCAGATAGGCGCTGGAAGTAAATTGGAACCCAGATTAGAAATGCCCTGTGGTTTGTAAAGTCTACATTTCTAAAGCTACAGGGAACAAGATTTTAATGTTTTAGAGGCTTCATTAAAGGAGAGTGAAAGGGGACTTAGCCTATTTAATGAGAAATGAAATAAGAGAGGGGTGTGTTCTGGAAAAGAGGGAAGACAACGGAATTAGAATTCTTACGTTGCATTTTTTAAGTCTCTGATGATACGATCTTAGATTCCAAGTTCCTCTTCTGTAAATGGGAGGACTGGAATAGAAAAATCTTGAAGATCTCCTCTATGTGCCATGGCCAGAGTGCAGTCAAGTGAAGTGCTCCTCAAAACTTACTCTTGGTCTGAGGACCACTTGGCTTTAATGATATTTTATGCATTTTAGGAGAAGCTCTCAAAGACATGTATATAGATCATCCTCATCAGAACACTGGCATGTAAAAGTGATTAATTCTTTGGAGAAAGCTATGTAAAGCAGTAAATTCTCATGCATATGGAACCAAGACTTTTTTAGATCTACTGATAGGGGCTAGAGCAAGCATGGCAGGCCCAGCTTGGGGCCAGAAAAGCTGTTATTTTCCTTTCAATTTCTCTGTTGACATTCTCACATCTTCTGCTATATTTTCCTTTGCATGCAGCCTAAAGCGCAGCAGGATTTTAAAGAAAAGGAATGGTACTTGTGGTAAGAAGGAGGGAGTGGATCTAGAGAAAAGGGAAGAGGCACATTTTCTGGCTTTAACTTCCGAGACATAAAAATCGACTTGTTCTTCCTTCCTCCTACTTTCTAAGGTAGATGCTAGTGTGGGGACACAGTTAGGATTATACACTAACCAGATGATAAGCTAGGAAAAAAACTGTTGTCAAGTATTTTGGATTCCTGAAGTCTTCAGAAGGGGAAGGCTAATTTTGTTCCCAGAGTGATGACCACTCACCGACACAAAATGCCGGCCAAATAGTACACTGGGTTGGCAGCTGCCTTATCCCCCAAGAGAGGTAGCGGGGAAGAAGGGTGGATCAAAAGAAACTGCACAGTCCTGCTTCACTAGGACAACGGGTGAGATTGGAACATGTGTAAAAAGGTTTCACTTAACTCACATTTTTAAGATTGCTTCACATTAAAAGGTTAAACTTTACATTATCCTTTTTGAATGTGATAAAATTGCTCACATTTCCTATTGCCCAAATTGAAACTAAAAGCAAGGCTTCAAAATAAATTATAAAAGAAAAAGAAAGATTACAATGTAGGTCACTGCAACTCAACACTTAATAAAAGTTAAGGATTTAATCTCTGAGCCAGAAATGGTTAAGTTATAACTCGAATCTGAAGAAAAGAGTATTTTTCATAAATATTATTTCCTACTCTTCCCATTTTTGACTCACTACTTGCAATGACCTCGAGATTCAAAATATGCTTTCTCTCTAGTAAAATGTTTTACCAAAACTCACAAAACCTATGCCTCATACACAGAAACCAACAACAAACTATGTGAATTCTATATTCGGTACTGTGCCAAACCTCACTTACAGATCATTACAGACACAATTAAAAAAGCAGGGTGCTGCTGCTGCCATTAATAGATAATCTGGGCTATTTTATTTTTTTTTTTATTTTTTTTTTCAACGTTTTTTATTTATTTTTGGGACAGAGAGAGACAGAGCATGAACAGGGGAGGGGCAGAGAGAGAGGGAGACACAGAATCGGAAACAGGCTCCAGGCTCCGAGCCATCAGCCCAGAGCCCGACGCGGGGCTCGAACTCACGGACCGCGAGATCGTGACCTGGCTGAAGTCGGACGCTTAACTGACTGCGCCACCCAGGCAATCTGGGCTATTTTAAAAATGCCAATCTACAGGGGCTCCTGGGTGGCTCAGTCAGTTAAGTGTCTGACTTTGGCTCAGGTCATGATCTCACAGTTTGTGGGTTCAAGCCCCGCGTCGGGCTCTGTGCTGACAACTCAAGAGCATGAAGCCTGTTTCAGATTCTGTGTCTCCCTCTCTCTCTCTGCCCCTCCCCACCCCTCATGCTCTGTCTCTCTCAAAAACAAACAAACATTAAACAAATAATAAAAAAATAAAAATGCCAATCTACAAATAGTGGACCTATGTCATACAGCAGAGTGACACTGGGTACAGGCTTTGGTGCCAGGGACAGAGATTTGAGTTCTGGCTCTCCCATCCCCTGGCCCTGTGGCCTTAAGCCACTCCTTTAACCTCTCTGTGCCTCCATGAACTCACTTCCAAAATGGACAGATTAAAAGTATGTATCACATATGTTATGTGAGGTTTAAAAAGGATGACACATATAAAGTCTTAGCAAAATGCTGAGAACACAGAAGCCTTCAAAAATGCCAGTTAATCATTCATTCAATTAATTCAACAAATGGTTACTGAACACCTACTTTGTGCCAGGCACTGTTCTAGTTACTGGGGAAAAAGCAATGAACAAAATAGACAAAAATTCTTCCCCTGATGGAATTTACATTCTAGCAGAAAATATCTCACAACTGAATAGTGCTTACAATTATTTATTATTATAGCTAAACCAGTGGGTTTTAATGCCACCCAGGGTACATTTAGTGAAGTCTGGAAACATTTTTGGTTATCACAACTTGGGGAGAAGAGGTTGCTATCAGCCTTTGGTAGGTACAGACCAGGGATGCCGATATACCAATGCATAGGATGGTTCCTTATTATGAACTACCTGGCCCAAAATGTTAACAGTGCAGAAGTTGAGAAACCCTGTTTTATTTATTTATTTTTTCAATATATGAAGTTTATTGTCAAATTGGTTTCCATACAACACCCAGTGCTCATCCCAAAAGGTGCCCTCCTCAATACCCATCACCCACCCTCCCCTCCCTCCCACCCCCCATCAACCCTCAGTTTGTTCTCAGTTTTTAAGAGTCTCTTATGCTTTGGCTCTCTTCCACTCTAACCTCTTTTTTTTTTTCCTTCCCCTCCCCCATGGGGAGAAACCCTGTTTTAAAGGAAACTGGGCTCAGTTCATTCTTAACAATACACTATGAGGTAGGGAATTATAGATATGGTTATTTTGTTATAGTAACTAATAGTACTTATATTTTATAGAATGGGTTATATAATATTTATAGTAATATTTACATAGTAAAGTTTTACAATATTTGTAAATATTTGTAAGTTATATAAACTTTACATATAGACACTTTAAAAGATACTTCAGTTGTGTGTATGTATATTTAGATTCAGATGTTGGATTTTACAAAATTGATTCAGAGTTTATTTTATAACCAATGGCTGTACCCTTGTGCCATCTAGATTTTAAATGATTCATTTCTCCTGATTCTCACTCACACGCTTAAGAAGGTGATCTTTTGTGCCACATTTGCACTGATTCAGATAACAGAAAAAGGGAACAGTGTGGTTACTAGAAACATCAGACCACAAGTCTAGAGATATAAGACCATTTTACTGGCTGTGACATGTCTGGGCAAGTCACTTAGCCTCTCTGGGCACCTGAGGTTCACCATCACCAAAACATGGGGCAATAATATCATTCGGATCATGTGTGAAGGCGCTATGGAAATCACAATGAGCATTACCTCCACCCACTGAACATGCACTGAGTGCTTTCTCTTCTTTGCACACTGACTCATTCAATCTTCATCACAGTCTATGAGGCAGACATGCTGATCACTACAAGTTGAAGATAAGGAAACATGGGCACAGAAAAGGTGGTAGCTCCCTTGAGGTTACACGGTCAAGAAGTAGCTGGATTCCCACCCAGGCATTCTGGCTCCAGAGCCCATCCTCTTAACCAGCAAGAGCCTCTCTGGCTGAGCTACTGTGTCACATATTCAGGCCACAGTCTGACATGAGCAGTCTCAGCTGGCCACAGTCCATACTCCTCTGGATTTCTAAAAGTCTCTCTGCTCTCCATCCTGCCATTTTACTCACCAGTCCCGACTAGCAGCCTATTGGTTCATTTATCAAAGCAAAGAAGGATGAAGTCTCATTTGATTTCTTTTTCAAATTACTTTATTTCTTTTAATTAGGCAACATGTGTACATAACACATGCATTAAACAGAATACAAAATTCAAAGCCATGGAAGAGAATACAATGACAGTAATTCTGCTTCCTATCCTTGTCTCTCAGCTACCCAATCCTTTCTACTGAGACAACATGACCAGTTTCTTGTTTCTTGTATACTATTCCAGAAATGTTCAATACAATATATATTCTTTTTCTGAAACGGATATACCACTAGTAGTAGACAAAACATCTACTTTGCAACCTGATTTTTTTCACTAAACAATATTTTGGAGATCAAACCATATAGAGCTTCCTTTATTCTTATTAATGTCTGAAGAGTATCTGTAATTTATTTAATCAATCTTGACCACATGAATAATGTATTTCTGATGGTCAACAATGTTATAATGACTATTTTATGAATTTATCATGTCTTAATTGCAAAAATATACTTAGGATAAATTCCTAAAAGTGGAGTTATTGAGTCAAATGTTTACCATTTTACTGAAATAGCGAAATTCCTCTCCATAGGGGCTGTATCACCTTATTTCCACCTCAAATGCATAAGATCACCACTGAATTTTACTTTATTTCTATATCATCAAACAATATATCATAAACATGTTTTATTTTTGACATTTGTAAAAAATATCTTAAATTTGCGTTTCTCTTATTATGGTTAGACTGAGACTCTTTTCATGTGTTTCAAGTACCGATTGTATTTCTTTTGTCTATAAGTGTTCTGTTCATATTCTTGTTCTGTTCAATCTCATTTTTTATAGGAACTTTCTTTTTCTTATGAAATTGTAGGAGCTTTTTATGAAGAAATAAACCCTTTGTCTATAAGTCTCAAGTACTTTTTCCCAGCTTCTTATTTATTATTTGCCTTTGAAGCAATATTTGATTTGTAAATAGTGTTGATTTCCTCAATTCTTTTCTTTAATAGCTTCTGAGTTTTATACTTAGAAAGGTCTTCTCCACTTGAAGAGTATTAAAGAAATACCCATGTTTTCCTTTCGTACTTCTATGGTTTTATTTCCAAGCTTAAAACTTTGAAAGACTACAATTTATTTGGGTGGAGATTATGAGTTTGGATTCAACTTTCTTGTTTCCCAGATTGCTTCCCAGTTGTCACAATAATTTCTGTTGAATAATTTATCCTTTTACCACTGATCTGGAATGCCAAATTTACTATATACAAAAATCTCATGTTAATTTTTTTCTTGACTTTCTGTTGATCTTACAATCAGTAAACAGACCATTTTAATGACTATATCATATGCTTTATTATTTGGTAGAGCTAGTTGCCCTTACTATTTATCTTTTTCAGAATTTTGTTGCTTGTTGTTTAAGAACTTAGAATCAGCAATTGGTAATTTAGTTAGGACTGTGTTACATGCATAAATTAATTCAGGGAAAACTGATACCTTTAGCACACTGGACCTTCCCATTCATGGACACTGGATACTTTTGTGTTTGGTTCAAGTCTTTTACCATCCCCACCACCCATCCTACCCACCTTTTGGCAGGTTCATGTGATATTTCAAAGTTTTTTTTTTGTTTTTGTTTTTTGTTTAAATACAGGTCTTCCTTTATTACATTTATTCTTAGAGTTAGAAATGTATTCATATCTGATTAGTGTTATCACATATAGGGCTTATTTCTAAACAGACATTGTAATAAAAACTGTTAGTTATGGTTTTATATAAAAAGTCATTCATTTTTGTGTTGGTTTTGGTTATGTTCCCAGTTTTTGAAACCTTTGCAAACTCAGGGTTGAAAACTTCACTAGGACTACAGCCACATAACATACTTTTTTTTTAACTGCTGCTAAGAAAGAAATACTAAAATGTTTTAGCATGAGTATAGAACTTGTTAAGATTTTTAGAAATCTTTGCTCCATGTTAGCTTCATCTTAAATTTTGGGAGTATACAGAGCTTCCATCTTAACAATTTTTATTTAACTAAAAACACAAGACTTACCTCCTAAATTCATTCCAGCTTGAAGACATTTCTGAAGTCTGCAGGCAGGACAATTCTTTCGTCGAATCTTATCAATGATACAGTCATTTCTTCCAGCACATAAATAGTTGTGTTGCCCTGAATAAAAAAAAAATTGTTAAAACAAAGACTACTACACTAATATAAAGTACTAATATGTATAATCAGAACATGAAACTTCATCTTTCCTGCCTTGAAATTTCTTTTAAAAAATAGATGAGAAATATGATTTACAGATAATACAGACATAGGAATGCTCACTTTAACCTAACACAGACATAACAGAGTCACTTTAAAATAACATAACATAATAGACTTTACATTACAGATAAGATTAATACTACATTTATTTCCAACTCTCATATACGTACAGCCACGTTCCCTCTCTCTGAAATTTTTGATAGCTACACAAGCCCTTACAGGCAATGGTGCAACTTTCATTCAGATATCACAGCAGCAGCAAAGTGAATTATTCGAAGGCCCTCTTGCAGTTGTTTAAGCTATGCCTGCCCACCATTTACACGTGTGATTTCAGTGGGAAGACTTTTAAATTATACAACTGCAAATGTTTAACTATTTCATACTGTGGACCAAACTGTAACTTCAAACATTTGGATTGGGAATATGCTTAGCGAGAGGCATCTGCTGGCAAAATGTAAAACTGTAGCCTAGTTCTATTATTCATTTATTAATTTCAAAAATAAGTACCAGGCACTATTAGAAACACTGAGGAGAGGGGTGCCTGGCTGGCTCAGTCAGAAGATCATGCAACTCTTGAGTTTTTGAGTTTGAGTCCCATCTTGGGTGTAGAGATTACTTAAATAAATAAACTTAAAAACAAACAAACAAACACTGAGGATATAGCAATGAGAAAGGCAGTCAGAAGTCCCTGCTATCATTAACTTTCATTCAATTGGGAGGAGAGAGTCAACAGACAAGGTAATTAGGTAAAATACACAAATGTTGGACAGTTAAGTGCTAGGGGGACATGAAGAGAAGGGGCAAATAACATGGTGGAGATGTGGGAGGATGTGGGAGGATATTGATATTTTAAAGAGTAGGGAAGACCTCACTCAACGATGCTTTAAATAAAAGTCTGAAGGAAATAAAGGCGCTGTGTGGACATCTTGGGGAGAAAATACACTAGGCAGAGGGAAAAGCAAATGAGGGAAGGGTAGGGTTGGGGAGGATACTTGGCATGTTAAGGTACAGCCAAGTGTGAAAGAGTAGAGAGCATGAGTAGAAAGTAAGAGGTAAGGAAAAAGAGCTAATGGGAGTCAGATCATATGAGGCCATAGTAAAGATCATATTTAAGACTTGGACTTTTTTACTCTGAGTGTAACAGAAAGGTTCGAGCAGAGAAATGACTTGATGTGATTTACACTTAGCAGGATCACTCTGGCTGCTATGCTGACAACTGACTCAACAGATGCAGGGAGATCCGGGGTAGGAGGCTATCACCACAATCTAGGGGAGAGATGACGGTGGTTCTGGTCAGTGTGGTAGCAATGACAGTGGTGAGAAGTGGTCAGAATCTAGATGCATCTTAGAGGCAGAACTGTTAGCATCTGCTCATAGACCAGAGAGAAACAGGAGTTAGAGACATTAAGATTCTTGGACTGAACCCTTAGGAAAAATGGAACTGCCATTTAAGGGCATGTGGTTTATGTGAAACTTCCCCAGTTCAGTTTCGGATGTGTTAAGTTTGAGATGCCCGAGAGGGATCTAAATGGATATGTCAAGTTGGCAGTTAGATGCACAGGTCTGTGTCAGGGAGAGGTCTGGGCTGGAGATGTAGTCAGCTTGTGGTCATTATTTTAAGCCATGAGACTGGATGAGATCATACAGAGAGTGAGCACAGACTGAAAAGTGAAGAGGTCCGAGGACTGAGTCATGGGTCATTGAAAACATGCAGATAAAGGAAAGAAGGGGTTTCACTGATTACTGTAAAGCAGTGAACAAGCTCTAAAGCACTCCCTTCAGACTAGGACTCTCCTGCTCCCTTGGTTGAGACTAAGTAAATTACAGTAAATACTCAATAAAAGTAATATGTGTTGCTTAATGTAATTAAAATAATTTAATCTAGAGCACATTCTCGGTAACATTATGGTAAATCTTAGTAATAATAACAATAAACAGTACTAGAATAGGGAAATCTATCAAAGTAAAGAAATGGAAATCTACCATTATAATAATCTAATGGCTTTTTTAAAAAATGAAGACTCTTAGGGAGTGTAAGTAGGTATAGATAATTACACAAAGGCAATCAATACCCATTGGTAAAGACAATACCTGATTCATGTAACATTTTGTGATGCCATACATTATTAGGTAACTGGTTACCACTTTTAAAATAAAAGTTTAAGGCCCTATTATAGCACTATCTTATTTAAGCCCTGTAACAACCCTACGGTACAGAAGGAAATTATTATTATTATTATTGCTATTTACTCAAAATAAAGAATTCATGCTAGCGCTGGTAAAGTGGCTTCCCCAAATGGTGAAATTGGAAGAATTCAGGAAAGCTGACAGTATCCATGTACCTTAAGGCCAGAAGCCTTTTTTAAACATCAACTTGCAATATAATTTACTGGTGGTCCAACAGGATGCTAAAAGTACTCTTTGGAACCAATAAGCAAAGTAACATTATTTGAATGAGGAGTATTCTACTTTATCAGCCACTATTTTCACTGGAAACCAGCACCATGTAGTTGTGTTGCCTTTTGCATGGTGTGAACTTGAACACAAAACCACAGATTTTACCTGTAACTCCTATTGAACAAACTTTACAGTCCAAAGAGAAAACTAAATGTAATTTTAATTGTTTTCTTCAATGTTTATTTCTGAGAGAGAGAGAGAGAGAGAACAAGAGCATCTGGGAGACAGAAGATCTGAAGCAGGTTCTAAGCTGTGAGCACAGAGCCCGATTGAAGGGCTCGAACTCATGAACCGTGAGATCATGACCTGAGCCAAAGTCAGTTGCTTAAATGATTGAGCCATCCAGGTGGCCCCTAATTGGTTTTAATTCGGCAAGTTCCCAATGAATAATTGGGAACCCACTATGTGTGGAAGGCTGCCAAAATTTTGCATAAGGAGTTGGGGTAATCTAAGGTTCTTTCCGTTTCTGTGAATGTGCAATAAACTGTGACTAAGTCTCTGAGATTGTAGGCATACGAAAATGAGTAAGAAATGACCACCACTGACTTACGTACACACTAGAAGACTTTGTTCTTTGGGTGTTCAAAAACAGAAACTTCCAAAAGCTGGGATATTTCTTTTTTTTTAAGTTTACTTATTTATTTTGAGAGAAATAGGGAGAGAGAGAGAAAGAGAGAGAGAAGGCATGCAGGAGGAAGGGGCAGAGAGAATCTCAAGCAGGCTCTGTGCTGAGCTGGGATATTTCTATAAGAATTCAAAAAAAGTGAACACACCTTAAAAATACATGTTACATTAATAGCTGCAGGATAATTTCCTTCCTGCAGTAATATTTGAAATTGTGTATTTGGTTTCTACCAACCAGTGTGGTCACTGCCACCAATTCATCTTCCAAAAATAGGATGAGAGCAATGTAAGGGACTGCTGCAGGAATGTCTTAAGGGTTTTCAGATAATTCCCTGCCATTTATATTTTTAGTTGTGCAAACATTAAAGATTTAAACTGTAGCTACACAAATATGTAATGTGTGTCCCATCCCTGAATCTATATTAAAACATAAAAGTAGTAACAACAACAACAACAACAAAACCCACAATGAAAACAACAGAATGCATCTAGAAGATTTACAAAACTTTTAATCATGTCCTATTTAAACACTGTGTTCTCCTAGTGTTAAGAGTGCTAATCCTCAGCAAGTCACGTCCCAGGCTCTTTCAGGTAAATGGTTTTCTACTATGATGCTATGATAGGGCAGACAACCCAGACAGTGGAGGCTTTGGATGATAAGCTAAGGGACCCAAATTTTATTCAGCAGGTTATAGGATATCAATGAAGAATCTTGCTTACAATATGTCAAGTCCAGGGGCGCCTGGGTGGCACAGTCGGTTAAGCGTCCGACTTCAGCCAGGTCACGATCCCGCGGTCCGTGAGTTCGAGCCCCGCGTCGGGCTCTGGGCTGATGGCTCAGAGCCTGGAGCCTGTTTCCAATTCTGTGTCTCCCTCTCTCTTTGCCCCTCCCCCATTCATGCTCTCTCTCTGTCCCAAAAATAAATAAAAAACGTTGAAAAAAAAATTAAAAAAAAAACCAAAACAATATGTCAAGTCCAGAGCTGTGTTTTAGAAACATTAATCTGAAGGTGATATACTAGATAGACAGAACGGAAGTAGGGGACACCATTAACAGTACACTTGAAAGTTCTCGGACATGGCCTCCAAGCAAATTAGTAGCTGTATCTTTGTCAGACTATAAAGGAACAGGAATAATCCTGCAGTTAAGAAAAAAATCAAAGATTTCTCATTGAAATTACATGTCCATTATGGAGAGAATTCCAGTTCTGGTAGTGGCAGAAGAGATTGAATCAGATGAACCTCCTACAAATAACACTTATAAACTGTCCACAAAAGGAGAGAAAGAAAGATTTAAAGGCAATGGGGAGCAACCAAAAGCAGGCAGAAACTGGAAGAAAATGGATTCTTGAAAAAAAAGAGTATCACCATAAACAATATTCACCTCTGAATGGCTCTTTCCTTGAGAGCCTTGTGTTCTACTCAGTGCAGGGTAGATAGAAACTAAGCAAAATCCTCAGTCTTAATGGCTTGAGAAGGCAGAGAACAGATTTGGGGACTGCCAGAGCAGCGGGAAGTTGAAGGAAGTTATTCTGGAAAGACGAGTGTCATGGAGGGGTGGGGGGGTAGAGGGAGATAAAATGTACATATTAACTCTCCTCAAATTTTTGGCTGATCCCTAAACTGAACATGAAACTCCAAAGCGTCAAGGGGTGAAAGAATTTAAAGTTGAAAGGGCTGAGCAGATGATTTCAGCTTCTGCCCACCACAAAAAGTCTGAATCCCACTAAATCAGGACTCACTAAATAACTCAGGCTCTCCATTGAAATACCAGAAGGTCCCTGCCTTAAGAGGAAATACTGTATTCCAGGATTGAGGCATTTACCCTACAGTTAAAGGCACAACCAAAATAGACCTATCCTAAAAAAGTTTTTTTTTTTCCTTTTGAGAGAGAGAGAAAAGAAGAAGAAGAAAAAAAAAAAAAAAAACAGCAGGGAGGGGCAGGGAGAGAGCAGGACAGAAGATCTAAAGCAGACTTTGTGCTGACAGCAGAGAGCCCGATGCAGGGCTCAAAGTCAGATGCTCAAATAACTGAGCCACCCAGGCACTTCATCCTAAAGAAGTTTAAAGCAAAGGCTCTACAAGTTTAAGGTGATGGGTAATTTAATTGACTACTAGAAGAAAACTCAATACTCTTCAGAGAAATATAACAGGATCTGGATTTTCCAGAAAGTCTAGAATACAATATTTAAAAACAGAAAAATATGAACCAAAGTCAATAGAAAAATTAGTCCATAGAAACAGACCCAGAGGTTGGAATTAACAAATAAGGATTTAAAAACTGATATGTCAGATTGTATAAGAAAATATCATTAACAGGAGTTAAGAATTGTGGACTATCAGAAGAGGTTAGGAAACTATAAAACAAATAAAAACAAATGGATATTCAAGAACTTAAAAATATAGTATATAAAATAAAATATTTATTGGTTAAAATTAATAACATATTGGGCATTAAACAAAAATGGGTTATTAAAATTAAAGAAATATAATCATCCCAACTAAAGCATAAAGAGAAAAGATTAAAGGATAAATGAACAAGGCACCAATACCTTGTAGGACAGCATTAAGCAATTTAATATGTGTGCAGTTGGAGTCCCAGAAAGAGAGAGAAAATGGGTCAGAAAACTATATGAAAATTTACAAATCTAGAAAGCTTAGCAAATGCCCCCTTTAAAACATAAATACAAACAAAAGCACTATGGCACAATACAGTTAGGTTGCTGAAAAACAAATATAAAAATAATTGTAAGCAGCCAGAGCCAAAACAAATTACATTACATAAAAAGAAACAAGGAAAAGAGTAATACATGATTTCGTATCAAAGCAATTGAGGACACAAGACAACATCTCTTTAAAGACCATCAACTCAGAATGACCAATGAAAACATTTCTCAAAATGAAGGTGAAATAAAGACATTGTTGTATAAATTAAAGCTAAGGGAGTTTGTTGCTAGTAGGATTACATTATAAGATATGAAAAAAAAAAAAGTTCTTTTTGCTGAAAGAAAATGATACCAGATAGAAATTGGGATGCATCAAAAAGAAAAACAAGAACTGGAAATTATGGATGATAAACTGTAAAAGAAATTTTCTTTCTAAAAATTCTTTAAAAGTCAAATGATTGTTTAAAGAAAAAATAATAAAAATGTATTATGGGATTTATAAAATATGTATGAGAGAAATACCTGAGAACATAGCACAAATAAGGAGGGATATAAATGAAATTCTACTGCTGTTAAGTTTCTTACATTATCCTTAAAATGGTATACCTGAAACTGATTCAAGGTAGACAATGATAAATTAAGAGTACATCCTGTAATTCCTGGGTAAGCAACATTAACATCACATAAGAACTTATCAGAAATTTAAATTTAAATTCACAGGCTCACTTCAGACTTACTAACTCAGAAACTCTGGAACAGAACCTAGAAATCTGTGTTTTATATAACACTTCAGGTGATTCTAATTCATATTAATGTCTGCAAGACTGCCATGAAGCAGTCACTAGAATAACAACACTAAGAAGTATGGCTCAAAAGATGGCAGAGATATATAATGGCATACTATAAAGTATTTAACCCAAAAAGTAAAGGAAAAACAAAGGAACAAATAACAGAGGGAACAAAAGGGAAACAAACACCAAGATAACAGATATAAATCTAATATAGCAAATAATTACATTAAATGTAAATGGTCTACACACTTTGATTAGAAGTCAAAGATGGTGGACTGGATTAAAAGAAGACTGAGGTATGTGTTAAGATGCATTTTCAATATATAGGCACAGGCAGTTTGAAGGTTAAAAGATGAGAAAATACATGCAATGTAAAATGTTAACATAAGAAAGCTGATGTAGCTATATTAAAATCAAACAAAGTAGACTTTAAGACAAAGAGTATCAACAAAGAAACAAAGTCATTTCATGATGATTAAATGGACAGATAACAATCCTAAATATAAAATGCACCTAAGAGCAGAGTTGCAAAATAAATCAAGCAAAAATTGACATAACTAAAAAAGGAGAAAAGATAAATCCAAAATCACAGTTGGAGATTTAAGAACCCATCTCTCAGTAACAATTTCTCAGAACCACTATGTAGAGAAACAGTAACAATATAGAAGATTTGAACAATATCATCAAACACCTGACCTGATTAACATTTAGTCACACAATTACACAGAACATGTGTCCTTTTCAAGTGCTCATAGAACATTTGGTGAGATTGAGCATATCCTGAGCTATGAAAGTGTCAACTTCTAAAAGGATTAAAATCATGCATAGTATGTTTTCTGACCACAAAGGAACTAAATTAGAAATCAATAACAAAATATCTAAAAAAGCCCCACATATGTGAAAATTAAGCAACACCCATCTAAATAATTTATGGGACAAAAAAAGGGATCAAAATGGAAATTACTGAGTATTTCAAACTGAATGATAATGAAAATTCAACATATCAAAATTTGTTGGATACAGCTATAGTACTTACAAAAGAATTTTTAGCTTTATATCCTCATATTAGAAAAAAAATATTTAAAATTGATGATCTAGAATTCTACCTTAAGATGCTAGAATAAAAACTAAACCCAAAGCAAAATAGAATGAATGCAATATAGTATAGAAATCAATGGCAAGGACAAGCAATAGAAAAAAAATCAGCAAAGAGAAAAGTTGGTTTTATTTTAAAGAACTATTTTTCTGGATCTTTAAATCATATCCCGTTTACTTTAAGCTTCTATTTCCCTCCATGTTATGGAAATGTACCTTTTTTGGTAGATATTAATGAATTAGTCAAGAGCAGATAGGCTGGATATTCTGTTCCATGTCTTCTCACTTTGGGCCCCATGTCTTCTCACTTTGGGAGGAGTCATCATAGTGAATATTGTGAGTCTTATGCTATAGAGGATGTAGAATATGACTTAGGAAATATAATGCTCCAGCCCAGAAAGGGCAACTCACTATTCATTGCTCAGATTTAGTACAATGATAGCACTCAACCACAAAGGAGGCATGAAATGGAATCCTACCTTGTGCCCAGAAGGCAAAGAGATGGAAACAGATGGGGAACATCACTGAGGACTACCTTCATGAAGGGGAAACCAGAACATAAAATTCAGCCTCTGTATTAATTCTTCTCTAAAGTGTTAGATTTACATTGTTTTTTATGGGACAAATTAACTTTAATAATGTTGAGGGCCCTTTCCATAAATAGCTGAACTTTTCAAAATGTTAATGAGAAGATACTAGTGTGTACTACATTTCCTTTTAGAAGAAAAGAAGCATCTATGGACTATTTTAATAAATAATGTATTCCAGTGACCACCCCCAAGTCCAAACACCCACAGCCTATTTTGTCAATGGTAGTATACTCATATGCACATGTACTCAAGAATTTGTACTGAAAAAAAAAAAAAAAAGGAAATGAAATCAATTAAAACTTACATGGGAAGTGCAAATGTCCTACCATTTTCAAATAGATTACTTTTCCTCATAAAAATTTTGAGAACGTTCCATCTGGCTAGTTGGTAGCAAGCACTGTAACGGATTCTCCGAAGAAAAGAAGGTATGTTTCCACAACATGGAGGGAAATAGAAGGTTCAAGTAAATGGGATAGGATTTGAAGATTCAGAAAAATAGTTCTTTAAAATAAAACTTTTGTACAAAATTTCTGAGCATCCATCAATGGCACTCTACTAGGCTCTGTGAAGACATAGCCTACCAGCTAATGGAGAAAGTAGAGATACAGCACAAACAGCATACTACCTGGCCCATCGTTGCTACTGAATAAAAGGATCAATGAACGAATGCAATCATTCTGATAAACTAAGTCATGTACAACATACAGAATGTACATGTTCATATAGTGTGTTGTATATGCAGACAAACCCACAGTAATGAATGTTCACAGAAGGCCTTATTGGCTCCTAGGTAATTGGCTTACAAAAGACAGATGCATATAAATCTTTTCTGCCTTATCTCCAGCATCATACCTTTCAGACTCTCCTACACACACACACACACACACACACACACACACACCAATTGAGAAAAAGAGCTCTGAGGATTTCCAAGGAAGCAGCAGAGACTTCTGTGAAAGGCAAAACTTAAACCAGGGTCAGAATCCCACAGGGGATGAGTGTGCCTTCTTGGTGTCCTAGGTCCTAAGTAATTCTCCCCCCAGGAGACCCGCTTTATGCACCACTGAAATTCCTTAGGTTGCCTGTAACTGTAGCCATTACAGAGCCATCTGCATCTGAAAGCATCTTGTTTTAAGAATGAAAATCTGTTCAGTAGGGCTCAGGGAACTTTAGTCACTCATCCATCTGTGTGTACTAGTTCAACGTACCTCCTGCCTGAGGAAGTGGCAGCTTTTTGGAGAAAAGGCAGTAATTCTAGCAAACAGAAAGCTGCCAAGGTTACAGTAAACCTGAAGGGGGTACCAGGAAGTTTAGTTAGTACATATGTAATATAAATTCACGGTTTACAGAGTAACCAGAAATACAAAAATCAAAGGGAAAATGCCTATGGACTTTAAAAAACAAAGTTTGAGTTCAAAAATTAAAAAAATCAAGTGTCATTTTTTTCCCCTGTTGTTTTCAACTATGGTATTGCTTTTAACTATAGAATAATTCAGTAAGTGCCTAAAACTTAATGTCATTATTTTAAAAGTTACTGAACTCAAAAAAAATTGTCATGTAAAATTTTCAATTACTTTGAAATCAAAAACCAAGTTTTTGTTGTACTTGGGCTGGTCCCAAATGAGAAAATACAGATTGGGTGACATATGGGTCTTGCCTTAAAGCATCAATAATGCTAGAAAGGAAAGAGTGGAAACATGGAAGGCGGGGCAGGGGAAGGAGACACAGTGGGAAGGGCACAGCTTTGTATCCAGACACACCTGGCTTCCAACCCTATCTCAGTCAATAGGGAACTGTGAGATTCTTGGCCACTTTGCTTAACCTGTTCTGAGCTTCAGTTTCCTGATCTATGATGTGAACACAGTAACACCTGCTTTGTAGGCTGTCAGATGGATTCAATTAATATACACAAAACAAGAAGCACAAAGCCAGGCCGAAGGTAAAAACCAAAAAACCAAAAAACAAAAAAAAACACAAATGGTGATAGTGATGTTACCCATCATTTTTTTGGTTGGCCTGGAAAGAAAGAAAGAAAGAAAGAAAGAAAGAAAGAAAGAAAGAAAGAAAGAAAGAAAGAAAGAAAGAAAGAAAGAAAGAAAGAAAGAAAGAAAGAAAGAAAGAAAGAAAGAAAGAAAGAAAGAAAGAAAGAAAGGAAGGAAGGAAGGAAGGAAGGAAGGAAGGAAGGAAGGAAGGAAGGAAGAAAGAAAAGAAAGAAAAGAAAGAAAGAAAGAAAGAAAGAAAGAAAGAAAGAAAGAAAGAAAGAAAGAAAGAAAGAAAAGAAAGAAAAGAAAGAAAAGAAAGAAAAGAAAGAAAAGAAAAGAAAAGAAAAGAAAAGAAAAGAAAAGAAAGAAAGAAAGAAAGAAAGAAAGAAAGAAAGAAAGAAAGAAAGAAAGAAAGAAAAAGAATTTTGAAAATCCAAAAAACAAACACAGTCAACTCTTAATTAAATACATCAGCAAAGAACTTCCTGTGCGAAGAGAATATCACCAATGAAGGAGGAAGACCTGTAGATGAACAGAGACCACTTGAGAAGAGACAAATACCATCCAGCTCTGATCTCATCTTCAAGCCTTGACTTTCTCAACAAACTGGCAAGGATGTGAGAGTGGTGAGTGATATCCTTAGGGTAAACACAGGACAAAATGCTGGGATTCTGGTCTGCAACTCAGCTAAGAATTTAGACTGGGGCCCAAGACCTTAAGCGTGGTAGAAGACTCTGGAAAGTTACTACCGCCTTGTACTGTTGCTCCTCGCCTGCTTTATCTGTTTTCCAGTATCACTCAATATCAAAACTCTTAAAAGTAAGTAGGCACACATTTTAAAGGCAAAACATAGTACATTCCCTCCTCGAACTTTCTAGAGGGTGGATGAGGCTAGGGAAACTTCATAAGGTAAATCATGTGGGATTCATGTGGTACGGCTTTTTTTTTTTTAAGTTTATTTATTTTGAGAGACACAGAGACAGCATGAGTGGGGAAAGGGCAGAGAGAGAGGGAGAGAGAATCCCAAGCAGGCTCCGCACTGTCAGCACAGAGCTTGATGTGGAACTCAAACTCATGAAACCATGAGATCGTGATCTGAGCTGAAACAAAGAGCCGGAAGCTTAACCAAGGAGCCACCCAGGCGCCCCTGATGTGGTAGGACTTTAAAGAAGGAGGTGATTATACTGGGAAGACAGAGATGAGGAAGGCTTTATGCAGAAAGCAAGCATCAGAGGTAAGACTTGAAGAATGCTGTGGAGTTGAAACACAGAGGGGACAGTCATGCAGGCATCCCAGGCAGAGGATGGGGGCAGGGAACTGCAGAGACACAGTTAAATATGCAGGAAGCAACTGGTCTGGTCAATTGAAGCCCAGAAAGACAGGGGTCCAGAGAAGGAACAAGCTGTATCTACATATTCTGGTGACTAGAGGACAGCCAGGGAGCTGTCAATGCTACGAGGGCTCCTGGGCCCTCTCTTTTGGGTTTCAGACCCACGCATCCACCTAACTCAGAGGACGTCCCTACCTGAACGTCTCTGACACTTCAAATCCTCCATATTCACAAACCAAACATAATGTGCTTCCTATATTCCCCCACTGTGAAAGCTACAACTAGCTGTTGGAACTAGAAGCTTCAGGGTCACACTTGATTTACATCCCACCCACCTCCCTGCAAACCCTTGCAATCCTAAATATTCAATTGGCCATGAGGGCCTGACGATTCTCTCCCCTGAGTTTCTCCTGAATCCCATCTATGTCCACCAGTACCTTCTCTCCTGATTTCAAAGCTCTCTTGGTTAAATTTCTGAATTACAGAGTTTGAACCCTTGCTTACTGTGTGATCTGAGACAAGTTACTTAACTTTTCTGTACATCAGTTTCCTTCTGTGTTAAATAGGAATTATCGGGGTGCCTGGGTGGCGCAGTCGGTTAAGCGTCCGACTTCGGCCAGGTCACGATCTCGCGGTCCGGGAGTTCAAGCCCCGCGTCAGGCTCTGGGCTGATGGCTCAGAGCCTGGAGCCTGTTTCCGATTCTGTGTCTCCCTCTCTCTCTGCCCCTCCCCCGTTCATGCTCTGTCTCTCTCTGTCCCAAAAATAAAAATAAACGTTGAAAACAAAAATTAAAAAAAAATAGGAATTATCAAAGTGCCTATGTCATGAATTATCTGGAAGACGAATATACTACATAAAGTCCTGAGAACAGCCACTAGCATCCAGCAAGGATCCGGTGAATGGTAACTGTTATCATGATATTATTGCTATTATCATATAGCACTGCATATTACTATTATTATAACTAGTCTATCCTGCCTCTACTAGGTCTCCACTTCTAAATCAAATGATTCTTAAACTTTAATTTAAAAGCTGTCTAAAAGAAATTACTCTAACAGATCTCAGTATCTTAGAATATGAAGGGAAGAGTGACTGGTTGAAATGAACATAAGCCCCCCTGCCCACCCCCCCTCCCCCGCACCAGAGCTGCTCCCCATTTTGTATCTGTCAGTGATCCAGGAGGCACTCCACTCGCTAGAAAACCAGGGCTCCTCTGAGGAAACAGTCACAGCCATGAGCCTCCATCATCCACAGAGCTGTGCAGTGATCCTTTGGAATCACAAATCTGATAATCTCATCCTTTTGACTGAAAGCCTTCTAGGGCCCTTCACTCCTTAAACTTTCAAGTCGAAACTCTTATGTATCTTATTCAAGTGACACTGAGCCACTGGGGAACAAAAAGGGGAGGCAGGGGTAGGCAGAGCTCAAAGATATGCTCAGCAAAACTTACTGCTATTTCAGGAAAAGTAAGCAAAGCTGGGACCAGAGGCATCGGATACCGTAAAACCGGACTGTTATTTTTACTGGTGTTTTAGTTATGGTGTTTGTACTGTCATTTTATTGCTATTATCGGCATGAAAGACAATGTATCTGGTGGCTTATTTTAACAAAATGGAAAAAATTCAGAAGACTGGTCACTGTATATTTGTATCTCTCTTCGCAGGTACAGGTACACAGGCTGGTCCCAAATTATATACCATCCTTTGCGAAATCCTAAAACTGCAGACAGGTAACACGGTGTGCAGCGAGTATCCCTTGCCTGTCTGATCCTGGCTGAGGTTCAGCCCTAGGCTGTGGCTGCACCTGTGGCACATCTTCCCGCATACCTCTCTGCTTTGACCTTAGGAAGGAGTCCTATTTATGCTTCTGGCTCAACTAATTTCATATTCAGTGGTGTCTGTGGACACACACATCTCCTTCAATTCCCAGCAATGTTCTGCTCCTCTAATTACATGTGAAAACAAATACACTATCTTCTCTTATCCTCTCTTATGGCCTGGGAGCTGGGCCATAAGCATGGCTGATATCAAGTAAAACACTAAAGTTCTCAGGTAAAACTAGATGTGGAAAGAACCAGGTTCTAGAAGCCCTTAGAACATCTTGAACACCTATAAACACCTTTATGAATGTTTGAAAAAGATACACAAAGAAGGAGGTAGGTGAATTCAATCTGATGAGCAGGTATTTAATGTGACGGGATTAAAGTGATTCTAGATCTAACAGAATGTCCCAAGTTCTACATTTTGAGAAACTGACTTATCATGACACTTGGGGAGCATAGCCCTTTACAAACGGGGGACTGGAGAAAGTAAGGACACACTGAACATGACCTCCTCCCCTGCCTCAGCACCCAGATCCCTTTTCACCACCCCCAAAGAAGCTGTGCCTGGCGCTCAGGTTGCGCCTTCCAGAGAGGAACACTCCCGTCCCTCCCCCATTAATATTTCCTTCCAGGGGAGACTGCTCTATAGACGTCACACTTCCGGCCGTCTCTTTCTCCTTTACTCACTCTGCCTTGGTCAGTAAGTCTGAGAAGAATAAATCTGACTTCTTTGCCTCAGCATCTTCCCCTTGGGGGAGAACTCCCTCAGCGTGCAGCCTCCAGCCTTGAGGAAGCATATCCTGATCCAGCGTTTGCCTGTACCTGTCTCTAATTCTGTGTCTCAGGTAGCAGTCCTCCTTTTTTTGCTCTTAAGCCACATCTTTCAACTTATTTATTCCCCCCACCCCCCACAAGCTGATATTTTACCTACCATCAACTATTGCTTTATTTCTTAGTTTGTTCAGAATCCAGGTGGGGAAACATGGTGCTAGATCACAGGGTTCTTAGAGATGAAGAGAAAATCCAACACTAGAGTCCCTGAGACTAAGATCTCAACAACAGGGATATGATACCACATGAGCTCCCTCTGTGTGAATCCTGTAACAAAGATCCTATCCAACGGTTCTTTCTCCATCTACTTCCATGGAATCTTGCTCCCTGATTCCTGACTCCCCAGACCTGCAACATGTTAAAAGGCAGGGAACCCAGAGCATAGGGTCATGTGAGAACCCAAATGTCATGGTGCAAACCTCTTGATGACAGTCAAGTTTAGATCCTTTTCTGTTATTGTTTTTGTTTTCCTATTAAAAACAATCTGTCAAAGAGATTTCACCAAAGAATCTTATTTTCCTTTAAAATTTTATTTTCACACTTACCATGTCATGTGAAATGTAGTTTTCTTTTTCACACCTTGAAACTACAAGAGAGTTTAAGAGCGGGCAGTAATAAAATAGTTTAATATTTATCACCATCTGAAAGATTCACTGCTCAATAATTTGTTATATGCCCAAACCCATTAACAAATCTGATGGTTTTGTTGTTGCTGTTATTAAAACCCGAGGACTCTCTGCTTTAGCAAAAAACCAAACTTTCTGAGTCCTCTTTATTTAACTACCCCTGATGGATACTCTAGACTATCCAGACTTTACGTACAATGTGGTTTTCCTTTTTCTGGAAAAAAAAAAAAGGCATTCATTTTCAGAAAGGCAATTTCACCAAATCCCTCTTAGAATTAACTTTTTGCTTAAATTTCCTTCTCATTTTTAAAGGTCCATTTGTTATCCTGCTGGAGGATTTTTTTTTTTTTCTAAAGCAGTTGACAACTGCCCAGCAACAGCAGCCTGTGTTTGCAGTCACTATTTTGGGCTACATCACATGTCACTTACATAACCTTGTTTAACTGCTCTTGAACTGGTTTGAACAACCTGGGAAACAGATTAGGGCAGTCCCAGCAAATTCCCTCATTGCAGATTCTGATGGGCGATTTCCCATCCCCCGCCTCCCCTGGCCCCCTGTCTTATAATGTTGCACAGTGAATAAGACGGTGTCCGACAGGAACTGGTTATTCATTGTTAGAGCCAGCTAAAACGTTTGATAATTAACTTCCTCTGCTCAGTTTAAACCAGTCCGGTCTGCCCATAATAAACCAATGAACAATGATCCCCTGCTGCTGGCGTTTATGAGTGAGCCTGGATTAACATGCTTTAAAATGCCAGGGGGTTAAAAAAAAACAAAAAAAACAAAAAAAACCTCACTTGAGAAGTAAGTATAAGTTGCCTTTGCCACCTTTAAACACAAAGCTTTTGAAGTTATGTTTTGAGGATTCTAAGATTTTAATTTAGAAGTCAGATTGGACTTATTTTTTTCCCTGCGGTGTTTCAAGAGTTCTTCCCATGTGGGTAAGCACAAAATTCCCAGATAAACATTCTTCTTGGTGTGAAAGGTGTTAGTTTTTCATTAAAAAAATATAACTTCTAATTATTGTGACTTACATTTTAGGCACTCTGTATATTTTGGTGAAAGATAATCAAAGAAAATATATGACAAAAGCCAAGTGCAGTAAGTTTTTAACCTTGAGAAACATTTACTATGATGTGCAATAAGAGAAGACAAGTACATTATTGACAAGAAACAGTTTTGTTTTTTTTTCCAGGAGGAGTGACTTATGTCCTACACACATTCAGTAGTAGGAATTTAGCATAGTTGTTACTTCACTATGTAAAACCATCTGTTATCTTGATAAACTTATAAATTATTCAGGGCACTGGGCAGGGAATTAACATTTGTTGAATTCCTATTATGTGACAGGTGCTTTACCAATCATATAATTTAATCCTTAATTTAAAATCCTATGGGGTGAATCCTGTGAGATTGGTCATGTTTTCTCCATTTTGTCAACGAAGACACACAGGGAGGTTAAATCATGTGGCTCGCTTAGCTGGGGTTTCTACTTGGGTGTTCTTGCATTACTCTCTCTATGGCTCCACACATATTAGAAGTATCTGTAAGATATTTGTATCTAGAGGGTAAAATGGGACAGAAAGAGAATCTCTGCACTGAGAAACATTTAGGCTACCAAATAAAGGATAAGTTTTAGGAGACTAAAACATTAACTGTTCTGACACTTGGGAAGGGAAAAGGCATGAGTTTAGGCGAACCTACAACTGTGAGCCTCAAATGATTATTTCATAGCATGGCAAACTTATATAGTACCTAATCAACCACTTCTTCCGGATTCAAATGTACCTGAAAACCCCAGACCTTGAAGCAAACAAATCCACAGTCTTTCAGAACTGAATCCGTGTGCTGGGTTCTTAATGATCAGATTTCATTCACTTTTGCCCAACCAGTAAATTCCCTAAGATCTTAAAAGTAGAAATGAGGCCTGGCAGAGAGAAGGGGTTTTGTTCAGCCACCCTGGCCTCAAACTATTTGTTAAGATTGGAAGGTCTCAACACAGCTCAGTGGGTCCTTATTTGCCATCTGAGGCATAGCCTGGTTTCTAAAGACCCTTATGGCTTGAAACCCAGATGAGAGCTGTCTTCGTAACACAGAGCAATTGTATCCTAAACTTATATTGACAATCTAAATTTTTGCTAGAAAAGAAATTATGAAACTATTTAATATGAGGTTGTTTTGCTCATACACACACAATTAACTAAACTAATTTGGGTATATAATGATATAATGCCTGCACATGGTAGAGAATTCAAGCAGCATTATGGGTCATATGGTGTAAAGGTTCTCTCTCTCTACACTATCCTCTGGCTACACCCAGCTCCCGTCCCCAGAGGCTACCACTGTTACCAATGTCTTTGTAGCATTCCAAAGGTTTTCTAGGACACATGTTTTTTAAGCACAGTGAATATATCATTTGTTGAGTTAGGCACTATTAACTCAACATGTCTGCTTGTTATTTTACTAATTAACTCAACAAATAATTATTGGGTGGCTATTACATGCCAGTTATTATGATCAGCACAGGGGCCGAGAGATGAATAAGAGAAGATCTCTATCCTTGAGGGACTCATACATGGTCCAGTGTGGGAGACAGAGTGCTTAGCAAATCAAACCCCGGAACAAGAACAGCATGTGGGCAGAGTGCTATAGGAACATGGAACTGGTGACTGTTGTTTCAGAAGTCAGAAAAGGCTTCCTAGAAAAAATTATATTAGGCCAGATTCTTGAGGGATGTTTATTGGATGGAAAGAAAGAGAAGTTTTCTAATTAGAGGAGAACACCATATTTTAAAAAAAAATGTTGTCGAAGAGTATCATATATAGGGATGGGTGAGCTTGGCATGGCTAGAGCACAGGGAATGTATGTGGAGTCAGTACAAAATAAGACTGTAAAGATTTGCCATGCCATGCTGTGGAGTCTCGACAGGGATTTTTAGGCAATGGAGAAGCCAATCCAGGGGGTAGGTTAGTGGAAAATATCCAGAGTATAGTGAAGAGACTGGTTAAGCTCAGAATTTGTATGGCTCCTTAAGAGGGTGATTAGGAGATACAATTTCCAATTAGTCATCCTCCTCTCTGTTACTCCTCAGCCCCAAATGTATTTTTCTATATCTTAGTTGCTTCAACATCCACTCATCATCCAAGTGAGAACAGTTGAAGCCATGCTAAATTATTTATTTCTAGTCCTCCATGCAAATATTCCACACCTTTTATAATTCAAAGTTGTTGACTTCTGCCTCCTGTGTTCCATCATTGTCTCAAAGAAACAGATAATATGTGTGCTTCAGATAAAAATGGAAGCCTTTGGGTTACCTATTTACCTTGCCAAAGTAGAGGAGTATTTTCTTTTTTAGCATTCTAAATTGGGAAGTCCCCCTTTATCTAATTATTCCCCAAAGAAATGACTCACAATCTTAGGTTGTTTGAGCCAAACTTCTTGTGCTTATGAGAAAGAAGTGGTAAAGGACATAGATCTGCATACAACAGGACTTTGCATAGGATTATTTTACCACTTGGCGTTGAAGATCAGAATCAGATAAAGGAGAGTGGAGGAACTGTGGGAAACTGCCCTGAGAAATAAGACAACCTGTTGGCTGATAATGAGAAGGGCGGGGGGGGGGGGGGGGGGGGGATGAGAGACCGGCTCACAAGTGTGTGGAACAGTCATGAGAATATGAGAATAATAGCATGAGATGGAAATGCAGAGGACTAACGTTTGGTAAGGAACTACTATGCTCTAAGCTACTAGTCTGGGAAAGTTATATTATAATCATATTCAATATTTATGATAACCTTTTTGATAGGTAATATTATCCTCACATTCTGGACAAGGAAATAAGTTAAGCAGCTGTCCATGGTGCTTTTCATGGCCAGTGGTGATGTCAGGATTTGAATCCAGATCGGACAACGCCCATGCTTGCTGGGTGAGTCACTCAGAAACAGTCCTGAAATCTTAAGAGGCACAACAGTAGCTCATTCTTGCCTTCTAAGAAAGCTTTGTACTTACACATTTTAACCTTGTACATTTGATCATTTGACTACGTTGAGTGAAATCAAAGAATTTCCCATTTAGAAAACCGCTTAGTCCTTATTTACAGCTGAAACCCAGGATATGAAAAGTTCCTAACCATAGTTCCTAATGTAGTGATGGGCTTTGAGGTCAGACACATGTGGGTTATATCCAGACACTGTCGCTTATCAGCTGTGTAATGCTGAGGAAGCCATTTAACCTTACATTTTCTCATCCATGAAGTTAGAGTAACCAAATGTATCTCATGGGGGATTATAAAGAGGAAATGCAATAGTATGTTTAGCACCATGACTGGAACACAACTGGTGCTCCACAAACCTTCTCCTCCAAGGTCATACCCTTGAGATGGGAGATAGGGGAGTAGAGTACTGTTCCTGGAGCAGAATGCCTGGCTCCCACTTTGCTTCACCATGCCCTGTCTGTGAGGGCTGGTTGGTTTTCCTCACGAAGCCTTCAGATCCCCACCTATAAAATGGGAAGAATAACAGTACCTCTCCCTTAGGGCAGCCCTGTCCAGGCCAATGTTGACTTTGAGCAGGAAGGAACTAGTCCCTCTAGTCTAAACCTGGGATCTCTATGTGAAGTCTAATATAATCTCTAATTATATTTGTATTCTGGGTTCACTTTCTGCCAACTGGGCTTATGTCTTCATTCCCCTGTGTCCCGTTGTTCTGTTCTCTGGCTTGCATAGCACCCTCAATTCTTATAGAACAAAATTCCCAACACCCTGGCTCCCTCCAAAGTCAAGCTCCAAGACTGAGGTTCTGACATTTGTTTCTTGAGAGCCCACCTGGCTCCTCTTGCACCCACAGGCTCTCATGATGTCTTGCCCAGACCGCAGGGGCTTCTGCACTCTGCCTTCTGGACTGTATTTTCTTTCAGCATTAGTGTCCACACTGGTTTGTCCCGCACTGGTGAGCAGGTCCAGTTTCATACCCCAGGCCTTTCTAGTTTGCCCCTCCATTACTTATTCACCAATGATCTATATTCTTTAATTCTTGTCACCATTTCTGTTATACAGAAGAGATAAGACAAAGAAATAAGCATCTGGCTTATTTGCAACTATATGGTGCTTTTTATCCCCCTCTCAAAAAGCAAGAGCCTGTCATGAGGAATAGAAAAAACAATTGTGTTATTCGATCATTAAGAAAGTATGCAGATTTACAAACTGATTGCCTAATGATCACTGTAGTCATTTTTAAATCACAGAGACACATTCACTTCAGTGGCCCAAGTCGCTGGAAAATGGCCAGCTGATTTTTAGCTCAGTTGGACAATCTAATTAGGCCTGGGATGCTCGCTCACAGCCCTTACCAGTCTGGGCCTTTCCCCACTCTTCCAAGTCTGCCATCTCCAGGACTCATCCAGCCACAGGTTTGGGGTGGATACTACTTTTGGCCAAAAGTTGACAGAACATTCCAGCCCTTCCTACCCCCTACTCCACATCTATGATGCTGGTCTCCTGAGTTGGCTCAGAGCTGCCCTGCTGCCTGATGTTCTCTCACTAGACAAGAGTTTCCCATGCCTTAATTTCCCTACTGGTCCCCGGGTCCCAAGTCAGCAAGTTCTATGCTGTGTCCTCTTCTCCTCGGAGGGTCTGGGTAGGTCAGCTTCCAGATGGTAACCCTCTTTTGTTAATACGGAATGAAAGTACGCAGGCAGAGGCCAGCTTTGGTGTGACACCTGACTGGCTGAGTTTCTAATATCCTCTTGATATGCAAGCCCAGTGCACTGGACCAAGGCAATTTGCTTCCCCACTTGCCAGGGTTCCTTATGCATAACCCCTAAGGAGAGAAAAAGACCTGGGATTTGAGGCAGGTTGGGCCTTGGTCTTGGTCCCCCATCGAAGCTGCTTTCCCAGGCACCTGTCTGATATTGCTGGTGCGTCCTTAGCACTCCCTACGCTTTATCACTGTACTCTACCACATGGCTTAAGCTCCATGAACCATGGGCAAAACTCCAACATTCCAACTGTCTACGTGGGTTCTTACTCTTACGCCCTGTCTGTCCATCTGCTACATGGTCCCTGAAGCTTCATACCAACCATATGCCTGGACTGCGGCTGGGGAATGCTGTACCCATTTGACTCTTGACTTCATTCCTATTTGTCCTAAGATATGCTGTTGGTACAGTGCCATGTGGTGAGAATGAAGAAATCTGGAGACATAACAAATGCAAAGAAATCATAATGTGGTTTTTAAGCCTTTTCTATCCACAGTGCCAAAAAATGACTACTTTAATAAGTTAAATAATCTTATATAGAAGTTCCTCAGCAATCTTTGTAAATCCCTAATTTGCTGGTCGTCCTGGTCAAGTGACAGCCTTTCTAAATCCCTCTTCTTCACTTTACAATGTAGACATGGAATTGGATGATCTGCACTGTGACTGTGGCTCTATCGCTGCTTCTATGGTTCTGAAAAGAGCAACGGTTGAGGTTGAAGGAAAGATACAAAGTCATCATTAGATAGAGCAAGCAGCAAATAGGGCAATGTAGCTTTACCCTGTGGCCTATGTAAATACACAGTGTAATTGGCAAAGCCAAACTAAGAGCAAAGTGCTAAAGACAGGACAGGGAGCTGTAACCACTGTCCTTATCCCACACAAGAGTCTTAGAATTGCAAATTAGTTAAAAGAATTCAAAAGCAGCCACTATGGCCTTTGATGAGAAAGGCGACTAGTCAAAGATAACAGAACTTACTTTTTTGAAAATACTTCTAAAGAAAGTACTCCAGGAGATAAAAAGCAAACAAAATCTTAAGATTGTGTATTTATGTGTATAGATATCTATCCATCCATCCATTTTAAATAATTGTAACACTGCTGAAAGTTAGAAAGCCATCACATTACAATCTTGACGCTATGTTAAAAAAAATCTAGAATTTTTCACTTGGTATTCCAAGATTTAAAAAATGCAGAAATGGAAGATCTGCCCTCCTCCCTCATTTTCTGTGCTCACCCCTACAAGTTTTTAGGGAGGCTGCTTGTGTTTATGTATTTATCTTTATGCTGCAACTATAAAATTGATAAGACACGTTGGCAAAAAGTCTAGAAGTAATATTCTAAGTCAGAGAAAAATCAGAGATGATGATACTTGAGAAGCTGTGGCTTCCCTGGAAGAATATTAAGGAAAGAGTTACACTGTGGTTAACACCTCAGATCAAGTAACGTGGCATAATATGCCTATATGAAGCAGCATGGTGAACAAACAAAATACAGCTTGTAGGCCAAAAATAGCCTAGCTTTTCCCAGCTCAGAATTCCATCTGTCAGAATAAGGTGGATGGCATTCATCAGATACCAGCAATGCGAATAGAGCCGGACTGATTTAATCCTCTGGGGGACTTAAGTTTTATTACCCATAAAAATAATCAACCACCAATTAATGGGATTTGTGTAAATTCTTATGTAATGGAGGCTTTGGACATTATCATCAGCCCATTCCTTCTCCCTTTCTAGAGACTAAGGTCTTGACTAAACCTCACCATTCTCTGCAAACTTAACTGACCTTGGACACATACATCTTCTCTCTGAAACATCCTCACACATTATTTGAACCTCAGGGATCTAGCTTACATTAGCTGAGAACTGTTATGAGCTGGGCCCCACAGTGCTGCGTTATTTTAATTAAGATTTGTAAGAATACCATACACTATTAAAATTATTCCCATTTCATGTTGTTCTTATTGCCCTGGCAAATTCTCACTGCCAATTACTGCTTTCTTCCCTCTGTGAAGGCTGGGTGTTTGTGAGCCAGTTCTTCGTATCTGTATCAGAAAACCTTCAAGGTAGAGAGCCTCATGGTGCAGAGTACATGGTAAGTGTTAAAGATGCATTTATACCATTCCCAGAAGAGTGTGGTCCTCTTCTTTGGCACCAAACTAGTGTCTGGGGCAGGGAGGCTCTGTCTTCTCAGCTGATGCACATGCCCTGTGATAATGGCAGTTTCCTCCCAAACTTCTCAATGCCCTGGCTGGCAGAGCTGTAGGGGTTAACATTTAAAGTCTTGCACTAGAGGAGTCAGTGGTTATTGTGTCACCATATAATAAAACAAATATACACGGGGGGCCAAGAAAATATCTGAAAGTGAATGAGAAGTTCATTTGAATGAAAGGAAAAATTTTTTTAATTTTTTAATCTTTATTTACGTTTGAGAGAGAGAGAGAGAGAGAGAGAGCGAGCACGCGCGCGCGCAAGCGAGCGAGTGAGCCGGGGAGGGACAGAGAAAGAGACACAGAATACGAAGCAGGCACCAGGCTCTGAGCTGTTGGCACAGAGCCCAATGCAGGGTTGAACTCACGAAATGCGAGACTGTGACCTGAGCTGAAGTCAGATGCTTAAACAACTGAGCCACCCAGGCGCCTGAATGAAAGTGAAATTTAAACAAAAAGTACATTTTGCGATTTTTAGTAGTCTACAACAAGATTTTGAAAAATAGATTCTCGTTTAACCAAAGTTTAATCTTAGGATACAAAATGACTCGTGATAAAACAAAAATATTTTCTAATTCTATGGTTTCAGCCTCTGTCCCTTTTATAAACACCTGTGTGCCAGGCATTGTGTTTACTGACATACAATGGGGTGTAAGAAAAGTACAAAGTTGTTCACAAAGAACTTCATACATACATACATACATAGTAAAATGCACTTTGTGTATAAAAGTGTTACAAGCTTCACACCTATTAAGATGGCTGTTATTAACAAGTGTTGGAGAGGATGTGGAGAAAAGGAAACCCTTATACACTGTTGGTGGAAATGTAAACTGGTACGAGCTACTATGGAAAATAGTTCTTCAAGAAATCAAAAATAAAACTACCATATGATCTAGCAATCCTATTTCTAGATATATATCCAAAAGAATTAAGATCATTGTCTCAAAGAATTACCTATACTTCCACGTTCACTGCAGCATTATTCACAAACTAAGGTACGGAAACAACCTAAGTGTCTGCTGATGGATAAATGCATACAGAAAATGTGATACACACAGTGGAACATTATTCATCCTTAAAAAAAAGCCTGTATGCAACAAAATGGATGAAACTGTTGGGCATTATGCTAAGTGGAATAAGCCAGAGAGAGAAAGACAAATACTGATTGGTATCACTTATATGTGGGATTAAAAAAAATAATAATAAAAATAAAAAAAATAAAAAAAAGGTCAAACTCATAGGAACAGAGCAGAATGGTGGTGGCCAGAGGCTAGGAGATGGGAAAATAGGAAGTAACTGATAAAGGGGTACGAAGATGAAAAAGGTCTGAAAATCTAATATATAATATGGTGACCATAACTGATAATACTGTATTGTATAAGTGAAATTTACTCAGAGAGTAGAACTTAAATGTTCTCACAAAAGGAAAAAAAAAATTTTTAAGACAAATACACGAGGTAATGCATTTATTCATTAACTCAATGGTGGGAATTCTTTCACAAGGTGTATGTGTGTCAAATCATCACACACTTTTAAATGTATTATAATTTTATTTGCCAGTTTTACCTCAGTAAGTCTGGGGAGAAAAGTGTTATGAGATCACAGAGGAGGAAGAAATTACTGAGGCAAGGAGGGGAGATAGCCAGTAGTGACTGGAGAAGCTTGATCAAGAGGTCACCTTTATATGGACCTCAAAGGAGAAATGCAATTTCCCCAGCTGAGAAAGAAGAGGGAAGGACACTGGTGCTTTCAGACAAGATCATACCTGTCCATCTAGGGCCTCAGCTGCCGTGACATGGTCTCACAGCACACTCAGTGCCTTCCACAGAGGACTCCGAACAAATCAGTTGCGTAAGTGTATGGTAAAATTCAATGAAGTCATGGAATTAATTTTAAAATCAGGATAATAAAGATATCAAAAAATATTAGTAAAGACAATCATATTGCTAAAGCCAAGGGAAAAACAGAAATCAACAAACACGATTCTAAAAGTCCAAGCGATGCCCAAGAAAAGGTGAGAAACTGACCCCCTGAAACCGATGAAATGCTTTTGTTGGTCTGAAGTTACATGATAACTTACTAAAGAATCTGTTTTCCACTTTAATATTTATAGTATTCTGAACTGAATATGTTTATCTCGTATGAAATTAAAGTTGAGTATTATTATGCAGCACTTTCAAAGGATACGGTCTTTCACATGTACTCAACCTTTAAGTCAATACAATCTAATCGTTTAAGAAAAGAAGACATTACATCTCAGACAGCCATTCTGCCTAAAAACACTCTAAATTATTTAAATTGAATTCTGATTAAAGTTAAAATAAAATCTTCTTCAATAGGGCATGCAAGGTTCTTAGAACTTTTGCAAATGAGATCTTTGTAATCTGATTCTGTTTCATCCAGGAAAACCATATAATGAATGCGGTATGAAACTGCAGTCACTGTGGCCGCCGGTAGAATACTTTTCACTCACACAGTCCTCTGTGTAAGTTCTTCTTAAACTCTAAAAAGGAAGGGGGAAGCCATACAAATGGCTCTCCTGCAACTCTGAATACTAGGCACTACCTTCAATGATTAGATTGAGGATTTTGTTCCTTCTAGAGGACAATAGTTTTTTTTGTTTATTGTAGAAAATTATATAATTTTAGAACTGGAGGAAAATAGTTCCTTCCAACCTAGGGGTTAACCAAGGTCACAGAGATAATAGAGAGATGGGAGACTTTAAATCAGAAGAGCTAGGTTTAAAATCAAACTTATCTAATCACCTGCTGTGTGACCGGGGACAAGTTACTTTACTTTAAAAAAAAAATAATGTTTATTTATTTATTTTGAGAGAGAGAGAGAGAAAGCACAAGTGGTGGAGGGGTTGAGAGAGGGAGAAGACAGAGGATCCCAAGCAGACCGCCATGGTGTAGCATACAGCCTGATGCCAGGTTTGAACCCACAAACTGTGACATCACGACCTGAGCCGAAACTGAGGGTCAGATGCTTAACCGACTGAGCCACCCAGGTGCCCCCAAGTTCCTTTACTTCTTATGGGTGAGTTTCTTCACCTGTACATTTGTAAAAATATAATCTGCCTTGCTAGAGTATTGTAAAGGACGGGGGAAAAATATATTTAAGGTGCAAAGTATAGTGTTTAGCAGAATACCAGCTAAGTACCAGCTTAGTTTTTAATATGGATTATAATGTTGAGCCCTGAACCACGCAAGACCTCCTGGTTGTCGGTTCACCATACGGTCTGGGCTGTTTTTATTTGCTCTGCCCTAAACACACACACACAGAAAACTAAAGAGTAATATAATAACCATGTACCCACTTTCTACAATTTGAGCTGTTTTTCAACCCTAGAAACAAAGTAAGACAAAACAAAAAGATTTCCCAAATCACAGGCTAGCTCAAAATGAATGCACTTGGCTCTGTGACCACTTAGCATTTCGGGTGGACCACTGAAGGTTGCCTGTGACTAAGGAAGCAGGGAAGACTAGACAGTACTCCTGAAGAACCACCAGAGTCCCATGTAGGAACGGTGGGGCCCGGCACGTTGAGATGAGGCTGGGGCCATGAGATACTGAAATTCGTGAAACAGCAGGAGACTGCAGGCCCTGGCTCAAGGAAAGAGCAGCTGCTACAGCTGCTACCCCGGGCGTGCCAAGTGCTGGCATGCGGGAATGCAGGGGCACCGATGCCAGATCCTCCACTGCTTCAAGAGAAGCTGGGCATCCAGATTTTATGTGAAATCTCCCGACTCCTAAATGCTGGCAACGAACTCACAAATTCAAAAAGAAATACTGTATAGGCCGAATGAAACACCTCAGCAAGCTGAATTTCAGTCTGGGGAAATCAGCGGTAAGACCCTTACAAGGACAAGAACACCCAGGTGTGGGGGCTGGGGCTTCATGCAGCCGTCAATAACTAGATGGGGCTTGGAACGAGAAGCAAACGAAATGCTGCTGGGCAGGAATCTGGCCTTCTGTATCTGGATTTTTATTTTTATGTCTAAGAATTCACAACAAATCCCGGAAACTGGCATTAGGACAGATAATATAAACCCCGTCCAGGGTATGAGAAGGAAAACAGGGCATCTAGAACAGAGGCATGTCCCTGAATTTCGTCACCCTTATGTCCTTGGGATTCACTGCTATATGCCTCTGGTGTTTCATAGAGCATTGGGAAAAACATTCAAATTGACTCTCAGTTCTCGGGAAAGCCATTCCAGTTCACTAAGCTGCAAATGTTATTAAATGCCCTTGAGGCGTTTATCCACGAACTGCTGTATGCTGGTGGAGACTGTGCTCAGCAAGCTTACAGAAGCTGATCCAGGCCTTCCTCATGAGGAAGCAAATACTGTAGATAAACAATATGGAGAAAGTGGAGGTCATTTATTAACTCAAATATCAGTAAAGCCACACATGACCAAAGATATGCATCTGTAACATCAGGATTAAAATAGCTATTAAATTTGTGCTTCTTTTGACATACCCTGGTAAGTAACACCGGGCATCAAAGACAAGAATATCAGGCAAGAGGGCTTCCTCATTCTGTACCCTATTTGAGAGAAGGTATGATTACCCTGCCAAGCTTTGAGTACTGCAAGGCTCTATCTAGAGAAGGGGTAGACAAATTTTCTGTAAATGGGCCAAACTGTAAATATTTTAGGCTTTGTGGGACAGACATATAGCTTCTGTTACAAGTACTCAACTATGCTATTGTAGTGTGAATGCAACAACGCAAGATATGCAAATGAATGAGTATGGCTGTATTCCAATAAAACTTTATTTATGGACATCAAAATGTAAATTTCATGTATTTTTTTATGTATCATAAACTATTATTTTCCTTTTGTTTTTCCATCCATTCTTAGCTCATACAAAAACAGTCAGTGGGCTAAATCTGGCCCCTGATCTAGAGAAATAATCAAGCAAGAGGAAATTATATTTCCTGGTCAATTACCGTAATTTGTTTAACTGGGATAACAACCCTATGAAATATTCTTTTTGTTTCCTTTTTACATATGAGAATGCTGAGGCTTGTCTAAGTGTATACAGACAGGAAGTGAGAAGCTATGATTTGAACCCAAGCACAGACTGTGGGTTCCACGCTGAGGGCCATAAGCACATAGTGGTTCTCAACCCTGGTGGGCATCAGAATCTTACTGGAGAGTTTTCAAAAATACAGATACCCAGATTCACCCCCTGCCCCCAGCTTCCCTAGCATCCCAGTTTACCAGATTGGAATCACTGAACATGAAGAAACCAAGGCATCTGGATGTCAACAAAATATAGTTTCCCACTAGTTCTGGGATATAATGAGGACCTACTATATGCCTAGGACTATCAGACATTGTCCTCCTAATAAAGAGCATACATATCTTGAATGTAAACCACCCTATTCGGACTGTTACTTAGTTCATGTTCATAATCATAGGCAAATTCTTAAAAAGCTTCAAATTACAGATCAGGCTCACAAGAAGCTAAGTCCCAGATGGTGCCCAGAGTCTTATTACCAAAGCCATATTTGCTGAAAACTACTGCCACAGAACTGGGGATGAGCCAAAGTTGAACTAAAACTGTATGCCTAAACCATATCAAGAGCAAAAAGTGGCAAGACAACTAGAAAAGGCAATACAAATCATATAAGAACTTTAAATACATTTAAATAGGATAGGCATAGATAAACCAACCTGATTTGGGGCAAAGCCTTTATGTGCATGACTGCAATGGGTTTCTAGTGGTCAGAATTCTCCCCTATAGCTCTGGGAACTCCTGTAATTAAGCCTCTGCCTCAGAGAATTCACCATAGGAAGCTGCTGTGATCTCCCTTGCTAGATTTAACCCAATGGCAACCTCACAAGAATGTAACCTGCCCAGGGAATGTGCTTCTACCTTAGAACAAAAATAATGGAACACTCCTAGGACATGCACAGGAAAAATCTCTCATGGTCCAGAGAATCCAACCTATACACCTCAGAGATTTTCAACCTGGGGACAGGCGAGGGGCCTGAATTTCCCCTTGCCAGAGGTCAATAGTACAACAGATTATATGGAACTCACTTGAATGACGTGACTGTCCTTACTGAGGTCTTCCTGGGGCAGATCCATTCTCCTACTGTGACTTGACCTTGCAATGGACTTTCTGCCTCCTTCCAACTTTTTTCTTTTTTTTTAATTGTTTAATGTTTATTTATTCACTGCTGGGGGTGGGGGGGCCATGAGAGAGGGAGACAGAGAATCCAAAGCAATTCCACACTGTCAGTGCAGAGCCCGATGCAGGGCTCAAACTCACAAATGGTGAGATCATGACCTGATCCAAAGTCAGACGCTTAACCGAATGGACCACCCAAGCGTCCCCCCCCCATCTTTTCTTTTTGATGACCCATGTGATACACTTGCCACTGTCTCTTGACATCAGGCGATCTTTCCTTCCTTTTTATTTAACTTGGCTCTGACACCAAATGTGCGTCCAGGACCCTGTGACCCAGAGTACTCTACAGGTTTTCACTCTTTGACTGGGATTGAGTTGTTGCTGCTTATCAAGTATTCAAGAAGCTTAGAGCTACAAAGAATGAAGACAGATATGGAAAAGAACTGTATATCTAAAGGGGTAGACAGAATGTATATGTAATGAACTGTAGCTCTTGTAATGAATGTCTATTGCCACTGGCAGGAAACTTCAACAATGGCAACCTTTGAATATAGAAGACAATGAAAGCCTCTTAAAACCAGGGCAAATCTACTGCAGCTACATGCCTTTTACTTGCTTAGAGGTTTACTCAATCAGATAAATAGTTTTGTTGTCTTGTTTTAATTTTTTTAAGGAGTACCTTGTAACTTCAGCAAAGCAGTACAAAAGAAAAAGTTACCAACATTTGATCTAACTTTTTAATACACTTGGAGCCAGTGTCTGGAGTGTGTTAAGACTATAAATTTGCTACAAGCTTAAGTACAAAAACAAGGGTAAATATCATAGTTACAATTAATAAGTGTTACCTTAATGAGAAAAAATGAAAATAAGAAAAGATTTCAGTAACAAGAATATATGAATACATTGAAAATATATATAAAAAAATAGACTGGCAAACACAAAATAATACTTTGAGAGTGCAGTCCAAAGAGATCCCCAAGCAAAAAAACGTGTCATAGTTGAATAGTCCATCATACAAATGACGCAGGATTCTGCAGAATCATAGAAAGTTCTATGTTTTAAGGAATCTAAAAGACTACAGGATATAACCACATGCCCTCTCATAGGTTAACAAGAGTTCAGTATTAGTCTCATGGTTTTCTAGCTTTGGTTAATATTTTGGTGTGTTTCCCGTGTCTTATTTTTCAAGTACGCATTCTTTAAAACACAAAAATGTATTTTTCTCATCCATTTTAAGTGTATAACTCAGTGATTATTAGTTATTTTGCAGACCTGTGTAATTATCACCACAGTCCAGTTCTAGAACATTCCCATCACCCCAGAAAGGTGCATTTATGCTCATGTGCAGACACTTCTCATCTCCTCCACCCTGATCACCAATTAATCTATTTTTGGTCTCTTTCAATTTGCCTTACTGGACACGTCATATAAGTGGAATCATAACAGACAATAATTTGCTTTTGGTGTTTTCTACTCAACACAATGCTTCTGAGGTTCACCCACGTTGCAGCATGCACTAGTGGCCAGGCTTTTTTTTGTTTGTTTGTTTGTTTCTTTAATTGCTGAAAAGTATTCCATTATGTGGATATACCACATTGTTTATTCCTTCACCAAATGATTGATTTTGGATGCTTTTTACATTGTTGTTATACCAAATAATGTTCATGTGGACATTTGTTTATAAATCTTTGTGTGGGCTTATATTTTCATTTTTCTTGGGTGTAAGATACCTGGGAGCGGAATTTCTTCTAAGTTTGTTTAGTTTTTTAAGAAACTGCCACACTGCTTTTCCAACTAGCTATATCATTTTACATTTCCACTACCAATGTGAGAGGGTTCAAAGTTTTTTCCATATCCTGACACCTAATATTATCTGTTTTATATTTTTATTGCAGTCACTCTAATGAGTGTGAAGTGGAATCTCCCTGTGGCTTCAACTTTCATTTCCTTAATGATTAATTGTGCTAAACATGTTTTCATGGAATTATTAGCTATTCATGTATCTTCTCTGGTGTATGTCTATTCAGGTTTTTTGTTCATTTTTACAAGAGTTGTCGGTCATCTTGTTATTGGGTGCTAGGGGTTCTTTACATATTCTAGACACAAGTGCCCAACTAATGTCTAATTTTGCTTGGAACTCTAAATTAAACTTTCATTTGTTGAGCTAGAGGAGGGGATCTCAAATTGTGATCCAGGGTTTTTAGGACTATTTTAGAGAGTCCAAGAGGTCAAAGCATTGTCATAATTATACCAGAATATTATTTGCCCTTTTCATTCTCATTCTTTCATTAGTATACAATGGAGTTTTCCAGAGACTAGAAGTATTCACAATTATCTAAAAAGGCTCTTAAATACTTTTCCCCTTTTTCAACTATTTATCTGTGTAAAGCCAGATTTTCTTCAAATACCTCAAACAAAACAACATGAGTCTCCAGCTGTCTTCCATTAAACCATACATTAGGGAGATTTTCAAAAATATACACCAATGACATTCTTCTGTTTTTTTTCCAGAAAGCAGTTATTTTTCATAAGAAGTATATAATGTATGTTAACATGTAATGGATTTATTGTTATTCTTAAAGAAGTTAATTTTTTTAATGTCTGTTCTAGTTCCTGACACAAAAAATATCAATAGATATAACTCACATGAACAAAAGGTTTTTGGCATCTTCACTATTCATTTTTTTAAATTTTTTAACGTTTTATTTATTTTTGAGACAGAGAGAGAGCATGAACGGGGGAGGGGCAGAGAGAGAGGGAGACACAGAATCGGAAGCAGGCTCCAGGCTCCGAGCCATCAGCCCAGAGCCCGACGCGGGGCTCGAACTCACGGACCGCGAGATCGTGACCTGGCTGAAGTCGGACGCTTAACCGACTGAGCCACCCAGGCGCCCCATCTTCACTATTCATTAAAAAAAACAAAAGTTTGTTGTTGTTTTTTTTTGAAAGAAAAAGAGAGACATAGTGTGAGTGGGGGAAGAGTTGACAGAGAGGGAAACACAGCATCCAAAGCAGGTTCCAGGCTCCGAGCCCAGCACAGAGCCCAACACGGGGCTTGAACTCATGACCCATGAAATCATGACCTGAGCCGAAGTCAGATACTTAACCGAGTGAGCCACCCAAGGGCCCCAGATCTTCACTATTCTTAAATGCGTCAAGGAATCCTGCAACCTAACTTGAGAACGACTGAGGTAGAAAAACCATAAGTCAAGAAAATATTGGAGTGACTGATGATTATAGAGGTCACCAGAAAGCGTTTTCACATGCCAGAGTCCGGCACACCAAATCTATAATCAAAGGGAGAATTTCCTCATGGAATCCAGCTGAGGGGCAACAAACAAGAAAGTGGCTCAAATATGGAGAGGCTGAGTGCACTCCTGGGCAGATGTGGTGGCAGGGATCTCTGTCCCTCATCTGGACTGGGGTGGAAGGGATAGGGGAGCATGGGGATACAGCACTGGGTTGATGTAAAAGAATACACAGAGTGGACTCTGATTAAATTCCAGGTTTTTAACATCTGCTTCTTTATTTCAGATCCAACAAATGTTTTTAAACGCTCTGAGGCCTTTGCCATCACATGCTGAAGAGTGAAATAGAAACGCTAGCAAATAAGAAAATATGTGCAAAGAATATCTGAAGGTGAGACCAAATTTCTGATGAGATTATTGTTGAAACCTATTAAACTCTATGTATTATATGAGTCTAAAACAGATGGCCTCTGGGTCATGATGCTAATGCAATGTTAAACTGATCATCTGCCTCCTGGGTCACTTGTCAGAAGACAGTGGCTGAAGGTTTGAAAGGTAAATTGTAGGTTCTTATTATTATGCAAACCTACCAATAATTTTCTTTGTAATACATGTGCTAAATCTTAAACAACATTTCCAGAGAAGTCGCACTATACAGTCAAATGAAGTAGATGTACAATTCATAGAGTCATCCTTTCTCAATCACTATAATTTATTCTCAGATACCCTGGAGTTTGAAGGGGACTATGTTTAATTACTAGTCATAATATGTCATCAAATACTACAAATGAAAAAATGGAAGATAAAAGTTGGAAAAAGAAAGAACTGAGTAAGTTAGGTAAACTTCTTCAAAACAAACTGATTAAAGTTTACTTATTTTCTTCCATTATTCAGATTAGAAATGAAAAAAACCTCTAATAACTAGAAGATTTATTCCAAAGTAAAACATATCTTAATTACATTTTAAAGTCAGTTTGGAAACAGTACTATAATCTTAATACTCTAATATGGAATACTTATAATAACATAACAGATTTGTGTGTGTATATGTGCAATAAATGAGTTAATATAATCTATAAAGAGCTAAAACTGTGTCTGTCAATCACTCAGCTTACTTGCTTACTCGATTAATAGTTGACTAAGCAGTCAGTAAGGGTTAGCTATTATTATGATTGTAACTAATACAAAAGGAAACTCACTGATACCAAGTAAGACTTTTGTCTGTTTAATCTATGGAACATCATCATTATATTATCTTGAAATTAAAAGAAACATCACTGCAGTTAGGATATACGGTAGGAAGCGTCATAAAACACCATATAAAATGACTAATATTCCATTATTTGCAATTATAAGAGCAAGGGGGCATAAACAAGTAAAATTCCTCAATGTACTCCTATTTCTTAGGAGGTGGGCGTTAAGTACACAAAACCCTATTGATTTAGTAAATGAGCCAGAGCCCACTTTATCCTACAATGTTCACCTGAAAGAAATGCACCCTGGTTATCCAATGCTACTAAAGAAAAGCTGGTCAAATTCATATTTTTTTCAACAGCCACTCTGCCACTCAACAACCGAACATTTGCAGTATACTGTATTACAAATGGTAGCATTTAGGACATTAATGAAACATAATAAAAGTGACGTAATTTAAAATACAAGTTATACGTTCTATTTAAGATTCCTTATTTAATTCAGATAATTGTATAGCTCGCCATGTGAAATATTCACTAGGAAGGAGCAGAGAAGGTAGAAATTTTGCCATTTATTTTACTGGAATCCAGTAACATAAGTTTTTATTGATCATGTACTGTGTGCCCACCAGCTTTTTAGATACTATGGGAATATGAAGACATTTCAGATAACATTTTATGCCCTTGGGACTTCACGGAATAGATTGAATGTGACAAGATCTAATACATCAATGTGTGGGAGCATAAAGAGTAAAAATGTGTGGTAAAGATAAAATAGGCAATTGGGTAAAAGAAAAGAATATGAACTAGAATACTTTACAAATACTATAGAGAGAAAGAATATTAAAAAGGGGCTAGAAATTGAATAGCTACAGAAGTGTAAGGTATTCTACTTCCAGCCCCACTTTTCAACCTTATCCATCCACTCGGCCCTACACTGGCATCCCCCCTTCAGCAATATTTTAGAGCTATGCATTAAGCTCCAAATATTCCTTACGTCCTCTTCAGATCTTCACTCATTCTTTGTCCCCAGAGATCCCTACTCCCTGCATCTATAATTCTTAGTATTCACAAAGATTCAGCTTTAAGACCCATAAGGAAGCACTCATTTGGCCCTCATTAAGCACTACCATCTATTGTTAGTGTTGTTTTCACACATATGTTTTAATTCTCTAACTAGACCATAAACTGCTTGAGCACATGGACTGCGTGTTATACAAATCTGTGTATTCTCCACAGTGCCTGGCAGGCTTTCAATAAATATTTGGTAGTTGATTAAGGTAGAATCTGATTTATGAGCAAAGTCAGACTGCTATTGAGCTATGATAAGCTCTTATTAGAGAAAGGCACAAGGAAATAAGCACTGGGGAGATACCAGCTGAGCAATAGTATGGTTAGTTTGGGGATAGGGAAGTGTCTGCCAATTGATAGAAAATCAATATCTGAGTAAACAGGAGAAGAGAAGGCAGAGATACTTTGAAGGAAGAGCTACTAAAGAGGTAGAGACTGATTCTACTTAAAGAACAAAGGCAAGAGATATATCCAAATGACTTTAGGGTTATAAACCCTAGTGCCTAAAATAATAATGGTGTTATTAATAATAATGCGGAAGTTGGAAAGAGCTGCCATGTTTGCAGGGGGCTGGAAGTTAAATTTTCATCTTGTTTTGTCTTAGGCATCTGCAAAATCCATGCATACAAAGATCCTATGGGCAAATGAACAGATAGAACATGACTGAGAATTGAAGCTGAGTATGCTGATTTGGCAGTGTTCACAAGCATATGTTGACTGAATACACCAAAGAGATTAAGTCAAAAAAGGAAAAGACCAGAGAGTCAAGAACCTCAAGTTATGTGGGAAGAATATGAAGGAAGAACGAAAAGACAAAAAGAAGTGGGGAGGAAGAGTGAATGAGCAGAGACAACATGGACTGCCTGATCTTGGGAAGAAGTATAGGTTATCTTGCAACACATTTAATTGAGGTGGACAGTCAAGAATTTTATGATTAAGGGGCATGCTGAATTTTAGTGAAAGGATTTTATGAAAGACTACACACACACAGGCACACACACGCTGGTCAAAATGGAATGTATTAGAATGACATTCAAAGCACAATGATTTTATCTCCTTCACTTCTTCAGCCCTCACAGTAAAGCTCAAAGAAAACAGTGAATAAGAGTTCATGTAAACATGCAAAACGTTTCCAACTTACAAATAGTGAAGAAGCATTACGTTGTGGATTATACCGACAATGGAAAATGAGACTCTCAGCTCTATAGTGAGTCCTGTATACAGTGAGTCCATTCCATAGCTGGAGATCATTTAGAAGTTTTTTGCATTGACTTCAGTTCTAAATTTCAAGAGATTATGTGACATGTGGGAAAATGTTTGGGACTTGGAGGTGAACAAAATGGGTTAGAATAGCAACTTGGCCATTTATTTTAAAACTCTGAAGCTTCTGGAAGTAACAACTTCAATGTTCTTATTTAAAAATGTTAGTGAAAGATACAGTGAGAGGGCCTGACTCAAAGAAAAAAAAAAGTTCATTTTTCCCTCTTATTTCAGGGAAACTACCTTCAGAAAAAAACTCCTAGCATTGAGATTCCAGCATCTTGTTTCCATTTTAATCAAGTATTTCCTCTTCCTGCTGAATCAAGACAAAACTGCTGAACAAAGAGGGATGTATTACTGGAAATTATGTATTAAAAACTACAACTTTAAAAAGGGTATCATCTAGAAAACTGGAACCTTAAATCTTCATTGGGCTGACTAGAGGCCATAAAGACATATATTGCTGACAGAACACCAATTATTTTTCTCTCTCCTAAAGGCCTCCTCTTCTAACTAGAATCTCCTCAACCCCCACCCCAGCTGACACAAGATTCGAGAGAATCCTGTCACAAAATCCAGAAATTTCTGGTAAAGCTTGACATCTTACAGAAACCTTCTGCTGAATGATCAACAAAACTAGAGTCTAAAAAATGCTGTGTGGGGCGTCTGGGTGGCTCAGTCGGTTCAGCAACCAACTCCTAATTTCGGCTCAGGTCAGGATCACGTGGTTCAATGTGATTGAGCCCCGCTGTCAGCATGGAGCCTGCTTGGGATTCTTAATCTCTTGGGACTGTCTCAATTGATGTTGAACAAATTGATTGTTCAACATCAATTTTTAAGATTCATCCTCCCTCTCTCTCTCTCTCTCTCTCTCTCTCTCTGCCTCTCCCCCATTCACACAAGCACTCTCTCAAAATAAATAAACTTATAAAAATTCTGTTTGAGTTTCCAGAAAAGTTTATCTATGTATCAGAAAATACGAATTCATGTTTGCCAATGCAATTCGTTATGAAACAAAAAAATAATGCCTCAATAGATATAAAAATATAAATTCCCTTGTCTCCAGAACTTCGTTTTCAAAAGTTTATATGTAATAATTTTATGAATCCTGTAGCTTAATATTTTCTCTGCTGAAACTGACACAATTATTCACTTAGAAATTATCCATTCCCATCACCTCCTAATGAATTATACAGAATTTGTGAATATTAAAACTTGACTAATTTTGAAATAAATAGAGCCCTTTTGAAAAGAAAATACCAATATCACTTCCATACTGCTAACAGATTTACTCGGTTCCAGAAAAACGACACTAAAAAAACACACCAAAAACATTTTTATTAACAAAACCCAGTCTTCATAGGAAACAGATGCAAGGCATTTAATGGCAGACTCGCCCAGATTATACTCCTAATATTTTTACACTCTAACTTAAGCTACTTACACATCTAGCATTCTAACTCTTTCTCACTGGGTCATTTTCTCCCTTTCAAAAAGGACATTTATGAGGCACCTGGCTGGCTCAGTCGGTTGAGCATCCAACTGCAGCTCAGGTCATGATCTTGTGGTTCCTGGGTTCGAGTCCCGCATCGGGCCCTGTGTTAAGCTTACAGCCTGGAATGTGCTTTGGATTCTGTGTCTCCCTTTCTCTCTGTCCCTCCCCCATTTGCACTCTGTCTCAAAAATAAATAAAACATTTAAAAAAGGACATTTATGACTAATAAGTGTCCTAGCTTTATACAGTTTACCAAAGTAAGAGTAGATATTTTCAGATGTCTGCAATCCACAGTATAGAATTTATTAATGAAATTTAATTTTTTTAATGTTTATTTTTGAGAGAGACAGAGTGCAAGTAGGGGAGGGGGAGAGAGAGACAGACAGACAGACATAGAATCTGAAGCAGGTTCCAGGCTCTGAGCTGTGAGCACAGAGCCTGACACACGGCTTGAACCCATGAACTGTGAGATCATAACCTGAGCCTAAGTCAGATGCTTAAATGTTTGAGCCACCCAGGTGCCCTTATTAATGAAATTTTGATAAAATATAAATATGCGTTCCTAAGATATGTCTAATAAAAAATAATATGTTAGAAAAAATAATATAGTGCAAAATTTTGTTAAGGCATCTACCACAGACTGTGACTGTGGTTCCAGTTTTACACATGCCATTCTTGCTTCTGTTAGAAATCCTTCAATTTTCTACTAAGAGCTTATTATTCAATGCCATGCAGTCTGCTCCATTCTGGGCCTTGTGTTCAAATGATATAAAGTTTACTGTAGAATTCATTACATTTGGGTAAATACACACACACATCAAATTCATATGCAGAATATCTCCATCATCCCAAAAAGTACCCCTATGCCCCGTCTTCCAGCCAATTCCCACACACCACTGGGCAATCACTGCTCTGATTTTAATCACCACAGTTTGGTATTTGCCTTTTCTCAAAGTTCATACAAATGGAAGTTCACAGGCAGTGAGCTAAGTTCTTTGTTCAACATCAATTTTTAAGATTCATCGATGTTTTATGCATTACTAGTTCATTCTTTTTCAGTGACTATCCTGTTATATGAATACAGTTTGTTATTAACACAGATGTTATTAATATTCATGTACACATATTTGTGTGGATATATGTTTTTATATTTTCAGATAAATACCCAGAAGTAGAATTTCTAGGTTGGAGGGTAGGTATGTATTAGATAGGCACAGGGCATATATAACTTTACAGGAAACCGAGAAATTGTTTTTCAAAGTGGTTGTATTATTTTATGCTCCCACCAGATTGTAAGACTGCCAGCTAACCCACATCCTTGCTGATATTTGGTGATGTCCATCTTTATCATCAAATTTTGTAGATGCCAACTAGTCTCACTGATTTTTAATTTGCAATTTGTATTTTTCTGACTGCTAACATCTTTTCACGTGCCAACTCAGCATCTTTTGCAGAGTGTGTGTTCAAGTCTTTTCGCTAACATTTTTAACTTTAATTTTGAAATAATTTCAGAATTAGAAAAAAAAGCTGAAAAAAAGTCCCAAGAGTGCCTGTAAGCCCTTCACTCGGCTTCACCAAATGGTGGCATCTCACATAACCACAGTACAATTATCACTGGTTTACGCTACAATACTATTAACTCATCCGCAGACCTTATTTATATTTCACCAATTATCCCACAGAGGTCCTTTTCTTTGGGATCCAGTCTAGGATTCCACATTCCATTTAGATGTCAGGTCCGCTCAGTTTCTTTCCTCCAATGGAAGACAGTCACTCAGTTTTGTTGTTCATGACACTGACACTTTGGAAGAGGACTGGCCAGTTGCTCTGTAGAATGTTTCTGATACTGCCTTATGTTTAAATTTATTTTTGGCAAGAAAATCAAAAAAGTAACATTGTACCCTTCTCAGGGCATCACACCAGGTGATGGTGACATTTCTCATTACTAAGTATATTAACTTTAACCACTTAAGGTGATGTCTGCCAGGTTTCTCCACTGTGGTGGCATTAGGTTTTTCTTTGTAATTAATAAATATTTTGGGGAGAGATACTTCGAGACAAGGCAAATATTCTGATTCTTATATTTTCACCCATTAATTTAGTACCCATTAATTATTCTTACTTGTAACAATCATTACTGCAGTGTTAGCCAAGTAGTGGTTTTCTATTTCCCTCATTTCTTCAATATTTATTAAAGGAATTATACTATGAGAAAGAATTATTCCCTTTCCCTCATTTGTATGTTTATTGTGTATGGAATTATGGATGTTTAATTCATGCAAGGGGCTGTAAACCATTACTATCATCCATTTATCTTGTTGTTTAGGCTGTCCTTCAGCTTGGTTCTTGCACATGCCCCCATCATTTATTTTTTGAAGACCACCTTTCTGGTACCATAAGATGTTCCAGGATCATCGTATACATTCCTTGCCCCAGAACTAAATGGAACCATTCTCCAAAGATTGTGACCTTTTTGTTGCAAATTAAGATCTAGATGTTAGATGCCCTTATTGCTACTGGGTGTCACTGTTTCTGGACATTCTCACGAGACAGAACAAGAAAATGTGTATATGCATATGTAAACAGGCATATACATCTGCTTCCCTATCTATATATATGTATACCTATTAAAAATCATGAGTTGATATGAGGCCAGGATTACCTTGATTCCAAAACCAGACAAAGACCCCACTAAAAAGGAGGACTACAAACCAATTTCCCTGATGAACACAGATGCAAAAATTCTCAACAAGATACTAGCCATCTGGGTCCAACAATACATTAAAAGAATTATTCACCATGATCAAGTGGGATTTATACCTGGGATGCAGGGCTGGTTCAATATCCACGAATCAATCAATGTGATACATCATATTAATAAAAGAAAGAATAAGAACCACATGATCCTCTCAATAGATGCAGAGAAAGCATCTGACGAGATACAGCATCCTTTCTTGATAAAAACCCTCAGGAGAGTAGGGATAGAGGATCATACCTCAAGATCATAAAGGCCATATATGAAAGACCCCCTGCTAATATCATCCTCAATGGAGAAAAACTGAAACTTTCCCTCTAAGTTCAGGAACACGACAAGGATGTCCATTCTCACCATTGTTATTCAACACAGAGTTGGAAATCCTAGCTTCAGCAGACAATACAAAGAAGGCATCCAAATAGGAAGGAGGAAGTCAAACATTCACACTTCTGAGACGATATGATACTCTATGTGGAAAACCCAAAACGTTCCACCAAAAAAAAAAAATGTGAGAACTGATCCATGAATTCAGCAAAGTCACAAGATATAAAATCAATGCACAGAAATCAGTTGCATTTTGGTACACCAATAATGAAGCAGCAGAAAGAGAAATCAAGGAATTGATCCCATTTACAATTGCACCAAAACCCATAAAATTCGTAGGAATAAACCTAACCAAAGAGGTGAAAAATCTATGCACTGAAAAGTACAAAAAGTTTATGAAAGAAATTGTAGAAAACACAAAAAAAATGAAAAAATATTCCATGCCCATAGATTGGAAGAATATTGTTAAAATGTTACTACCCAAAGCAATCTACATATTCAATGCAATCTCTACCAAAATAACGCCAGCATTCTTCACAGAGCTGGAACAAACAATTCTAAAATTCGTATGGAACCACAAAAGCCCCAAAATAGCCAAAGCAATCCTGAGAAACAAAACCAAAGCAGGAGGCATCACAATCCCAGACTTCAAGCTATACTACAATGCTGTAATCATCCAGACAGTATGGTAATGGCACAAGAACAGACACTCAGATCAATGGAACAGAATAGAGAACCCAGAAATGGACCCACAAACATATGGCCAACTAATCTTTGACAAAGCAGGAAAGAATATCCAATGGAATAAGGACAGTCTCTTCAGTAAGTGGTGCTGGGAAAACTGGACAGCAACATGCAGAAGAACGAACCTGGACCACTTTCTTACACCATACACAGAAATAAACTCAAAATGGGTGAAAGACCTAAACCTAAGACATGAAGCCATCAAAAGCCTAGAGGAGAAAGCAGGCAAAAACGTCTCTGACCTTGACCTCAGCAACTTCTTACTCAACATGTCTCTGGAGGCAAGGGAAACAAAAGCAAAAATGAACTATTGGGACCTCATCAAGATAAAAAGCTTCTGCACAGAGAAGGAAGGAAACATTCAGCAAAACTAAAAGGCAACTGATGGAATGGGAGAAGATATTTGCAAATGACATAGCAGATAAAGGGCTAGTATCCAAAATCTATAAAGAACTTATCAACCTCCACACCCAAAAAACAAATAATCCAGTGAAGAAATGGGCAAAGGACATGAATAGACACTTCTCCAAAGCAGACATCCAGACGGCTAACAGACACATGAAAAAATGCTCAACATCATTCATCATCAGGGAACTACAAATCAAAACCACAATGAGGGGCGTCTGAGTGGCTCAGTTGGTAGAGCGTCCGACTTCGACTCAGGTCATGATCTCGCAGTTTGTGTGTCTGAGCCCCATGTCGGGCTCTGTGCTGACAACTCAGAGCTTGGAGCCTGCTTTGGATTCTTTGTCTCCCTCTCTCTCTGTCCCTTTCCCATTTGCACTCTGTCTCTGTCTCCCAAAAATGAATAAACGTTAAAAAAAAAAAAAAACAACCAGAATGAGATACCACCTCACACCTTTCAGAATGGCTAAAATTAACAACTCAGGCAACAACAGATGTTGGCGAGGATGCAGAGGAAAAGGAACCCTTTTATGATGCTGGTGGGAATGCAAACTGGTGCAGCCGCTCTGGAAAACAGTATGGAGGTTCCTCAAAAAGTTAAAAATAGAACTACCCTACAATCCAGCAATTGCACTACTAGGTATGTATCCAAAGGATATAGGTATACTATTTCGAAGGGGCACTTGCACCCCAATGTTACAGCAGCACTATCAACAATAGCCAAAGTATGGAAAGAACCCCAACGTCCATTGACTGATGAATGGATAAAGAAGATGTGGTGTGTGTGTGTGTGTGTGTGTGTGTGTGTGTGTGTGTGTGTGTGTGTGTATAATGGTATATTACTCGCCAGTCCAAAAGAATGAAATCTTGCCATTTGCAACAATGTGGATGGAACTCGAATGTATTATGCTAGGTGAAATTAGTCAGAGAAGGACAAATATCATATGACTTCACCCATATGTGGAATTTAAGATACAAAACAGATGAACATAAGGAAAGAGAAGCAAAAATAATATAAAACCAGGGAGGGGGGACAAAACATAAGAGACTCTTAAATACAGAGAACAAACTGAGGGTTGCTGGGGGTCGTTTGGGGTGGGAGGATGGGCTAAGTGGGCAAGGAGATGAGCTTGTTGTTGGGATGAGCACTGGGTGTTATATGTAGGGGATGAATCACTGGATTCTACTCCTGAAATCATTATTGCACTGTATGCTAACTTGGATGTAAATTAAAAAAAAATACCTTAACCTCTACCTGGTTTTAACATGATAAAGATTATTAGAGCAAAAGTGATTAACTTTTGTAACTATTATAGGTTACTTTGGTCCTCCATCTACACAGAATTCCTAAATCATCCTTATGTAAGTTTATTACAGTTTTGTTTTTAATCCGGTTTTTTCATTGTCACTTTAATTTCAATATAAGGATACAAATTACTATATGATTTATGTAAAATGTTTTATACTTATATCATTTAAAAATATGCCTTTTCTCTAGCAGTAATGATAGGATTTGTGGTTATGTGAAATAGCAGGTCATCTGTTGTGTAGTGGTGAGTTCAGAGTTATTAAAAATTACTTTTTATGAAAAAAAATCATGAGTTGATACTGCTATTTCCAATTCCAACCCAATACCACAGGGTTTATTCCTTATTTGTTACAAATAAGGAATCCGTTTCTGGTTTATCCTTCCTGTACAAATAAACATAAATATGCATATATGTGTACATTAGATCTTGTATTTTCATCTGTCTCAAATTAACAGTAGCATATATAGATAGGTACTTTTGTACTCCGCTTTTTCCACTCAACAAAACATCATCCATATCAAGTCTGAGATCTTTGTCATTCTTTCAGAAAGCCGTATTGTACTCCATTGCAGGACGTACCCACGGTTGATTTAATCACCCTCCACCGTATGGATGCTTAGGTTGTTTCCAATATTCTATAATAACAAATAAAGCTACGATGAATTTCTGCATTTTTTTATTGGGTGACGTGTATTTTTTAAAAGCTGTATCTATTATATGTATTCATTCTAGCTTATTTACATAATGTGTAAGATGTATCACAAATATTTACTTCATTCTGTACTTCTCTCTGCATTTTCTTCACAGTATCTTTTGATGAACAGAGTTTAGAGTTTGATGAAGTTCAAACTTTTGATGAAAAATAGTAAAGCAGAAAAAGACTTTAAAAACTCTGAAGAGTTACTGAACTTTGAACACTTATTTTTTGAAAACATGCAAACTATAAGTATACAGTTTAGAAAACCTCGTATTCAAGCCTATGCAGTAACAGCTTTGGAGAAACAGACAGTATCTTGTCACTGCAGCCGGACTGCTGGCAAGAGAGAAAGGTCAGGACATTGTCCAAACTTCTGTACCCTGTAGATACATGAGCTGGAGGCATGGATGAGAAGAGGATAAACGAGCCAGGGGGCATGGATGAGATGAATAATTATGGTGAGAGAAGGAAGGATTAAGAGAAATACCTGGTCCAGACTCCATGAGAAAGACTATTGAGCAAAGAGACCAGGTATAGACTGAGAAGCTATCTCTTAGCTTTGTGCTGAAAGCAGGCCAAAGCAAGTGAGACCAGCGTACATGACCAATTCTGGGCCTGAAAAGGGTCTCGAGAGCCTGACTCTAAAAAAACCAATCCTGTCTGGCTGTGGCTTTCCTGCAGAAAAGGATGAGATAATGGCTGCAGAGTATGGACATCCTCAGCTCATAGATGCATGTCGTGACAGGTCACAGAAAGTCCTATGACACTGAGGTCTTCCAGTTCTAAGACCTGCCACAGTGAAGAAAAGAGACACCAAAATGAAATTCACCGGGGTGACCTCTGGCCAAATATGCCAATTTAAAGTCAGAAGTTTAAAGTTTCTTTTTCATGAGCTGCCTAGAATTGAAAAGACCTTGTAGGGGGCCTTATTGTACTTTACCCATTTCCTTCTTCTCCCTTCCCCAAAGAACTGTAAATATACCCCCTCTGCACCTCTTCCCTCTTCAAGGGAACTAACTCCAATTTCGGCCCTAGGGAAATTCTTAATCCTACAGGGTAACACCAACACCCACCCTCCACCCCACATCCCCCCACCAGTCAACAACTGTTCTTAAGTGAGCATGTAACTCCAAGGCCAAAGGTTTGCTGAGGACATCTGGAAAAACAAACCTCTCTTACTATTATTATTATTTTTTATAAATGAGAATTCTCTCTTTTCCAGTGCATAAATGAGAAAGCATAACTGCAGTCACTTCTGGAAGTCAGCCTTGGAGTAAAACAGACACTTAGAGGAGAGAACAGAGAGAAGAAAAGAACCTGTATCTTGGTATTTTTATTCTCTTGTATTAGCCAACCCTGACACCTGCCTTCCTTCTGGATTTGCAGTATGTGAGCCAGTATTATTTTGTATTATTGAAGTCCGCTTGCATTAAATTTCTGAAAATTAATCACAGACAAAAGCATCCTAAGTGATAGAATATCCTACCTTTGTCTTAGCTATTTTTTCTCTTACATTTCATTTAAGCTTGCATGTTCAGTTCTAACCATGTAGTAGGATGAAGTAAGAGTAAGCACACTTCAAGTTTCACGTGAATGATGGGAGAATGTAATTACGCTTTTAAGTCTCAATCCTGGATTCAGCAGACTGTGTGGTTTCCCAGTGTCACACTGAAGTTTAGCAACAGCACAGAATGAGAAAGATGTGCTCAGCAAATTTTCAAAATTTAAATATCAGTTACCGAAAATAAGCTCTTGTAATATAAACTCAAAATGAATTCTAAAATGTGAAATTCATAAATGTGCACGGTAGTCACACAACCTAACAAGAAAGATGGATTTTTATTCTTAGCACCATCTAAAGGATGTCTTAGATCCTATTTGTCAAGGTAATTTTCACCCCTTGGTGAGTATTCCAATTCCTATGACAAATTAATCATCTCAAATAGTATCCTGCTAAAAGCATAGTGCTCTAATGTGACAACCAGAGTACCATGTTCTGGAAGACATAATTCTCTACTACGAGTCAAGAGCTAGATTCTAGGTCCAGATGAACAACTAATGATTTTGCACAACAAACTGAAACTTTTTAAATTCAGCTCTTTTGCTCTAAAAAGCAAAATGTAAGCAAGACTTGCTGCAACCACCAACAAACACTTGTATAATCATTGTAAGGACGAAATAACCTACCTATAAATCACTGAAATAAATGGCCCATACTTACTGACTAACAAGGTTGACCATCACTCACAAGCAACCCCCCAAAAACAATTTCTACATGCGAGTTTGGTTTCTGCCATGTTTAGTCAAGAGTCTTAAAGTATCCTGCCTACTGAATACGCTGAACCAATGTGTACAGTGTTTCTACCTTAGATTTTGGGAAGGAGACATAATCACCAATGACTTTTAAAATAAACTAGAAAGATCTGCTCTGTATGAAGATATTTTCACAGGATACTTGGCTAAACCACATCTGCTGTTTTATGATATCATGAAAATATTTACAAGACCTTTGATATGGTTAATAAATCACACTTAAAATTATAACTCCTGGCCCCCAAGATCCTACTCGTATGCTGTTTAGGACATTAAGCTCTGCAGAGTTTGCTTGGTTCCTGATGTGAACAATTATACAAAAGATATTTATAATATGATACTGAAGAATATTTCAATGATTTCCTTTTAATGATAATTATATTTAACACTTTTAAGTGGCCATTTTATTACATTTTTTAAAAGAGATCTATCTCTAAAAGATATATATTGAAGAATTTATGGATGCCAGACATGCTTGAAAATAATCTAGTGAGGTAGAAAAGGGGACATACTGATAAATGTTGAACCTGGGTGATGAATACATGAGGGTTCATTATACAATTTCATGCATTTTTAATGTAAAATTCTCCATAATAAAGTTAAAAGAATTTATTTTAAGAGAGAAAGAATTAAAGCAGAATGGTTTAGTTTTCTTTCTTAGTTTAAGGATAAAACGAAACTACTCTGAAACAGGATTTTATTTAACTTTTAACTGCTTTACTAAGTATAATTTACATCCATACAATTCACCCACTGTAAGCACACAGCCTATTGACTTTTAGTTGGCTTACACCACTGTATAACCATCAGAACAATGATTTCGATTTTAAGCCAGGAGAATTTTTTTTTTTCAGTTAGGAGTATTTTTTATTTTTTGTTGTTGTGAAACAAAGTTCTATTTAAATACTGGTTATCATAACAGCTTAGTTATGCTTTAGAAACAGCCTATTTTTCTCTTTTTGAAATATCAGTAATCCTAAAAAAATACAACAACAGTATTTATCAACAACTAGATTGAGACTAAAGCCATCTTTTTTCCTCTATCTTTACTGACATATTTTCTCCTTGCCAACTTATGAGGAAGAAACACACATTTCCCCCCAACCACCCCCCTTTTCCATAGAACTTCCCTGCTGGCAGACTGCCACAGCACTAGCAGTGGGCAAACACGAGATCTGAATTGGCTCTCCTGTGTTTCCACAGCTAGACCAGGGCAGCCCTGGGGAGGGTTCCCACCCCGTAATCCAGGACCCCTTGGGAAGAGCAGAATATAATTTATCTTCCCCACTTCTCAGGAAAAGAAAGAAAACCTGAATGCACTGACACAGGCCTGCACAGCACAGTGCTGTCAGGTAAGCCAATTTTGTTCCTGCTCCACCATCATCTCAATCCGGGTCTTAGAGGCTTGAGGCCGGTTATCATTTAGCTAACAATGGCTCCTGATATTTGTTTCTATACAAATCACTCTATGTTACTTCACTGGCAGCTCTGGGAATTGGCGTTTGTAATTTCATTTTAAATTTCCAGTCTCAACTGAAAAAAGAATAATGGATTTTTTCTAACAAAATACTATATAGGCTTCTCATGTGGGTGAAAAGATAACTTAATATTAGGATAATTCATTTTGGACACACCCCATTAATATATACAACTTGCAACTGATAGCCTTTACATAAAAAAAAAAAAAAGCTTAGAAAACTTTTTTTGAAGATTTACAGATACCATAAATAAAATATGCGGCATTTTATAATCAGTCATAATGCTCAAATTTCATTGTTTTGAATATTTAGAAGAAATAAATACTTCCGGGGAAGTGCTGCATATACCTGAAGACTCGCGGTCATAATTAATAATGCAGCAAACAGAGTAGCCGCACAGTTTATTATCCAAACACGTGTGGGTGTGAAAGGAGGTGCTGTTAAATACTGTACCAGGAACAGGCATAAGCCAAAACTATCCCAGGCAAATGGGACTAAAAAAACTATCCTATCCCCGGGACAAAACAAAAGTATCCCTGGGACACATGATCACTTTAGATATAAGCAAGTCAATGCAAAAACATTTAAGATTAACTGGACTTAGCTACAATTCCCAATTCTTTGGGGTCTATAGTGAAGTTTCTACAATAGTTATTCTCAAACTTCTACCCTTTGGAAAGCTCTAGCCACCAATATGGGAAAAGCTAAAAGGAATCTGTTTTTAAATCTCATCCTTTGACTCTGATATTTTACCTCTGTACCATTAATATCCTTATCTTTGTATTTATAATATATGTCAATGAACTATGGACTTTAATGAACAATATTAAACATAGCAAAACATTAAAACATCAAACGACAGGGGCGCCTGGGTGGCGCAGTCGGTTAAGCGTCCGACTTCAGCCAGGTCATGATCTCGCGGTCTGTGAGTTCGAGCCCCGAGTCAGGCTCTGGGCTGATGGCTCAGAGCCTGGAGCCTGTTTCCGATTCTGTGTCTCCCTCTCTCTCTGCCCCTCCCCCGTTCATGCTCTGTCTCTCTCTGTCCCCAAAATAAATAAACGTTGAAAAAAAAAATTACAAAAAAAAAACTTATCAAACGACAATTAACAACAATCATCCAATTGTAAAAAAAAAAAAAAAAAAAAAAAAAAGATTTTTTCACCCAACTGTAAAATTTTGAAACCAACATCCAATTCTAGGGAAGACGCTTTCATTTCCCAATTAGATAATTTAATTGTTTTGGAAATATATTGCCAAAACCTGCTAGCACTATGAAATACCAATGACAATTTTGAGACTCAGAGTGTACAGAAAAAGAATGAACGTGGTGGTACTCCCCACAACTAGCTATGTCATTTGGATAGTCCTAGAATTTGAATAACATTTCAATTTCTTTTAAGGTCTCCTCACACTAAAAGCGTCATAATTAACATTCTCAGCAGCATTTGTGTCCATGAACGTTAAAACCCAAATCAAACTAAAAAATTAAAAACAGCTGGAATTTATAAACCAGAAGGATTTTCTCCTCTGGTAAAGAGATTATAATGAAGTGTGGCACAATTTTATGAACTTATTAGTCCAACTAAATGAATTTACATTCTGCAGCACTTCAGTAACTTTGTAAGTCGGAGCACTGCCCAAAAACAAAATGGGAATTTTTTTTCTTGTTGCTTTTTATGCAGAAGTCAGAATGACTTACATTTAAAAATTAAATCACAGAATAAAATACAGGGTATTAAGAAATCAAGTTAAGTATACTAATGCATAAAGTTGATACATGATACAAAGTTGAGTAGTGTGATAGGCTTTTTGTGAAGCTAAAATGGTTACAATGAGTGAATAATAATGTGAATTTCTATCTTAAGAAACAAGCAAAATACATGCTCAAACTATTTCTGAGTGAACTTCCAAAACTATTAGCATCATTCATTTAAACACACTGATATTAAGACGATACCAGCTTAAATATGGATTCTGACAGTTTATTGCATTTATACAAGACAACACAAGGGGAAATTCAGACACATTCTTAGGATCCCAAATGGGAAAACCTCAGTAAAATTTTTCTACTAATATTTAGAGCAAACCATCTGAGGATACCATCCAATACATTTCCCTAAGTGATCACTACAATATCTGCTAGTACTATTTTATATTTTTATTTAAAATTACAAACTATATTTGCAAGAGTCTCTATTTTCAGGCATGGCCACTTGGCATGTTCAGTACTTGAATCCAGAAGAGGGAGGAGGTAACATGTAGCCACTTGAGAAGTGCTTTAGCAGGGAAGACTATGCAGTCACAGATGGAAACTCAAATTTATCCTTGATAGCTGTTTCCCAAAGCCAAAACAATGTTTTCCCTCAGCTGAATTTTACCATTGGACTGATCCTGTATGTCAAAAATGACTTTAGTCTCTTAATGTCATCTGTAAGAACGTGAGAAATTTGAACAAATCACTGTGACTAACACCCGTAACAAAAAAAAGTCATTTTGGCAGACAAAGGAGAGGTCAGAGAAACCAACACAGAAAAGGAACTGAAGTAAGCTATCAAAATTGTGAGAACAATTTTAAAGGAGTAATAGATATAAATTGCATCAAAAGACCATCATTAAGTGTTGAATTACAGTGAACTGCAGAGACCCAATTCAAAAGATAATAATCTTCCATTCTTCTCCTATAGTTAAAATTTTAAATATTGTATTTTCCGAGATCTGATGCAAGACAGACATTCAACAACTACATATGACTTTGAGGGGACCCTGGCAATCTGGGTTTATGGCTCATTCCTTCCTTCCCCTACAATGTACTACGTACTGTGTTACTTGCAGAAATAAAAGACTAAACAAGGCACGGTCCCTGCTCTTAGCAGTCCAGTGGGAAGACACAAATAAGACGTTTAACAGAGCTTGTGAAGATGTGGGGTGGGGCAACTCAGGTGTCACAGGACACATTGGAGTCGAGGAAGCTTTCCGGAAGCAGCCACCTCTAAAATGAGAACTGAAGCCCTGGGAGCAGCCGGCTGGCACCGTTCAGAGACAGGGAGGACAGAAGAGTAATCCAACAGGGAACTGCGTGTGCAAAGGCCGTGTGTGCGAGGGGGCAGCCAGACAGACGCACGGGAGGGACTGACACTTTCCTAAGCTGAGTGCAGCTGCAGAATGGATTCTGATGCATGAGTGGAGAGCGACAGAGCTAGAGAGGTAGGCAGGTTCCAGAGCTCATACATAATGCTGAAGAACCCTGAAAAGGCAAAAAGCCAAGTGGAAGAGGGAATGCTGGGTGGACTCACTTACCCTCTGTCATCTGCTCCCCAGCACCACCCTCGCCACACAGCGATTCAAAGTGGCGTCTCCGTGACAGTATTAAATGTCACGCATCTTTTGATGAAGGCCAGGCTCACAGGTGGCAACAGGAGTTTTGTCAACCCGGTTCATGGCATTTGGTACCTGTGGGTCTGATGCAGGGGGTCTTCAGTTCAGCTCTGGGGCTCACCTTGCCCTTTACCTGGATGCTTATCCTCTGAGGCCATCTGAGTCTGCCCCTGGTCTGGACTACTGAGAGGGAAGGCCCAGTGAAGACGGAATGTGGAGAGTCTCCTGTGCTCTCCAAATTCCTAGTACGTGCTGAGGACCAGGACAACTACACAGAGGCAGAGGATGGGCAACTGGGTCATTGTCACAAGCACCAGAAGGCACGGTTCTTAACCCCTGCTAGTAAGTCTAGTAGATCTGGCTGCTTTTTTTTTTTTTTTTTTAATTTTTTTTTCAACATTTATTCATTTTTGGGACAGAGAGAGACAGAGCATGAACAGGGGAGGGGCAGAGAGAGGGAGACACAGAATCGGAAACAGGCTCCAGGCTCTGAGCCATCAGCCCAGAGCCTGACGCGGGGCTCGAACTCACAGACCGCAAGATCATGACCTGGCTGAAGTCGGACGCTCAACCGACTGCGCCACCCAGGCGCCCCAGATCTGGCTGCTTTTTGATAAATTGGGGAGATAAAACACCAGGTAAAAATTGAAGTGTGAGAAGAGACTCTCTCCATTGTTTGGGAGACTGTGGGACCTTTCAAAGTTCTGTGGACACGTTTCCAAGCTTGTTTTATTTTTCTCTGTGGTCAAACTCTAGAAGCTCCAGAGAAGACAGCGTACATGGGATCTGGAGCCACCCCTCTCTTCTCTCGTGAGGATACTGTTCAATTAGTACGCAGAGGGCAGTCTGATGGGAAAGCACGGCACGAGGTCCCCCTGTGCATAAACGGGCATGTGTGTGAGGGAGGTGGCAGCGAATAACAGTTAAAAGGCACGGAGATAAATACTTGAAATTTCCTGGTAGCCACATTAAAAAGTAAAAACAAGTGAAATTAATTTTAGTATGGTCTTTTATTTAACCCAATTTCCCCCAAAATATTACTTATTCAACATAGAGTCAGTATAAAAATTATGAAAGGTATTTTATATTCTTTTTTTTTTATACTAAGTTTTCAAAAGCTGGTATGTATTTTTACATTTACGACACATCTCAATTAGGACTGGCCACATTTCAAGTGTTCGAAAACCCCATGTGGCTGGTGTCTACCATACTGGACAGTGAAGGTCCAGAATATTTTACTGAAACGTTCCATCTGCCACCAACCATCAGGCCGTCAGAATACACAGACATGTTTCTCATGGCAGAAGTAGCTAGCCTAGAATGAGGGGGAGGCTCTCACTGCCAGGAGATGGTAGTTTCATTGGGCTCCTGCCCAAATGCCCAAGGGCAGTGGAAGAACTGAAGAGGGATGGAGGCCGGCTTAGGGGTGGGGTGATTCAGCACAGGTGGGAGACTTAAGTAAGTAAAATCAGCTCCCCAGTTACAGGAACAGAGCTATTGCAGATGTAAGATCTGCTAAGTTCTGTTTTCCAAAACACCTTTTCCATTCATTCCTATTGTTTACAACTAAAGGTCCAGATACAACTTTTTACATATCAATCGCATCTTAAAATGGTTTTTAAAGACTAAAGGCCTGGAAACAGGAGAATGTATGTATCTGGCTCTTTGCCACAGAAAGACACTGGGAAGAAAGTCTTAGGCTTTCCTTACCTCACCTATAAAATGGGAAAAAATTATAGATGCCAAGTGTTGTGCCTGTCAGAGTGGTAATTTGTGATTTCTCTCCCTTCCTTCTGGACTTACTGTTAGGGATAAAATGCTGTACTTCTCTGGAACTGTGATGGGTGAAAACCATTCCATGTCTTGCTTCCAAGTGCCTTTACAAAAATAAAATCCAACCTCCTAACAGGGGTCTTTGAGGTCCTACATGATCTGGTGTCACCTCTGTGCCCTCACTCTACACTACCCTCATTTCATCCTCCTCTTGCCCATTCTTCAGCCACAAGGGCCACTGCCTATTCCTCTATCATTCCAGTCTCTTTCCTGCCCCAGGACCTTTGCACTGTACCCAGGGCACACTGAGGGCTTATTTCCACTTCAAACTTTTAAGTCCCATTTACTTCTCTGGGGAACTTTTTGAGACCACACTAACATAACTTTTCCCCTGCAACCCAGATACTCCATCTCAGAATTCTTCACCCCCCCCCCCCCCGGGGCCCTTTACTTTACCTATTTGTTTACTTGTAAATAACCTGTCTTCCCCACTAAACCATTCTATCTATGGGGGCCAAAGTGTTGCTCTGCCCCCAGTGCCTGGAATAGCATCTGGCACCCAGGAGATGCTTGAAATTTTCATGACTACAGAAATAAATGAATGTCATCCAAATACAGATTTTTATCAGTAACTACTAGGACAAATCCTTTCTTGAGGAGTTCCCTTTCATCATAAAAAATATATTTTTATTGACATTAAGTGAAATAAGCCAGTCACAAAAAGACAAATACCCAATACACTTACATGAGGTAACCTACAGTAGTCAAATCTACTAGAAAGTAGATCTAGAAAGTAGATTAGAGGCTACCGGGGGCAGGGGGTGAGGGGAGAACCTGGAGTCATGGTTTAATGGGTACAGTGCGAGCTGGGGAATGAATGGAGGTAGACTGTGATGACGGCCGCACAACATCGTGAATGAATGTAACGTCCCTGAACCACACACTGAAATGGTTAAGACGGTAAATTTTATGTTGGGTGTATTTTCCCACCATTTTTAAAGAGGGTAACAATGATACCGATACCTATCCAACTAGCATTAAGTAAAGAGTGTGCTACCACCTATTACAGGTGAGGCTGGAAATACACTCCTGGTCAGAATGCAAATTATGGCCATCTTTGGAAAGCAATCTGGCAACACTATTTTTTTTTAATATTTTTAAAAACGATGTTCATTTATTTTTGAGAGAGAGAGCATGCACATATGACTGGGGGATGGGCAGAGAAAGAGGGGGACAGAAGATCTGAAGTGGGCCCCATGCCGACAGCAGAGAGCCCGATACGGGTCTTGAATTCACTAACCCAGAGACCATGACCTGAGTGGTAGTTGGACGTTTAACCAACTGAGTCACCCAGGCATCCCTGGAAACACTTCCTAAAATCAAAATCCTCATGTGGTTAAGAAATTTTAGTTTGGAGACCTATGAGATGTAATAAATATAAGGACGTATATAGGAAAAATCTTGGAAGCATTCTCCCTCCACATGGCAAGAGCCCATAGCATATATATTTCTGTATTCCTGTGGGCCTTGCATTTACTGGGCAAGTAAAGCAAATATCACAACACCAACTGGCTTTCATATAATCCCTTGCTATGCTCAAAGGACAGATATTTATTCTATCTTCATTCTTTTTTCCTAAAATTTTGCAGAAAATATTTTCTTACATAAGCAGGGGAAAAGACTACTTATTAAAAAGTAGGTTAACTGATGCAATTTTACCATCAAATCAACTATCCCCCAGGATTAGAAGTCTAAAAGTCTGTTACAAAGCAAAGACAACTAATTCTTATGTTTAAGATGCCGAGGTATAGGAGTGAATCACATTAAACCTCAAACATTTAATTTCCCAAAATAAACTGCGCATCAAAAATGTATCTACTCAGAGACAAACTTAAGGCACAAAGGAAACACTATTAAAATGATTCTAATAAAAGTAGGAATATTAATTAATTGGTTGCAAGAAGGTTACCATTTTAGGTAGAAGGATTTCTCCAGATTTTTCCCCCCATTTTAACTAAGATAGGGAGTTCGCTATAAAGGCATTTCTTTAACTCTGGGAAAGATGGTTCCATAATAAACAGGATCTCAAGTATCACTAATAAGCTGATGTACCATGAAAAACAACTCAAAGAAAAGCTAATTTTCCTTCATTTACAGGCCCCAATGGTTCATTTTAAAAAAGGATTTCCAGGATCCCAAGTTTCCTTTCTGAGTTCTGTTTAAGACCAGACCTATATTCCTGGATTTTAAAGGGTTCCATGGCACCTCCTGATACACAGGAGTAAGACAGAAGATAGAAGATATACCATGGGAAGCCTCATTTTTATCATCTTCATTTCAACAAATACAGACCTCCATATAGTGGGCCTTGTTTATTTAATGTTTATTTCTGAGAGACAGACAGAGTACGAGCAGGGGAAGGGCAGAGGGAGGGAGACACAGAATCCGCAGCAGGCTCCAGGCTCCGAGCTGTCAGCATAGAGCCTGATGTGGAGCTTGAACCCATGGACCACAAGATCATGACCTGAGCCGAAGTTGGACGCTAACTGACTGAGCCACCCAGGTGCCCCCCAGTGGGCCTCCTTTAAATGGGGTACACTTGAACAACTCTCAACAGTGCTCTTGACTAGCTCCCTGTGGCCTGAATATGTCAAAGAAAATCTAAATGACTTAATCGCAGGTCAAAAACATGAAGCCATTGCAATGTCTTACGAGGGTGTAGAGCATTTAGAAGTCTTGGGAAGCAAATCATCTTTGATTTGACAATGAGCCAAGTATGACTTTGGTACCAGTTTATTGAAGAAAAGTGTTGTATGATTCCTGCTATAATTTCTGCAACAGAAAATTTTCCTGTGGTTAGATGGTTTACAACTGGCACTGTGCAAAGGTATTAAGATGGGTAGGTTTGAGAGACAATCCCTTATGTAAGAGAATAAGTTTACATTATAGTAAATTCTGGCTAAAACGTGCCAATAGGGTTAGCCGCACATACAGGTGGAACTGGCAATTAACTACAGACAAAACTACCAGCTTGACATATTGAGACATTCATTGACTTCCTGTTGGTTTAAAAGGCTAGTGACACATGGGGCACCTGGGTGGCTCAGTCAGTTGAGGGTCCTACTTCAGCTCAGGTCATGATCTAATGGCTCATGAGTTTGGGCCCTGCGTTGGGCTCTGTTTTGGATTCTGTGTCTCCCTGGAGCCTGTTTTGAATTCTGTGTCTCCCTCCCTCTCTCTCTCTGCCCCTCCTCTGCTCACACTCTGTCTCTCTCTAAAATAAACAAACATTTAAAAAAATTTAAAAAAAAAAAAGGCCAGTGGGGCGCCTGGGTGGCGCAGTCGGTTAAGCGTCCGACTTCAGCCAGGTCACGATCTCGCGGTCCGTGAGTTCGAGCCCCGCGTCAGGCTCTGGGCTGATGGCTCAGAGCCTGGAGCCTGTTTCCGATTCTGTGTCTCCCTCTCTCTCTGCCCCTCCCCCGTTCATGCTCTGTCTCTCTCTGTCCCAAAAAATAAATAAACGTTGAAAAAAAAAATTAAAAAAAAAAAAAAGGCCAGTGACACAACAGCCATCCTCAGTAAACAGGACCCTCTTAATATTAGCTTATATACTTGCTTATAGAGGGTCAGCTATAGGCTTTGGGATAAGAGAGGTAGGCATACCTGGTATTTCCAGGGAAAACCACTAGAAGTTAAAAAAAAATATTTTTGGACAATGTAAATCAACTGCAGGCTAAAATTTTTAACCAAGGGGCACCCCCTCTCCATTTTTCTCCAATATGTCACACTCCAAGCGTTGTATCTAAGCTTTGCCATTTACTAGGCTGTGTGAGCCTGCCTAAGCCGCTCAACTCCAAGTGTTTACTGGTATGAAGACATGTGCAAACATAAGCTGTTATTATCACACTTGTACATGAAGATATGGAAGTGAGCTTTGCTGTGTATTTCTTCTTTGGAGCAAGCTCACAGCTTCTTAACCTAAGCTGCAGAGTATTTGGATTTCTGAAGACTTGGTCTTGAAGGGAAAGAAACTGCCTAATATTTTTTTCTTTTCATCAATTACTGCTTTTCCTTCTCTTTCTTCTCAAGTTTTTTAAAAGAATACTTCCATATTAGGACTAGGTGGACTAAATTTTAGTAAAATTTTTGTTTCAAGTTAGAACTTAAACGTCTCCTTTTAGAAAAAGTACAATTTAGGACTTTTGATTTGTGCCCTTACCTAATATCATGCAGTGAATCTCTTCTACAAAATAGTATTACTGTACTATTATAGCTTTTAATGTCATCCATCACCCTATTTGATAATAAAACAGAGCTATTTTAACAATTGAAAAGTTGCTTGCCCTAGGTCTGCATTTGATTCCAATGGTATTTACTCTCACCAGGATTCAAAGAAGCCTCTTACTGGTTTTGAATACACATTTTATATTTAATACACGTGGGGAGGGGGTGGAATCTGACATATAAAATTATTGTTCCCCTGACATTTTATATACTATTCCACCAAGGTAGTACTTGGAGAGCTCTGCATAATCTGTGGTCTATGTCTAGTCTGACAAGTAATAAGAACACTCTGAAAAGCTATCATTTATTTAATGTCTACGACATGCCAGGTAATTGGCATACATCACCTCCAATTGCCAAAATACCACGCTAAACTAGGAATCACCTGGTCTTCATTTTACAGCTAGGAATCAGGGAGAGGCTGATAACTTTCCCCAGGTCCCAAGGCCAGTAGTGTATAATGGTAAAAACAAACAAAAGAGAGCCTAGAGTCGGAAAGACCTGCATGCAATTCCTACCTCTCTCCTTCAGTGTTTGACTATGGACAAATTACTTAATTCTTCTGATTAACCTCATCACAAATAAGAACAGTACTTAATTCGTATAAACACTGTAGAGAAATAAAACCACAGAATCTCCATTTCAGTGCCTAGTTCATAATGGCAGCTAGTAAATGTTAACCGTGATGAATATACTGTGTACAGTAACACTAGAATTTGAACACAGGGCTCCAAAGGTTACTATGCTGACTGTAACATCATACATCTAAACTGAATGTGAAAAATGGGATCTTATCATCTATTTTCAATTATAATTAAAATTAAGAAAAAGCACTTGTAGGGGGCACCTGGGTGGCTCAGGTAAGCTTAGGACATGATCTCACGGGTAGTGAGTTTGAGCCCCACGTCAGGCTCTGTGCTGGCAGCTCAGCCTGGAGCCTGCTTTGGATTCTGTGTCTCCCTCTTACTCTGCTCCTCCCCAACTCACACTCTGTCTCTCTCTCTCAAAAATAAACATTAAAAACTAATAAAAATAGTTAAAAAAAAAAAAAGAAAGAAAAAGCACTTGTTAAAAAAAAACACATATGGGGTGCCTGGGTGGCTCAGTTGGTTAAGTGTCCGATTCTTAGTTTAGGCTCCGGTCATGATCTCATGGCTTCATGGGTTCGAGCCCCACATGAGGCCTGCTCTCTCTCTACCCCTCCCCCACTTGCACTATCTCCATCTCTCTCAAAATAAATAAATAAACTTAAAAAAAAAAACATACAAAGACAGAAAGCATAATGGTGGTTGCCAGGGGCTAGGAGAGAGTGGGGAGTTCTTGTTTAATAGGTATAGATTTTCAGTTCTACAAGATGAAAAGAGTTATGGAGATGGATGGTGGTGACTGCAAAACAACATGAAAGTATTTAATACCTCTGAACTTACACTTAAAAATGATAATATGTAAAATTTATATATATATATGTAACATATAATGTTACCTCAATAAAAACAAAAACCAACATTAAGCTTTATTAGACTGAATCTGAAAATATAGCCTTAGATGGAAATTTTAAGGAAATTGAATTATGACATATTTTTCATATGACAATAAAAGTATTTTATTATATGATCTTAAACAAAGTATTTATTTTATGATTTACCTGTGTAATATAAAATAAATCATTGCCTAGAACTGATTTCCAATAGATCCTTTTTATTTTTGTGTGTGAGAGAGAGAGCACGCACAAGTGAGAGGGACAGAGGGAGTGAGAGAGAGAGAATCTCAAGCAGGTTCCATGCTCAGCACAGAGCCCGACACAGGGCTCGATTCTGCGACCCGGGATCATGACCTAAGCCGAAATCAAGAGCCAGACACTCAACCAACTGAGCCACCCAGGCGCCCCTTCAAATTTCTTTGTTTTTAAATTTTTTTTTTACATTTATTTATTTTTGAGAAATAGAGTGAGACAAAGCATGAGCAGAGAAGGGGCAGAGAGAGAAGGAGACATAGAATCTGAAACAGGCTCAGGCTTTGAGCCATCAGCACAGAGCTGGACACGGGGCTCAAACTCACAAACCATGAGATCATGACTTGAGCCAAAGTCGGACGCTCAACCGAGCCACCCAGGCGCCCCATTTTTTTGTTTTGTTTTAATGTTTACTTATTTTTGAGAGCGAGAGAGACAGAGCATGAGTGGGGGGAGGGGCAGAGAGAGAGGGAGACACAGAATCTAAAGCAGGTTCCAGGCTCTGAGCTGTCAGCACAGAGCCTGATGCGGGGCTTGAATCCATGAACCGTAAGATCATGACCTAACGGAGCCACCCAGGCGCCCCCAAATGATTCTTAAATAGATCTTTAATATGAATGAGTGGGTACATGCAATGTGTTCTAGAAACCTGAATATAAGAAAATGGTTGGTTGTCCCCTTGTTAGAAAACATGAAAGAAAGCAGAGGCTCTTTCTGTGATTCTATAGGCAGCAAATTCTATTTTAAAAAAGACTGCTCTTCAGTAGGCAGCATGAATGCATCACAGTACACACCTCTCTACATAATGACATTTTCTTTATTATTATTTTTTTTATTTGAGAGAGGGAGAGAGTGTGTGCAAGTGGTGAAGAGAGACAGAAGGAGAAGGAGAGGGAGAAGGAGTGGGAGAGGGAGAGAGAGAATCCCAAGCAGGTTCCATGCTCAGCACGGAGTCCTACCTGGGACTTGATCCCATGACTCTAGGATCAGGACCTGAGCTGAAAACAAGAGTTGGATGCTCAACTGACTGAGCCACCCAGGTGTCCCAATGACATTTCCCTTAGAAGCTGTTTTTCCTAAAAACAAGTCATCTGTAATGCATAACAGAATGAGGTCATAATGCAATTACTAAAGGAAAAACTATTTATACATTGAAAAATGTTTCAACTTAAATCTTAAACATATCTCAGTAACTGAAAAAAAATTTAACACAGGTTTTTTTTTTTTAATCTTTATTGGAAGCACCACAGTCACGACTATCTGAAACAATATTCCTCTTGTCTAGTCAATGATTGAGGTTCTTCAAAAAGTCATAATCAGACATGCTGAACACATTTAAAAATTTTTAAGGGAAAGTTGCAGTAATTTTATATTTAAAACCAGTTAATAATGGTATTTCTCTATTTTCTCTTAAAAACAGGGATTTTTATCAATGCCTATTAATACTCTTACAAAATTACTATTGTTTTTAAAATTATAATATCAAGTCATATTGGATGGTAAAAAAAAAAGCACAATTACTACTTATGTAATGGTAAGTTATGATAAATACAAAACAGGAAAGTCTACTCCATTTTTCTACATAAATGAAAACACCCAGGGGTGCCTGCGTGGCTCAGTTGGTCAATTTGTTGATTTCTGCTCAGGTCATGATCTCGCGGTTTGTGACTTCAAGCTCCGCATCGGGCCCTGTGCTAGCAGTGTGGAGCCTGATCGGGATTCTCTCTCCTCTCTTTCTCTGCCTGCCCCTCTCCCACATGTGTGCGCATGCATGCTCTCTCAAAAAAAAAAAATAATAATAAACCTAATAAAAAAAGAAAATCCATATTTTATGTTACACTTCTGACATGCCCCCCTCACTATAGTAAAGATAATTTGCTTGATTTTTTAAAATAATTTAAAATTGCTTTAAATGTTTCACTTGTTTTTACAAAAGATGTGTTAATGGCTCAATAGAGGTTAATTTTTGATACTAAAATAATTTCTATTTTGTTCTCATCCTCTCCCTGTGGATCATGACTATAAATTACAACTTACTCTCTTAAATAGCTACCAGTATTTGAAAACTCCAATTTTCTGCTTAGTAAACGGAGTTCAACAGTGAGAATCTTTGTAAAAAAAAAGGAAATCTTTTTCCTTTTTGAAATTTCCATTTGAATTCAAATTTCCATTTGAATTTTATACAGTTTGTACAGCTTCACTGGAAAAGACAAAGTTAATTCCTAAGGCTCATCATTATTTTGTCTTTTTTTGAAAGAGAGAGCAAGCACACACGAGTGTGGGGGAGGGGGAAGGGACAGAGGGAGAAAGAGATAATCCCAAGCAGGCTCCATGCTCAGTACGGAGACTGACACATGGGACTCAACCCCAGGACCCTGGGATCACGACCCAAGGTGACATCAAGAGTCAGATGTTCAACCCACTGGGCCACCCAGGTGCCCCTAGTTTGCTTTATAGGTAATTTTCAAAATCTGGAGGGGAAAAAACCAAAACAGAACAAAACACTGCTTAGAATGATATAAAAGGTGGTATCTGGGATCCTCATGTCTTTTCATTAATAGGACTGGACTGCAGCACACCCCCAGGGCCTAGTGCATAGTAAGCGCTCGACAGTGTTTGCTGCATTGAATGAAGGTGCCTGGGTTGAGGTCCGACTCTACACTATGCCACAGGTGGGGCATTTTCCTTTCCATTTTCAACGACTGCGTTATCCCTCATTGGCTCTGGCCCTGTTGGGTCCCTGCTTCTGGCCCTGCCCTCTCCTCACCTGCTCTCCAAGCTTTGGACCTTTCTACATTTCAGTGATTTCTGACCTCAGTCACTATTACAACTCTGTCCTGTGAGATGCTGGTTAAATCAATTAGGCAAAGGTCAGCTATTTCAGTATTTGGGAGACATAACATAAATATTTTGAATTTTAACTATCACCAATTAGAGCAACTAAAGCTCTTCAAATAAATCTAAATCCTAATCAGATGTGTCAGAAGCACATTTAATTTTAAAAATTGAGAGGGAAAGTTGTTTGAAGGAATTTTTTTTTATCTAGTATCATTTAATAATGGCATTTTCTGTAACTATTTCTCCACCTATTCATCTTTAAAAACAGTAATTTTTAAAAAAATATTTCTAATGAATGGCTACCAGTACTCCATTCTTTTTTTTTTTCTGAATTCAACTCTAGTTCATATGAGATAGTGAAAAACAAAACAATTAGTACTTATGTAATGCTAGCAATATCAAATTGCTGAGCCTGTTTCAACTGGGAAAATGCTATGGTGTAGGCCAGATGAAAAATAATCAACCTAGACTAATTCTCCACTGGTTTTCCAATTAAGTCATTTGTCAAGAGTGGGAGAGTAAGAGAATGCAGTATGTTTTAGAAATCTTGGTATGGTTAATAAAAAAAAAAAAGTAAAAAGTAGCTGGGATCTTGCAAATGGTTAAGATGTTGAAATATCCTTTGTTTTCTGATTCTGTATTCAGGTGGATTACATTTAAATCCTGACCTTAAACACAAAGGTTTCCCCACCACCGCCCTTTGGCATACAATACTCATAACAATATAGATCTGCCTCAACTAGTGACAAAGAGGTCAAAACTCCTAGTCTTGCCTAAAGTAATAGACACTTTAGTTTTTACTGGTTTTTCCTTCAAAGCAAATATTTAACATGTACATAAAGTAGCTACAGTTTAAATATTCCGCATTTTATTGTGAACCAAAGTATATTGATTAAATTGCTTCCTAAGTAGGAGAAAATTCTTTTTTAAATGTAATGTTTGTAAAGCGAGCCTTTATTGTTTCTAAAGCAGTTTAAACATACATGTACTCGGTTTCATCTTCCTAACTCTGAGAGATGGGTAGGGCTGATACTTCAAGATTTAACTTCTCTTGTTTATAGAAGAGGAAACACATGTTCAATTATCTGCTCAAAGTGTCAGAGTGAGTAGCACCATTCTGGACTCAAGTCCACCTTGTCTGACCCCAGGCTAATTCTCTTTCTGCTCTATCGTTCTCCATTAAAAAATGGACTTTAAAACCTATCTTGGTAAGGTTTTATTATACGACCTCTTACCAGAGGACTCACACAGTAAGTGTGCAAATTGTGGGATGACAACAATTAAATCAGTAAGTGATCAGGATGCCTTGGAAGAGGGTGTTGTGAATTTGGGAACTCAAGCCCAGGTTCTTCCTCCTGAATTGGAGAAGAAAATCAAATTTAAGAAGGGATTAGAAGGGAGGAGGAGGAGGAGATATTCTCCCTTTTAGTTTTCAAATTATATAGTTTTGATCTACTGAAATAAAAGAATATAAGTTAATGCACCTGACCTATACTACAATGAACATGTAATTTAAAATTTACATTGAACTTCCTAAAAACCTCACCCTGTCTACTCCTCAGCTAATTTGCTAGAAGTGACTCTTCAGTCCTTGCTGACAGTTACAATTCCTTTCTAGATTTATATCCTTTAATCTGTTGTTTTATTCCATTTGCTTTATTTCATGTTTTACCTTTAGAAAAGTAAACAAAACATTTTTGTAATCATGTATTAGGTTGTCAAATGCCAGTGATTTAATGGAGGCTTTAGTCTTCTACCTGTAAAAAGAAAATACATTTCTCACTCTTCCCTTAGGGATTGTTCTTTGCTCTGTGAGGTATAGAAGTTCACTGTTAATTAGCAACACAGCACATACAGGAAGGTGATGCCTTTGTAAATGGAACCTTATAGTCAACAAATTCCAAGAGCTAGCATTTATTGCAGAGCTTCAAATGGGGCCAACCCAAGGGCAAAATGGAAACAATCTACATTGCTCATGAAGAGCTGTGAGCTCCATTCCGGAGCATCAATCTGCTCTTCTCCGGTTGTGGATTTGATCTATGATGTTGGAAGGAGGTGCGTTGAGTGTGAGAGAATGTGTGCATGTGCACAGAGGGCTTTGTGACAATTCCAGGTGGTTCTGAAGTCCTCTTCTTGACATTCGGGGTTTCCCTTGCTCCTTAGCCTGAGGAACAGCAATCACTGGGTGATCAAGGGAGGTGGGGCAGAGCTCTGGAAGTGTGTATGTGCTACACCTGTCCGCTTGTCTCTAGAAAAATCATTATCGGCCTCTCTCTGTTTCCCACCTAAGAAGTCAGCATGGGCAGTGAACAGATACCAAGGAATAAGGTGAAAAGGGAAAAAAATCACTACACTAGATAGGTCTGTCTTTAAAGAGCAAAAACAGGAAAAGTTTTAGGGACTTGAAACACTGGCATCTTTTTATTTGCTACAGAATTTTTCTGCCTTCTCAACCATAAATAGCTTCATGTATTTGTGGCTCCCTATGGGGCCCTAAGCTGTTGAAATCATCATTTAGTACCTCTACTATGAGAAGTAACAACAGCACAAGTCCCCCCAATGATGACTACAGCCAGTGAGCCTGCTCCATAGGTGCTGTGGGCCCAACACCTTCGCCAGCCTTTCAACTTCATTGTGTAGCTTCCCACACACTGCACCAAACATCCAGAGCAGCCACTGACATCGACTACCTAAAACTAAGGCCGTCTGCCAACATGCTTAATACTTAACTATGCCGTTTGTTTTAAACATTTCAAGAAAATATTTCCAGGTAGAAAGGGAACTTTTTCAGAATTTTGTCTCTGCTTTTCCATTCCTATTTACCTGGACTGCTTTATCCCTTTTGGAGAACCGATTGCCACAGATTCACCAGTTCTCAACTCCACTTATCCATCATGTCTATTTTTTTTTTTCAATTCAAGTTAGTTAACATACAGTGTAGTCTTCGCTTCAGGAGTAGAACCCAGTGATTCATCTCTTACATATGACACCCAGTGCTCATCCCAACAAGTGCCTTCTTTAATGTCCATAACCCATTTATCCATAAGATCCATAACCCATTTATGGATGGGACAACCCATCCATCTCCCCACCCACCTCCTCTCCAGCAACTCTCATTTTCTTCTCTGTATTTAAGTCTCTTACAGTTTGTCTCCCTCTCTGCTTTTATCTTATTTTTCCTTCCCTTCCCCTATGTTCATCTGTAGAGTTTCTCAAATTCCACTTGAGTGAAATCATATGATATTTGTATCTCTCTGCCAAACTATTTTGCTTAGCATAATACACTCTAGCTCCATCCACGTTGTTGCAAATGGCAAGATTTCATTCTTTTTTATCACTATCACTCATCAGCATGGACATACAAATCAAAACCACAATGAGACACCACCTCACCCCGGTCAGAATGGCTAAAATTAACAGCACAGGAAACATCAGGTGTTGGTGAGGATGCGGAGGAAGGGGATCTCTTTTGCATTGTTGGTGGGAATGCAAATTGGTGCAGCCACTCTGGAAAACAGCATGGAGGTTCCTCGAAAAATTAAAAAAATAGAACTACCCTACAACCCAGCAATTGCACTACTAGCAATTTATCCAAACGATACAAAATTGCTGGTTCGAAGAGGCATAGGCACCCCAATGTTCATCGTCTCTGTTCTTAAAGTGTTTCCTTCTCCAGTCTCTGACCTCCTTCCCCAAACTAATCCACCATCGGCTCCTGCCAATTCTTCCCTGTCACCACTCAAATCAGGCCTTTTGCTCAAGGGCACCAATGCTGTCCCAAATTAAGTGCTTTCTACTCTGTCATCCACAATCCCATCTCAGTTGTCATCCATCCTCTAGAGGGCACCTGCCATAAGCCACTGTACCACACCAAGGGACAAAACCGCCTGGGCCACTGCACTGATTTTTTTCCACTGTGAAGAACTTATTAAAAGACTTGATGTATTTAGGAGAAGGGCTGCAATTTCTCATTCCAATTTGAGGGCCTTACGTAATGCGGCCCTTGTGTCTTTGTTCAGTTGCCTGCTCTGGCCAGGCTGTCCCCTGATCTGGGCCTGTGCAAGCAAGCAGGCTCAAGTTCAGGCTCCACCTTCCTGTTCCTCCTCTGCCCACTTCTCCTTAATGCCTAAACGCCTCCTCATACTCCCCATCCTTCCAGGACGCTATTTTGGCATTTGACTGCACTCAATTTAGCAATTTTCATATTTCCGGTGTCAAAGTATCACATCATGTAAGTTTTATGATCCTGATTACACCGTGAGTGCAAGTTCTGTGACAGCAGCTCTGTGTCCTATGGCGTTTGGGTATGGTTCTGAGCCACTAGGCATAAAGAAGACAACAAGACCTGAGGAATTAGTAGCTTTCAGCCTTGTATGAGGAAGGCCATTCTCACAATGATTCTCTGAACCTGATAGGCTACATCTAATTTTTATCACACACAGGAAATGAAACACAGGAAGATAAAATTTTTAAATAAAGCTTTAGATTAATATCAAGATGTTAAAGAGGTACTTCAGGATGGTAATGGTGACTTTTTTTTTTAAACTATGGAGATCATTCCTTAAGAAAAAAATAGAGACTACCCAATTTCTTTCCCATCAGGGCAACAGAAATTCAAATTAGAGTTTCAACTTGAAATGGCTAGGAGTTAATTATTTAGAGTATAGCGAGATAACTGTTAAATTATAATGTGCTCTTCATAAGTGTTCTGAAGCTAGAGATGTTGCCCTACTTTTTGGTGGGTAAAAATAGTTGGGATCTTTGTAACTCTTGTGAGAGGCAGTATAGTTTATGTGTTAAGTACACAGAGTCAAAATGCCTGGACTTCCTGAGTTCCAATCCCACTTCCTTCAGTCTGAGCGATCTTGGACTACTCGCTCACTTCTCACATGTCTCAGATGGCAGATATCTAACATGAGGGCAGATAATTATCATACCTATTTCATAGGGTTATTATGAGGATTAAAATGAGAATATACAATAAAATTATTAGCATAATGAGCACAAAATAAGTACTCAAATATTTACTATGACTGCTATTAGTTTTAAAAATTCAAGGAACATAGATACTACCTTTCAAAACTCACCAAGCTTTCAGATTTAAGAAGGCTGTCATGAAGAATAAATGGGATAAGGGTGCCTGGGTGGCTCAGTTGGTTGAGTGTCTGACTTCAGCTCAAGTTATTATTTCATGGTCTGTGAGTTCGAATCCCATGTCAGGCTCTGTGCTGACAGCTCAGAGCCTGGAGCCTGCTTCGGATTCTGTGTCTCCCTCTCTCTCTGCCTCTCCCCTGCTTGCTTGCGCGCGCGCTCGCTCGCTCTCTCTCTCTCTCTCTCTCTCTCTCAAAAATAAACAAACATTAAAAACAATTAGGAATAAATGGGATAAAACAACGTCTGGCATCTAGTAACTGCTCAGTAAAAGGTAGCTATATTATAGGAGTAGATGGGATAGAATAAAGCATTTTTTTAAAGCGCTGCTCCTTAAAATAAACCAAACCACTCCATTAACAGCAAAAATGAGAGTTACTTTTTAAATTTCAGATTATAATTTGTGTGGAAGGAACAGACACATTAAAACCAATGCTCGTTGGGGTGCCTGGGTGGCTCAGCCAGTTAAGCGCCGGACTTCGGCTCAGGTCACGATCTCACAGCTTGTGAGTTGATGAAGCCCTGTGTTGGGCTCTGTTCTGACAGCTCAGAACCTGGAGCCTGCTTTGGATTCTGTGTCTACTACTCTCTCTGCCCCTCCCCCCGCTCACACTCTGTATCTCTTTCTCTCAAAAATAAACACTAAAAAAAATTGAAACCAATGTTCGGGAAAATTTTCTTATAAACAGGCAATCCTCTAAACCAGTTTTGAAGAACATCCTGGGTGAGGTGACTCACTGTTGCCTTTGGGTTGCCTATTGTAAAGCCAAGAGCCAAATAAGTGGCCAGTCTCTACAAAGGCCTCAGGGCATATATTCTCTGTATTATCCCCATTCCTGGCTCTATTTTTCCCTTTCTTGCTCTTATCTTCCCTTTGTCCTGTTTTTCATCTCTTATTTTAAATTTCATTTTAACTTATATAAAGTTTTCTGTTCCTTTGGATGTTTTTCTCAAACAAGATGGGTGGCAAACAAACACATCAACATTTAAAAATTACTGGGCTTCTAATTTACACTTTACAAATTTGCTATGTAAAGTGCACCTTAACTTAAATTTTAAGTTACAAGAAGCTCTCCTTGGATAATGTGAATTAACTTTTGGTCCACATGTCCATGTCTTTACTTGAAATCAGTTTCTAATAAATTCCTTCTCCTTCAGAGAAACAGTGACAGAAATAAGGGTGAATCATATATATATATATATATATATATATATATATATATATATATATATATAACACATATATACATACTTATATTATATTATTATATGATTTAAATAGTTATCAGGAGCGCCTGGGTGGCTCAGTCGATTGGCTGTCCAACTTCAGCTCAGGTCAAGATCTCACAGTTTGTGAGTTCAAGCCCCACATCAGGCTCTGTGCTGACAGCTCGGAGCCTGGAGCCCGCTTCAGATTCTGTCTCCCTCTCTGCCCCTCCCCTCCTCATGCTCTGTCTCTCTCTGTCTCAAAAATAAATAAAAAACATAAACAAAAAAACAAATAAATATTTATAAAGTAGTCAATCAGCAAATGTTGCTTGAGGACCTGCTACACGTTTGGCATCATCTCTGCACTGGTTAACAAATCAAATCCCCTTTACATCATGTTTAGTTGTGAGCTCTGGACTGAGATTCAATAATAATCAAGGCTTAATGATGAATAAAAAACAAAAACTGGGATTGAAAATTCCACATATGCAAAAATGTCTGATGTCTAGCTAAACTTGGAATAAACAGAGACCAAGTTAACTGGGGCTTTCTGTGTGCAACTTAGAGAGAGAAAAAATTACTCATACATGTATAACACACACACACACACACACACACACACACACACACACACACACACACGATGTCCTACATTCATATTCTGTAAGGTTCTAACCATGGCACATTCTTTGTCTAAACACCCATTTCTTGGGCAAATGCATCTATTTTCATGGATGATGACTCCAAAATCTTTATTTTCAATCCTACCTTGTTCCCCAACCTTCTGCATCTCATCTCCAACTTTCTGTTAGGCACACCTGAATGTCCTATAGACATTTCAAACTCAATGTCCTAAATCGAACCTCATTCCAATCTCCTTTATCTTGGCAATGCCCCTTCCCCCCCACTGTTTTTTTTCATGTGCTACATAAATAACTCATTTATTGTGTCTAATCTCCCCACCACCTCTCACTGGAATGTATGCTCCACCAGGGCAGGGATCTTTGTTCATTTCAGATGTCCCTTCATTCAAGATGTCTAGGTATGCCTCGAATGGTGTCTGGCATTTAGTAGATATCAAATAAATAAACTCCCTCTTCAGTGTTACTAATAGCAGCTGAGCCTAGGGAATCATCTTAGATCTTTGCTTCTTTACCTCCAATATAGAACTGCTAATGTTCCTTCCCAGATAGTCTCGTTAACTACCCCTCCCCTCTCAATGCCTAACACTGATGGTCTAGTTCTTTACCTGGACATCTCTTACCAAAGTGATTTAAAACAGCCACCAGAACTCTTTAAATAAGCATACCACCCTAAATCCAGATATTAAATGCAAAACTGAGCCTGCCATTCTGCTGAAAACATCCAGAGGTTCTGTTTTGCCCAAGGATAAGTTCAGGCCCTGACTAACAGCCCAAGACCTGGACCCAATCTGCACACTTAGCTTCACCTTCTACTCACATCTCAATTTTCAAAGTGGTTAACACAAAATTGCTTCTGGTGCCCTGTGCAGACAGACTATCCTTATTCCTCCTCACCATGGCCAATTTTAATCTTTCAAGATTCAGTTTGGGGGTCAATTCTTTAAGAAGCCTTCCCTGACCTTCTAGGTTAGCCTAAATGTCATGGCTTTGCATGTTCCCATAGCAACTAACTCAAGGGCTACAAAAAATCTGGGCAAACATGCAATTAACACTAAACCCTTATGATTATACAAGGAGGAAGGGAGGGTTCATAAAAACCGTAGATATAATCCACTGAATAGATATTTATTTAAGCTCTTAAAATAAGTGAGTAGAAAGAACCAGGTTATCCATTTTCTAACATCTGGTAAAGGAAAGAAATCATCTTTAAAGAGTTTTATGAGAAAACTGTAAGCCAGAACAGTCCTTGGTTTCCTATCTCTGACTCAGCAGTTCTGTAAGTGACAATGGACTTTGATGTTCTTTAGCTCCCTGTACATGGCTCATGGAGACACTGAGGGCTGTATCGTAGCATGAACTGAAGACATCTAATAAATATATGTTATTTCCTTGCATTATCATTTCCTTAATTTTATATTTCAAGTTATAAGGGAATACCTATATTTCAATTATTATATAATGCCACCCTGAATAGTGTGTGTCCACTAAATTCAAGTTCTCTATTTTGGGGTGCAACTGTATTGTGCCCATCCCCACCCCCCTGCACCTCCCACTTGCTCACATTGCAGTGATAGGGCTAATGTGGTTATATGACACAGTGAGACAAGTTCCTCTGGACCTGTTCAGTTTAATCATTAATTTTATAAAGCAAAGGAAATTAACTATTAACCAACCATCACATTTCCTTAACAACAGTTACCTCAAAGAATAAAGTATAGGGGCACCTGGGTGGCTCAGTTGGTTGAGCGTCCAACTTTGGCTGAGGTCACGATCTCGCAGTCTGTGAGTTCGAGACCCACATCGGGCTCTATGCTGACAGATCCTGGAGCTTGCTTCGGACTCTGTCTCTCCCTCCCTCCCTCTCTCTCTCTCTCTCTCTCTCTCTCTCTCTGCCCCTCCACCACTCATGCTCTCTCAAAAATAAACATTAAAAAAATTTTTTTTCAAAGAATAAACTATAAATTTAAAGATTTTCAAATCTACATGCTGTGAACTACATATGTTAAGACTGAAATACGTGTTCAGAGGCTTGGTTACCTTAAAATTCTGCCTATCTGAGGAATCTTTTGATTAATCTGCAATTGTACCTCTTAAAGTTATTTTGTTTCAGGAAATAGATTTGTAAGTCTCTTACTTAAAAGGAAATGTCTAAGTATGGAAACTGACATCACATGATTTGGCTGACCTTACCAAGATATGCACTCTTTAGCCTAACAGGTCTGCTTGCAAAAATATAAATCCAGTTGACTTTACGTAATAATGAACTCTGTCCTTTCATAGCCTTGTACCTCTTCAGTGATTTGTGGTAGCTGTGTCTTCCAGACACTGCTTGTACACTGGGTATCCAAAAAGGAAATTAGGTTATAAAATAGTGTAGTGAATGTAGTCGCCTCTGTTCACTGAGGGATCACAAAATAAAATACACATGAGATGAAACTAATGGCAATTTACAGTTGGAAAGAGAGTAAAAACTCAGACTAGAATTACAAGTTGCAGATTAGAAGGTCAAAAGCCTGCACCAACTCTTGCGCTGGTTTCATTGCTAATTTCCTGATTTGCCGGGAAGTCACTTAACCTCAACTGCTCTCATGCCACGTGTAAACATTCATGTGTACATTCAAACATTTATTTGGTGGCTACTCTATACCTATAGTCTTGCTCCGTTCTGGAGATACGACTGTCTCACCCTAAAGACATCTCACAGAGGAGCTGAAGGTGCAGTAGGTTGGTGGCTCTTAATATTTTCTCTCACTATGCAACTTCCAAAGGCAAGACTCCCTGCATGGGTGACAGAGGGTCAATTATGGGGTAAATATCAACAGTCTAGGCTGAGTTGGAACATGTGCAACAGCCTCTCCAGAAAATTCTGGCAGACCCTCTGCCTACTTCTCCCACATGCCCTCTGAGAACTTTGAAAACTCCTAGGCTAGAACAATCTTACAACCTCCAAGGGAGCTCTATGAAGAAAATAATGTATTACAGGAAAAATAAAAACCTAATGAAGAAAAAAAAAAAAACCTAAAAGTGCCACATTATTGTACCACTTACACGATCTCTCTCTAAAGACATTAACCAGAGAACTGTAGCATTTGATTCTACAGAATAAATCTAGTATTTTGATGCCACTTGATGATTTATAAAATCTGCGAAAACATTTTGTTTCCATTTTATTTTTCTTAGCATTAGGTAGGGCAATACTACTTTCCCTATTTAGATATAAAGAAATTATATAGGCAAATTAAATAATGACACGTTATAAAATTTTTTTAATTAAAAAAATTAAATAATGTCTTACTCTCATACCTAGTGAGTGACAGAGCCAGAAATTAAAACTAAATCCTCTGACCCTAAAACCAGTCCAGTTTCCACCAAGGGAGAACCCTACTTAAAAAATATAAATATATAAATGTTTATTCTTTTTCCTTTTAAGATAGAAAGGTCTTGACAAACCTTCAAGGCAAATAAGCAATTCAAATTTAAAAACAAAATTATAAACTTCCATTTGTAACGTACAATAATATGGCTCTTAACTGACATTATTGGAAAATAAGCTGTTCTGGATGAGACTTCTAAGTTTTTTTATATTAAATGTTTAAGATAAAAAAAATAAGCACATATATATTTCCCATTAAACAGAACACAAAGAACATAATTTACACATTTTTTAATGTTTTTTTTTAAGTTTATTTACCTATTTTGAGAAAGTGTGTGGATGGGAGGGAGGGAGGGAGGGAGGGAGGGAGGGAGGGAGGGAGGGAGAGGGGGAGAGGGAGAGAGGGAGAGAGAGAGAGAGAAAGAGAGAAAGAGAATCACAAGCAGGCTCTGCACTGTCAGCGCAGAGCCTGATGTGGGGCTCAATCTCATGAACCATGAGATGACCTGAGCCGAGATCAAGAGTCAGGTGCTTAACCAACTGAGCCACACGGGTGTCCCCATAATTTATACTTTTAACAAATGATTTGCAGTCTCCTTACACCGTTACTACTACACTATTATACCAAGCTTTAGAGTGGAGTGCTCTAGGGCATAAAGCCCTAAACCAGTAAACTCAGAGCTCAGACTGTTCCATCTTTCTTCCTGCCTCCACTCTAGTGGATGCTTCCAGTTCTGCGCTTGGTGTGGTTAGCTCTTTTCAGCTTACCTGACTCCCCTTATCCCAGCTCCCTCTATCTACTGCTTCTTGAATTCTCTGCTTTTATAATCTAAGGAAGAGCTTAAGGTTATCAGGGAAAGCCCAATATCTATCTATCTATCTATCTATCTATCCACACACACACACATATATATATATACACACACACACACGTATTATATATATTTATGTTATATATATGTATTATATATTTTTATATACACTATAATATAGACCAAATTATGTCTTCTCAATGCTTACATCACACCATTATCACCAAGTAGGCATGAACGAATGACATATAGGGTAGAGTTTCCATGAGCTTGAAAATTACAGGTCCGGGAGTTCGAGCCCCGCGTCAGGCTCTGAGCTGATGGCTCAGAGCCTGGAGCCTGTTTCTGATTCTGTGTCTCCCTCTCTCTCTGCCCCTCCCCCGTTCATGCTCTGTCTCTCTCTGTCCCAAAAATAAATAAACGTTGAAAAAAAAATTAAAAAAAAAAAAAGAAAATTACAGAAAATGAAAGAAGTAGACTGAGAGATTCAGAGTTGTGAGATGTTGGGTTGGGTCTAGGTGTGGAGTCCTGAGACTTTAATCCAGGTCCAAGTTTGGTCTAATGATTCTGAATAGATTGATAAACAGGGTCTGATCCCAATTGTCTTCATCTATAAAAGGGGAAGAATAATACATCCATATACCATAATTTTATGAAACTAGTGCTTCCAACTATAAAGTATTATAAAAATAATTTATTTTTATTAAATCAAAAAAGTTCTGATACAGAGTCCAATTTCTCACATATTCTCTCTCATACACACATGATAAAACAGTAAATAAATACAAATACAAAATAAAAACAAGTAAGTCCTCACTCTGATCAAGTTTATTTTCAAAATTTATGGTCTGGTTTCACTCAGGTGAGCTCTAAAATCAAAATTCCCACTTAGTTCTCTAATTCTCCCCTCATACTCCTGAATTTTTATCTTTTTCTCAGCTTCCTCTTTTTCCATAATTTTATCTTCTAATTCACCTATTCTCTCTTTTGCCTCTTCAATCTGTGCTACGGCCGCCTCCATTTTATTTTGCACCTCATTTATAGCATCTTTTAGCTCCTCGTGACTATTTCTTAGTCCCTTGATCTCTGTAGCAATAGATTCTCTGCTGTCCTCTATGTTTTTTTCAACCTAGCAATTAATTTTATGACTATTATTCTAAATTCTTGTTCCGTTATATTGCTTAAGTAGTTTTTGATCAATTTGTTAGCTGTCGCTACTTCCTGGATTGGCAGGTGGGAGGGAGGGGAGGGTGGGTGATGGGTATTGAAGAGGGCACCTGTTGGGATGAGCACTGGGTGTTGTATGGAAACCAATTTGACAATAAATTTCATATTAAAAAAATAAAGTCAAATCAAATCAGAATTCCCCCCAAAATAGGGACTACGTTATATTTTTTTTTAATTTTTAATGTTTATTTTATTTTTGAGAGAGAGAGAGACAGAGTGTCAGCAGGGGAAGAGCAGAGAGAGAGAGAGAGAGGGAAACAGAATCCAAAGCAGGCTCCAGGCTCTGAGCTGTCAGCACAGAGCCCAATGCAGGGCTTGAACTCAGGAACCATGAGATCATGACCTGAGCAGAAGTCGGATGCTTAACCGACTGAGCCACCCAGGTGCCCCGGGACTAAACTATATTAATAAAAGTCTTAAAAGGTGCTCATCAAGTTTCATTATCTATTATCGATCAAATTTCCAATGGAAGAAAAGGATGTCTAGACATCAAGGTTTTTCCATATTTATTTATACCTCAGTTACAAAAACAATTGTTTCCTCAGCTACTTCCAACTAAGCAAAACCTTTGGGAAAGCCATTTGCTTCAGAAGCAGAGAAGTCCAGGTTCCGAAAACAGCCACAACTTGGGTTCTGATACGAAGGCTGAGACACAGGCAGGGTACCACAGAGGGTACCATTCCAAATGCCCTCTCTACACTGCTTTATTGTTATGTATTGCCTTACTTTGTTCACTAATTAGTGAGCCTAAGAGGGGAGTCCTTATATTGGAAGGTACAAAGTGGCATTAGGAAGGTACCAAAGGTAATTTTACCTTATTATCTTATCTTCTACTGAGCCAATCATATAGTTAAGGATAGAAAGAGGGGAGTGGTGGGTGAGGAAAGTCTTAAAAAATAAATTGATCTCAGTACTGCACAAATTTATTTTCCAGAAATCAATCTCCTGGTAACAGAATCCATGGTTTCCTACAGGAAATGCTCTTCCCCACTGTTAGTGTAGGTAGTTTAAGTTGGCTGACTCTAGCCAGAACTAGCCTGTCAGATCACTGCATTCCCAGGTCACTATAATTGGTTTGGAGGGGAACATGGGAGCCAAGTGCAGTCTTAGAGGAGATTTAACTGGGAGCTTTTCTAAGAACTGCTGGGAACAGAGAACTTCTTTTTAATGAGGTCCTGGTGGCTATCTCATCACCATGAGAGAACCTGGATGAGAACAGAGCCAGAGCAAAGTCAAGCACTGGAGAGAATGCAATGGAGTTCTAACCACCTGGTTTACAACCATGGCTTGTTTGAAGCCAAGCCTACGCCAGGGCTTTACGGTTATGTGAGCCAATGAATTTCCACTGCTGCTTAAGCCTGTTTGTGTTGATTTTCTGTCACCTGTAACCAAGAGCCCATATTCTGAGAAAGAAATACAGAACTCCTATTACCAATTCAATGCTGAGTTTCGGGACTATTAAATAATTAATAGTGTAAATAATGTAAAATCATGTAGTATTAATTAAATAACACGAAACCAATCCTAGAAGCACAGAAATAATGAGTTGGTCAGCTTTTCCATCCAGAACTGAGGACGCCAGCTTCCTGTGGTCACCAGCAAAACAAAGATGAAACATTCAAGTGCTTTAAGTCTCTGAAGCAGTAGTTCATCCCCCAGAAAACTGCCCGAGAAATAAACCTACAGGAGTCTTAGTGTTGAGCTCCTCCGTAAAATAAGCATCAATGATGCAATAATGCTGCTACTAAGAGCAAAACTTCTACACTTCAGCCAATCATATAGTCAATATTACTAAAACCATCTAAGTCTGATGGTAATTAATGGCTTACAAGTGAGGACGGAGGAAGGAGAACACAATCTAAAAGACTACCTCTCCTCAGGAAGTACAATTACTTGGACAGAAGCAAAGCTAGCCTAAATATACCTAGAGAATCTCAGTCAAATGTTTAATTTAGTGTACTGGTTTGGAAACCTTCAGTTAGAACAACGGTAGGACTGAAGCAGGGACCTGGAATCTGAAGCAGCTGTTCAATGCAATTATTCTGTATGGAACACAACTTAACTCACAGACACGATCCTGATATTAAAATTTCAATTTGCCACAAACACATATATTTATACAGAAACACAGAAAAGACGTGACACGATCTATGTGTGCCTAGTAAAAATGCTCTTGCACATCATGCAAATTAAGTTTACGGAGAATTATTTTTCTAAGTCTCACTGAAAAACAAAGACCAATAAAAACAAAAAAGTTCTTTCTGACAGATCTCAATTCCCAATTTCAAACTCTGCCCATTCAACAGCACTCAGTGGAAAATCTCCAGGTGGTTTTTAGATAAGACATTACTACTATTTATCACTGACAGACTGCCTCAGAAGTATTTTGTATCTATTTCCCAGTAGTGATTTAGAGTTAACTATGCACGCAAACTATGCAGCAGGAAAGAAAACGTGTAAAAGGAACACCCACATGAACATTTACCTTCCACTGCTCTTTTGAAGAATACTTTGCAGCTGCCACAGGTTACTACCCCATAATGACATCCTGAAGCCTCATCCCCACACACCAAACATATTTTGGAAGGTCTTGAAGATCCAGTAGAAACACTTCGTAAAGTAGAGCTGGGGAAAGAAATCAAGATTTAAATAAATACGCTACAATAGCAAATTTGATATGCTGTACAGCTTAGCTCAAACTTTGTCAATACTCGCAGTTTCATAAATGAATTCAGTATTTACTGGTCACAGATGTGACCTAGAAAATGAAGGTAAAACCCTATCAGTGGAGTAATGCTATCCAGAATTCTATGCAGCAAAGCCTTTTCTCAATGCCAAGAAACAATAATCACATAAATACTCCCCCCGGCCCCGCTATTTTTGAGAAAGTCGACCAAAAAAATTATTTGCATTCTAGGTGGGCAGGGAGGAGGAGAATCTTGAGCTGAGTCATTATCGAAGTATTTTGGCATCAAAGAGCTATTACAATACTTCTTTACTCTCTTCACCCAGACTCACATTATATATCTCAATTATGCCAGATAAAAAACTCTCCCATTTCCAAAACAATCCACTAATCAAAATGTAAAAATTCTTGCCTTGACTGCCAGCAATTCTACCCCTCCAAGCTTCTGCATTTTTCCGTGTTACCTTATATAGGTATGTTCAAATCATTTTGCTTACTAAAAGGACACAGTCAATACTCAAAAAACAAAAGCCGTATGTGGTGAATATCTCAGGTATCTTTCTGGTAAGAAAATGAAGGGCATCAGTTTTTAGGGAAAAATTTAGCCCTTTAAACAAAAATCTGTATGAATACTTAAAAAAATTTTTATTGCTTATTTATTTTTGAAAGAGAGACAGAGTGCGAAGAGGGGAGGGACAGAGAGACACAGAATCCAAAGCAGGCTCCAGGCTCTGAGCTGTCGGCCCTACGCGGGCTCAAACTCAAGAACCGTGAGATCATCACCTGAGTTGAAGTCGGACGGACATTTAACTGACTGAGCCACCCAGGTGCCCCTCTATGAATACTTTTAAAGGGGAATCTTCTCATATATACTGTGATACATTCTATATTACTGTGCTAATTTAAACAAGAATATTTTACATTCTAATAAGGCATCGTAGTTCAGTGACAGACGTATTCTGAACAGGCAAAGAAGGTGACATTATTCATTTGTAGTCCACATGTATTTGTTGAATATGTACCCACAGGCCCTGTGCAAGGTACTGAGGAAATAAATACCCAAACCCAGTCTCTGTCCTCCAGTGAGTGGGGACCTGAACAATTACGGTAAGTGCTATGGTGCGGGGTAGTATGGCGGCACATACTGGGAAGGGTGAGACTCTGCCAGTAGGGAAGCACTTCCCCAAAGGTGACCACTGAACTGAATCTGGAAGCACAACAGGATGAGAGCTGGACAAAGAAAAGGTGCAGGGGAAGCAGAGGTGCAACGGCTCAGGGAAATGCCAGATGGACGTGTTCAGAAGACTCTGAATAGAACTGTTGTATGTCACCACCATCGCCTTGCTGTCACGACGACATCAGTCTCCATGTAAAACAGCAGGAACGTGTGGAAAAGACTCAAAGAAAACACATTAGAAGACTAGAATGGTTATGTCACGGTGATGCTTTCTCTGTTTTCCAAATTAGCTAAAACGTGATTAATTCTGTCCTGGTAATTTTTTTTTTTTTTTAAGACGTTTTCACTGTGCTCTCACGAAAAACAGAAGGAACAAAGTATTCAGCTGCTGGAACACTGCAGCATAACTGACTTTTTAGAAAATGACTTCTTAAATCAAGGACTGCAACAATGTTCTCCAAAGTTGTTTCTCCTTCCGAGAAAAGTGCTCTTTATTATTTTTATTAGTGTCCTTTGACTTCTTTATGGCATTCAAAACATTCCATTTCAGCACCAGTAACTTCTTCAGCATGTCAGAGAAACTCAACCCATGCTCTGTCCGACCCTCTTACCTCTCTTATGCCTCACAGGGAAATATCGCAAGTTCATAAACAATTAGAATGCAACTTACAATCGTCGTTAACTGTGGCTGCTTTTTCACAACTACAAGCGTAGGTAGGACTTGTGTTTCACATTTATGGGAGCCTTGGTCTTGGTCTCCAAACTTAATAATCTCTTAACTTCACTTTTTATAGCCCTCCTCCTCTTGTCAAACCCATCCTCTCTGTGATCTTGTCTAGTTTCTCAGCTTTAACGTCATGGATATGCCCAGGGCTTCCAAATATTTATCTCCAGCTCAGACACCTCCTGAAATTTCTGACTCATTTATCCACCTGCCTGACATGCCCACTTGAGTGTGTGAGGTACACCTCAAACTTAACATGTCCATAACTTCGCTGATCTTCTCCCTGCCCCAAACCTGCTCCTCCTACAGACAGACTTTGTCATCTTGGTTAATGGCAACTGTTATGGGCTGAGCTGTGTCTTCTCCAAAATTCCCATGTTGAAGTCCTAGTCCCTAGAACCTCCAAGTGTGATCTCTTTTGGGAATAGAGTCATAGCAGATACCTTAGTTAAGATGAGAGCATTCTGGAGTAGGGTGGGCCCCTATTCCAACATGACCCACATCCTTCTTAAAAAGCGGAAATCAGGACACAGACACACACAGAGAATGCCATGTGAAGGTAAAGGTAGTGACACTTTCACGAGCCAGTTAACATCAAAGATTGCCAGAAAACCACCAGAAGCTGGAGACTGGTAAGAAACAGATTCTCCCTGACAGCCTTCAGAAGGAAGCAATCCTGCTCGCACGTTAACCTTGGACTTCGGGTCTTCAGGACCGTGAGACAATACATCTTTGTTGTTTAAGCCACCCGGTTTGTGGTACTTTGTTACCATGGCCCTGGCAAACTAAAACAGCAACTTGGACTCGTCTCTGACTCTTTACTCTCTCCCTCCACACATCCAATCTGCTAAATTCTATTTACTCTGCCTTCAGAATACATCCAGATTCTACTCACTTCACACACCTCCTCTCGTACCACTAGCTTCAGCTGTCAACACCTCTTCCCAGGGATTTGCAAAAGCCTCCTAGGTGATCTTCCTGTTTTTCCTTGCCGCCCCTTCCTTCCTCTGCAGCCAGAATCATCTTTATTCACTCCTTTGCTCAAAACCATCCAGGGGCTTTCCCTCACACTCAAAAGAAAAGTCAGTTATCCATGTTACTGCAGGGCCAAATCTGGCCTCCCAGACTTCTCCAACCTCTCCTGCTTGCCTATACCACTCAGCAACACTGGCCTCCTCAGTGGCCCCCAAAACCACCAGGTGTGCTCCCACGTCAGAACCTCTGCACTTGCTCTCCCCTCTCACCTAGATATCTACAGAGTCCCGCCCACCTCCTTCAAGGCTTCATCCAAATGTCACCTTCTCAGTCTGGCCTCTCTGACTACACTGCTGAAAATGCCTCCTTCCTTAGGACCCTCTATCCCCTTTCTGCTTTATTTTTCCTCTCGGAACAACACATTACCACCTAATATGTTGTCCTCTTTACCTCTGCACTCTGTTTATTGTCTTCCTCAGACACACAAGAAAGTAAACTCAATAGGAGCCAGGATTTTCTTCTGCTATTTACGATCGTGTGCCCAGTTCCTGGACCATTTAGTACCTGGGGCAGACCAGGACCCCCCAGTCAGCACTTGAATAAATGACTGATTTTGAGTAACTGGCATTGTTGCAACAGACACCATAAAACCCATCCCATCGTCAATTCTGAAGTCCTCCCACAGTCCTTATATGAAGGAATGAGATTTGTTTTTAACTATCTTGAGAGTGAGATGTATGTAGTGGAACCAAATTAAGAAAAGTTGAAGAGAAAGTCTAGCATAAAAAGGATGCACTGTGAAATTCAAATTAAAACATTTCTTTTTCATTATAAAACTAAAGCAAACACGAACCCTTTTCCCCTCTTGTTCACTGCCATCTTTCAATGACATTAGAGCAAATCTGCCTGTACACGCCTCTCAGCAGCCCTCTGCCTCCTGGGTTTCTGTAACACTGTACTGAGCCTGTTCTCCCTAACACGCCTCCTCTATTTTTCAGGCTCCTTCTCATTTTCTAGATCATCAATGTAGCTTTTCTTCGGAGCTCGACCCTTGGCCATCTTTTTCCTTATTTCTGTACTTTGTCCCTTAATGATCTCATTCACTCTCCCGGCTCAAACAGCTCTCTTGGTGAATGACTTCCCAAATCTTCCCATCCGGCTCCAACCACTCCCCCCATGTCCAACGGCCTGTTTTCACTTCCTTTATAGAACATCTCTGCCTTTGTGTTCCATGCACTTCTGGAAGGGTACTGCCATCTGTGAACCTCCCAGGTTCAAACCCTGGACTCCTTCCTAACTGGCAAATCTAACAGTTACCAGGTCTGCCGTTCGGCCTCACCGGCCACTGTGAACAGGGATTCAGGTCCCTGTCACTCACTTTCTCAGGCATCCTCCCTGTCACCAGCCTCTCTTCCCAATTCCTTCCACACTGGCTGACAAATGACTTTTCCTATTTAAGAGCTTGACTGCATTACTTCCATCGTCCCACCAACACTACCATGAATGATGACCTCGGTAGGACAGCTCAGTCTTCCCCCCTCTCAACCGTCCCCTGCAGGTCCTCTCACATGCCCAGCCTCGTGCGGGCCACATGACGCTGACATCCCTGTCGGTACAGACACTGGCACTGACACAACACTGCTTCCTCACCCCTGTGCACACTCCCCGTAGCACATCCATCCTTTAGGAGCCCTGGTGTTCTCCCAGCAGCAAGCACCGCTCTCCCTCCCCCGATTCATCCCAGCACTGCGCTACCCTCCCCTCCCCCTTTCAGCAGACACCACTTTGGGCCTCACATTAGTGACCTGTGCACTTATCCTAATCCCTGGAGGGCAAAAATCTTGTCCTGTGCATCTCTGTGCACCCTGCTGCCATTAGTGGATGGTTGCTACTATTTATTGAATGAATGAAATCGCACTCTTAATCTCATTACAGTAGAACATAAATTTCCAAAAGGCGATTGTACAGAAGGTAAATTAATGAGGCCAAGGTTATAGGTTCAATTCCCATGCGGTTCATTTAGCTTTGCACAGGGGGAAAAAAAACATCCAGGAACACAGACTTCTCTCAAAAGCTCAGCCAGCTGTCTCACAAACATATGCATTATTAACACAGAAGACAAGCCACAGAGCGTGGATGGGTCAGGGAAATGCCAGTCTCTACTGACACCTTATCGTGTGGTTATCTTTAAAACTGAACTACAGCACGTGTTGGGAAGTTACATATCTAGTTTTAAGCAATATATCGGTACATTTTAGAAGGGGGGTGGGTAGGGAAGGAGGAGGGGAAGGAGAGAGACAGGGAGAGAAGGACAGGGGGCAGACCTTGAACTCATTTCTTAGACACGGAGTGTTATGAAAATACAAAGTTTACTCAGTGATTCTGTAGATCAAAATTCAACTTTACAGTATAATCTATTTACTAAGCACCTACACAGAATGTGAGGCCCACACTGTAGGGCCAAATATGCAGGGGCAAAGGCGGGGACAGAGGCTCGAGCCGGGGGCCTCAGCTCCAGTTCTAGCTCAGTCATTTCTGAGCGAGAAACCACAGCAAAACCACCTCTCTTTAGATGATAATTCTCATCACGAAAAGGTTACATAGAAAATCTCGAAGATTATTTTTAAGAAATCCTTTTAAGTTAAAGATGGATACAAAAGATAAATGGGATGGCCTGTCCTGATCAAGTTTTATACAAATCGAATTTCAAGCTCAAATTAAAGACAATGTATTATACATCACAAATAACCACTTTCTGATCTAGATCAAGGATAAAAGCATATGTATGTAAAAACTTATTCTTTCTAGAACAGCTATTCATACAGCATTTAAAACTCTGTTACATCTTCACGATTGTATCTATGCTGATTTTGGTTAAAATTTCTTTATAAATGTACACATTAAAATGGTACTTTACCCCCTAAAGAACATTTTAATATTGACGTAAAAAACTACCCAAAATGATCATTTTTGGTCTTGGTAATCAAAGAAACAATGTTCACATAAAGAAGTTTATAATCAACAAAGGCAGTTCATAGGATTTCATACAAATGTTAAAATATTATAAAAGCAGAAATCTGTGAAAATTATATTTCCATTTGTAAAGACAGTGTCTCTTTTAGGGAAACACAAGTGAGATGCAGCTATTTTTTTTGTGCCAAATACAGTAATTCTAATGACCCAGTGAAGAGCCTGAAGAGATTAACCAAAGGTTCAAGGTGCACATTAATTTTGGTGACATTTGGGAGGGGATAAATAAGCCAATCATCAAAAACAACTGAGCTATCTTTTTCCCTGAAATGATTCGATGTTTAGGAAGAAGCCATAGGAGAAAAAATGATTTTTACTGATCAAAACAAGACTAGGAAACCAGCTCACTGAGAAACTGTAATGGACCACATTGTTCCAGGAATTACCACATGTACAACTACCCTTCACTGTCTTTATAACAATTATATAACAATACAGTGGTGACTGATCCACCATTCAGTGATAGGAAACTCTTCGTATGAAAATACTGTCTCATTTCTTAAACTCACTCAGTATGAATTGACAAACCTATCTTTTGTACTGCCACTTAATCAGCTGTATGCTTCTACCATCACCTGCAGCTACTAAAAACATTTTTTCCATGTGTAATCAATTCCAGTATTCAGTCAGCTATCTAGAGCAGGGTGAGAATTTTGAGGAATATGCAAACAATACTTCAGTAAGCATCCTTGTATCTGAACATGCTGGTGCGTTTAAATTATTCATTAATGAGGCGATTCACTGAAGGCCTACTATAGGCACCACTGTGATGAGTAAGAGAAAGTTCCTATTCTTGTGGAGTTTCTACTGTAATAAGAGAGGTAGTAACACAGAAGTAAGCAAATAATTTTAGAAAGTGATAAGTGCTAGAAAGAAAGTAACAGACTGAGATTGGATGGGGTGGTGGAGCATAGGGTTCTTTAGAAAGGTAGCCTGAGAAGACATCTTTGGGGAGACTGAAATGACAAAGTAGCTAGCTTTGTGAAGATGCCAAACAAAGAGACAAGTGCAAAGTCCCTGAGACAGGAATAAACGTGACACCTTCCAGAGACAGAAAGGAGGGCATTGTGGCTCAGATTCAGGCAACAAGAAAGAAGGGAAGATGGTTGATAGGATGTGATGCCCAAAAAGAGGGTGGAAATGGACCACACAGGCCTGGAAGGCTATAGTAAAGAGTCAGGATACTATTCTAAGTGCCATCAACATAACGTGAATACTGCAATGTTTTCAGCAAGAGGGTAACATGATCTGATTGACACTTAAACATCTTATTGTGACTGTTGTATAGAGAATGGACCAGAGGATGGGGTGGTGTTGGGATCAGGGAGAACAGCAAAGGAGACTCCTGTAATTATCCAGCTAGGAGAGGACAATGGCTTCTACAGATTAAGCTTTAATTAGTAAAGACTGTGAGAAGTGACTTTTGTTTTTACATAGATAGCAGTGACAGGATTTGTAGCATAATTGGACAGCAGTGCTGTAAATATATAAGATTGGGATAAAGAGCAGGTTGGCAAGGTAGGGTCTGTTTTGGATCTCACAGTAGGACAGTATTGGTACGTTATAGTCTACTTTTGTATATAATATAGTAACGATTAAATTAAAAGATAGTCTACTCATAGGAAAGACAGGGAGTGATCCACACCAGCTTTCCTTAACCTTTCTGGGCCAGTTTCCTCATCCTTAAAGTAGTAATAACAAAGCTCCTAGCTTATATTACTCCATATATGTAAGCACACTAAGAACACGGACATACCTTCAGTGTTATTTAAATTCTGGTGATTATTAATCAGTATTACTGTTGGATCTATAATTCGTAACAGTGACTGCCAGGTAATTCCACTTTTCTATATTATATTTTTCTGTATTGCTTTTAATTTCTATAAGCAGGCATAACATTGGTAAGCAGCAAAAGAAAGGTTTTTAAAAATTATACTATAGGGGTGCCTGGGTGGCTCAGTCGGTTAAGCATTCAACTTTGGCTCAGGTCATGATCTCGTGATTTGTGAGTTCAAGCCTGGCATTGGGCTCTGTGCTGGACAGCTCAGAGCCTGGAGCCTGCTTTTGATTCTCTATCTCCCTCCCTCTCTGGCCCTCCCCAGCTCACACTGTGTTTCTCTCTCTGTCTCTCTCTCTCTCTCTCAAAAATAAACACTAAATTTTTTTTTCAAATATACTATAAAATAGTGGTATTACAATAGCTATGTTGTGTTACTTACTGCAGTTAGTAGTGTTTTGTGTGAATATGGATTTAAGTATTTCTCATGTCTGTATTATGCAACTTGGAAACAGCCACATTAGATCATTAGGATAAACAATCACTGAGATTCAAATATATATTCTTTTATATAAAGAACACTAAATCTAAGAAACATAAGAATCTGGAAAACACTCAAAAAAAATTTTAAGAGTATAAATTAACCCTTACCAACTTGTTTACTAAAATCCTATTTTCACCAACACATAAAATAAGCAAAAAACAAAAAGAAAAACCCTTTTTGTAGACTATTTCCTTTTGTTTTGATAAAAAAAATATAATACATATTTTGTATTGTTCTCAACAACATATTTTGTTGTTGAGAAAGCGTGAGAGGGCAAGAGGGGGAGAAGGGCAGAGGAGGAGGAGAAGGAGAAGGAGAAGGAGAAGGAGAAGGAGAAGGAGAAGGAGAAGGAGGAGGAGGAGGAGGAGGAGGAGGAGGAGGAGGAGGAGGAAGAGGAGAGAGAGAGAGAGAGAGAGAGAGAGAGAGAGAGAGAGAGAGAGAGAGAGAATCAATCTTAAGAAGGCTCCACACTTGGAATGGAGCCCAATATCGAGCTTAATCCCATGACTCTGGGATCATGACCTGAGCCAAAATCAAGAGTGGGATGTTCAACCTACTGAGCCACCCAGGTGCTCCAATAAGCATATATTTTGAATCACAATATTTAACCTGTGCTATCTCATCCTAGTTTTCCTATTATTTAGGAGGAATATTTGGGAGTGAGACTTGTGGTATATTTTCCTTTATGGTCTCATCTTTGTTGATAAATAAATCATTAGTGTTTTGGGGGGATAATTCATCACTAAATAGAGTTTATCCTCTTAAGCCGCAATTCATAATGCACCATAGATAAAAATTAAAAATTGGTATACCATCTTACAACTTCAGTTGTATGAAAAATTATGAATAAAATTATATACAGAAAATTCAAGGATATACCTGGATTAGGAAATTAAAATTTAAAACACAGCCATGGCTGATTAGTATTTTCCACTTTACTTTTTTATTTGTTTTCATAATAGTTTATACCATTAATAATATTAGAGTGGCTCTGTTTAAAGAAGTATGCATTTTCTACACTCTAAATTTCATTTAAGTGAAAGAAATTTGCCAGTAAAAGACTTAAAATCATAATCAAGAAAGCATAGCTTTAGCACAGCAAAAAAGTATCTTGACACAGATCTCAAAGAAAAAAAAATATTTTGGATCAAAACAAACTGAAGCCCACATTACGATATGTAGAATTCCATTAAAAATATATATATATTTTAAGTAATTTCTACACCCAATGTGGGACTCAAACTCACAACCCTGAGATCAAGAGTCTCATGCTCTTCTGACTGAGCTAGCCAGGTGACCCAAATTTCATTTTAAAAATAAGGATCTATGTTAGGAGGGCATTTGAGTAACTTTTTCTCCTTAACTAGCTAGACAAATTAGCATTTGATCAAAATATGCAACATCTATTTTTTGGAAAATAAGCAAAAATATTTTAATCAAGATTAAAACGTATTTTCTAACAAAACAAAGAAAACAGTCAAATATAATTATAGGCCTTTGTATTATTAATGAATCATTTTAATCAAATGACTTTTACTAAATACAAGTTATGTGACAGTCCTTTTGAGAATACAAAGATAACAAATGGCTTCTACTCTCAAAGTTTAAAATTGAGCAGGGTAGATAAGACCTGGAGATTGGTAAATATTAAAGTCATTACACGGTAAGAATCATCCATGGTTTAAAAATAAATCGGGGCGCCTGGGTGGCGCAGTCAGTTAAGCGTCCGACTTCAGCCAGGTCACGATCTCGCGGTCCGTGAGTTCGAGCCCCGCGTCGGGCTCTGGGCTGATGGCTTGGAGCCTGGAGCCTGTTTCCGATTCTGTGTCTCCCTCTCTCTCTGCCCCTCCCCCATTCATGCTCTGTCTCTCTCTGTCCCAAAAATAAATAAACGTTGAAAAAAAAAATGTTTTTAATAAAAAAAAAATAAATCAAAATTCAAAAGTGAGCTGCACCAAAAAAAGAAGAAGAAGAAGAAGAAGAAAAGAAAAAAAAGTCCAGACAATGGCAAAATGCTCCAGGGTCCAAACACCAGGAATGCATTCTAGAGACAAGTGTGAAAAATAACCCAAACCATGGAGGGTCTCTAATACTAGATTAAGTAGTTAGAGATGATTGTAGGACAAGGAGTTGAAACATCTGGTAGACAACTGAAAATGTGGCATGGAAAATGGAGGTGGGTATAAAAATCTACGTTAAAGGTCGTAATAAAAGTGACCAGTTTACAGTTTTTAATGTGTACAATACAGACAATGAAAACAAGAAGATGCAATAAACTGGAAGAAAAGTAAGGACCACTGCTAGATGGTATAAGCACAAAAAACACATTCAAGGGTGCAACACAACTTAAAAGATAGGTTATTCTTGGGAGAGCAAGGACTCTAGATTTTATTTACGGAACAATGAATGAATTCACCCAGGGAGAAGTTGAAATGAGGAGAAAAGAAAGTCTCAAATGGAAATCTATAGAAAATGAACGTTTTTGGTTAGGCAGGAAAAGATGAACTCACTAATAAACCTGAGGCAGGAGGGCAGGGGGTACACAAAGAAGTAGGAAGACAAGATAATGCAGTCTTAGAATCAAAGGGAGGGCAGATTCAATGGGAGGTCAACCATGTCAAATGCCACCAAGAGAGCAAGACTTAAGGTTGACCACTCGGATGCTGTCATGGTTAACACCACTGACCTTAGTGATGGTCATTTTTATGCATATATAAGATGCATGTAGGGGCACCTGGGTGGCTCAGTTGGTTAAGCTTTTGACTCCTGGTTTCAGCTCAGGTCATGATCTCACGGTTCATGAGATCGTGCCCTGCATCACGATCTTTTTTTTTTTTTTTCCAAAGTTAAAAGTGCATCAAACACGCCTAGCATTTATTATTTTAATCACAAACCTACAGACCCCTTAGTACACCCTCCTTGGGGCTCGACCCCAAGGATCTAAAGCTGACAACCTTGGGTGTATGTGGTAGGAAGGATGGGGATGGGCAGGGAGTGTTTCTTAATAACTCTGAAATGGGGAGGACTCCTCCAAATGGAGAACTGAGTGGAGGCTGGAGGTTGGAGGTGGCCTAGCTTCTGAGTGGAGGGTCAATAAAAAAATCAGACAGCTCGGTGCTGTCAGCACGGAGCCTGTTTGGGATTCTCTCTCTCCCTCCCTCCATCCCCCTTTCTTGCTTCATGCTCTCTCTCAAAATAAATAAACTTATAAAAATAAGATGCACATATAAGCCATATTGAAGTGAAAAGCATTCCACATCTTTCTATTAAGGAGTTTCCGTATTCAGAGAAGTAGCCCTTGTCATAAAACTATACCTGGTAGTATACTATCCTTGAGTATATGCAGAGTCTCTAAAAAGATTTAATGTCAAATTATCTCCAGAAACATTTATTGAGCATGTATTTCTATGTCAATCAGTGGTTGCTAAGACAATAACCAAATATATGTGCTAAAAAAGATGCCTCCACATTTTATTTTGCCTCTGTGATCCCTGGCATATGTGAGTGTATTTATATACATCATAAGTTAGTTATCCAGAATTCTCTGGAAAGGAATCTTTCCAGAACTTATCACATCATCTGCGGGTCAGTACTTTATAAAGTGTGTTTTAAGGAGATTACTTCTAAATGCTTGTTTGAGCATATAAAGTGGGTTTTAAGAAGATTACTACAAAATGCTTGCTTGAGTGTTTTTAATTACAGTAATTTTGCTTTTGAAACATACTATATATAGTACACATGACTTACCTTTTCCCCCTGAATGTTAACTACCCTTATGTTAAGATGCAGACTTAGATGCTGATACAGATGGCATGAGACACTGAGCACTAATGGGTACTGAACCTAGGTATGGACCTTGAACCCGAGTTATTTAGAAATTACTGATCAAAGTGTGTTCTGTTTACCACATTTTCAAAAAGTTGATGTAAAACATGCTTCACCACGGACTTTCTGTGCAGAATACAGCTTCTTTCTAGAAATATAATTTATCAAAGCTCCGAACAGCTTTTTCCCAGAGTGGTTTTTCTTACAGTCTAGAAATAATCATTTTCCTTGCCGCTGGTATTGCCCTCTGATTCACCAACTCAATTCCACTATCACTGTTACTATGCAAGATTCGTACACAATATTATAGGGCCTTTTTGTATGAACTCACATCCTCCTCCTGTCTTATACTAAGTTTTTTTCATGTAGGATAAAGGGCTATCCTTCATTATTTCATCAGTATACATGTCATAGGTTCAGAGAAGCTCATTCCAAAATCTACAAATTAATGACAATGTCATAGTACTTTCACTGACATGACATCTTGCCATATTTACTTTAAACCTACTCAATATCTGACTTTGAGCAGAGATACCACCCTTAAAAATATTAAAATTAGCATCTTCATGTGACGTTAAAATTCCTGAAGAGTGGTTCTAATTAATGGGATTAGCTAAATTCATTCTTTGACATTTCAGTTTTTCAATAATCAATGAGATGTCACTTGAAAACTAGAGGTTGAGAAAAAAATGCCCAAGTAATAAGCATATTTTCTTAGGGTTAATTCTATTATTTTTAAATATTTTTTTTTATGTTTTATTTATTTTTGAGAGCAAGAGAGACAGAGTGCAAGTAAGGGATGGCAGAGAGAGAGGGAGACACAGAATCTGAAAGAGGCTCCAGGCTCTAAGCTGTCAGCACACAGCCCAATGCGGGGCTCGAACTCACAGACTGTGAGTTCATGACCTGAGCCAAACTCAGACGCTTAAACCAACTGAGCCACCCAGGCATCCCTCTATTATTTTTAAATAACATTAATGCTTTCAGGTCAGCTTAATACTCTGAGATGGTCTTTCAGTAAAGGTGTAAGGAATCAGGAAAAAAAAAAAAATCTTTCCTAATCACACATTAGCTTGTAACAGGTAAAAAAATATGTCCCTTTCCAAAACATGAATAAATTTTTTCTAGTCCTCCAGGGTTTTCTTTATGGAAGCCGACACTATAACCACACACACACACACACACACACACACACACACAAAGCAACCCTGTCCTTACTGTGCTGAAGGGCAGCATGACTGGTACCTGGATCCTGGTGGCAGTCATCACCAAAGAGAATGATTTGGTCAACACTGCAAAATGCTACTCAGGGGACAGACCAGCCTCACTTGTAAGCTCTGAAAATAAGGTGTGCACTAACACACACATTGAAGAGGAAACACATACACACACAAGCAAAAATCTTCTGCAGTGTCATGATTTGCTGCTCTTCAAAGTATTTTTCATTAAGAATTTCCTGGGAAGAAAATAGCAGAGGCTTTAAGTGGGAGCAACTATAGGCACTAGGTCAGCAGGATTAGATGGCGGAGTCTGCAGGGTAATTCAGAGACACCTCTTCTACCTTATTCCTATGCCCTTCGGGGTTGATGTATCAATGCTGTTCTATTCTATCAATAGTTGCCTGTGTTCACCTTTAAGGTCCCCATAGAACTCTCTTTTAAAATTCTCCCACTCAAGCATAATTTGTAAGATTAAGCCATATGAAATAGTTTTTTTCCAACGGTTTTTGACCTGAAAAATTGGAAATTTGTTATAGTTCCATGTAACACCTTTCTGGCCTCTGGCTTTAATGATAAAACCAGGGTCTGCCATTGGACAGCAGTTCCAACTCAATAAAATGATCATTTACTATCACGTGGGCAACAGCTAAGTATGGTGGACTTGGGCCTTCAAGGTAACACATGGAAGTACTGAGGTGAAGTTAGGTATTGTTTATTCCCACCCCACACTGCTAAATTCCCTTCTATTACCACATTCTCCATCAGTTTTGGCTAAGACTTACAAATTTCTTGCAATATGCTTTTCTTCATTTTTTTCTCATCAATTTTATTACTTTTACTTTTAAGTGAAAATGCGATGTTAAAAAAAAATAACTTTAATAAACCAAAGTGTACACTCATTTCCTGACTCGGCATGAACAGAACAATGGCAGAATCCTGAGTACTTTCTTTAGGTCTTTGTTTTTCTTAGGGTTTGAAGTTTGGGGCTATTTCCTCTGTCTACAAATATTTGAAACCTAAGGGTGCAGGAAGGTTGTTCATTGGTTAGCTAAGATTCTATGGGTACATGAGTGATAACACACAGCCACTGAATTAGCACTGTTCCACGCAGTCAACACAAGGGTACATACAAATGCTGTATTAATTTACTTCATTAGCTACCATCTTTTCCAGATATCTTATACCCTATCCTGCACTTAAGGACAAATCAAGAAAAAAAATCCCCCCCATACTCTTCCTCCTTTCTCTACCTTTCTCTTCTCATCCCTGTCCCCACCTTCTGTTGCCCCAACTCCACTCTCCCACATATTTTGACTTGAGAAAATGGCTACCACTATAATCAGAGGTGTGGGTATACTTGGTCCTTATTAGAGCAGACATTAAAATTCGTTAAATATTTAAATTTAAATTAAAAGGGCCATTTAGATACTTGCCAGTAGTTGAGAGTGGAAGAAGGGAGAACTAATCAGGGCTCAGTGTTCTTCCAGCTACTCACTTGAACGTCCTTCCTCATCTTACCTCTGGTGCTATTCTGGTACTAAGGACTAAGGAGAATCACCTCCAAGTAGCTCTCCGAGCCTATAGTTGTGTGCTATGAACAAGTGTTTGTCCCTCTTAGCATTTACCCAATACCATTGCTGAGTACCTAGCACATGCCAGATGCTTTCTGATACATACCCGCAAACAAAATACACTAAAGTCCCTGACGGTTGGACACCATATTCTAGTGTCAGAATGGAGGTGGTGGGCCCAGCGGTGCAGATAAATCCCTACTGGAAAGTGAGGAAATATTACTATGTAAAATAACCTCTGAAACAATTTTCTATTACTTTCCTCTTAAAAAAATACATCAAGTCTGCTTAAAACAGCCCCTTCCTCAAATCAAGAAAAACTAAAATGACAGCTCTAGATTCAGTTAACTCACTGTGACTTCTATTTCTTATAACTGAGATGTGAATCACAGAGATTCAAGGAGACACTCCCAAGAGTACTGAGTCATAAACAGGATTTGGATCCATACTCATACCGCTGAGTCCTGGGTGTGTTGTGTGTAAATACCCATGGCATTTATTTACATAAACATGCCAGTCTTCCTTGCTTTCAGTGAAATACGGTAGTCCCTCAAATGAAAAGGTACTCCTCTTTACTACTGGCTTTAATGCTAGATTTAATTATCTTCCAAGGTTGCAAAAAAAATCTGTACTTATTAAAGACAATTGTTAACTTAAACATCAAAATCGCCCTGATGTTCTTAAAAGAAATTATGGAGGTTTCTCTCAAAGGGTTTAAAAGTTAGGCTTTTCCTTTTGGAAAAGATCTGAGAAAAGATGAAAAAGGTTTTTAAAACAAGGCAAAGTGCATAGATATCAAAGCAAATGGGACATTGTTTAGTGGTCAGAAGTAGTTCCAATGGAGTTTGTGGGGGGAAAAAGGATTTCAGTGTATCTATAAATAGTGATGAAAGATGGTGAAGAAGTTGAGAAAGGGCATTCCTTCTGTTGTAATGGAACAAGGCAAGAAGTGGTGTAGAAGTCACTTAGATCTACTCTGCTTCAAAAATGACTTCCTGCATTATACTGCTGCCAGATGAGAAACAGAAGGACAGTCAACTGATACCAACCTGATAACCTACCACCAAAGATAGGAGGGCGACCGGCCTTTTTCTATCTCATATACGGAAATGCCTAAAATAAGATGCACTAACCTCCTATGTTTAATTTCAGTGTCACAGAACTAAAACTGCTAGATGTCCTGACTTGATTTCAAGGACCCTGCTAGGCCCTGTATTGAAACTGTACTATCAACACCTGCCTGCAATATAAATTTTGAAATCTATACCAATATTCTCTTTCTAGTGTTTGAAACAATGCAAATATGCATATGCTATATGCGCTCTGTGGCAGAGAGAGATTAATATGAAATATTTCCACACATAGGGAACATAAAGCATGTGTGTGTACATACATGTATTTCTATCTAGGCAAATTTCACCATGCTTTGAAGAATATGGTCAGCAATATAATTTTTTTAATACAGTAAAATAATGTTCAGGAATCAGATGGCATTTTGGCCTTTACCCTCATCCCTTAATTTAGTAAGACTTATATAAATTGATCATTTTTAAAGACCCGGAAAAGAAAAGCACCCAGAGGTGCTGCGATCCCAACACACTGAGAGACAGAGAAAGGAGACAACTTACAAGAGCCCACGTGTACACCTGAGAAGGAACACAGGGCTGAGACATGAAGCGGTCAGGAAGCCAAAAGAGAAGAATGAGAGGCAGAGAAAGCACACTGGGAAAATGTTGGGCAACCAGCTTGAGCCAGTAAAGGCAGAGATGCCCAAAGTTATAAAGGAAAGGTTCCAAGTCAGCAAGCCCTTGGAAACCAGGTAACAGAATTATGACCATCTGGGCAGAAGCACACGATTAAGCTCCAAGGCAAAAGACAGCCTGGGCTGGGTCAAGTTGGGGGGCAGACATAGAGACCAATGTTGGAGACAGATGAATTTGGAAGCTCTTCTCTCCCAGGGAGCCTCCCCAGCTTGCCCAGGGACACTGAAGCCCCACCCTAGACCTTGGGTGTGCTCAGCCCCGACCACTTCACCTGCAGAAAAAAACAGGCCAGCACATTCAATAGGTAATAGAAAGCCAGTTCATGGGAAAAAAGTAAAGTTAATGCAGGTGAGAAAGGAAAGGGAGAAAAATAAACCTTTCAAAAAAAAACCTGAGGTAGCTAGAAGCAGCATCAACTTTCCGAATATGGCAAGTGTTTTAAGGGAACTTCTGTTGAGAACAGATGGTGTTCAAGGAGACAAACGGCAATTTATCAGACTCCTAGAAAGGTGGATACATACAAGCTTAGTCAGAAAAGTTGCCTAAAAATGGCAGGCATTTCCAAGAAGGAAACAGGGAAATAACGGTAGAAATAAATTTGTCATAAAGGCAAAATAATTCTGAAGGATGTATCCAAGTTCACTGTTTACCTTCTGAGCAGAGAGTGCTATTTATTCGTTGAAATAATTAGAGCCATGATAAATAGAAAGGTCATTAGAAAATGGTAAGTGTAAGCAATTAAAGGTAGGGAAAGGACTGGTTAGGACAGAAGAAGCAATTTTATGCTGGACACTTGCAGGGTAAGAAAATAATTTGTTGAGGTCTAAAATTAGGCCAAAAATTTTTGCTTCCCTTTATTTTCAAAATTGAAGTAAAAAGGGAGTTTGTGAGGCAACGTATTTTTTAATAAAGTAGATAAAGCCTAATTTTTATAATCCATATAAAAACTAAATATAATGGAAATAACTGATATCGCCAAATGCAAGTCACACAACTAACAGGAAGAAAATGTGGAGTTCCTAAGAGTCAACAGATACCAAACACAGAACAGATTTTTAATTCAATTCCTGAAATGGGGAAACCTATTTCACCATAGGCTTATTTAAATAAGCACATTAAGTATGATTAATAGAAAATGTGATTGTAATAAAAATAGGATAATCTGTGTTATGAAATGTGGTGATACTACTTGAGTATAACTCAAAACTCTGATCTCTTCCTTAAAGCTAGTATTAAAATCATTCTAAAATATTTCAGAATATAGTGAACCTAATGAAGATTTTCACCTCACAGCTTTAGAATCCTCACTGTGAACATGTTATGGCAGCCTTAATACGTCTGACCTAAGAACATTTCCTGGACTGGGAGGTGGGGAGTGTGTGCACAGGGCAGGGACACATAGGCGTGAGGTGCTACTTTCCTGATGATTCCCTAGTAACTACTTGAATTCTGCATACAAATTAGTAAGTGCAGGTTCTGATTAATTTAGATATATTTAATAGTTGGTTTTTGGAGTGTTTTTAAAATACAAGTCTGATGTAGTGGGTCTTGCATGCATTTTATAGACCTTGAAGTAGACCCAGAACATAGGAATGAAAAGGCCAAAGACGGGAGGATTTACTCTTATTACTCACAGTTGCACAAAGTTAAAAGACTTTGTGTGAGAGTTAAACAAATAATGTCATGACAGTATTATTGGGGCAGGGATTTCTTCTTCCTAACGATAAGTAGAGTCTCAACAAGCCTTACCCAAAACTAGATAAAGGACCACGGTCTGGTAACGGTCCCAGTAAGGTGTTTATCAAGTGGAGCTGGATGAAAACAGATGAATATGGGTACCCTCCCTTTCCCACAATTAGTAATAGGCTGTTCCTGAGAAATAAATTTCAATCATTCAAAAGTGTACCGCAATTTCCTATTGTTTGTTCAAGTGAAATTCGGGGTAACACTTACAGAGGCATAAGGGAAGGCAATCGTTTTACTATTTTTCTTTTACACTACTGAAACAATTCACTAAGTTATAACGCCAATCACCAATACCATAACCCAGTGATAAATTTCTCTTTTATATAAATGGTTTCAAGAGTATTGGCAGCTTATATTCTAGTTAAAGTAACTGATTACATTTGTTTGCATGTTGTTTCAAGCAAGGTTAAGACTCAACCTACTGTGTGTTCAGTGACTTGATAATACCATTTAATATTATTTGTTTCACTTGATCTTTAGAAGCAAAGATTCAATTTAAGAAAAGAATCAAAATATTCATAAATGGGATCTTCTGTGCTATACGTTAAAAATCAAACATTCTAGGGGAATCAAATATACAGTAGCAACTTGAAGATCAGCATCACCTAATTTTTTTGGGTAAATATTAGCATGAAATCCTACAAAATGCGATCTTCTAATAAAAGCTTACATGTCAGCTCTAAAAAATTCAAGTCTGTTACTTTGTGGTATTAAGCAAGATAATAAGTACCCAAAGAAGACATTTAAAGACTATTAAAATGATATGAATCATCACTGTATAGAAAATAATATGCCTTGGAATCCTCATGGCTATGGGTCATCCTCACAGGCATATGAAGTACTACATGACTTTAAATATTATAATAAAGTATCCAAATCTCTAACAAATTAATCTACATCAAAATTATACGTGTTCTTTTATTTGTGCTGTGAAGTTCAAGTGAATAACAGGAAGTAAAAGTTTTACAAATGGTGCCCGAATTTAAAATAATCCACACCTCCGGAAGGCTGCTCCCATTGCCTCTACCCCACCCCAGCACTCATGCCAGAAAGTCTGCTAGCTCTGTGGCAGCAGCTACACTAGTCATCAGCACCTAAGGCCAACTGCCAAGGCCAAGACTCACGAAGGCAGGAGATGGGCAGGAGAGTATAGGCAGATCTACACCTATAGGACCTCAGGAGAGGAAATGCCTACAGTTTTGATCTCTGTATGAATTCCTGGGAGCCAAAGTGTGTTTTCTTCGAAGGAAATGAAAACAGATTCCTAGCATCCAAAGATGTAACTCTGCTACGAATAACATTATTTAGTTAAGAAACTATCTTTCAGGAAACGTTTCAGAGAGGTTACAGAATCAAGTTTTGAAATACTTATTTTCTAAGTTGAAGACAGCTCGCTTTTAGATTTGCAAAATGATGTGTAAGATTTTTCAGGGGACCGTGGTCTGCTTACAAACAACCTGGGAAGACTAAATATGAACCTATGACTGTAAATACAACAACATATTTTTTAAAGTTTTGTATATGCCTGGTTCTCCCTACCACACCCCAAACCTTTCACCTCCCCAAAAAGCTCAATTTTCCCTATGACTTTGTCAGGAAATACCTCCTTAAGAAACTTATCTGGTAAGAAATGCACTGTGTTTTTAAACTTAAAGTACACGTATACACACATACATAACATGTGTAGACGTCTATATCTCAGTGATACTTAAAAGTATGTATTCTTTAACCAAAATGAGAACTACTCATTTTTTTCTTTAACATTCTGGCCTTGGAAGTCTATCTTGAATTGTGAACTCAAGAGCTGTCAAAGGGAAAAAAAAAATTCAAGACTGATTTCTTGCCTTGTGAAGCAGCTAAATCACACCCTAATGGGATGGGGAAATTTTTCAGAAATTGTTATTCTAAAACAATATAGTAAGTGATTAAACTAGACAAATTTGGTGGAGAGTAAAATGTTAAATGAGCATTATCTTTAATTCCTTTTCTTTCTGTTATTGGAAGTGCAGGAACTACCAAAAATATGCATTTTATGCAAGATTTACACAAAGGTTTATATATTTTCCTATGGGAAAATAAATCTACTTTTCAACAACTGTTCAAAGAAATTTTAAAGCATAATGTCTCCTCACAATTTTTCTGAAGTGCACTTTTGACTAACTACTATCAGTTAACATGATCCTATGTCCTGGGAGAAATAAAAATAACTTGTTCTGCAATTTTTCAGTTTAAAAATACAGTTACCTGTTCACTTAGAAGAGTTAACATGGAAAGAAAGTTACGAATAATACCAGAAAGGATGTCAATTATAGCAAAGAAAACCGTAATGTACTTAGGAACACAGGCATACCTTGTTTTAGTGCACATTGATTTACTGCGCTTTGCAGATACTGTGCTTTTTACAAATTGAAGGTTCAAGACTTCAGTGGAGGAAGTAACTGCAGTGTGGTGGAAATAGCAAGAGAACTAGAAGTGGAGCCTGAAGGTGGGACTGAATTGCTGTGATCTCATGATGAAACTAACAGATGAGTTGCTTCTGATGGATGGGCAAAGAAAATGGTTTTCTTGAGATGAAATCTGCTGTGAAGATTATTGAAATGACAGCAAAGGATTTAGAATATTTCATAAACGGAGTTGATAAAGCAGCAGCAGGGTTTGAGGGGATGGACTCTAATTCTGAAGGACTTCTATGAGTCCTACCATGTCCTACTATGAGGACACCAAACAGCATCACATGCTACTAAGAAATCACTTGTGAAAGGAAGAAGTCAACGAATGTGACAAATTTCACATCTTATTTTGAGAAATTGCTAGAGCCACACCAACCTTCAGCCAGAGCTGACCACCACCCTGATCAGTCAGCAGGCATCAACATGGAGGCAAGATCTTCCCCAGCAAAAAGATTATGACTCACTGAAAGCTTAGATGATGTTTGGTGTTTTTTTTAGCAAGAGAGTATTTTTAATTAAGGTAGGTACTTTGTTTTTTTTAAGGCATAGTGCTATTGTGCACTTAACAGACTAAAGTATAGTGTAAACATAACTTTTACCTGCAGTGGGAAACCTAATTCATTTGATTAGCTTTATTGCAGTGGTGTGGAAGCAAACCTGCAATGTATCTGGGGTATGCCTCTCACAAGAATGGGATAAGGCTTTCAGATATACTAGGCCTGAAAGTCTTGTACCTCAAGTCACAGAATGCATCAAGTCATTGAATTAGTTCTATTTTAAAGCATGTATATCATATTTCCTCTGGTAAACTCCTATTAAGGCAAGAGAAACAGATCCATATGTGCATTACTTCCCCTTTTATGCTAACTTTTGATTGTGAAAATGTGTTTGAGAGAAGCAGTGAAGGCAAGCTGGGAAAAGCAATGAGCTGAAAGAGAAACTGAGCCCCAGGCTATCTGTGCTCCTCAGGCCAGAGTTGTAGGCACGGGCTAGAGCCATTTCCTTGAGAATTCCACTCAGACTCTGTCCCTCCCTTCATCTCCCATTGATACTTCATTCTTTCTTGTTCCTCAGCTCTCTACAATCAGGCTATCATGGCTGTGACCTCCCCTCTGTGTTTTCTTTTATCCCCTTGTTTAATTATAATCCCCAAATGGGAAGAAACAGTCTGTGACACTAGCTGGTTGGCCTCATGAGAAAAAAGTTTGTGAAAGATGAAAGAAGGCATTTTTTATTTTCCTCAATAAAACTAGTGCCTGTGGTTAGATGCAAATGCAGGAATGCCTGTTTGAACTGTGGTAAATTATATTTAATTGAAACAGAAGTTTCAATTCATTGCAACATAATTGAGCACATTCTATGGTTTTATATATTATTGCAATTACTCTGTGTCCTTTTCTAATTAAAAAAAATGAACACTTTATGTACACTTATACACTTTTAGTCATTACCAAATATTTTTATTTACATTTTCTCTTTCACAGTTACGAATTTTCACTTGCAGAACATTCATATACTCAGTATATATTTTAAAGCTTTAAAAATCAGTGCTTTCAGAGATATGTCCTCTACCTTGTGCTAGCTCAATTTAAATCCCAATCTTTGCTCTAGGTTCCATTGTTTCTTATGCCTTATGAAGAGAAGTGTTCATTGGGATCTCCTTTTTTTAAAAAAAATATTCTTTCTACCTCTTGATTCAGTGTAACAAATATTCAGCAAGTATCTATGCTATGTGGGGCATCATGCTAAATGCTTTGGGAAATGTAAAGATGATTCCTGTCCTTCCACAAATATATGTAAAGATAGCCATATATAATATTTATTAATGCTCTAATAAATATAGAAATAGTATCGTGGAAATAAAATAGGAAGAGATTAATTCATTTTAGAGGCAGTAATACTTAAGATGGGCCTTGACATACAGGTAAGATTTTAACACCTCAAAGTTTTCATTAACTTTCTGAATATCCCTTTTAGATTATTTGTTTATATATATATGGTAGGCTTGGACAACAATTAAAAACAGACAGAACCATTTTCTGTAATAGCAAAATTAAAAGGAACTCTGTTCAAGCTAAATACTGCAGGCAAGCCTACCATATCTTACAATCTAAAAGTATGTAGAGTAGGGATAAAAGTAGAAAAGTCAAGTAGGCTATTCTTTCAACAAACATTCACTAAACAAAAGTCAGTACAATGCAGAGGGAATGGTGACAAAGTCCTTGCTGGGAAGGAGCAAGGAAACAAGAAAGTCCCAAATTAAACATAGTATATGCACATGTGTGGGTGTAGATACCGGAAGGGACAGTAATGCCAAGAAATTGCCTAAAACTCATTTGGCAGGAGTAGTCTAAACAATTCAAGGGTGGCAATGAGGGAGGGAAGACAAAAGTCAAGGAAAGACAGGGGTAGGTAAAAAGAAAAGAAAGGAAGGGAGACAAGATGGACATAGGTGGAACAGGGCAGTGCAGGAAGAACAGGATTTGCAAGACTGAGAAGAGACACAAAGGGGATGCTCAGGAAGGGCAAGAGTTGAGGGACTGTGCTGACAATAAGAAGAAAACAAAGAAATGAGGGAGGAGGTTAGAAGGAAAAGGAAGGAAACAACTAGTTGAGGGGAAAAAACAAACAAGCACACCCAGCACACTACAAGGAAAAATTATTTTAAACGTCCTATGTGCTACGAGTACAAATACCTGGCACTTGAAAGAAGTAGACAGTAAGAATACCTGGGTCGTTTTAAAGATAAGAAGAAGCACGAGGGAAGAAGAGGGAAGAAGAGGGAAGAAGAGGGAAGAAGATAACTTTTAGTAATTAAAACCTGAGTAACTTTGCTTAAGCCTATGGTCAGGTAGGGGCGCCTGGGTGGCTAGGTCAGTTAAGCATCTGACTTCGGCTCAGGTCGAAGTCGCAGTCGCACTCCGTGAGTTCAAGCCCCACATTGGGCTCTGTGCTGACACCTCAGAGCCTGGAACCTGCTTCGGATTCTGTGTCTCCCTCTCTCTCTCTGCCCCTCTTTGGCTCTCTCTCTCTCTCTCCCTCCCTCAAAAATAAATCAACATGGAAAAAAAAAAAAGACTATGGTCAGGTAAACCAATTTTAACCACTACACCCAACTGAAAGGATCAAAAAACTCAGCACCGCTGTCACAGTCTTACATTCACAGAAATTATAACATTGCAAAATTGAGGAGTGTTTTCAAAAGAGTATTAAATTTTTAAATGAATGATACCAGGCTGATAACATTGAGGGTTTATAAATTGTGTTTCCTTCAGGCCAAGGAGTATTTTTGTGAAGAACCCATTGATAAGAGAAACACAAGAGCACCACTGACCGCAAGAACCCTCAGTGTTTTTCCCATTGTGATTGCTTGTGACGGATGTTTTAAGAATCTTAAATGACTATCAAGAAATTTAAGCATTAACTACTTCAAATTTAGATGATTGTTTTTCACTTGAATTGGATTTACAGTTTTATATTCAGTTCCTATCTACCTCTTTCTGTAACTCAATTGGCAATCTGTAACTCAATTGGCAAAAGGCACTTAAATATTTTTTCTCCATTTTTAGAATCCAGCAAGAAAAATGCTAAAAAGTTTACAATCTATACAAAAAACAACTTGTAATTCAATTCTTGGTTAATTCATAACTGCTCCTTAGACAACAAGTAACTTAGTTCATTAATTCATATTTGATTACATCAGTTTCTGGTAAATCATTATTCAAACTTTAGCAGTAGCAACGACAGAAATCCAAAAGGACATGAACCCTCTTGTGTCACCTTCGAGACAACTGAGGATGAAGATAGTTAACAGCCTATCCCTACCCACGGGAGTAATTAGTGCTTCCAAGATATTCTCATACCAATTAAATTCACTTTAGGAAATATTTTACTGACCTTCTACCATGTGAGAGAGACGCCTGTGAAGAAGAATGGGACAATGCAGCACTGAAGAGCCAGGGCACTAAAGGAGCAGTGAGGAGGGCTCGTGTGGATAGACCTCTACTAGTATTTATTCTTCTGGGGTACTCTTTGCATACATATGTATCCCCCAGAAGCCTGTCAACTCCTTGAGAGTAGAAACTGGCCTTCTAATTTTTAGGTCCCCAGCAAAAGATGTGGCATACGTTAATACTCCATACAGATTTGCAGACATAAATGCATGAATAGATGAACCAAAAAACAAATGAAGGTGTCTGAGTTTTCATTGACAGCTCAAGGCAGAACCAAGTCTAGGTACTGATCAGAGATCTTGACTTCTACCTAGGAGAATAACAGAGTTGTTTCGTTTTGCAAGAAATCAGGCAGATGAATAAATACATTCAGGTTGTTTACTATAAGGATTCCTACTAATCTATCTTGTCAAGAATACTTACTCGTACCGCCTTCTGACCAGCAAGGAAGGTGAAAGGATCCATGACTTCCTATCTTGTGGGCCAAGCTTTATTTTATACTGACATGCAGAGCTCCAATTAGTGCTTTCTGCCATCAGATGGCACACTGGCCCATAGCACTGTTAATCCCAGGCCACTGTCCAAACCTTCTGACCTTCAAGGGCAGGAGGAAGGCAATTAACATGTGCTGAACCCAAAAGCACTAAGGGTCTAGAGACTTTACATGCATTCTCTTATTTAATCCTACAGACAAATCTTCCTGCTATCAGTTACTGTTCTCACTTCATAGATGAGAAACTCAGGCCCAGGAAAAGTGAAATAAAACTACTATCTGGTTACAGAGCAGGTACCTGGCAGAGGGAGATGTGAACTTGGGTTAGTAAGACTCCAAAGCCATTTCTCTTTCCATCTCCCAGGATCATATAACATGGCGTGCATGTCCAGAGCCCCGCTCCCTTGATGTAAGCTGTCGCATCAGAGCGAGAGAGTCCTACTCTAGAACTGTCAGGCTTATACATTATGTCAAAAACTGAACTGAGGATGTCAAAAGAGACCAGAATCCAGAATGTTTTGTGCCCCAAGAAAGAAGTGATTTCCCCTTTGTTGCAGCCTTTATCATGGAATGATATTAAAAAAATGCTCAGGACTGTCTAATCCATAACTTACATTAGGGAAGACACAGAAAAACCAACCCTTCTGAAGAATGAGGGTGAAGTTGTGCAGAGTGTAGTGCAACCAATGAGAGAAACAACAAGCCTCGTTCATGGAAGAGGCAAGAGAGGAAGCATATTTCATCTTTTGAAATTAAAAACCTCCTCCCTCCATGGGCAAATATTACAGTTGGTTTACCGTCTCTCACATGTGGTGACAGGCTGAGTCAAATATACTGTTACCTTAAAAAGTCTGATGGTTTCTTATATAATTTCTATCAATCTATTTAAAATGTAGTCTGTCATAAAATACATTTATCTGTCACAGAATTTGTTCTAGGGGAAAAACATTAACATGTTAGTTTTATTCAAAGAATGATTTTACTATGTGTTCTTAAAAAGATTAAAAACAAAAGGAATTTTATACACCATTTGTTTTATAATTAACAGACAGTCCACTAGGAGGGCTGGAAAACAATGTGTTAAACCAGAATAATTGGAGAAATTTTGCCTCATCTAAAGTGACACTGCAGGCCAAGCCTAGGTGTGCGGCACAAAGAATTCTGTTAATTAAATTTCTGCCAGCAGTTCAAATTCTATAAAAGACCACGATGAACAGAAATGCAGTTTTTGGGGGGTATGCTGAACTGTTAAGATTATATTTTAAAGCCAATTAATAACATTAACAGAGCAAACCAGCAACCACTTTAAAAGACTCAGCTACCATGAATGGTTTTAAGTCCGTCTCTCTTGTCTTCTAGGGTACTTTCAACTGCTCCTGAATGTATAGGTCAGTAAAAATCAGGTTGTACAGAGCTAAGGAAAATAATCTGATTATAGGAATCAACTATTTGGATTCTAGAGCAACAGAAATTCTCTGTGATTCAGTTCTACAAATAATGGCACAGACCTTCACAATGACCATATGGTCACTGAAAAAAGAAAGTTCAGTCAAATCTATTCTTTTATGCAATAAAAGAATAGCCTGAACAGTCATTCTTGGCCCATCCAACAGAATCTGGATGAAGGAGGGACGAACCTCTTTCCTGAATAAATCCAAAAAACCACCACAGACTGTTCAACCCAGATACGGAAATCCTGCAACTGTCAAGTGCAAAGATGTTTTCTCAAGTTGTACACAGCCTTTTCGAGGCATGAGATGGAATACAGGGGTAAAGACATCTATGTGTAATCACAGAAGCTTTTTTAAGAAATTCAGCTTATTTAACAGACAGCAACATAAATCCACCACTTGAACTCAGTGACAGCAAAAATCTAACATAACTTCTGTCCATTATTACTTTACAATCATGTACAAAGAGAGTCATGATTCTTCTGTGAATGGGGAAGTCTTTAGGGAGTCAAGTGCACTAAACTCGCCTGCCCGCAACACATTCTTATTCTGCATCTGTATTTCCTGCTTGCTTGTGGCAGAATGCTAATTTCAGCTAATTTAAATGAAAGCCCCACAGAATGTGGCACTCTCATTCTATTTAAACAAAAACTAGCGATAAGGAGCAAGTAAGGGATGGCCCATGAGGCTGCTCAACCCAGCTTTCCATTATTTAACAGAGAATTATTAGCTATGCATGGTAACCATTTTTTTTCTCCAATGTTTTTGAATTCTGATCAGAGCCATTACTACTGTTTCTAACTTTGTACCCTCTTTTGCAAGCTTTCACAAGCCCCTTATTAAAGCGCTGGGAAGGCTTCCTATCTGATGCTCTGCCAGGCACTGTCCTTTTGGACACAATGCATTCAGGTTATTAGCCTGATGTGCACCATTCAGCAAGCTGTCTTACAATTTCACTGATCATCATCTAGTAAGACTGAATTGCTGCCTTGCCCATGGCTTTTAGATTTATATAATTAACCAAAATTAGCTTGATGTTTAAAACACAATGCCAGCCTACTCATTTATTTTTGGAAGAACACTTTAGTGAGCACAATGAGTGGGCTGATTTGGAATTGCCAACTTAAACTGTCAAAGTTTTCCTATAAAATTACTATGCTTAAAAAATTCAAATTCTATTAAGGCAAATACCATTACAAGAAAACTATGTGATAAAATAATCAGGTACCATATTATTTTCATTTAGGTTTACTATTATATTCAATTAAGTTCTAATATAAAATATGCCACACAGTTCCTTGGTTGTGTATTATGTTAGTTATACATAGTAACTCCTGGAAAAGTGTATAATGGTTTTAGTTACAAAACCTTACAGAAACATAGCATGCACAAAATGACATGTAATAACTATCATTTAGAAGTTATTAATGTCAAACAAAAAATTTTAAAAAGCCAGCTACACGCTAAACATTATAGTAGATAGCAGAGGATACCTTGGGGGAAAGCTTGAGTTTTTCCCAGCACACTTTTGCTTCCTTATATCAAATTTACCTTTGTAAGTAATCCATGAAAATATATTTAATTACCAACATTTTTCATAAAGGGGATTGAAGAATAGAAAACCAAAATGATTTCCGTAAAATGAAACAGTATAGTCTGTAAAAAGCATGTAGAAAAGCTGAAAATTAAAATTCAGCTCTCATGGCTATTTCTAGTTCCACCAAAGCCAGTAATATGTATTTTAGAGTTTGCTGGACCCTGGTTTGAATAATTTTAGGCAAATTTCAACTTGTCTGTAGTTCAGTTTTTGTTTTTTTGTTTTTATATGTAAGAGATGTCAATAATAACCCACCTCATAAGGATCTATTAGTAAGCACATCAATACCTTACAAATCATGTGACCGGCACAAACCATAACTGATATAAAATAGGTGATTTGTAAATGCTACTTCATTCATTATTCATTCATACTTAAATTTATTCAGCCGATATTAATTGAGCATGTGTAAGTGCCAGGCATTGTCCTAGGCCCTGGCCACGTGGAGCTGTCATTCTAGTAGGAATAATCAGGAAGAGGTTGGCTTGTGCCATAAATGCCAACGAATAGTCCCTCAGCCAACTTGTCCTCACCCCTCCATTCAGCACATAGTTCCTGGGCACCAGCCAGTTGCTCTGGCATACAAAAGGCTGCAAGATTTGAATCCTGCCCAGCTGCCTCACTTTTTTCTCCCTTGTTCACTCTGTCTGCTCCTTTCTTTTCTTTCTACTCTTTCAGTCTCAACCATCTACAATTTAAAACAGTAGCTTCAAATTGTGCCAAACACGGGGGTTTAGCCAAGAAGGTGACGGAGAGTAGGGACAGGCGTGGCTCGGGGGGACAGGTCTCTCAGCCTTGCCTAAATTAGAACAGATGTCTCTATTTCATCTGTTTGATGCCTTCTACTTAACATACGAGGCTTCCAGTTGCAAGATGCGGGTGTGAATAACTTTACTGATCAAGGAATGTTGTGGGGGGGGGGGGCAGGGGGGTGGACCAAGTTAAAATATGTCCCATTCTTTAACAAGTTGATGTCAGGAAAAGGAAATGAGAGTTTCTTTCAACTAAAAGAGACTTGTAAGACAGAAAAACCAAGTGGAATATATGGTTCTTGATAGGATCCTGAGTTGAACAAGTCAACTATAAACAGGCATTTTTGAGACAACCAAGGAAAATTTAAAAATGATCTGGGTACACAATAATTAATTTTGTTATGTATCACTATGATAATATGTTATGCAGCAAAATACACCTTTGTAAGAGAAGAGTACTGAAATATTTAGAGATGAAAAAGCATGATGTGTGTAATTATACTTGAAATGCTTACAGCCACAAAAAAAAAGATGATATAAATATGACAGTTGAGAACTGTGAAACCTCAGTGATGAGGGTGAATTATATGTTTCTCTTGACTTTCGATATGTTGGATATACCTCATTAAAAAAAGTTTTTAAACGCTCAATGCCTATTAGCATTCATTGGCTTTAACATGCCTCAAACTTCGTTCAGCTGCACAAGTTAAAACTATATACAGGTTGTTTGTTTTGTACTTTAAAAGTTATATAATCCTATTATAGCATTTAATAAAACATCAAAATGACTCACCACCATAAAGAAAAGAGATGGCTTACAAATTACACATAATCTTTACTGCATGGTGTTTCTACCCATGTTCTGGTATCTTCCTGTTATACAGATAAACTTCATGGCAAGTATATACTTACAAAGACTCTATAACCAAGTGTGGTGGGACAGCCTCTAAGATGGCCCCCAAATGAGCCCCACTTCCTGGAATTCCACCCTTACATAATCCTCTCCCCTTTAGCACTAGGCTGGAACTAGAGACTCAATTCACAATGGAATAGAGCAAAAGTGATGAGAGGTCACTTTGGGGACTGGATTGTAGAAGACTGAAACTTTCAGACTCCCTCCCTCCTCTCAGCCTTGAGACTGACTGCTTGCTATGATGCAGTGAGCTGCCATGTTGCAAGCAAGCTGCTCTGACACAGCCCCACATGGCCTCAGAAGAGCAGATAATGGGGAAATGTGGCCCCCAGCTCAAAAGCCTGCAAAGCACTGAATCCTGACAACAACCACATGAGTGGGCTTGGACCAACCCCTTCCCTGGTAGAACCTTAAGATGGCTGCAGCCCGTGAGACCCTGTGTTAGTTTGCGAGGGCTGCCATTACAAAATACCACAGACTGGGTGCCTTCAACGACAGAGATTTATTTTCTCATAGTTCTGGAGCTAGAAGTCTGACATCAAGGCATATGCAGGTCTGGTTTTTTTCTAAGGCCCCTTTCCCTGGCTTGCAAATGGCTACCTTACTCTCCTCAGTCCACATACATGTTTGTGTGAAAGTTACCTCTTCTTATAAGGACATCAGTCACATTTCATTAGGACTCACCCTAACTGATTCATTTCAATTTAATTACCTCTACAGAGGCCTTATCTTCAAATGCAGTCACATTCAGAGTTAGGGCTTCAACAGAGGAATATAGAGCAGGATACAATTCAGCCTGTAACAGACTCTAAAGCAAAGGACCTTGCTAAGTTACCACTGGATTCCTGATCTACCAAAAAAAAAAAAAAAAAAAAAAAAAAAAAAAAAGTGAGAGAATAAGTGTTGCTTCAAGCTGCCAAGTTTGGGGTAATTTGTTATGCAGCAACAGATAACTAATATACCAGGTCAAATAGTTATTACCATTCACCATCTGGACCTAGTGAAAAACAACTTCATGAAAACTTTTTATGTGAATATAATAAGCTCAAATTTTTACTCCATATTTTCCTGGTTATGAAGACATATATTCCTGAAATGGTCAATATCCTTTTAATGCAAATTAAAGTATTTTAATGCAAATAATCGCTCAGATACTGTCACGTATGAACCTAGAACATATTCACCTTGTAAACCCCAATTCCTGATTTCAAAACTCTTTGACAGGTTCTAGTGTATCGTTACTTCTGGTACTTTTCCTTGCATTTACATCATCAAAGCACAATACTGAAAACCTTGAGGTTTGCCAGTTTCAAGAGAGGAGGATCTCTTCTTTGCTCTATACATGCAAAATATTTTCATTTTTGATTTATAATAACCCATTAGAATGAGCAATACAATGATTTTTTTCATTTCTATATTATTTATTTCCTTTTATTCAACCTTGTATACAAGCCTGCCTTTAGCACTTCTCTACCTGCAAACAGTATCAAGTAAATCAGCATTTTTACTGCAAGGATGGTGCACAAACAACATGGCTTTCTAGACTGACTTCTCTTTATTCCATTTTTATTGATGTTTATTCATTTTCAAGATGGAGAGACACACACAGAGCATGAGCAGGGGAGGGGCAGAGAGAGGGAGACACAGAATCTGAAGCAGGCTCCAGGCCCCAAGCTGTCAGCACAGAGCCCAATGCGGGACTTGAACTCCCAAACCACAAGATCATGACCCGAGCCAGAGTCGGACACTTAACTGACTGAGCCACCCAGGTGCCCCTCTTTATTCCACTTTTTAATTAAAATGAATGATCATATTATTTAAAGACCAAAAAAAACCATGCTCTCCTCCATTTTGGTTTTATTTCCCCCCTTACTAATTTTAAACCTAACTAGATTATGACTTTGAATTTTTTTCTAATAATTGTAAGAAAGATTTACCACTTGAGTCTTTAGAGCAAGAACTTCTATTCTGCTACACAGAAAAACAATATGGACAATATCCTGAGTTCAGCCTTATGACACTATTTTCCAAAAACGTCTCCGTGCTTATATTTTAGGAGATGAAATCTATCTTAGAGGACTGCTTTGTACTCTATTTTTTGGTATGTATTATTTTTATTGATCTTACTTTTGGGATTTGACAAAGCTTTCATATCCTTTCCTGTTACTATCAATATTCCAGCCTGTTACTGAACATTAGTCCATGAAACCCAATTCTTACCTACAAAAATTACCTTTTATTCAGTTCTCACCTGTATTTACATATAGTGAAGTCAGTATACTCACCTTTTTTTCTTTGACCTTTTCACTATTATCAGTGATGTTTACTTTTTCTTTAGTTTCTTAAAATTTTTCAAAACATAGGTTTCCTACTGAGTAAACAGTACAGTAGCATTGTCATTCTTAACCCTGCTTTGTAGTACTTATTCCTAGTAATGTATCTCTTTTCCTTATGTGGAGTAGCCTCTAAGTCCTTCTTATATATGCTCTATCACCACTTTCTGGATGTCATTTATAGCATACAAAGGGTAAACTACTTTATGCACATACAATCAGCAGTCATCCTGATATTCACTATAAGAAATTGTTATTCTGGTTCTACATTTACCTCTCATGGTTTCTTCACTGAAATGCTGTCTGGCATAGAGTAATGCCTACTAATATTTACTGCTTTATATAATGATATTTTAAGAGGACAGATAGAAGATACCATGGTAACATTATAAAACCCTTAAGACACATATTTTTAAAAGAGATCTAAAGGAGGAAATTCTAGTATTTTAGACATGTTGCTATATTGACTTATAAAGTTGGAAAGAAAGGAGCTACATAAAAAACATACTAGTTCCCTGCCCAACCACCATTATAGTCCAAAGGAATCCATTCCAGGTTGGTGGTCAGAGTATGAGGTTTCTCTCAGACTGTGGTTTGCATGAGTGTGAAGGACCAAAATATAGAGAATTTTGGTAAGGCCTTTTAAAAAGTCAAACAGCTGGGGCGCCTGGGTGGCTCAGTTGGTTGAGCGTCAGACTTCGGCTCAGGTCATGATTTCGCGGTCCGTGAGTTCAAGCCCCGCGTCGGGCTCTGTGCTGACAGCTCAGAGCCTGGAGCCTGTTTTCAGATTCTGTGTCTCCCTCTCTCTGACCCTCCCCCGTTCATGCTCTGTCTCTGTCTCAAAAATAAATAAACGTTAAAAAAGTAAAAAAAATAAATAAATAAAAAATAAAAAGTCAAACAGCTGAGTTCTTGACTGACCCCCAATACTGTTCTCAAAGGTCTCTGGACTACTCAGGGCTACTGCCACACACTAGGCAACAAAACCAGTCATAATGCTGATATGACAGGTTAAAGTCTATAGAAAAGTAGGATTTTATAACCTTTTAGAATGTATCTATTTCATATACTTTTTAAAAAAATTTTAATGTTTGTTTATTGTTGAGAGACAGAGACAGAGCATGAGCCGGGGAGGGGCAGAAAGAGAGGAAGTCATAGAATCCGAAGCAGGTTCCAGGACCTGAGCTGTCAGCACAGAGCCTGATGCGGGGCTTGAACCCACGAACTGCAAGATCATAACCTGAGCTGAAGCTGGACACTTAACTGACCGAGCCACCCAGGCACCCCTATATTCTCTTGTAAATAAGCAATTCAAAGTGTACTCACTGGCTTCTAGACTTCAGGGCTATGATAGGTGAAGGGGACAGAGAGATGATATTGAGTAACAGCTGTACAGAACACTAAAACATATACCTATTTAGAGCTTCTGAAAGAATGCAGGATACGAAACAAGGTTAACTGTTAACTCCATGGCTAAAAACCCTGAAAAATCTCAAAATAAGAACACTTGAATTTATGGCAAGCATTTTTTCTGTTTTTTATTTAACTCAGAATTATAATGTGTAAAAATGTAAACCCTTGTTCAACAAATGCAATACATAATACATATATATGACATCCACTATTCATATGTAATATGGATAGTATCAGAAGATTGATCACAGAGGATCAAACCAGATACAAACCCTTCTCAAAAAATAAAAAAAGGTGGAGTTGATTTATAACCACTCATTTAGAAGCTCAAATTCCTTGCTTGGGCACATGCAGGAAAATAATTTTGTTATGGTAGTCCTCAGACCTATCTCTGCATCGGAATTTAAAGGATGAAATGGCATTTCATCTCATCAGATCATGCTGTGAACATTCTGGAAATCCAGAGACAGAGGTTGTTTGGGAACCCCCAGACGCTGGTTCTGCTTTACGATGCTGAGGCTGGTAAAGTGTGGGTGTGCAGTTCCCTCCTCCAACTCATTACTGATTGGAAATGCCTTAATGACAATGTATTTTCACCTAAAATGCTGACATTTAAGTTAATTTCTTACAATCAGAACTGATATTGCTCTTCATTCTGAGAAATGTGTGTTCTATCTGAGGGTCTCCTGTGTCTGTTGTCAACTATTCAGAGTCTGGCCTGTATGCACAACACATTTCCGGGGCAAGGGGAAAAGGAAGACACGTACTGCCTCTAATGGTGTAAGAGGTCAGTCTGGTGATCTACCTGTTAGAGATCATCACTTCAGATTTTTCACTGGTACGAGTGACAAAAGTCCTCCTACCAACACATGACCCTGGCTTGTTGGTTGCCCCTGACCTGGTCTCTGTGTCGGAGCACAACCCTCTCTCCGGGAACAAGGTCCGTAATCCACGCCAGGTCATGAAAGTGGCCTTTAGTTCTCAAAGCCCCTCTTCTCCCAGTACCCTTCCCCCAAACAGGGGATTTGGCTTCTTGGGTGTTCTTCTAGGGACCTTCATACTCTTTCAAAAACTGATCCAGTGAAATTACTGGTGGTGGCAAGCACCGATCCGCGGGCAAACAGAGCCAGGTTCACATCACAGTGCCTTACTTAGCCACGAGTGATTCTGAATTAAGTATGTGGTACCTTGAGCCACAGTGTCCTCACCTATAAAACGGGGATGGTAGCCGCTTTGTAGTTTTGAGGATTAACAGGGACAAATGCTTGGCAAAGTACTAGGAACATGGTCAGCACTCAGTATTCACCTTCAATTCCAGGCCGTAAATTTGGAAAAGTCCTGAGTGGCAGTTCCACCTCTTATATTTAATGAGCTCCAAGTAATTTCAGCTACATTATACATAAAACCACTTTGTGTTTTCCATATACAGACAACCTGTGCGTGGCTGCTTCTGACAAAACAGTATTTAAATTGTCTGAAAACATTTTAAGCATATCATCACCCACTCCCTCCCAGAATAGCCCTTTATCCTGTGTTCTATTGTAATTTAGTCCAAGGACCTTAACTGTTGACAATCCGAATTTTAATCTAGTACTATAGTACCTCTACCTTCATTCCAGCTCAAGAATTCCTTTTAGAGTTCCTCACTGATATAAAAAGTATGCTGCTTTGTAACGCTGTTAATCAAATGACTATGAAATAAGCATTCTCGTATTAAATACTGACAAAACTATGAAACATTTTAAAACTTATTTAAATATATTCATAAACAAGAAAAAATTAAAAGAGAAAACAGAGGAGGAGGGTCACTAAATTATACCTGATTTTAGACATTTCACAAAATGAAAGTCTCCCCTTAAGATACATTTTAGGATCATCTCTTCTGGAACTCAATTAATATTTAAGATATACAGATATAATAAGAAAAATTTTGAAGAATAATTCTGTGGAAAAATTAAGAAAACGGAATGTATTGACAATTACATTTCAGTATGAAAGTAAGCATTGTCCCCCCAAAAAGTCCAAAAAGCCACAGCCCTGACTCAGAATCATCACAATAAGGCTCCAGCTGTAGCACCTAACTCCCTTCTATCCCCGTGTTAATTCCCGTATGTCCCCTCTACTCTGGAGACTAAATACACAAACACTTGTGGTCTGTGACCCATTATCTATGTCATCCCCTACACCTAGAATGAATGCCTACTCCCACCATCTTTGTTAATCCTCTAAAGGCCACGCCCAAATGTTGGCACCTCCACGCACCAAGAGCAAAGGGCTCTTTCTTATACCCTCACTGTTGGCACTACAGTGAATTCATCTGGCACATGTCTACCCTCTATTAGAACCTAAGCTCAATAAAGACAAGAAATAGTCCTATTGCTTAATTCATCTTCACTTCACCACATCTCCCAGGAGAGGCACGTGCATAAAGCACCAACAGCTTTAACGCTGTGCTGCCTTCTCATCTCCATACAACTCACGACACACATAATCTGCAGCCTGATAGGACCTTGAAAAGTTGCATTTTTATTTCAGAATCAACCCATTTCATCCAGAAAAACAGCAAGCACAGAAAACACAGGACAGTTTTGTTCCAAGTTAATACTTTTGCTCAAGTTAATACTTTCCTTGAAACAGAGAGACCCTTAGTATGAGCTGAGAGAGAGGGAAAAAGAGAAGAAGATTGGGTCGTAAGACAGGACTAGGCAGATGTAGGATAAGCTAAGTATCTTCTTGGGCTCATATCCTTTATCGAAATCAATTATCACAGCACCCACTTACTTAACACCTATTATTATAAAAGACTATTTTGAAGGACTACAGTAATATTTTTACTGTCAACTTACTTAACTGTGCTCCAGCATCACTTACAATGTTACCACGTTTCTGGGAATTGACCCAAAAAAAGCAGCATTCACAGTTATTCCTTAAGAATGCCTTTTACTCCTATAAAAGATTCTAGATTGGAAAAAACAGAAACAAGTAATATTTTATTTTCTCCCATTATGGTTCAGTAGTAAAATAGACTGCTGTCTAATTAGAATCTTTTATTTGTTTTCTTTCTTCACACCAAGACATTATACCTTTCATAATCACATAATCATTGAAATCAAATGACTTTATTCTTAAGAAAACTGGATTGTTTTTAATGATTCATTGTCTTTATGACTTCAATCTGCTCAGTAATGATCTAACCAATTAAAAAAAGCACATGTGTCTATAACATAAATGGAATAGATGAGAAAGTTTCTAATCCCGTAAACGTAAAGGGGTCTGCATCGGCTGCCCATTTCAATTCATGCATAGAAACTACTGACCAGTGGAAAGAATTTCCTACCGGTGGCTATTATTCTAAATCTAAGCATTAGATCAAGTATACAGAAAATGTAATTTCACATACTGGGAATTTTGTATTTGTATCTACATCAATGTTCTGGTTGTGACACTGTACTATAGTTTTCCAAAATGTTATCAAGGGAGGAAATTGGGTAAAGGACACATGGGATCTTTATTAAGTCTTATAACTGCATATGTATCTAAAATTATCACAGTGAAAACTTCAATAAAAAATAAGAAGAATATGAAATAAAATTCCAAATACCAAAAACTTAAGTGAATTAAAGGCAATGATTACAGCCAGACTTGCACTTTCTAGTATATAAAGGAGACAGACACTTTTGTTATTTTATAATATAAGACCAGACAACACCTGAATATATTTACCTGGCCATGCACTATTCAATGCAGTAGCCGTTAAGTCATAATTAAGATAAACTGTAAATCCTCTGCCCAGTAGCACTAGTCATATTTCAAGTGCTCAATAACCATGTTACTAATGGCCAGCCATACTGAATAGCACAGAATGACCACGTCTATCAACATGGAAAACTCTACTGGACAGCGTTGTTAGGCAATTCCATTAAGAAGTATTCATGAATGGGTAAACAAAATAAATGACTTAGCTAATGAACAAACCAACCTATTAAAAACATAAGTTTTCTGGGGCGCCTGGGTGGCTCAGTCGGTTGAATGTCCGACTTCGGTGCAGGTCATGATCTCGCGGTTGACGAGTTCGAGCCCCACATCGGGCTCTGTGCTGACAGCTCAGAGCCTGGAGCCTGCTTGGGATTCTGTGTCTCCTTCTCTCTCTGCCCCTCCCCCACTCATGCTCTGTCTCTGTCTCAAAAATAAATAAAAATTTAAAAATATTTAAAAAAACATAAGTTTTCACCTCAAATGTGATGAATGCTCATAATTGCCTAGTTAGCTTTCATTATCTTTTACCTTATCCTTAAACATCATCTATTACCTTAAATTGTTAAATTTCTCAATTCAAACCCATTAACAAAAATACCTGGGCAATTCTAAAAAGAGCCCACATTTTCTAATTAAAATATGTAGGTATAACTTAGAGTAATTCATAACATTCACACTGACCTTAGAATTCTGAGAAATTTGCCTTGATATTAAAAAGTCACACACTATACACCCACCAGAATGGCTACAATTAAAAACACAGATAACCTAAAACACTGATGAAGGAGTAAAGAAAAAAAAAAAAAACAAAAACAAAACCCTCAGATACTACGCTGTAAGAAAAATGTCTGGCAGTTTATTTTGAGACTTAACATACATCTCTATGATCCAATAATTCCCCTCTTAGATATTTTCCCAAGGCAGCAGGGGGGGAACCATGTCCACAGAAAGTCATGTAGGAGAACATTCATAGAAGCTTTATTCTTAATAGCCAAAAACTGGAAAAGAGCCTCTAAGTGTCTATCAATAGAAGAGACACACTGGTATACTCTGACAATAGCATACAATAATACAGCAATAAAAAAAAAAAAATACCTGAGAACACTCGAAAACATTATGATAAGTAAATGTAAAACATACTACATGATTCCACTTATATGAAGCTCCAGAACATACAAAACTAACCTAAGGTAAAAACAAAATAAAGCAAAACAAAAGCCAGAAGAGTGACTGCCTCTGGGAACCAGCCAGGAAGGAGAGTGGCACGGGTGACGGAATGTGTTGCATCTTGATTGCTATTTTTAGAAGGTATAGTCTTTTTAACTAGAAATAAGGGACTAGAATGAATTAATTGCTAATCTAGCTTCCTCTTTACCAGCAAAGGCATAGCTCATTTAAAAATCACTAACAGCAACTTGAAACACTGACCTATGAATGAATATGCTGATCAAATGACTTCTGTGGAGGTCTTAGAAACGATAGCAGATACTGAAGAGTACTTTCTGCAGAACTCCAACCCCTTGTTGGTCCCTCATCCAACGTTTGCATTCAACAAAGCACAGAAATTCCAGTTATTCTGTTGGCAGAGAAATTACAAGTGCCATCGTATATATGCCATGTCTTCCATAAGCTAAGGCTTTCATATTTGGAATTTATCCTTAATGAATAAACACGTATTTAGCTTTATGTGCTATTTACCATTTCTTGCAGTTCTTGGGTGATCAATGAAAACAAAAACTTTCTCATTTACAAAATAATGAAAAAAGCGCAAAGCATTTTTTGTGTCACCGGAACACTTTGACATTCTGGTAGATAGATGATGAAAAGGGAAGCATGAAGCTGTTCATTTTCCGTCTAAGTAATTTGGATGCTTTTTCTCAGGTTTTGTTCTAGACCAAGTATCTTTGGTATCCAGGGCTAACTAAAACACTCTTTCTCTTTCTCCATTCCCCTCAATATAAAACACAAATCTTCTCCTAAAGCCAGTTACGAAAGGCAGCAGCAACAGTGAAAAGGAGCTGGCAGCATGGGGGCCGGGGGAGTGGGAGAGACAGGCTTCCAGTTAGGGAAGGAATAAGTATGGGAATAAAATGTACAGCATAGAGAATACAGTCAGTGATACTGTAATAGCCTTGTTTGGAGACAGATGGCAGCTGCACTTGCGGCGAGCACAGCATAATGTATAAACTTGTCAAGTAACTATGTTGTACACCTGAAACTAATTACATACGTGTCAACTATATTCAAAGAATAGTAATAATAATAAAAACCCAAGATGACTGGCAGAGGCTAAGGCTATGGCTTTCCCAGCAGCACTAGAGTCCCATGTGCTGTGCCCCGTGCTGAGCACCTCCCCCCACGGCTACGGCAAGGGGCACAGGGCTGGGCTACGGAACAGCGCAGATGCCACTCGATCCTGTTGTCAAGTATCCCATTCTTTAAAAGAAAAGAAAAATTGTAACTCCCAGAACTCCTCTGAAAATCTCCAAAAGGAAGAAAAGGCTATGATCTGGGGGGAAGTTGGGGACAACCGTCACTGGGGCTGTGCACATCTAGGGCTGCCCTCCGATCGACTGGGCAAAGCAGTGCTTTGTGGATGAATGAACACCCAGGGCCTCGGAGCTGGGGAAAAGTTGGGGCTTGCCTGCAGGTAACTCAATTTGGGGATGTGGAATCGAAAAAATGTTACAACTATTAAAACAGGTGGACATCCTCTCAGGAATATGAATAGTTTATAATAATTCAGAGAATTTACAGATTCAGTATGTGTCCTGGGCTATTCCAGTTGTATTTGTTTTACATATGAAGCCAAGCAAGCAGCTGCTCCCAGAGTTCTCAGAAAGGAAAGACTTGTGGGAGCCTGAAGGCCATGGAAGGGATTCTGAGGACAGACTAATGAAAGGACAAGAGTTGATTCCACTTTAAAGTCAAACAGCCCACAACAGGCCTCTGACCACCACTGCACACCGTGCCACGACCTTGTATTTTCTGCGCAGCACGTTACAGTTTAAGGCATGTTTTTGTAAAGTGAACTCTTCTTCTGCAGCCTATCACCTCACCTACATCTTCTTAAAAAGGCAAAACTAACCACCCAAGGAAGCAAGAGGTACAACAGGGGTTTGGATGTGCAGGCTTTTTCTGGATTGAAACAGAATGTTCTTCCTTCTGTTGTGTGTGACTTCCATTCACATACCTCTGAGGGGACTCTTGGTGGTATGCTTCCACTCAGGGAAAGAAGATGGCCTCTTTTGTTGAACAGTTAAGATAGATGCCTGGAGCACTTTAACTTTTTTCTGCCAAAAAAGAAAAGTTGGGGGCACAAGATGCCATGGGTATCCAAAAGCCTAGATCACAAAGAAATGTGTGGGAATGATAAACAACTCCTCTTGTCTCTGCTCTCCCCAACCCTTTAGTCTGAAGATGCTCAAACCTACAAAAAAGCTGAATGATGCATATACACAGTAAACCCTGTACCGAGATTAACCAACTGCTGGCATTTTCCCACATTTGTTTTCTCTCTTTATAGACACATAGATTGGATAGAAATAGTATGATGTTGATTTTATTGTCATTTTGACAGGGCCATGTGCCCACATACTTGGTCAAACGATATTTCTCTGAGTGTTTTTTGATGGCACTTAATTAGGAGGACTCTAAGTCAATCACCTTCTATAATGTGGATGGGCTTCATCTGGTGAGTTGAAAGCCCAAATATGATCAGAGACTGACCTCCCCTAGGCAAGAGGAAATTCTGATAGCAGACCTCCAGACTTGAATTCTAACATCAGGTCCTCCTGGGGTCTCCAGCCTGGGGACCCATCCTGCTAATTTTAGACTTCGCAATTTCCATAACTGCAAGGACCATTCTTTAAAATAAATCTCTCAATAGACAGATATAAACATAGATATAGATCCATTATATTGGCTCTATTTCTCTGGAAAGCCCTAATATATACAGTTTTCTTTCTACTGAAACATGCAAAAATACATGTAGACATCATACAATCTTACACCATCTATCACTAATATATATCTCCTAAGATTAAGACTATTCCCCTCCATGAACATAATTCTATTATCACACCTGAGAAAACTAGCATTCATTCAATAATAGATAAAATATAGTCAACATAAAAACTGTCAATAAAACATTTAAAAAAATTTTAAAAAATGGGGCGCCTGGGTGGCTCAGTCGGTTGAGTGAGCATCCAACTTCAGCTCAGGTCATGATCTCACGGCTTGTGAGTTTGAGCCCTGTATCAGGCTCTGTGCTGACAGCTCAGAGCCTGGAGCCTGCTTCAGATTCTATGTCTCCCTCTCTCTCTGCCTTGCCCCTCCCTTGCTCACAGTCTCTCTCTATCTCTCAAGAATAAATAAAACATTAAAAAAATTAAAATTCTTGCAGTTATCCCCAAAATGTTTTATACTTTGTTTTGATAAGGATCCAATCAAGGTCTACTTATTGCATTTGGAAATATCTTTTTTTTTTTTTTTAAGAATCAGACTTAAAAAAAAATTTTTTTTTTCCAACGTTTATTTATTTTTGGGACAGAGAGAGACAGAGCATGAACGGGGGAGGGGCAGAGAGAGAGGGAGACACAGAATCGGAAGCAGGCTCCAGGCTCTGAGCCATCAGCCCAGAGCCTGACGCGGGGCTCGAACTCACCGACCGCGAGATCATGACCTGGCTGAAGTCGGACGCTTAACCGACTGCGCCACCCAGGCGCCCCAAGAATCAGACTTTTTAAATGGGGTTTACATTCTAAATTTGTCTTGTTTTCTCATATTTAGACCTACAATAAACTGCTTTGGCAAGAATACTACATAGGTGATACTGTTTTTTATTGTGTCATTATCAGGAGACATCATATCAGAGTATTCCATCACTGATGATATGCATTAGCAACTTTAAACAAAAATTTAGTATCAAGTATATATCCCTTGCCTTCTAGCTCAGATTCTGTTATAATTATGCACTGAACACATTTAAGCCGCTTGCATTAACATTCATCCCATACAGAAACACAGGGCCAGACCCCATGCTTAAGGTCTGCAGGTTTTAAAGTAAAAACTTGCCAACTGATGAAATTGGCTTTAATGAAGCAAGCAGCAAGGTAATTCACCTCAAATGACTTACTTATACAAATAATCGCTGGAGAAGGACCAGGAATGATGTCAGTCTGTCAACCTCCAACTCACTGTATTGAAGACCAAATCCTGGTTACTTCCCTTCTTTAATTTTCTGTATATTCCCCGCTTTTTTTTGTTTTTGTTGTTGTTTTTGTTGTTGTTGTTATTGTTATTGTTTAGGATAAAGAAAGAAAAGTTAAATTACATGTTTATATTTCCAAATCCATGGGGAAACAAAATTCTGAGATGAAGCCTCCTAAAAAGGAGAATTTTCGAAGTTCTGTTACTCAAGCTAAAACCCAACCATCTCTTTCTTATGATGTTCCTGCTTTTGTTGTTGTTTGACAACTTGATTGTCTTAAACTGTGGTACAAGTAAAATGAAATTCTCTAACTTACCTTCCTTTCTACTGATAAATCATACATGGAAAAACCAGAAAATCAGAAGAAATATGGGAAGAATACTAATCAAAGAGGAGACAGAGTGACCGTTAAGTGGAAAAGTCTGGGATAGTGGATTCTTGGTTTTAGTGAATTCAAGAAAACAGAATTTTATTTTGAGCTGTGCACTGAAGATCTGCTGACCCAGGTGGATTTTATCATTTTCTCTGTAGCACTTCCATACGTGTATTTCACTTACAAAGATGTCAATGTCAATTTGAGAAAACCGTGGCAACATAGATTTGGAACCCATGGTGCTCTCTGTGTCTCTCTCCTTCTTCAGCTGACCATTTTACAGAGACAGCGGAGGCAGCACTGAGGGTTCCTACACCTGGAACAGCCTCTTCACTGTTCACTCTTCAACCTTTACAGGAAGGCAAGGAGATATATGCAGTTGCAATTCTTTTTTTTTAAATATTTACTTATTTTTGAGAAAGAGAGAGAGAGAGCGAGCGCACGTGCGCAAGTGGTGGAGGGGGCAGAGAGAGAGGGAGACACAGAATCTGAAGTAGGTTCCAGGCTTTGAGCTGTCAGCCCAGAGTCCAATGCGGAGCTCGAACTCATGAACTGTGAGACCATGACCTGAGCTGAAGTCGGACGCTCAACTGACTCAGTCTCCCAGGCGTCCCTGCAGTTGCAATTCTTGAGGAAGTGTGTTTATTTTAATATCGAAAGCCATATAAACATTTCTACAATCTGGGGAAGGGAGGGGCTTGATATACATTTTTTAAAAGGTAAAATGTCTTAGATAGTAAGAAAGAAAAACTGAGAGAAGAGAGAACACATCTGATAATGATCATACATTTGCAGAGGGATAAAAGAGAGAAGTAGAGTAACTTTCATAAAGCAATTACCTATAAACTGATTACACAAAACAAGAGGTGACCAATTTGTACAAACCTCTTCTACCCCTGTTTTCAGACTTGTGAATTATTATTCATATCTTACTACTCTATTAAACTTCCTTGAAATCTGGGTCTCTTGTATTCATTTTCAAATCCATCCCCTACGTCACCTTCTCCAACTGCCCAAGCATATTTTCGAATAAATAATAGCTTTTTATTTCTCTATGTGAGGACAAGTCTCTCATGAATACTCCTTGAACACATCCTAAAGTTTAAATTACTGTTAACTGGATCCACTTTTTTTGCTGCCTTAGTAAATCATAAATGTTTATTTTTATAACACAACTCTAAAATATGACAGAATGCAAAGCAGTAAAGTTTAGATCCCCCTGCGGGAATAAATAAAACTACTTTCAATAATGTTTCTCATTCTTTCAGTTGTGAACTAGGAAGGATATTATTAAATATTTAAGTCCCCCAAATAAGGGAACACATTAATGAAGGAAGTTCCTATTTTCCAGTAAGTTATAACAGATGGTTTCCAAACACATACCAAAGATTTAAATGCATAATTTCACCCTATAAATATGCTGCAAAACATTAAAAATAGATTATAGCACATATGCCTTATGGGGCAAATGAAATGATGAAAGGAATTTTGTAGTGGATAAGCTCATAATTAAGAGATCATACTTGTTTACAACTATGTGTCCCTTTTAATAGAATTAATGGATTAAATGGAACAGCTTTATAAATAACAATTAAGATTATTTCCTTAATTTACATCTTAATATCCCAGCACAGTATAAGAGGAAAGGTTTTTCCCTTTAACATAAATTTTTTTTTTGACAGGTTAGGGTTTTGGGATTTAAATTTTTTTCTATTTCTACCTCACAAATAAAAAACCAAGCTATATATAGTTATATACACATATAGTTATCTCACATTACGTTAGGTAAAAAATGCAAAAAAGATAAAACTTGGCAAAGAGAAATGGCAATCATCTTTGAAGGAATTTTCCTATTTATGATTTGTTTTCTCTGTTGAATTCTCTCTTGGAGCCATCAGTTTTGATGATTCCAGATACAGCTTACTAATGCAACTAAAATGTGTTGTGTATCAGAAAGTGAAAACAAAACGGCGAGTTAAGGAATTAATCAGTTATTCTGTATTATATTTCCATCAGACTTTATCAGAGACTCTTCAACATGGTTGCCTCAAGTATTAACTTACAGACTTCCAACAGGATGAAATGAGATTGGGAAGTAACATTTGACAAATGAAGACACTGAGAAAACATGAGATGTGTGCGACACGATGCTACTAAAACGTCCTTCACATCAAAATTACCACGAACGTACACCTTGTGCATGCCCTTCCAAATCACAAATCCAAACACGACCGGATCTTTGCTTCGGGAGCTCATGTTTACATTTACTTAACATGCATACGGATCTAGAGATGGTACCAGCAGTGCTTTGGGGGCGGACGCCCAACTTAGCTGAGAAACACGGGGAACAAGCTTGTTCCCCAAAGGCAGGAATCAAGTGACAAAAGGCGACAACAAATGTGTTTCCTATGTACAGGGGGGCCTACTGAAAGAAAGGAAAATGTTTTCAATAAACGCCCGGATGGGAGAAGAGTGAGGGTAAAGATAAACTCTGCATCATAGAGGAAGAGAGCTTTAGAAACACTTTACAAGAAAAAAAAAAAAAAGTCTAGTATACAAGTATGCTATTTTTTTTTTCTAGAGAGAAAAAAAAAACAACACTGACTCCATTTCCCAGCCAGTTCTCACCAAATTCTCTGTCCTCTTTCACAGCAAAACCATGGAAAGAACTCCCCACGCTCCGTCTCCAGTTTCTTTCCTCCCAGACTCTCATTAAACCAGTCTCTGGACACGGCCAGCCACAGTAGAACCACACTCACCACAGTCAAAAAGGACCTTCACGTTCCAAGGCCAAAAACAATTCTTAGTTCTCACTTATATAACCCGTAGCTTCAGACATACTGGATCATTCTCTCCTTGAAACATGCACTTGACTTGTTTTCCAGACAGTTTCCCTTCTAACACCCAGGCTATCTTTGCTCAGGCTCCTTAACCGTCTCATCCTTATCTTCCCACTGGGTTGGACAGCTAGCTCTCTGTTCTCTCAGTAACCTCATCCACTTCTGTTCTGCTGACTCCCAAATTTGTATCTCCAACCCAAACCTCTCACCAGTTTCCTAAATGCGACTGCCCACCCCACAGATCTACTTAAATATGTCACGGTCACGCAGAACACAACATAGGCAAATAAACATACTTGTCTCCCCAAGTCTCCAGTGGTCTCCCTCATCTTAGTTCATAATAACTCCATTTCTCCAGCTGCTCAGGCACCAGCCTTGGAGTCACCCTCCCTCTCTCCCGTGTCTCATACTGGCAAACCCAACTGACTCTACGAGCAGGTAAGATGCAGCATTTGGTCATGTCTCATCACCTCCAGCACTACCGCCATGACCCAAGTGACCATCAAATGAATCACTGCAGAGTGTCCTCCAACAGGCTTCCATACCTCTGTCCTTGTCCCTTAGAAATCATACATCAGCTAGAGTCAGCCCGTGGCATTTGCAAAGCCTCCACTGACCAGCCTTCCAGAACAGCACAGGTACGTTCATGTGCACACAAACACGGCAATTCCTTGTTCCCGCTTCTGCTTTGGTTTTTGGTCACACGTCACCTTTTAACATGTGTTTTATTTTTTAAAGCTTATTCACCCCTTAGCACTGTATTGGAGATAGCCTGTACTGGCTCAGGAAAGCCAGTTCTTAAATCTGTAGGAATTCTGCAAATCGGTCATTAAACTACAGCTATTATTAAAAATTACCTTCTATAACATTACAATTTAATTTTGTTAAAAAGAATAATAAATGCTCAAAAGTTATTGTTTCCTATTTTACTCTGTGTCCTTTAGGTATTTACATTTGTTCTATCAAGAAGGTAACTGTGCCACTTAGCACCTTTTCGCAACTCATTCAATCACATCACATTTGTAGACTGAGATCAGGGTGGTGGCAGTATTCACACTATAAAAAGCAACAACCACTAAAAGCCAGGGCCTTTCCTCCCAGACAGAAAGCCCATTGTTAAACATTTACTGTTACCAGCACAGCACTGATGGTCTGTCTGACTCGACTCTACTGTAGCTGTGCACCTCGTACAGTGCCTAGCATATGGTAGGCACTACAATATTGAAGGGAAGAGAGAATAAATTTCTCTGAAAGTTACTTGCTGAAGTATAATGAGAAGAAAGAAACTGCAAAAACAATAATGCATTCTCATTTGACAAGTCATATACAGTTTTATATGGTATTCTATTAAATAATGTCACATTAATTCAAATAAATGTCTCATAAAATGATGACTCAATCTGGCTGTAGCTGGCATTTTCCCAAATAATCATACTTTTAAAATAAATATATCCTTGCTTCAGAGTTTCATTTAGTATCGCATTTCAGCAAACTTATAAAAGTTTTTTTTTTTAAAAAAAGCATATGTCTTTAGTTAAAGATCTGTAATGCAATTAAATGTTACAGAATTTTTTTTACTATTGGAATGATTCACCTTTGAACTACTATAAGTTGTAAGCATAGACAATAAATGCATCATTAACCCACAACAAATAAAATTAACACTTTTCAAAGGCAAGAAATAGTAAATGATGCTCTTAATTACTTGTTTAAGTGACCGAGGACTCTCTTATTACCAACTGCAAGGAATATGCCATACCAAAGTAAGATAAAACGTGATGGATAATATACCAGAAAAAGGAAACGCTAGCCTTTAGAAAGTCCTTGGGCTGCAGTCCAATAACGTTTATCTTGTGAGCAGTAAGCAGATTTATTAAAATCCATTAAAAAAAACCACCATAAAACATGATCACTTTTTAACATACTTAGTCCTGAAAAACTTCAAATTTGTAACAAGTCCATTTCACTAACTGAAATTTTGATACACAAAATATTTTAAGCCATCCAATGTGTTACACTTGTGAGAAAACTTAGCTGATGAACAACACTACAGTTTGGTATGGCTCCTACTAGATTTTGAATTGACGGAAGAATCTTTCAATTTACATTTTGAAATCTAAGCCAATTAAACACTGTTAGCGTAAATTTAGCAAAATACTAAAATCCTTTTAATGCCAAGGACAAACGTGCAATATACATATTATTTTCCCCATTTTAAAAATGAAAGAAAACTGAGTTTCAGTGACTTACCCAAGCCTCTATGGTTATTAGTCACGTGGGAAAATGGGACCCAGGTTTTGACTCTGAATTCTCTGCTCTCTCCATCATACTAAGCAGGGTTTTCAAATGTTCGTCATATATCAAGTTTTTAAACTTTATTTGCTTTGGCCTTACCTACTGCAAGCTGGCTTTACCTTTCCTGTATGTATTCTGAAAAAATAGCATAGCAACTTTCTCGCTAAGCTCAACAGTAAAAACTAAGACCCCCAAATCCTATGGCAAGGCTTTTTTTGCTAGCACCCACTTGCAGGTTTTCTGAAAATGGCTAATATACCTGTTCCTTACACTTTTGCTAGGAGGAAAGCAGGTAATGGAAGGTTCTTATTTACAGAAGCTGCAAATACTCCAACTTCTTTTTGAAAGAGGTATATTTTATTGTAACAGCAAGTGCATGATACTGCAGTTCCAACCCTGACTAAGGAATCACAAAGTCTAAAGAGAGCTACTAAAAATGGATTCCATTACAAGAAACAACAAAAGGACTATATGGGGGAAAAGATCTTCAGAAGCAACACAATCACATCATTTGAGGTGGAAATGAAAGGGAAGAGCAAGTGTGACATGAGGGGGGTGAAGCATCCACCTCTCCACACTTCACCAGAAACAACACAATGTCAGATGCAAGTACACTAATTTTAGCACAGCATTAATTAGACTTGGGCATTTTTTTAGTTCTGTGAAAAATATTCTTTCAGATCTATAACCATGTTTCAAATACAAGGCCTTCGTAACATTTAAGAGCTTTACTTGGTCTTAGTCATGGAGAAGGTGCTGCGAGTTTACAATGCACATAGTTTTATAGATGTTTCCTAATTAGTGGTCTGGTTGCTTTAAAATTATATTTTACACTTATTATTTACAGTTTACACAGTCAGAAAACCGAATACCTAAAGGCCTTCATTCAATACAACGTTTAATGAAACATTAGAAAATCAGCTCCATGTCCATATTTTAAACATGATCTTAAGGTTACTAATAATCACTAACAAATAAATAGTTTTATAATTTCCTAAAAAGGATAACTCATTTTAGAAGTATCTTAATGTCTGCATTGGTTCTGAGGTGAAGCCTAATCAAATCCAGAAGATTTCAAAAGAAAAATTAAAATCTAAAGCCTTCAATTACAACTTCTTTGTAAAAACAACGGCAAATTCTACACCTATTTCTGATAGCAAAATAAATTACCATAATGTTCTCATAACTAAGAAAACATACATCCAGTAATTACACGGAATCTTTAATTAACATGCTAAACAATTTGAGTGTTTTATACAATGAAAATGATGTAAAATCTCTATTATGCAAAATTCTAACACTGACAACAGTTTTGTAAACATCGTATAGTAAATGACAATTATGTACTTTTAACATTGAAAACTCTTGATTATCTATAATTCAGGCAAATAGAAGTTTTAAATAACCAATGTTTTGACAGTATCAAAGTTGCCATGAGAATTTATTTTTAAAAAGCAGCTTTTGCAGTATGTCATGGGACCAGAATAGTTAGGGCCAGCACTAGATTTCCTCCTACATCATGGCTCACTATCCCGTCACTATGATCTGCCAATTCCTCCCTAAATCTAGCAGGCTCTTCCCAGGTTGGCCGGCCCGGTTCTTAGTTCCTCGCATGGTTCATTCCACTGCAAACCACAACCACTCTTGGGGTTCGAAGCTGTCACCCTGTCTGAGCCCACCTGTCAGGCAAAATGATCTGCAGCACCACCTCAGAGCTACCGCATTTAGCCGTTATCCCCGATTCTTCAACACCTAAATGCAATTTGAGCAAGGTAAAAATAAACTCTTCCGGAAAGCTCTGAACCCCTGCCTGTCTATCTGACTAGTCAGGAACGTGGCGTTACAATGATGCTTTCAGATTGTAACGTCCTGCAATACCTGTTCAAAATTTTTCTTGATGTAAGGATATTTTGTTTTCATGAGAATTGAAAATTAATGCTGATTGTAATGGAAGTTTTACTACATTTATAAAAAGTCTTATGACCTACACTTTCAAAAATTCTCACTCTTCGACCTTATAAATCCCCTGTCTTAGAATTCATCTTAAAGTGTCAGCATTCAAATGAAGATTTAAGTACAAATATGCACATTACGAGAGTCATATGAGGGGGGAAAAAACCAACACAAACTTGAATGGTCCAAAAAAGAAAATGTAAACAAAGGACACACGATATAGGCTATATGTTTTTTGCAAGCACTAAAAATATTTTCCATACTAAAAATGCTTATGGTATGCTAAATGAAAAAAGAAAAAAAAAAATTTATCTCATTTACATTCAATATATGTGAAGTAGTACACACACACACACACACACACACACACACAAAAGATTACAAGGAAATATGTAAAATATTCATAGTGATCGTCTGGTGTGGCTGAGAATATTAATTTACCCAATATGTAGTTATATATAGTTATTATGCATAACTTAAGATAAAAATATGTATATATTTATAGTGAGCATATAATATTTTTAATCCCTCTTTTAAGGGGGAAAATGAGATTATTTACCTTCTGAGAAGCCACAACCCATGTAAATGTAGCTTTAACTTGCTATACACAAATTTCTGTAAGGCAGTGACTTAATACAAGTGCCAATTCTTTTTTATTTTTTTAATGTTTTATTATTTATGAGAAAAAGAGAGAGACAGAGCACGAGCAGGGGAGGAGCAGAGAGAGAGGGAGACACAGAATCCCAAGCAGGCTCCAGGCTCCGAGCTGTCAGCACAGAGCCCAACCTGGGGCTTGAACTTGTGAACCGTGAGATCATGACCTAAGTCGACGTCAGACGCTCAACCGACTGAGACACCCAGGTACCCCAATACAAATGCCAATTCTTATGGAACATTAAGGGAAAGTATGATCTACAGGCCTACAAACAGGAAGGGATAAAGAAACTGGTATAATTTAACATACAAAGTGTCTTTGAATTATGAGAAATAATCAATAGGTATTTGTGAAATTTTCTCTTCTCAATTTGTTTCAAGAATGAAATTTTTATAATGAGCCAAAAATTATGCTTAATTATATAGATTACTGATTTATGGCTGTGACTCCAATTTGATACTATGTATTTATACTTCACATTATTTTAACAAAACATGCCTTCTGGGGTCCAATGTATTCCCCTTAAAAATTAAATGTTCACTAGTATTTTTAAAGAGAAATCATAGTCCTATTAATGCCTTAATTTATTGACTTAACAGACTAGAAATTGAATCTATTTATTTAAAGGAGTCTCATAAAAGATAGTTATTTGAGGGGTGCCTGGGTGATTCAGTTAAGCAAACGACTTCGGCTCAGGTCATGATCAGTTCATGGGTTCGAGCCCCATGTCAGGCTCTGGGCTGACAGCTCAGAACCTGGAGCCTGCGTCAGATTCTGTGTCCCCTCTCTCTCCCTGCCCCTCCCCCACTCACACTCTCTCAAAATGGATAAATATTTTTAAAAAAATTTTTAAGATAATTATCTGAGTGGAAGGGTATTTTAAAATTTTCCAGTTAGAGAAATTAAGACATTACCATTTTATCAGTTTATTCACAACTATAGTTACTTAATGAAATATAACTCAACCAGGTTGCTTTGTACCTATTTTGAACAACTGATAAAAAGTATAGAAGCTACATAAAAGAAAATACAACTGACGTGGTTATAATGTAGAGAGAGGGTATGGGGATTTGATGATTGCAAAAAATGATCTCAAAGAAAAAAGGTTTTTAGTTTTAATTTTCCTTGTGAGATACATCATGAATCATTTAGGCATTATTTTAAATGTATGTACAAGGAAAGGAGTTATGGTAAAAAAATAAAAAATAAAAACCTAATGGTTCTGTAGGAAAAACAAATAAAAGTTACATCTGCCTCGTTTTTTCAAAAGTCTTCAATACCAAGATCTTTCTAAACCTTACATAATTTAAAATGTCTGCATATGTTTTCATTCCACAAATTACTCACTTCCAAAGTCTACACAGATCTGACAAGAACACACCTAAATCTCAGTGCAGAAAGACAACCATCTGGTGAGACCAGCATCTACCACCGGCCCATTCTCTTCCTGTATCCCCATTACTAACCAAAGAAAATAGCATAGCTCAGAAAAGATCAGCTGTCTTTAACTGGATAAAGAATCATCCTATCTGCCTTAACAACTACTGGGCAAGTCTTCTGCTGTTGTTTAATTGCCACAGTCAGCAAATTAAAGACATGCAAACTATCTGTGACAGAAGCCAAATGTTACTTCAAATATTACATGGGCATGAAAAAGAAAATCAGTATCATCATTGCAGGGCCACGTCCAGGTTATGGAATCATTTGTTTAAGCACAAATTCTCCAAAACAAGCATCACAAGGCTTGCTGCTGTGCCTAAGGACTGAGTATAGGAGCGCTGTGTGCATACATGGGGACGGGATACCATAATCAACGCAAAATTTCATCATATAAAAATCACTCAGCTCTGCTACCAAATAGCTTTGTGACCTTGAGCAAGATAGCTTGGGTCTTGGTATTTTTATCCATAAAATGACATCTTTCCTATATATTACAATACACTAAAACTATAGGAGGTAAGCAGACCAAGTAGCTAACATTGCAAAGCAGCATCTGTGTATATGTATGGCTTAGCTTCTCTCTCTTTTTTTATCTCCAGTACACTGTCCCTATTGTTAGCCTCTTCTCTAACAGCAGAGATGTCATCACACACAGGTGTGCTACAGATCAATGAGAAAGAGTTGACTGCTCTTAGGGCAAGCAGGAAGTCATGAGGTGAAGTACAGTAACTCTGCATGAAATCTAGGTGTTCTCTCGCGACGGCAGATGTGGACTTTTCACACGTGTGATTGTCATCTATCAAGTGTGCTACAGCACAAAAAGGGTAAGATCAAAACAGATCTAAATAAGAGGTAATTTACTCACCAGGGAGAGACAACCCTGACTTTTACTACTGCAGTTAAGTAAGCAAGTGGTAGCAAATGATAAAAGAAAGTTTTCTCCAATAGCTGTGCTAAGTAAGCCAAGTACTTCCCCTACCTATAATAATTACAGCAAATGATTATCCTTTAAGATATTCAGAGATGAACCCTTACAGTAGTAGATAGTATCTAAGATCTTGTTTTATTTTGTCTGTAAGTAGGAGATACATATATACATACATGTATGAGTTTGGCTTGCATTTATCAAGATTCTGTTTTAGTTTTAGGGTTTAAGATTCAAGATTTTAGTTTTGCTTTATTTTGTTCAGTGAATCATACCACTGTTAACAACTGTTTGGGCAAGTTTGATCCTCAAAAACATACTTTGTTTCTAACTTATAATTCACTCTAGATGTGAACTTCAACCAGCAAGAGGCAAGATCACTGGACCCAGGTTGTTGTAAGAACTACAGATGTTTCCTTTTTTTTAATTTATCTTTTTCAGAGTACCTTTATAAACTTCAAGTTTTCTAACATTACTATTCCAAGATGAGTTCTTTAGAACTCCTTAGAGTAAACTCTTTAGCTTACACATAGCTTTAGTTGGTCCAGGAAAAGGTTTTATTATTACCCATTATTTCTATTGTTCCAGTATGCAAGATGTCAATCTTTCAAAGACTTTAGATTCTCAGGGTTGTTTGTTTTTCTTTAGGGCTTGAAGGATTTTGACACCAACTGTCTATGGAACAAATAGATTTAAACCATACGTTTAGAACAAGGACTGACAAACGTCAACCTCTGTGAAAACGAAGCTTCACCATTACTAACAATGGTCACCTTTCAAAAACGGAGCCTGCTGTTTGAGAAATCCCACCGTCTAATGCTTACACCTGAGAAATCTCACTGTCTAATGCTTATGACTAAATATAAATATTTTAAATGTTTAAATATTCTAAAAGAACATCTGCTTTGTAAATTAATACATAGGTAAAAATAATTAGAAGTAAAAGCACAGTAATAAAATACCACTAAAAATCATTATACTCATAAAAGAGAACTTAAATGGATCTAAACCACTACTTTAATTACTTCTTTACAGATACACCATCTAAGATAAGTCCATAGTTGAGTAAGAATTATTTTTATCTGATAATTCAGTTCTATATTCTCAGGTCTACATAAGAAGAAGATACATTAATGGGAAGAAATTAAAATTAAACTAGAAAAAGATGTCAGTTGGGTAAGGGCATTAATCTTCAACAATCAGTGTGGTTCAACAGGAATATAAATAAAAATATCTAATTTCCGCAATTCTAAGTCATGATTGATGGTATGATTCTGCACTGATTGATGTAGAGAAAAGCCTACATTACGTGTTCTTACTGATTAAAAGAAACACCTCAATTTCTGGAAGCCCAAAAAGTAGAAGAGAGAGAAAAAGCACATTTTAAAATTGAGGATATGTAGCTAATCTAGTTGAGGATATGTGAATCTGCAAATTGAAGTTCAACCTTGTATAGTTCCAATCTGAAAAAAAAAGAAGAAAGAAAGGTTTAGAAAAGGAGGAAGAAGGAGGAAAAAAGAAGAAGAGGAAAAAAACCTGGAAAACATGCTAATCATGGACATTTTCATGTACCCTTCAAACTCACCACAGTGATCCCCTATAGTACTGTTGGATCTTAGGGGCTATTATTGTGGCAAAAACGTTATCTATAGTCTGTAGCCCCTCCAAACACACCATAATGATGGCTTCTGGAGTTCCTGTTCTTTCCCATAGTCAATAATTAGCTGATAACTTCAGTGTACTAGAGCTCCCAAAGTCCCTTTTCTGACACCCTAATGATGATTTCATCTAAGGGAGTAGAAACAGCAAGGGGACAGGCATGGATACGACTGGACAAGGGGCAGGATGGGTGTGCTCTGTTACAGGAGTCAAAGTATTTGCCTATTAGTCTTATCTCCTTTCTCAGCACAGACATTACTTGCTAGACTTCACTCTTTTCTCTCCATCACCTATACATTTTTCCTCTCACATGCATTGTCTCACCTGTATGCAAAGGAACATGGCTCAGCCAGGCAGAAGAATGTGAACCAACATGTTAATGGCCAAGTGTTTTCCCATTCCCAGCCCCTAAAACCTCTTAGTTCTTGTGGGGGGATTTTGGTCATTGCAGGTTTCCTTTCTTGCCTTAATATTATGCCCCAGCTTGTCCTTTTCCAGAGGCAACGGTGGGCCCCAACAGCTACGGCTATTTATTTCAACACCAGCTTCCTGCCAGAGCTCTGCCACCTGTAGCTGGGGCTCCATTTGCTATAGAAATGACCAGAGTGATAAGGAGAGAGATGGTGGGGCAAAAGATGGAGTGTTCTACTTCCCACTGTAGAAGGAGGGGAGAAGTTGAAGGCAGAAGAATCAGCATGGGGAGGGAGATGCTTAAGGAAAAGAGAGGCATCTGTTCTCATGGCACAGAATGCACCTGCTCCCCACCTGAACACTCTACAAATTCTACCTCTTGCAAAGGTGGACACAGAATCCGCTCCCAAGGAAGAAAAGACACAGAGCCAAAAGCCCTGCCTTTTAAGAACATCCTAGCATTTGTCTTTGTCTCCTCTGCCAAAGAAACAGAAATGACGACAACTTTGGACAGTGTAAAGGGAATAGGAGTAGACCCCTCTCACTCCCCAAAAAAGAACAAGTCTTCTCCCCAGTAATAGCAACTAAGCTACCTGTCCTCAGTTTTCAGGAGTTATCCACCCAGCCAATGCAGATTTTTACATTTGTATCCATTAGTTTGAAGAGTAAAGAGGGCATCATTAATACAGAACTGTATTCTAAGTCTCAATTAACAGAAGGAAGAAACTAATAACAGGTTAACAACCACCAATGAACCAGGCACTGTGCTGGCTCAAAGAATTTATCCAAGGCCTCACAGCCAGTAAATGGTGGAGCACAAATTATAAACCTGGGTCTTCTGATACCAAAAGAATTGTATTTTCAAATCTGACTTTGACATACAGTCTCAACCAATCTCTAACCACACTTCTGCCAGACTGCTTAATGATATAATTAGTTTTTATGTTCTCCCTTTTCATTCTCTGTATCTGCATAAATTTAAAACCACTAAAGTTATAAGATATTAGAAAATAAGAGGATGTGATGAAGGCCCATCAGGGTCAAAAATGCAAACACCTTCAGGGGCCTGGAGACCGGGCACATGAATGAGGAAATGAAAAACTGTGCTTAATGAAGGAGCCCCAGCCCTAAGTCCTATCCAACATGCAATCCCAAGGACCTATTAGGATTTCTTTCATCTACACTGCTTAGATTCTATACTTTTTGGTTCCTTCTTCTAAAACTTCATGTCCCTTTCTTCCACAATACCAATTTTACATCACAAGAGATTTTTTGGTAAAAAGACAGTCTTTTAAGTAAAGTAAAAAGGAGAAGGTAGAAAGGCAACTTCTCTTTACTGAATACCTACTATGTACCAGGTAGCACACTAACAGATTTACATACACCAACCTCAAGCAACTCCTGGTAAAATTATAAAAACTTCTCTATATACAAGCAAGGAAGCTGAGGGTGACAAAGTTTAAGTAACTTGCCCAAGGTAGAGAAGACTAGATTTGAATTCTGACCAATTCTAAAGTCAACAATTCAATTAACAAAGAGAATTTTAAAATTAAGTTAAATTTAAATTCAAAATACCTAGTGATTCTTCATGAATTTCCATCTGTTAACTGGAAAATGTTTTATTTAACTCATTTGTCTAACCTGACACCTAAATCACAAATTGACTTAATAGCTTTTCAATCTATGATCACCTCCTACCTTTACATGCTTGGTCACTAATCATCTCTTATTTCTGACTAGCCAGGGAGACCATGAAAATATTGTGGCGTTACGTGGAAAAACTTAATATGCCTCCTAGCATCTACATGTGCTTTTTATCTTCATAAAACTCAACAAATATTAGCTAATTAATCCTAGTGAAAGCCCCATAATATGCATAAGATCGGATTCGTTCTCAATGGGCATTTATAAACTAGACAGTTATGGCTTCAAAATTGATGAGGTCCTCAACCCACAAACATTATGAAATACAACCTAGATTCACAACTAGCCCATCTGGAGTCCTGATGAAACAACAGGTTCTCTCTCATCAATTTATTAGACATCAGTGTCTCCTAGAGGTTCCTTTGGGCTATTCCATCGTCTCCGAGCTCACGGTATCCCAGAAAACAACGCCCTTCACGCCTCAAGCAGGTATAACCCAATTTAGATATCAAAGTCTAATTTTTTTATTGAATATAAAATTTTTATATACTGTTAATATTTTTATTTCTCTGATTTTGGCAAATAAAGATTTAAGAAAAAGCTACTTGCTTTTTTTTTTAACTCCAAGCTTTAGGCATATGTGCACATTCATGCAAAATGCCAACACTTCTTGTCTCCCATGTCACTTTATATTCAAACGTTCACTCATAGTATATAAATGATACACATATATTCTCCAAAATCAGTCAATAGAAAGTAGATCTAAACCTCATCTTTGGCATTCATTAGGTTTGTCCCTAGGTGCAAAAGAAAAAAAAAAAAAGAAAAAGAAAAGGTCATTCTTCTACTTGCAAAAGGTATATCTAGTAGTATTTAGAATTTACTTATGACAAAAAAGATGGGTTAAAACTAAAATGACCATGAGAAAAGATTGCCCCAAACATGGAAAGAACCAGCCGATAAAGTCCCCTCAGTGGACTATACATATCAACCTAAGGGGTAGCACAGAGGTGACAGTGTCTTTCAAATAGAAATATCACATTATATAAGGGCCAAGGTAACTCTAATTCAAAAAATAAATACATGACAATTAGAAAACTTTTACACTTTAAAGGTACTTCCACGGTGAAAGTTATACAATGACATATCTACAAGGTTTCCAAGTAACAACTTAAACCTAAGCTTTTCTTCCACACTTACATAAAATTTCTAGAAACCCTATGAAATACTACCATTTTCATAAATATATAAAGATACACTTTGACTTTAGAAACAAAAGACGACAAGTAACTTCCCAGTACAAGGGCAGTAGTGGTGCTCCAAAAAGAACAATGTCTATACGTTCTGATATCCCGCATCCAGGTGAACAAAGGGTGTGAGGAAATGAAACATGACATTTTGTGGAGGATATCTGACCTTGTCATGTATAAAATACCATCTTTCCTGACCCTGTCAAATAAAAAACATCATCTTTTATTACTAAATAGTGAGTACAACTGTCAACTCTCACCTTGGGGCTCATTCATTCTTCCTCATCTCCACTTCATGAGGTTGGAGAGCAGGGTAGGAATACTGGCTTTGCGTATTACTTGGTAAAGATGAACCTGAAAGCTCAATGGTTTCTAAGAATATCAGAAGAAAATTTAGGAGAATTGTCCAATGAACTCTGGGTTGGAAAGAACTCTCCAAGTTTGTTGCTAAATTAGAAATCATAAAGGCTGATGGCTATTATTACTTTAGAAAAAAAGCACTTATGGGAATGCAACCTGGTGCAGCCACTCTGGAAAACATTATGGAGGTTCCTCAAAAAACTAAAAATAGAACTACCCTACGACCCAGCAATTGCACTACTAGGCATTTATCCATGGGATACAGGTGTGCTGTTTCGAAGGGACACATGCACCCCCATGTTTATAGCAGCACTATCAACAATAGCGAAAGTATGGAAAGAGCCCAAATGTCCATCGATGGATGAATGGATAAAGAAGATGTGGTATACATATACAATGGAGTATTACTCGGCAATCAAAAAGAATGAAATCTTGCTATTTGCAACTACGTGGATGGAACTGGAGGGTGTTATGCTAAGTGAAATTAGTCAGAGAAAGACAAATATCACATGACTTCACTCATATGAGGACTTTAAGAGACAACACAGACGAACATAAGGGAAGGGAAACAAAAATAATATAAAACAGGGAGGGGGACAAAACAAAAGAGACTCATAAATATGGAGAACAAACTGAGGGTTATTGGAGGGGTTGTGGGAGGGGGGGATAGGCTAAAAGGGTAAGGGGCCCTAAGGAATCTACTCCTGAAATCATTTTTGCACTCTATGCTAACTAATTTGGATGTAAATTTTTAAAAATAAAAAATTAAATTAAATTAAAAAATAATAATATTAAGATGACCGTTCCAAGGTTATAGCTGTTTTTACCCTTCATCAAAGTGTACACCTAAAATTTGTGTATTTTTATGGAAATTATACCACAATAATGTTAGTTTTACTTTCAAAATACAAGATAATGGGATGCTATTTTTTTGTGGCACAATCTTACAAATATAAAATCAAATGTTTATTGTGTTGTGTTTTGGAAATGTGAATATATTATTGCATTGGTTTAAATACTATTAAAACTGAAAAAAATATTAAAAAAAAGAAAAAGCACTTAAAAATATTGATAATCTACAAACCTGAAAAAGGTATAAGTGTGACAAATTATGATTACATTCCAAGCTTTTTCAAATCGGGTTGAACAAGAAATACAAAATGTTAGAAAAAAATACAAAAAAGAAATGTGGTAGTGATGATTACACGCATTTGTGAATACACACATTTGTGAATATACAATTCAGAAAACCACTGAATTATATAGTTTAAGAAGGGAAATTGTATGGTCTCTGAATTATCTTTCAAACTCTGCAGATGAAAAGAAAAAAGAAAAGAAAGAAGAAAGAAAGGAAGTCAGGAAGGAAAAAAGGAAGGTCTTAAAAAAAAATCTATGTACGTCAATCATGGCAAAAAAAACCCTGCAAATAAAAATTACCACCTTTTGCCCAAGATTACAATACTTATAATGCCTGTTACCAACGCTAAAGTAAACTGATCCAACCATTTAGGAGGCCATTCAAGAAAATGCTTTAATATTTAAACTATTATAACTTTTGAGGTAGAATTCAACTGGGAGTGTCTTTTTTAATACTTAGGTGATACCTACATGAATATACATACCCATTTATCACGTTTGTAAGAACGTATACGAAAATTTGCTAGCAATGGTTATCTGCAACACGTTTGCTTTTTTGATGTGTATCAAAATACCCTATATGAAAATAGCTATCAAACTGTCCTTAGTATGATAATATCCATGGTAAAACATCTGAGTCAAAACGTCACATTATCTACAGCAAGGCTAGGGTAAGGCTGCCATCTGACCTGAAAGCCTTTCTTCTCACACTAGGATACTGGTATCCCCAAGGGCACGCAGTACCATGGAATGTTAGATAGCCATGGATATGGTGATACATCTTCATGGAGTATTAATTTTATTCAATTTTGGAGAAAATGTTGGTTCTTTTCCAAAGGATTGTTTGGGGGGGGGGCTTGTTTGTTTTGTCTTGTTTTTGGTTGCACCAGTACAAATAAAATCGATAGGAACTTAATTTTCCAAACGTACTCATTTTGTGTCTATTTCATCTAAAAAACCTTCAGAATTAAAAAAGAAAAATAAACATTATATGCTGAGAACAGGCCAAAAAATTGGCATTTCTGTACCATCGTTGGATAATTAATAGTAAAAATAACTGCGTTTAAACTGCACACAATGCTGTCTACCCAAAGGACACTTCCAAGTCTAATTTGCAGCTGGATGTTGGAGCCAATGAGGCATGAGCTGAACTATCTCAGGGAACTTTCAGAAAGTCTCCTTAAATTATTTCTAGTTATGGGAGAATGAAAACTTGGGAGGACCCCTAAATCTCCTGACTTTCTGATGACTATCCAGAACCACCAGTGATAGCTCTAGCCACCTCCTAGGTTCTTTTACATGAGAGGGAAATCTCATTTAAACCATTACTTTCTGTGTGTGGAGCTAAATGTAAACCCAGACGATATAAATAAAATCAGGAAAAGCCAGGCACTATTCATGTGAAGACTGTTTCAAAGTGAAACAGATACATTTTTGTGGCAAAAACAGACTGCGCCCAGGGCCTGGACCCCGCCCCACTGCACCAGTCCTACTCCAGTCCTACTCAGAAGGAACCAGAAAGCTAGAATTTGTGATTTCAGGTCCAGTCCCCTATGAAGCCCACACAGCTAACTTTCTTTGAAACTAACTTACAAAAACTCGATAAAACAAAACAAAAAACCCCACGATGTTTTGCTTCTGTTTTTGACTGTATGCTTTAAAAACCAAAATAATTTTAAATTTATTTTCAACAGGGAATGTGCCTCGATAATGAGAAAACAGAAATGTGAACTTGAAACAAGGGAAAATACACAAAACAACGAGGTGCATTTGCAACAACCAGAAGTCATGCAATGCCACAACTGACCTGATCACAAAGGTCATGCATACTGTCAGGAAAATTATGAAGAATGCTAGAAAACATTTATGGCTAAAATAAGAGGTTTTGTGATTTAGAGAAAGCAAAAGAGCACATAGAAATTTGCATAAAGCATCCTTCAAGGATTCGTAACAGAATGAGCAAAAATGGGGAACAGCGCACAACAGAAACTTTGGCATTGATGTGACCACAATTTGTTCTAGAAGACAAAGAAAAGGTGCAACCAATCTAAAAGGGGGAAAATGTAACCTTGGGTTATCAGACTATTGTAAAACATTCTTGAATTGATGCATTAGCTTGCTGAAAATGCCGTAACGAAGAACCATGAATTGGTAGCTTCAACAACGTAAGTTTATTGTTTCACAGTCCTGGAGGACAGAAGTGCAAGACCAAGGCTGTCGTCAGGGTTGGCTCCTCTGAGTGCTGAGATACACAGAGGGCTCCAGGTCTCTGGCCTGGCTTCCGCTGGTTTGCGGGCAATCTTTGGCATTCCTCAGCCTCCGCTGCCACCACTCTGATCCACCTCCATTTCCATCTGGTGTTCGTTCTGTGAGTACCTGCCTGTGCCCTATTTCCCCCATTTTTAAGGACACCAGCCCTATTGGGTTAGGGGCCTACCCCATTCCAGTATGAATTCATATTTGCTAATTACATCTGTGATGACTATTTCCAAATAAGGGCACATTGGAGGTATTGAGGAGTTAAGACTTCAATATATGAACTTTGGCAGAATACAACTCAACCCATTAACAACTGGTGAGAGGTCAGCTTCTCTGAAAGTAAGAGGATGTTAACAATTAATTGTGCCATCTGGTATTGATTTGTATTTGTATTTGTATTTATATATATATGTCTGTGAAACGTGTGAATTTACAAATCATATGATCACAAATAACTACTGAGTTAGCTGAGAGCTCTTAGTGGTAATGACTAGGACTACTATTCAGCCTGAACACAACAGCAGCCACTTACTCATCCACTGAATACACTGGCTCCTCTCAAGTATCTCCCTGTGCTCAGTGAGTTTGGTGAAATTGGAAACATTTAAAAGCATTAGCAATGGTCACTCATCATTTTAGAAAACCCTGAAATGAAAAGGAGAATGACTTTGAAAGCCTGCTCTACTCACTACACAGTTGTACTCCCCAGAATGGTCCACTCGGTTTTCAAATTCAGCATTGGCAAGCAATATGGCTATATAGTATCTAAAAAGTCATTAAAACAATTCATAACTAGTAATGATACTTTTGAGAATTCACGTTAAGAAAATCATAAATAGAGAAAAAAGTTTATGCATAAAAATGTTCACCGCAGTGTTATTTATAACACTGGAAAGTAATGAACAACAACTGTATGAGTAATGGAGATGGTCAGCCAACTACAGCATCACCAGGGTAATACTAAGCAGCTAGGACTGAATAACACATGAGGTTACTGATTTTTGTGTCGCTTCCCCTACTCGTTCTCCCAGAGTGAGTAGACAGTGTATGTCCCCCTGTTGCCTCTGGGGATGGTGTCTCAGAAGGTCAGAGGCAGATACTGCTTACAGACAACCTGACTTCCTCACACCTTCTGGAAGCCTGTGCACCTAAATGGGATTAGATCAAGTGTTCTTGTCGGTGGGAATGGAAGAGAGAAGCATGCCTTTGACAGCTGTGAGATCCTGGCAGCATCAGGGAGGCCTATCCAAGCCAGGAATAAGGGAGCCCTATGGCAGTGGGCGGCCTGGTAGGAGAAAGGGTTATTTGGTGGGGCTATGCAGAGATCCAGTGGCCACAGATTTGCCAGGATTCCCATACTCCACACGACAGTGAAGGTACAGATCCTTCAAACGTTGAAGGATCATAGTGGCTTGCTACCGAGCTATTAGTGGTGATGGCACAAAAACTCCTAACTAGGGGATCTCCATAGTGGTATGTAACCCCCCTATACACACTACAGGATCTTTGCCAGGCCCTGGGAAGAAAAAGCTATAGTTGAGAAACTGAACACCCCTTTCCCTAACCTGTCAGAGCAGCCTCCTAGATTTAGAAGGAGAAAAAAAGTACAAGTCTCTTGCATCCCCTAGTTTGTAGATTAAGAATCATATGTCCTACCTAGCCATTAGAATGGTATGAGAACATTACAATTATGTGAAGAAATTTGTAATGTTGTGGGGAAAAGGCAGAGTACAAAAATATACGAAAGTCTGATGGCATATATATATAGTGTTGTTTTAAAGCATATAAGGAAAAACGCCTGTAAGGAAATACATCAAAATGCCAATAGCTGCTGCGTCCTCTTTTTCAGAGGCCTGGGAAGAGGGAATATTGTTTTTCTTTTTTCTATGATATGGTTATAGTACTGCCAAAATGGAAAAATGATTCAAAACAAACACAAATGACTAAAACATTCTTTCGTTTCAAACCTACATTAAGTCGATTTTGGATTCATGTAGCCTTGTTGACTTTCATGATAAATTTTGTTGGTACAAAAGTTATAGTTTAGTGGTGGGTTTACTGGATTTTAAGCAGGTATACCACAAAGTAGAAACATTAGGAAGAAAAGGTCTTTTTCATTACGTTTATTTGAACTTTCAAATTTACTTAAGAATTTACTTAAGATTTGTTACTTATAACCAGTCAAAACACAATAACATCTGTTTTTATAAAGGACTTAATTTGATCTAGAAATCTTTGGTTTCAGTATTGGGTAAATATATAGGTTTGACAATCTTTTAACAACTGAAAAAAAAAATCAATGTTTGAGATGCTCCTTCAGAAAAGTAGAAATATATGGTACACCACCCAAATTAAGCTAACATTCCAAAGAAAATCAGTATTTTCATTAACATACTTATAACGCAATGATTTCAATATGAAAAATGGGAATTCATTTTCTGTTCTTTGGTTTTTCAGAGAGGGATGTTTCTCCTTTTAATTTTGGGAAACAGCATGGTGGCTAGTGCTTATAAAGATAGAAAACCTGGATTTGTATCTTGGATTTCTCCCCAGCTTTGTGACCAGTTATATATTTTCTACACTTTGCATACCTCATTTTTTTCCCCATCTGTAGTACTGGGATAATATAAGAACTGGCCTCACTGAGATACTGTGAGGATTAAATACTATATGTAGAAGTACACAGGTGCAAAATGAGCTCCAAAGAGCACCCAACAATATATGACTCTACTGTGATTATCCTTTCAGAAACAGGACTTGGTCTCAAAAGATTCCCAGGGCACCTGCGTGGTTCAGGAGGTAAAACATCCACCTCTTGATTTCAGCTCAGGTCTTGATATCATGATTTGTGAGATCCAGAGTGGAGCCTGCTTGGCATTCTCTACCTCTCTCTCTAAATAAATAAGCTTAAAAAAAAAAAAAAAAAAGGAAGGCTTCCCCTCATTAAGGGCAACAGCAAAACTGTAATGTAACTCACAAAAGTCACTTTCTGTTTAGAAATTCCCAGTTGTTTCTTATAGTATTAAAAACTATCTTAGAAGAAAATGCACTCAGTTATAGACTGGTTTCTCTTTACTAGACTACAGTATTTAATATCTAGTTAACTGAGAAAGAAATGCTAAGCAGAAAATTAAGCAGATCCAGTGCTCTGTAAGTTTTAATACATCTGGTCTACCAAAAGTATTAAGTTCAGACAGTGCATGTATAGACAAATATTCAAAGTAGGATTCCAAGCAGGATATCTAAGAGTTAAATGTAATGTGATTTTTAAAAAAAAGACTATGTTTTTTCCAAAGAGGCAAAATTAAAATGTTTATATTTTTAAACAGTGAAATGAAGGCATCGTATCAGTACCTTTTACTTTGCTTATGGTGAAAAGGCTTTCTCATGATTTACTCGGATTGGTTTATTCATGTAAAAGTCAGGCGTCAAAACTCAAATGTTTATAGAAATTAAGCAGGTAAAATAAAGGAGGAAAGCAGCCAGGGTGGGCATGCTCAGCCTGACATTAAAGGGCAACCAACCCTTCATCTTAGCAGGAAGGAGTAACAGGGAACAGTGGCAAATCCAGGGACCTAAAGAGGTGTCCCATCAAAAGAAGGTCGCTGCTCTGGACAAGGCAGAACTCAAATCCAGAAGTGCCAGACATTCTGGTCTCACCACCCCCACACCCCATAAAGAATAAGAAAATAACTCCATTTTAAGAGTTAGGAACTAATTTAATTAAAAACAACAACAACAAAAATGTAGGGGCCAAACAAAACACTTCACAGGGCCAAATTTGGCCTGGGTGCCAGTTTGTGACCTATGATGTAAGTGTTCCCAATCACCTAAAACATTTTCAGTAACATCCTTTGGGAATGTTTGAAACAGAAAAAAAATTATACATACATCCATTTTAATACATCTACTTATTTTTTAAGTCAAGAAAAAGTACCTGAAAACTAGGGTAATAACTCACGTATCTGTAATCAAAATACCCCTAAAATGCTGCCCATGCACACGTAGTCCAAAGCCAACCAACCGGCAAAGCAGCTTCTGAGCAGAAAACCACTGTTGTCACAAATCCGTGCACTGGATTTACATGGAAATCTCTAGTGCTGCCCCCTCCTAACTTTCTTACTCTTGATTTACATGTTTTACAATGAGTTGGCCAGTGGAGTAGGGCTGCTGAAGACAGTCCCATTGATCACAGATTTCAGGGTAAGAATGAGGATAACTGGAAGACTCAGAGGGTGACAGCACCAAGCAGCCAATGTCACAGCCTGAGATCTTTGTGGAAGGGTCTTGTTGCCCAATATGACTCAGGGAGCTCAGAGTATTACAAGGGTCTTTACTAAAAGGACGTGGTGGTTTTTCTATTCAGCACAACAGTTCAAACTAGTACTATTAATAACACACAACACACACACACACACACACACACACACACACACACACACTCTCTCTCTCTCTCTCTCTCTCTCTCTCTCTCTCTCTCTCATGGTCTGGGTTCTTAAGACAAACATACATAATTGATCAGCATTACATTTCAGAAAGATCTCTGTTTAATTCAACAAACATTTATAGGAAATCTATTATGTGCAGGGCTCTGGGCCACTGCAAATACTTGGTAAGAATTATTTTAAGAGCTGATGTTTCTGTGTAGGTGAGTCTACATCTCTGACATGCCTCATAATTCTGAAACTGGTCTGTTTTTTCCATAAGAGGTTAAACACTCCAGCTATCCAGAAAATCAGATGTGAACATTTAAGAGTTCCTAATGGTAGAGATAAGGGTTTGGTTTTGCTTCAAATCAGAACTGTGACTACAGATAACAAATTACAGAAAAAAAAAAATCTGATGTTTAAGGACTTTAGCTATCAGTGAATTGATCAAAAATAAGTTTGCTCCAATAAGCAATCACTCAAATAAAGCTTGGGGGCAGTAACTATGGTCAAAATGTTTGTGTAGATGGACTAGATGTTAATAAAGGGTCTGTTCGCTGATGGCACATTCTCATGAAAATAGGAGGCTTTATCCTCTCCCTCTTAGCTACTAGTGTCTAGGAAGTAAGAAGCAGCAATTAACCTTCAGCTCAATGCACACAAAGAACTGTAGAAATCAGAGATGCCTGGTTTTGTTCTGCTGAACTTCTTGTGAGTTGGCATTTAAGAACTGATGCTATGCATTTTTTCTGTTATTAAGGTGTGGTTATTTATTTCTCTAAAATACATAATTCCTAAGCCTAGAGAAGACATGAGCTACTGAAAATTAGAAGTAAAAAATCTGTAGGTGACTTTTTAAATAAGTTATTTCTAAGTCTTCACTAACTCACTATAACACAGAGTTCTGTTTCATTTTTAAATTTTCGTTGTTTTTACTTTACTCCAAAGAGTTTTAGATTTCAAGTAAATTAAACATTAAGGTGAGGAGAGCATTTCCTCTATCACTTAGAATGAGTCTAAGTTTGGCTTTTAAAAGCCCAAGAACAAGACTACAGTACACACAAAATAAAACTCTTCCCAGAGTCAAGCTTTGTGACATATGCAAGGAGCCATCAAGAGCAAGAAGGAGTGCAGTTCAAATTAAGAAACGCTGGAATTGTCAACGGAAAAGAGAAAGCAGAGCTGAAAGGGGGAGAAAAGGGAGAGGCTTATAGAGGAAATCTATCATATCATTTCTTTAATGTCATGGCTACCTCGAAGCACCAACTAGCAAGATACTAAACACTGAAAAGCACAGCAGAAAGTTCTCCGTTAGAGTGCTCCATACATGCACTGTGACAGGAATCAAATGGCACAAAATAAAACAACTCTGAGAATACACCTGTATTTCACATCTGATGAGGCCCTGGTTTGCTGATCCATAATAAGCCCCTTATGAGCTAAGCTGTGCTTTCACTATAATCCTTTCCCACATATCTGAACCTGCTGTGGGATTTTTTTAAACTGCTATTAGCAGTGACTAAAACTTCTAATCCCCTGCTATGCCTTTATTATTAACACATACAATTATCATGCTGTAGCATTAAAGAACTGTGAAAAACCTTATCTTATTTCTAAATCTCACTATTTCTAAAAGAGTAACAGTAGGATTTTCACAGAAATACTATTTCAGTCATTTTGTCTGTATTTTTACTGTAAATTACTTCAGCTATAAGGTTAATTGGCATCTCTTATAGGCCATGAGAAACTTCAAAGTACCTGGAATGAATCCATTACTAATGCAACTACTTAAGATATAAAGTAATCTTTCTTTAGTTTACTAAAGACAAGAGCAGATTTTCAGCCCATTCCTGGAAAGAAAAATAGAACCCATTTTGGAAATTAATATGGTAGCTGGGCACAGAAAGGAGTTCATTTGACTCCATGGTGATTATTAAATCAAGTATCACAGCTTTTTCCCTAGTCAAACTGAGGCAAGATTACGAAGCAGCCCAAATTCTGCAAGCTGCAAAGCAGAAACATATGTTCACCATGCCAAAACTTGCAGGGCTCTGAAGCAAAACTCACGGTACTCTACTCCTTACTGCCATGAGTAACTTATCCCCCACCACCTTCCTTTTATGCCTTCAAGTCCTTATTATTTAATCTCAGGGTCAGTTATTTGCCTTTATCAGTCTCTGTGTCACTGAACAAGAACTGCTAAGCCATAAGGAAATTTGAACCCTTCAGCCCAAATTCAGGGTCTCTGCAGCTCACTGAATCAAGCACCAAGGTGGTAGGGGGGCATCCCCATTTTCTGACCTACCCAAACTCCAGTGTTAGAGAGGTAAGAGTAGTAGTGGCTGCCTTCTCCCTGCTGACATCAGCCCTGACTGGCATGCTGTTGGTCCCCTGAATTTTACTGAGTGGATTATTTTTAACCCTCAAGGTTTGGGGTAGAGTTGGATGGTATGAAGCCCAGTTTTCTCCGTGTGTTTGTAGACAATTCCAACCTAAGCTTTTGGAAAATAGGATGAAAACTTCCTATGAATGAGCAATGAAACTCCCCCAAAGAAGAACTGTAAAGGTATATGAGAACGAAGATCAATTAGAGGGCCAAAGTCACTAAGTGACAAACTCACAAACACATACACACACAGTCCAAAAAAAAAAAAAAAAAAGCAAAGGAAAAAGAAAATGTAATAATTAACTCACAGTCTTCTCTTTTTGTGGTTGGGGCATTTTAAATTATGACTTCTCCCTGCAAAGTCAGGAGGCAGCGTGGTACTCGGTTCAGCTACAAAAATTACAAGGCTGGTTGCATTCCTGTTTGCTGGGCCAAGGAGTAAAGTTGTTGACAACTCCTGATATAGCTTTAAATTAACTGAATGACAAGCAAGCCATAAGCTACATCTAGGAAAAGGATGACAGACCCATGTTTTATTGAAAACTTCACAAAGAATAGTTCTAAAACCCTTACTCTTTTTTTCTAAGACTGACTTTACTCCAACAAGACAGAGAAACTTCCATTCCATTTCTCTTCAAGTACCACCAATGGCTACTTGAAGGGTTAGATCTTCACAAATACTAACACCTAGAGTTTCTAAACTTGCTAAAAATACTCAAATGTATTCCTCATATACAGTTTGATTAAAATATTATTTGAATTATAGATGTAATATGCTGCAATAGTGGAATTTTAAGTAACATCAAAGCTAGTAACTCAAGAAATCTAAACAACATACAGGCAACGTGGCTGGAAAAAGCATGAGCTTTAAAGCCAGACACCAGGGTTAGAGATCAAACTTCACTGGGAGCTACACAAATTTAGCAAATTATTCAATCTCTAATTTATAAAACGGAGCTACCACTGTGTCCCAATGATAGAACATACCTAACACACATGGAACTGTGCTTGGCACCTCGTCAGCATTCAATAAGTGCTGGCTGCTCAGAGCAGGAGCTGGACAACAGAACGTGGCCAGCCAGGATTTGAGTCCATCTTGTCTATCTCTAAAATCCCAGTGTTTCCACTGAGCCTCTGGTATTAGTCTGAGGTCCACGCTGCCACTATTGCTCAACACGCTTAATATAATTAAGAGGTTTAGAAATTTTAAAACTAGATGATGAAATCTGAATTCTCTTGAGGAAGAACCAGGACAATACACATGATCAAGATTTGCTTCTCTGCTGGATCTGAATCTGACTCTAAGAATGGAAAGAAGAGTAATTAACCCATTAAACAAGCTGGCTCCTTTTAACATTATTCCAAGGCCATACAGGATTAGCAATTCTTCCAGATTACTTTCCACTGATTAGCAAAGGATTAAAGACAAACAAATTCAAGTTGGTTTTCAGATGCACAAAATTAAAGATTGAGAAAACTTGGTATTTTCAAAGCATGCACCAGTGAAGGATTTCTTTTTAATTGTTCTTTCCAAAACTTTTAAACATTCAGTGAAATAATCTCAATTTGCTTCGCTTTGTTCTTTGCTTTCAAATACTGTAAATGGCTGGATTCCAGATAGAGTAGTTATCCTCAAATGCCTTCCTATGAGGCCTGCCAGATTCTGTGGTTCAGAAGTAATTTAAAAGCAGAAATGTGTAACAAATGAGACCTAATGGAAAACACTAGATGCTTTATAGTTAGAAAGATCACTTCTTTTTTTCCAGCAAGAAACAGACAATACATATACACACATGTGCACATGAATGCATACACATACAGATGCATGTAAACAAGACAGAAAATGAACTGACACATGTTTTACTTCTCTTCATTGTAGACACTAATTAGTAAGAGTAAAAAAATATATGTACACTGTTGTTTTTCAAAAGAAAATGAAATTCATGATGCAACTATTAACCAAACTCAACAACAACACTAAATCAAAACAGAATATCTGGGATAATACAACCTTTACCTTATGGGTTTTTGTTTTTCTTTTTGTTTTGGGGGGGGAGGTGTAAGTTGGAAAGCACATTCCCTGAGTGTTCACAAACCACTTTTTTACGTAAGACAAATTCTTCCTCCATATAATGAAACAGCTTTTTAATGGCTTGTTCACAAGAAGAAATGCCTATCTAATTAGCGAGATTTCCATCACTAGTATTCAAGCAGAAGCTGGGATGTTCCAAAGGTAATTCACATGCTAGATAAAGGTTAATTAAACCTGGGACTACCGCACTGTGTTCTTCTGGATTTGTTCATTCATTCATCTTTCTTAATATTCATGAAATGCTCACTAAATGCCAGGTACCCTACCTACCTACCGCACACTATATGTACCACAAAGGACAGACCTAGCTCCTGCCTTCCTGGAGCCTAGAGTCCAGTAGGGAAGATGAAATACAAACATTTACAAACATGATGAATGCTATATGGGAGATTAGGAAAGAAACCTACGCTGGAGGCAGAGAGACATTTTCTACTAAAACCACCTGAGGGAAAAACTGAAGTTAGCTATATAAGCAAAGTGTGCATAAGCAAAGTATGTATAAGCAAAGTGTGAGTGAGAAGTGAAGAAAAGCCAGGATGGCTGAAACGGAGGCAGAGAAGGGTGAAGCCTGCAAAAGAAGGCAAGGAAATGACCTTAATGAACACAATTAGGCGTGTGTGGATTTTATCACATGAGCAATGGAAACTATTAAAAGATCTTAAGCTCTGAAGCAATCCTTAGACTGGCTCAGGAAATGTGGGTAACATTGTTTAATGGAGAGAATGGAGGCAGGAAGATCAGAGGGGAAGCTATTACCATGGTCCAGTTAGGAAAGGATGGTGACATGGCCCAAGGAAATGGCATTGATGATGGCTGAGTAAACAGATTCAAGGATACCTATCTTGTTACATATGGTAACATTGGATGTGAGGGTGAGCAGTGTCAAAGAAAATGCACAGGATTCTGGCATGGGCAACTTGTTAAATGAAGGTGTCTTCATGGGATGTGAACATTGGAGGCAAAGCAGATTGGGACTAGGAAAGGAAGGTAATATGCTTAGCTTCAAACAGGTTAAGTCTGAGGTGCTTCCTAGGTACATGGATAAAGGGTCTAGAGCTCTGAAAAAGTTGAGGGCTAAAGAAGAGGATTTGGTCTTTGTGAGCCAGATCTTTAGGGTCCAATATGGCAGCCATTAGCCACATGTGTCTATGGAGCACCTGGGATGCCACCAGACCAAACTGAAATGTGCTATAAAAAAAAAAAAATACATCCTAGGTTTAAGAGAAATCTATATGAAATGTAGGATCTCGTTAATAATTTTTATATTGATTGTATGTTGAATGGATAAGATTTGTGATGTATCAGTTGAAATAAAATTAAAATGGATTCCTTTTTTAAGTATAGTTGACATACAGTATTATATTAGTTTCAGGTGCACAATATAGTGATTCAACACTTACATACATTATGAAATGATCACCATCTTCTGTTTCTTTTCACCTTTATAATGTGGCTCGACTAAAAAATTTAAAGTTACATGGGAGTTTTGCCATTCTATTTCTAGGGGTAGCACTGGTATAGACAGTAACTGAAGTTTAGAAGAGTCAGGGCACCTGGATGGGCTCATTTGTTTAAGTGTCCGGCTTCTGCTCAGGTCATGATCTCGCGGTCCATGAGTTCGAGCCCCATGTCAGGCTCTGTGCTGACAGCTCAGAGCCTGGGGCCTGCTTTGGATTTTGTGTTTCCCGCTGTCTCTGCCCCTACCCTGCTCACACTCCGTCTCTCTCTCTTAAAAATAAGTAAGCATTAAAAAAAATTAGAAGAGCAGGGGCGCCTGAGTGGCTCAGTCAGTTAAGTGACCGCCTTTCAGCTCAGGTCATGACCTCACTGTTAGTGAGTTTGAGCCCCAAGTAGGGCTTTGTGCTGCCAGCTCAGAGCTTGGAGCCTGCTCTGGATTCTGTGTGTGTGTCTCTCTCTCTGCCCCTCCCCGCTTGTGCTCTGTCTCTCTCTGTTTCTCAAAAATAACACAAAAACATTAAAAAAGTTTTTTTTAATTAGAAGAGTAAGGAAGACCATTAATGAGTCTGGTCTCTGTTGAAGCTGCAGGATTCAACACACGTAAGATGAGTGGGATGAAGAGGAGCTGAGAGAGAACATGAAGTGGATCAAGCTGGATAATGTGGTGCAGTCGAGGGCAAGACCAGCACAGGCTCTCTGGCCAGCAGAGATTGCACAAGAGGGTCAAATTCTGCTGGGTAGTCAAGTCAGACAAGGACTGAAAAGCATATTTCAACTAGAACACAGAAGAATAAATGGGAAATACTACTTTACTAAAAAAAAAAAAAAACCATCATTGGGTGCACCTGGGTGGCTCAGTCGGTTAAGTGTCCGACTTCGGCTCAGGTCATGATCTCACGGTCTGTGAGTTTGAGCCCCGCATCGGGCTCTGTGCTGACAGCTCAGAGCCTGGAGCCCGTTTCAGATTCTGTGTCTCCCTCTCTCTCTGCCCCTCCCCTGTTCATGCTCCGTCTCTCTCTGTCTCAAAAATAAATAAACGTTAAAAAAAATTTTTTAAAAACCCATAATTGTATTACTATAACTTAATTTTCTTGAGTTTCTGTATATTTTGCCACAAATTTTCAAATTCTTACTGTATTGACTTCCAAATGGCATATTATTTTAAATCAAAGGTTTTCACCTTTTATTAACCTATCCTTGTCACCACCACCCCCAAAATGCTCCTTCAGTATTATGTGAAATCCCTGATGACTGAAAACAAATCAAAGAATAGAAGAAAAAAAACTCTACTGTTTTCAAACTAAAGCTCCTTTTGCCCCATGAGTCACATATTCCCTCTACTAAGTCATCCTTGTTCATCACCATATCATCACTGATAATCTACAAAATTCTTCAAATTCTAAAATTATATGCATCTTTGTTAATATCCGCATTAATTCTTCATTCCATCCTCAATAAAATCAGTGTTCCTGTAAGATATGGTGGCCTCACTAAAAGCACCCGTTGTGAAAAAAGCACACGTCTGCACATTTTTGTCCAATTTGACTTTCCCAAAGCATTTAATTCAACACATATTTATTGAGAACCTACTGTCTACCCCCAGTGAGCTTCCAATCTGTGGCACAAAAAACAAGTATCATAATAACAAACAACCATCATAGCAGCAGTGGTTTATAAGGCTTCCAACTGCCAGTCATTGCACCATCCAGCCCTTTACACCAATTAATTTATGATATTCACAATCAACTCAGGTCTATTTTAAATATGAAAAACTCAAGACTGAGCAGCCACTCCTCCAAGCCACACTCTGCCTAAGTAAATCTAATCACCTGATTAGGCTTTAATTTACATCCTCCCCCCACCCCCCCAGCTGTATCAAGTCTGAACTTGATGTTACAAGGCTCTGTCCTCCCTGAACAGCACCTACCATGGTGGTAACTCACACTACGTGATTCGTGTCTGAGTCACCTACTTGTTCTAGACATTTCATGACGGCAGGGATTGTATGTTTTTATGTCCTCAGACCTAGAGAAATATCTGGAACATACTCATTAAGTACTAGTTAAATGAATCAAAGTAAACTTTCCAAATCCAAGAAATTTATTCATGTTCAGACCCGAACTTTTATTTTCACCAAAGAAAAATCTTTTATTCTCATCTGCCTTCTTGTATAGGGCAGAACAAATGTAACTGTAACTTCCCAGGGTCATCATTCTAAACTCTAATTTTTGTACTTTGTTGTAAATGCAGTGATGCCATTGGGGAGCTAATGAGGTTTATAGGGTCGTTTGCCTGGATAACAGATAGCTCCCTAATTGCTGTGCTAAGTGCTTGTATGGGTTTTAATGTCCTACCCTACCACTTCCAATATGTTTGTTCTTATCCCCTAATTTACTGCAAATATACGATAATCCAAGAAACCTGATACTTGTTTACTGACTTTATGAAAAGGGCATGAATTTTAACGCAGAGATTTTGTTATATCTATTTTAAAGACTAGAATGTCTTCTCTGCACTCTCCCTTCAGATTGTTTCAAGCCTTAAGATTAACTTGTTACTCTATCGTTGCTGCATTCATAGCAATAATATCAAGCACAAAGAAAACAACTAGAAAGAGAACGAAATAGCCGAACATACACTAAACTAATTTACCCAATTATTATTTAGAAGTGGAAACAACTTCCAAAAGCCTGGAGGAAATGCTTCCTTACTATTAACCACTATTAACCGGGAACCTGACACGGATAAAACAACAGTTTCGAATGTGTCACTTTTTGGTATAGAAAATTCCACTACATAATCCTTCATATTTCTGGTATTAAAGTGTTCTCCCTCACAAGAGTCCTCTTTGTTGCTCATCATTTTATTTGGCTTTCTTCCTTTTTTTTTTTCTGGTTTCATTATGTCTCTCTTGTACTATAACTTGGGTCTGAAATATAGCAACTTTCCAGGGACCCCTCATGATTTTGACTGTTGGAAATGTTAAGGTCAGCTAGAAAACCAGCCTAAAATAACAGAAATTGTACTCAGAGAAGGGTGTATGATGAATGTTTATCATCTTCTTTAGTGTAGCCCCACAGGGTTCCTGCAAAAAGGGATCACAAATGCCTACAGAGATGCATCCTGCTCTAGAGCTGAACAAACCTGTTAATGAGAAATGTCTCCCTTCTGTGAAGGCTATGTTAGTTGCTTGGGAAAGGAGTTCATAATGACCACTTTCCTTAGTGTTTACAACACGTTTGATTTTTTTGTCGTCAATGTTAATGTATGACATGCAATATCCTAGTTAATTTCATGGCTTCATTTCCCATTAGACAATTTTCCATTATTTGCTAAATTTCTTCGAGTCCCCAGAAAAGTGTAAAAGAAAGGTTTATAGTGTATATTGTTGGTATCAAATAACACTACAGTATACTGCTCCCAATGTAATGTTATGAGGCTGAGGGAAAATGTCTGGAGGAGGAAGAACAGATACATAAACATAAAGTTGAGGAAATATGCAAACAAGGGTCCCATTATACAAGTGGGAAAATAAACCAAGAGGCCCCAAACTACAATATAATTTCCTTTCCTGAAAGACAAGTACCTTACTATAAATAAAAACAGGAAACATTTACTTATTGCTTAGAATGTGAGCTAGTATTGTGCTAAATGTGTTATGTTATATCCTTACTAACTCTATAGGCCAGGGAATTGGACATTATGCCCATTTTATAGATGAGAATACTGAGGCTGAGAGAGATTAAATTGCTCAAGAAATAATTACAAAGTACAGAAGAAGGTCTGTTTGAATCCAAAGTTAGTGCCCTTACAGATGACCATTTTGAAATTATTTGTACTCTGACCTTCCATTGCTGAATATGAGAATTTCTAAGAATTGCAGATGGTGGGAATGAAATCCTATGTTTATATCCATAACATATGAATAAGACTTTTAATTGCTATACGTTTGGATAGACCATACACACACACACACACACACACACACACACACACACACACACAGACACACACACACACAGGCTACGTATGCTTTAACTTTTCAAATAACTGGCCCTAATGCATTAAGGGAAGAAGCTCAAAGGTTTAGAAATCTCTCTAAATGGCTATTTTTTAATTCTTAAACTCAATTATCCAAATTATACCCTCATTCAGGCCATGCTATTTTCTCAGACTACTAGATTAGTCTCCTAACTGATCCCCTCAAAAAAAAATTTTTTTACATAGCTACCACAGTAAAATATCTAAAACACAAATTTAAAACTGTGTCTCCTCTGCTTAAAAGCCTGTAAGATTCCCATCAACTACAGAAACACTCTAATCTCCTTGGCATGGGATGTAGAGCCCTTAGTGGCTGGTTCCCATCACTCACCTGTCTTAAAAAAGGGTGTGAACTCAAGGGTAAGAAACTAACAAGTTTTTAAAAAAGGGTGTGAACTCAAGGGTGGGAAACTAACAAGTTTTACTCGCTCAATCAATGTTTATGCAGATTAATTAAATTAATAGCCATAAACTTGGTACAAAATATTCTTCTATCCTTATATTCTTTTTTTGTTTTTTATTCCCTTTTTCCATCCTGAAACCATATTGCATACATCTCTGAATGCCAAAAGAATCTGGTGTGTAGGTGTTGAATAAAACTATATTGTATACATCTATACAACTATATTGTATACATCTATACAATTATATATATGTATACAAATATACATATGTATATATATATACAACTATATTGTATACATCTATACAACTATATTGTATACATCTATACAACTATATATGTATACAAATATACATATGTGTGTGTATATATATATATAACTATATTGTATACATCTATATTGTACACATATATACAATTATATTGTACATATCTCTCAATGCCAAAGTATCTGGTGTGTAGGTGTTCAATAAAAAAACAACTATAAAATCCTTACCAGTCTCCTGTTTTTATGTTTCAATGTCCTCAGGTAACACTTAAAAGGTGTTGCATAAGAAATCCAAATCTGTTTTAACATCCATTTCATGTTCTAGGCTAACTTGTCTTTTCTAATATGTAAATTTCCTTCTTTCTTCTCGCTCCTCAGGAACATCTAGTACCTCACCCTAACACCCTACCCTCTACCTTTCTCAGTGGCACAGTGGCAAGAGTCCTGCAGGGCCCTTTGGCCCCACTGCTAAGGACAACCCTGGGGAGGCTATCAACCACCTGAGGGCAGGGACAGACCCTTGGTCACTGTGTATCCCAGCATCTTCCCAAGGCAGTTGCCAGGTGATCAGCAAGTGCTTGTTGAGTAAATGAGGGAATAAAAGAGCAAATAAATTGACTCACAGTGAGTGAGTCTAGGTCTCCTCAGTCATGAAAGAGTAATAAATGTTTTAGCTAAAAATATTGTCATTAGATCTTGCAGGTAGTATTACTACGTCATAGGAGACATTCTCAAAATTCAGTCCCCATTCATTTTTTTATATATATCACTGACAAATAACATTATATTAGTTTTCAGTATATGCCATAATGATTTGATTATACAATCAAATATTGTATATATAATCAAATATTATATTGCAAAATGATTACCAGAATAAGTTTAGTTACACTTACCACCTCACACAGTTACAATTTTTTTCTGGTCATGAAAACTTTTGAGATCTACCCTCTTAGCAACTTTCAAATTTATAATACAGTACTGTTAACTATAGTGATCATGTTGTACATTGCATCCCCAGGACTTAATCTTATAAGTGGACACTCGTCCCTTCTAACTGCCTTCACCCATTCTGCCCACTGTCCACCTTCACCTCTCCCACTCTCACCTCTAGTAATCACCCAGGTGTGGTCTGTATCTACGTCAGTCTCCATTCTCTTTTTAAAGCCTTGGTTGATCAAGTACCTAAGTTCAGGACACTGAAATGGTGGATAATTTGTGGTTGAAGAAGAAACGAATTTTGGAATTCCAATGGAATTATAGGTGACTCAATCTTTCTGACTTGCCAAAGGAAGGAGGGGGTGATAAATCAGATCTGCTTCTTTGGAAGCTTCCTTAAGCCATGAGATGGATTTTACAACATTAGTTCTGGAAGAACAGTGTCCTACTCATTTTCCAGCAAAGAAACACTTGAAAATATTGTTCTGGATTTCTCTTTCAGTTTTTGGAAGTCATTTTGAGAAAAAGTAATTTGTGGAGTGATACTTATGGGATGTTACTTTATACTTTATTTTTGAGGTCACTCAAGAGTATTTGTTTTCTCTTTTCTGTGTTAATTGAAATAATAAATCTTAACCCTACATAGAACTATGACAATATGTATCCTTGCTCATCTAGCCAAAATGCTGCTTGGCATCTTTGAGATTCTATTCAGCCAGGGGTGCAAACCACAGAGTGACTCATTGCAGGCGGCTGCTTGCATGGAAATGAAAGGCCCTTCTTCCTAACATCAAACTGTGGATTTTCTCCTATTGGCATCAGCAGGTCATTAGAAAAGGATGAGAAATTCTGGTCATTGATCTCTATTAATCTTTGTCCTAACATCAATCAGCAACAAGCTTCTTCCACAATGAAACCCAGTAAAAGCTAACTATAGAGTCTTCATGTTTCTAAGATGGTATCTTACTGTTTGGGAAATGCTAAACAACCGGGTTATTCTGATTTTTTTTAAGTACAGATATGTAAGTAGTGTGAATGCTAAACTACAAAGAAAACTGAAGAATAAAGATTCTTATATAACACGGTATAAAAATGTAGGGCAGCTAACAAGTTACTTAGCACATTTTCTGAAATAATGTAAAATAAAAGTCAAACACTGAATGAATAAACATTAATGGGAACTCAAGTGGTAATAAAGCAGGTCTTAATATTTTAAAAAATTCTTCAAAACTGTGTACATAGACTACACATAGAAAAAAATTAAGTACTCACGTTATGGCAAGGTATCAGTTTTTACAAAACTAGAAAGATCTTCTACTTTTGCCTAAATAATTGTAGATTCATTCTCAACATGCCCCTAAGATATGATTGATCCAGATAACATATTTTAAATTTATCTATGTCCTGCTTTATTCTAAAAAATGTAAGGAAGCTTATATTAAAAACACCAGTTACATTAATTCCAAAACCCTGATAAATATACAACTGAAGCACCAATATATTTTCATTAATACAAATTCATTTTAATTTTTGAATTACAGAAATCCAAGAGCCACAGCTAAACCTATAGTTCGTCAAAACTACAATACGAAACAACTTGTCTAATAATAGAGAACTGCTTACATCCACAAACACAAAATTATATATAAATTTTCTATATATATGCATAAATATTCATTATATATAACGTGGGAAAGTTTTCATGAGATATGTTAATGCAAGTAGTTGCAAAAAAGACAATTTGCACAAAATTATACCACTTTTACTTAAAAAAAAAATATATGGATACCCAGGCAAAGAAGAGTGGAAGTAAATCCTGGAATTTCAAGTTTTTTACAATGAATGTGTTTTAAAAAGTACAAAATTACACTTTCTAGAAAAATGTATAATTGTCCTATGATTATCTTCCTATATGAAAAAAGCCATCACTGCTACTCAAAACAACAGAGTTCCTGTTAGAGGAGTAGAGGATATCTTCTCACTCTTATTACTGACTTCATACGTTGTATCAAGATTTTCTGTTTTACAAATAATCCAGTGAAGAAATGGGCAGAAGACATGAATAGACACTTTTCCAAAGATGACATCCAGATGGCTAACAGACACATGAAAAGATGCTCAACATCACATCATCAGGGAAATACAAATCAAAGCCACACTGAGGTATCACCTCACACCGGTCAAAATGGCTAAAATGAATAAATCAGGAAACTACAGATGCTGGAGAGGATGTGGAGAAACGGGAACCCTCTTGCACTGCTGGTGGGAATGCAACCTGGTGCAGCCGCTCTGGAAAAACAGTGTGGAGGTTCCTCAAAAAATTAAAATAGATCTACCCTATGACCCAACAATAGCACTGCTAGGAATTTACCCAAGGGATACAGGAGTGCTGATGCATAGGGGCATTTGTACCCCAATGTTTACAGCAGCACTTTCAACAATAGCCAAATTATGGAAAGAGCCTAAATGTCCATCAACTGATGAATGGATAAAGAAGATGTGGTTTATATATACAATGGAACACTACTTGGTAATGAGAAAGAATGAAATCCTGCCATTTGCAGCAACGTGGATGGAACTGGAGGGTATTATGCTGAGTGAAATAAGTCAGTTAGAGAAAGACAGATATCATATGTTTTCACTCATATGTGGATCTTGAGAAACTTAACAGAAGACCATGGTGGAAGGGAAGAGGGAAAAAAAGGTTACAGACAGGGAGGGAGGCAAACCATAAGAGACTCTTAAATACAAAGAACAAACTGAGGGTGGATGAGGTGTAGGGGAGAGGGGAAAAGGGGTGAGGGACATTGAGGAGGGCACCTGTTGGGATGAGCACTGGGTATTGTATGTAAGTTAATCTGACAATAAATTATATTAAAAAATATAAATAAATTTATATGATGGAAAAAAAAGATTATTTTATAGAACAAAGTTTCACCCTAGGTAGACTCATGTACTGTAATTAAGGAACCATAGCCTAGTGATGTTTCACTGCATATGAAATGGATTCTACCTAATGGGAATTTTCATTCACCATCTCTTACAAATAGTATTACACAGTGTAAACATGATTACAGAAATTGTAAATCCTAAGTTATTTATCTGGACATGTAAAAATTATTTTAAACCTACACAACTCACCCCAATGAAGAAAAATAACTGAAAAAAGGAAAAAGTGAAATGCATTTTCTGAAGAAGTGTATTAGAAAATAAATATGTTGCTCTGAAGGATAAATAGTTATAAAGGCATTTTTTCAAGCCTGTGCAATGTATCTTAAAATAAAAGATCCTATTACAAAACAATGATATAATGCTAATAATTATGATAAAAGACAGATTTTTTATATGTTACTGGTACATAGAGTATCTCCAAAAGAACACAGTTCATGAAGTTATTTTTACGAAAAATATTAAAAAAACTGTACTAGTTATGAATAACATAGATTCATCTTATAACCAGGAAAAACATAAAATGAGAACAAATCATAATACTCCAAATTAACAATGGAAATTAAGAAACGATTTGATTTTTTTTACCAAGTTTATGCTATTGTTCTTAAAAATTAATGCCTCTATCACATAATACCACTAAATTATTTCCATGAAGGGAACAATAAAATAACAGTTTTTAATGGAATTGAGCAAAATTAAACAACCACCTATTTAAATAATCAAAAGTTTTGGGGCTCCTGGGTGGCTCAGATGGTTGAACGTCAGACTCTTGATTTGGGTTCGGGTCGTGATCCCAGGGTCATGGAATCAAGCCCTATGTCGGATTCCCTGCTGAGCAAGGAGCCTGCTTAATATATTGTCTCTGTCTCTGTCTCTGTCTCTCTCTCTCTCCGCCCCTCTCCCCTGCTCGTTCTCTAAAAATAATTAAAAAATAACTTTTTTTTTAAGTTTAAAATGAATTGTTCTTATTGTCAGAAATTGCCTAGATGCAAATGTTCTACACATAGTAAGGATTCCTCTTGCTGCCCCACTCCATTCACAATTTATCAGTAGGATACCTATACCAAACTTCTCAAGGTGAAGTTCATACATCTCTTGGGGTAAGTTAGGTGTGCCAGCAATCAGAAATCCCAAGAAAACTATAGCATGTCACCGTAGGTTTTTAACTTTATGAGTGGAATGCTTCAAAGAAAAGTATCTTAGACAAAAGCACCAGCATGCTTAGAGCCCTGCATTCACCTGTTTCTCTCTCCTGGTCTCTGCATATTCCATCTTTTCCTCTGAACGCCCTACTCTATTCCCACTCCAGTTATTTTCCAGATTAATGACTAATAACTTCAATGTTGGTGTAACAGTCAGAAGAAAACTATCCTTAACGTCCTACGTGGCATCCCCTCTGGGGTAGTACTTCTAAGGCACCCTAGAACAGGACGGCCCACACATCTGCCACCAGGCAGCATCACAGGTGTTTCCCCTACCAGAGGAAGGGCAGGGATGCTCCCTCAGTATTGTGAACACATTACTATTAAACAACAAATATACAACCTGATCTAAAGCTTGGAGGTCCACCATGATCACTGGAAGATACTGGTAGGCTACCTGCTAAAAAAGCTCAGCACAAGGTTAAGGCTAACATTTTGGATAAAAACGTATCTTATCTGAAGAGGAAAGGTAAAGTTGAGGTTTTGGAGATCAAATTTTGGTCCTGCTACCTGACCCTGGCCAAATTACTTAAACTTTCTGTATTTCCCTGCTTCAAAATGGAGCAGGGCTAAATCCCACCACATTGGATCAGAGTGTGCATAAAATGAGCCATGGGCATAACATTCTTAGCAATGGGACCCAACAAGCACCTAGCATTTCCTGAGTGCCACTATCTTGAAAGTCAAGATCTTGAAAGTGAAAATTTCATAATGTTCATGTGCATACTTCGGATATACAGAATAAAATGATCATCATTCAGCAGAATGAAAACGGACCTACTGAAAACATTTTATATGTTATACTTATTAAACCAAAGCTATTGTTGCTGTAATAATGAAAGTATGCTCTATGTATATTTGAGAAATTTTCATTTATAGTACTTAAAATACCAATGATAACTAAAATACTAATGAAAACTTAAATCTATTGTAAATGTACAGTTTCATTAAAATGAGTATACCTGTGTGTGTGTATATATATATACATACATAATATATATACATATACACGCACACAATATAACTTTGAAGAAAGTGATACAAATATGTACAAATGGTAAATTCTTATTTAAAGACAGACATCTGTGGGGAACCTGGGTGGCTCAGTTAAGCATCCAACTTCAGCTCAGGTCATGATCTCATGGTTCATGAGTTTGAGCCCCATGACAGGCTCTGTGCTGACAGCTCAGAACCTGGAACCTGCTTTGGATTCTGTGTCTCCCTCTCTCTCTCCTCCTCCCCCACTAGCATGCTGCCCACCTCTCTCTCTCAGAAATAAACATTAAACAAAATTTTAAAAAACGAAAACATCTGTGAAATAGACATTCAGAATAAAAAGGAATTATTTTTCATACTTTCCCCCATAAAGGCTATACATCTAAGCTGTAGCTTATTGAGCCACAATTTTCTACATGTGAATTATTGGGAGATTAATATAAAGCTATCCACTATAACTTGGAATTTGCTACCGGGAAACTTAAGACACATATACTACTAAATAAAAAAAAGACCACTTCTTAAAGTAACCTTATGAATATGACACATAGCCCAAGAACAGACTCATTTACAAAAACACTGTCACAGGAGCATATGTATATGTATGTAAAAATAAAGTCTTGCTACCAAAATAAAAATTGCACTTCCCTACAGGTCTCTGGTTGTAACTTTATAACTCTGGTCAAATCTTTTTTTTTTTTTTTTTTTACGTTACAGTTGACAATGTTATATTAGTTTCAGGTGGACAACAGTGATTCAACAATACTATCCATTACTCAATGCTCACCAAGTGTAATCACCATCTGTCACCATACAAAGTTATTACAATATTATTGACTATACTCCCTATGCTGTACTTTTCATCTCTGTGACTTATTGACTTCATAACTAGAAGTTTGTACCTCTGAATCCCTCTATTTAACCCACCCTTTTCCAACCTCCCCTCTGGAAACCACCAGCTTGTTCTCTATTTATGAGTTTGTTTCTGTTTGTTCATTTGTTTTTTAGATTCACGTTTAAGTGAAATCATATGGTATTTGTCCTGTTCTGTCTTACTTCACTTAACAAAATATCCTCTATGTCCACCTGGGTTGTTGCAAATGGCACTATCTCATTCTTTTTTTTTTTTACAGCTAAGCAATATTTCATTCTATATACGTACCACAATTTCTGTATTCATTCATCTATCAATGGGCATTTGGGTTGCTTCCATATCTTGGCTATTGTAAATAATGCTGCAAATAAACACAAGGGTGCATATATCTTTGCAAATTGGTGTTTTTAGTTTCTTTAATACCCAGCAGTGGAATTACTGGATTATATGATATTTGTATTTTCAGGTTTTTGAGGAACCTCCATACTGTTTTCCACAGTGGCTATCCCAGTTTAAAAGTCCCACCAACAGTGAATGAAGGTTCCTTTTTCTCCACATCTTTGCCAACACTTGATTTTTGTCTTTTTGATACTAGCCATTTTGGCTGGCTGCATTTCCTCAATTAATGATGCTGAGCATCTTTTCATGTTTCTATTGACCATCTGTATGTCTTCTTTGAAAAAATGCAAATTCAATAAAGTTGTAGGATACAAAATTAATAGACAGCAATATGTTGCACTTCCATATGCTAATAATGAAGTAGGAGACACAGAAGTTAACAAAACAATTCCATTTGCAATTGCATCAAAAAGAATAAAATACCTAGGAATAAATTTCACCCAGGAGGTGAAAGACTCATACTCTAGAAGCTATACGACACTGATGAAGTAAACTCAAGATGACACAAACAACTGGAAAGATATTCCATGTCTATGAACTGAAAAAATTAATATTGCTAAAATGTCCATACTACCCAAAGCAATCTACAGATTGAATGCAATCATTTTCAAAATATCAAGAGTATTTTTCATAGAACTAGAAAAAATAATCCTAAAATTTGTATGGAATCCGAGATAACCCTGAATAGCCAAAGCACTACTGAGAAAGAAGAACAAAGCTGGAGGTATCACAGTCCCAGGTTTCAAGATATACTACAAAGTTCTATTAATCAAAACAGGCACACAGATCAATGAAACAGAACAGAGAGCCCAGAAGTAAACCTACATATGGTCAATCTATGACAACAGTGGCAAGAACATACAACGGGGAAAAGACAAGTCTTTTCAGTAAATAGTGCTGGTAAAATTGGACAGATACATGTGAAAGAAAGAAATGGGACCACTTTGTTACACCATACACAAAAATAAACTCAAAATGGATTAAAGATCTAAACGTAAGACCTGAAACCATTAAACTCCTTAAAAGAAAACAAAGGCAGTAATCTCTTGGACATTGGTCTTAGCAACATTTTTCTGGATATATCTCCTCATACCAGAAAAACAAAAGCAAAAATAGATCATTGAAACTACGTCAAACTAAAAAGCTTTTGCACGGCGAAACAGACCATCAACAAAATGAAACAACAACCTGCTGAATGGAAGAAGACATGTGCAAATGACATATCTGATGAAATTAATATCCAAAACATATTATAAAGAACTCATACAACTCAACGCCAAAGGAACAAATAATCTGGCCAAATCTTCACTCATAAATCTTTAAAATTAGGATGCATTCATTTCTGTATTGAAAGTGTCAATATAAATACAAGTTCATTCATCTATGGAAACAAGATCTATGCTTATAAATGCCAAAAACATCATCATCCTCTGGAGAGGACTGAATCTAAGGTATATTTCCCCACGTAAATTCATGTACTTTTATTTTTTTTTTCAACGTTTATTTATTTTTGGGACAGAGAGAGACAGAGCATGAACGGGGGAAGGGCAGAGAGAGAGGGAGACACAGAATCGGAAACAGGCTCCAGGCTCCGAACCATCAGCCCAGAGCCTGACACGGGGCTCGAACTCACGGACCGCGAGATCGTGACCTGGCTGAAGTCGGACGCTTAACCGACTGCGCCACCCAGGCGCCCCAATTCATGTACTTTTAAATGACTAGAGTGTGAGTCTTTTTACATGGTAGCTACAACATGGAAGTCTCTCCCAAATCATAACTTTATCAAGCTAAAACAAATATGATATACACACATATTGCTCCAAATATAAAACATTTCTGTGATACCTACAGATTTTAAATTTCTTCCCAGAAGAATCTGGGGAAATGTTAACATGACAAGCTTTTATGTTAAATACAAAGGAATCTCCATGAAAGGCTCATTATTTATGTAACATTAACGATTTCTAGTGATTTTTGCTAAATTGTACCATATTATATTCCTTTTTCTCTGTTTATCAATCCCCATTGTATCTTCTTTCCAATTATCATTAAAAAAAATTTAACAGAAGCATAAGCCACTTTAGTTCCTGACATATTAAAATCAAAAGTATAGGCTTACAAAGATGAGGAACAAGTCAAAAAAGGGATAAACACACTGAGATCAGAAACTTTTACTTCTCAATTTATAGAGTATTGTTATAAAAGAAAACCACAAATATCTTTAAATTATGAAAATGCACTGAAAGTGTCCTCTTTCAAAAGGGCTATATTTACTCAACTATGTGTTCCAAATACAAGGTAAACCCCTTATTAAAATGCCATGCCTCAGTTCTTTGTTTGCTAAATTTAAATTATATGAAACTGCTTAATCACTGAGGTTCTAAAAGTAGTAGGTCTTAGAATCTCAAGGGGAAAAAAAAGATTCCATTTTCAAGACACTCATAGCTGTGCTTGTAATGACCCATTAGAGTACTTGGCTAGTATGTTGATATTTAATTGGTAATTTACTTAAATTGCAATAATAGCATACCAATAACAGTATTTCCATAAGACAAGTTTGACCTTGAAAAAGGGAAAGTATCTACAATAACACAAATATGATAATATAAAATAAGCTAACCCACAATTCACAAAAACAACAAAGTACAAAACACATTCCAAAATACTACATATATAATTCACTGCTAGGTCATAAAAGAGATCTGTTTTTCAAGCATCATTTCTTTGAATCATCATGCCAGAACCGAACTGTTTAAAGGAAGAATACATGTGCTGGAATTGATAAATAAAATTGCTTTTGCTAATCTTTAATTTTGGCCCAACTTCCTTATACAGTTCTGTCTCTTTATTAATTTTTCTTTTCTGGACCATTCAACTTGGATATCATACAAAAAGATCACAAGCCAGTTTTGACCAAATGTGCTTAGTTTCTCTGCCCTGCCTTCACTATAGCTATTAAAAAGTTAGAGAGGGAGAGAGCCAAACCATAAGAGACTCTTAAAAACTGAGAATCAACTGAGGGTTGATGGGGGGGGGGGGGGGGTAGGATGATGGGGGGTGGGAGGGAGGGGAGGGTGGGTGATGAGTTGAGGAAGGCATCTGTTGGGATTAGCACTGGGTGTTGTATGGAAACCAATCTGACAATAAATTTCATATTAAAAAAAAAGAATACTTTGAACACCTTATAACCTAGATAAAATTTTTAGACTTTACTGGACCTCATGGTTATAATAGGCTCCCAACAGAAGTTACTTCTTCATACCCACTTGGGTTATACACAAGGATCTCCCCAAAACAAAGGGATTCTAGCCACCTTTGGTTTTACCAATCACAACTGGCAGATGTAGAAATATATGAAACTTGGAAGAGAAACAAAACAGTACCAATAAATTACCTTTTGCCAAAAATAAATGAGTCACCACTGTATCTTGCACTACTGTTTAAGAATAAGAGTTTACCTTAAAAATGGGGGTGGGAGGAGGAAGAGAGGGGAAGAAGGAAGGAAAGATGAAGGAAAAAGGGAGAGAGGGGGAGAGACAAGGTATGGTGGTGGTAATGGTGGAAATTTAAGAGTTAGCTCCCAGTTTTTCCCCATACTTTTGGTGTCCTAACTCCCTCTGAGAAACAGCTATGTACCCACTTCTCTTCCATATGTACATATATAACAAATTTTAGGTATGATTTCAAGCAGCCCGTAAAAGCTCCCAAATTAAGGCTTTAAAACTTTTAAAATGGCAGTATCATGTACGGGAGGGAGCTGTATATCTTTACACACAAACAACTGATTGAATCATCCTGTGTAATTGATTATGTGGGCTGGAGACAGGTGAGTGTTGGGAATGAGAGAATAAGGCAGGTAGGTATGAATGGGGAACTGACATACAGTGGTATGGTAAGGTCTGTGGATGTGCTCTGTTTACTTCTAAGCAGGAAGCAAAGGTAGCAAACTAAAGTGGAAGAGGTTCTTGGTGACAGTAGCTAGAAAGAAATGGAATTTTCTTTTTTTTTTTTTTTCTAATTTTTTTTCAACGTTTATTTATTTTTGGGAGAGAGAGAGAGCATGAACGGGGGAGGGGCAGAGAGAGAGGGAGACACAGAATCGGAAACAGGCTCCAGGCTCCGAGCCATCAGCCCAGAGCCTGACGCGGGGCTCGAACTCACGGACCGCGAGATCGTGACCTGGCTGAAGTCGGACGCTCAACCGACTGCGCCACCCAGGCGCCCCAGAAATGGAATTTTCAAGGCAGCATGTTCAAACACAAAAATATAGCAGAGATATCATAAGTCATTTAATAAAATCTTGGGATTACAAAGGCGTATTTTCATCTCCCCTTGCTTCACACTTCATTATTATTTTGCTTATTTAGCACTAAGCACTATAGAGAAAAACTTTTTAAAAATAAAAATTATATAATTAACACAATTTATAAACACATACACCTAAGCATGCTGTATAAATGTTTTCTCCACTTAATAGTGTGTCCTTTCTCCTTTAAACAAGACCAAACTGAAAGTGAATCATACTAATGTAGGCCTAGATCCATACACCATGTAACTGCACTTAAGTATGCTTATTAATTTCTTCTCTATGCTATAAGTATTAAAGGGTCTTACAATGAAGCTAAGGACTCACAGAAAAGGCAACATACTCAGCCAAAAGCATTACAAAACTTGTATTATATTTAGAATTACATTTTCAATAACAAACCCACTCTTCCCTTAAAAAAAAACTTATAAGCATCTGACATATTAACTAAAGATTAATAATCCCTATTTGGATTTAGGATGTGTTTGGGTTATAAACAAAATCATGCTATTGAGTTGCTGCTAGAAACATGATTTCTCAGATTCTGGAATATTCCAAATCACATAGTAATTGACTAGGTTTATAAAAAAAAAATGTTTAAAAACTCTTTAAGTGCTATGTGCCAGGCATTTTAATAGGAGATTTCATGTAAGTTTTCACCTTAATTATATAATGCTGAAATCTTTTATAATACAATATTAAATATGGATTGGCAAGAAATAGTAATGTTCAATTATATTTTTGACTCATGAAGTCTGGGGTTCCAAGTCTGGAGTGTATGACTCCAGCCATAATTTATACATCAATGGATCAATTTATACATGAGAATTCTCAGTAACAAAATTAAAGTGTTAAACCTCTAATCACTTTGAATAAAAATCTCTAAACTATGATATTCTTTTTTCTCTTAAATGTAACATAATTTGCATCCTTCCAATGACAGTAATTATTGCGAACACCAGTTATTATACAGAACTTTGCAGGTAGCTGCACCTACTGATGGCATAAGCCAAAGAATGAGAGAACCACATGGAAACCTGCCCCAGCCCTAGTCTTGCAAGCCGATGCCCCGAGAGGCTTCTGAAGTTGTCCTTTTCGTCCTCCTCAAATATGATGTAATTAATGGAAAATTATGGGCTCTGGTTTTAATCTTAGCTCCGACGCTTTATCATCTGAATCTTGGACACGTTAAATCTCTTTGGCCCACCACGTCTTCAGCTGTTCATTTTGCATTAACACCACCTACAAAAGTCTACTGTAGAGGTAGAATGAACACCCGCTACCTTCAGGGCCTTTCCTTGTCCTTCCATTCCTATAAGGCGTGACTTACCTTTAATTGTTACTGAGGTATAGGTGGCCAGAATTTTCAGAATCAAAAAGAGAGAGACATAACCACAAAACTAGATTAATATTTAAAATATAGATTTCCTAGATAGTTCAGGATACACGGCACACCGAGAGATTGCAAGCTGTCTGCACTATTTCCTTTTATGAGAAGTTTCTTGGAGTCTTTATCTCCACACTGGTCTTTCTATTATTTCCATCCCTGTATAGAATAGCATATAGCCATTCCTGCTTTCACCTGCTCAGGAGTTACAGAGTACCAGGCACTGTGCTCTGAGACTAAAGCAGGGAAGAAATGGGCATAGCTCCCACTGCAATCAAATTTACGATCCAGATGCTTGACGAAGAAAGAGCCATTTCACACAAAAAATTACCCACACAAATAATTACCAGTTGTGATAACTGCTGTGAGGCACGAGAGTGAATCCTACCACAGGAAAACCAGATTTGGCAGAGAGATGGGTAGAAAGTGAGGGAGGCTGGACAGGGTGTCTGAGGAATACCCATTTAGGCACAGCACTGAAGGCTCGCACACTGTTTCTGTTCGCTCTGTTTTTCTACCTTTCTTTCTGTGGCTTTCCATTTTCTCCATTCTCTCTCCCTCCCTCCCCCAAAGATGCCCAGATGTTGAATCCAAGGATCTAGCTCTGAGGTCTCATCTGTAAAGGTGACAGAGTTACAGCATCTTCCTGGGCTCAGTATGTAAGATGGGGAGGACATGTGCCCCAGGTGCCTCATTCTTGTGAATCAGGACTGTATGTGAAGTAACAGATGTCAAAACTCTTGATTACAGGATTCCCTAACAGTGCAAACTTATTTTTCTCACTACATTTTTCTTTTCTCTTATAATTTCTGTTTTCTTACATTCAGTGATCTCCTTACTGCTGCTAGCGTTCTCTGAAAAGAATGGACAGATATCCCAAGCCAACCTTCTGTTTCCTTCTTGTCAGAATGCGACATGTCTTCCTACCATTTTTCAGTCACTCATTCTCTGAACAGACCTTCAAACTGTGTGTGTTATGTATCCAAGTCACGGGCATTAGGGGATAGCATTTTAAAAATGAAAACAGGGCACTACTCCTAACAGCAAAAGTTGGCTTTTCATATATCTCTACACCCAGTCTCACCTATAATTTCAAAAGGGTAAAAATACTCTCTTGTCCAAACTGCAGTCAATCTCAAGCATCGATGAAAAGAAAATCAATGATGCATTAAAGATAAAACCTCTAAAAAGAAAGATCACATTTCAAAATTAATGCCTAATTCATTTTATTCAGTAATTATATTTTAACTCAATCATATGGCTTTACAATTAGTCTTGAATATGAATCCAAGTTTTAAAGCTTCTGAGTAACGTGACCACTTAATAAACTGACACCAACTCCAACTGACTCATCTATTAAATTGTATAATATTGATGAGCTCCATAAGGCTGTCATAAAAAGAGAACGTTCATAAAACATCAAATACAATGCTCAATATCTTTGTTCTCCCATCTCTTATTTATTTACTTCTTGATTAATTATACTAGGTACAGGAACTGAGCCACACTGCTACACTTTGGTTTTTGCTGAAGAAACATGTGCTCTTCTCTCGTGCTTTGCCTGACTGACATACTGCTTTGGGGAGCACCGAAGCCCATCAGTTTGGATTAGAGGACTGGAGAATACAGAAATCAATTTTAAAAGAAATATTTAGGGGAAAGTAATCCTCTTTTCTTCCACGACTGGTAATGTTTTGGAGCTACAATGAAATTGGCATGTTCCTGTAGCAATTCATCGTAAAGTGTAATGACATTGAGCCACACTGAAACTGGAGAACGAAAGCACAATTTACATTAACTCTAGATGCCTCGCTTATACTCTTAACGATTACTCATACATGCCCTGTTCTTAGAAAAGCAAAAATTCATATAATAAACATCTTCTGTATGCATAACGCTAAAAATTTTTAATACTATTTCTTTTGTTTTATCTTTACAATTAATTGCCCAAGTCAATGGGTATCGTCATCATACGGCACCCATGTGCCACTACCCAAGGTAGTGGCACCCAAGGTCACACACAGTGAGGTAACAGTAAAACCAGCAGCACAGTACCCACCTGCAATGTTCCCCTGTCCAGGGACCCCGTTTTATGGATACCTTTGGCAGTCTAGTGAAGTCTACAGACCCCTTCTTAGAATGTTGTTTAAAAGTGTTACTAGACTACGAAGAAAATCATCAGATTGACAGTTATCAAAATATTTAAAATGTGATATAATAATGTACTGCTTTATTAACGTATTAAATAACAAGCTCTAGCTGTGAGTCTAATAAATGCTGTAATTTTAAAGTAGTGATGAGCTTCAATATTTTGAGATATCTGTAACAACTATAATGTAAGATGAAAATATATGATTTCTATCAGTGGCAAAGTCACAGGCTGCCAATACTACTAGAGTTTATTGCCTACATTCATAAAGAAGGGAGAGGCCAAATTTCAGTTAGATACTAGTGAAAATAAAAGAGTAATTTTCTCCACATGAAGGCTCACAAACTCCAGGGAATTTTGGCCACTGACCCAAGTGGGTCCCCTGAAAACTCTCACAACAAAGCTCACCAATATATAAAATAGCCACAGAAATCTTACAGTGTTTTGATTAATGACAAAAAATTATCCTTACTATCAATGTCAAAATCTAAACATGACCTTCCCCCCTCCCAAAAAAAAAAGCCAGAAAATTGTTTCAAAAATTCAAAACTATTATTTCCTAACCTCCACCAACATTAATATTCCAAATCTTAATATAAATCTCTAAAATGATTTCAGGAAATATGGAATTCTTAAAAACTCAATCTGCTGAAAACATAGATGTTGGATAAACTTACTTTGGCTTCCAAATCAAAAGAAACAACAACACAGTATATGTAACCACACATAAAAATGTTAAAAAATCGGGGCGCCTGGGTGGCTCAGTCAGTTAAGCATCCGACTTCAGCTCAGGTCATGATCTCGCGGTCCATGGGTTCGAGCCCCGCGTCGGGCTCTGTGCTGACAGCTCAGAGCCTGGAGCCTGTTTCAGATTCTGTGTCTCCCACTTTCTCTGACCCTCCCCTGTTCATGCTCTCTCGCTCTCTCTGTCTCAAAAATAAATAAATGTTAAAAAAAAATTAAAAAAAAAAAGAATGTTAAAAAAAATCATGGGTAGGGAACACTTGTTTCCATGCCCTTTTCCAAGCCCCTCCCTGCCTCCCAGGGCACTCTCCCCCCACTGTTTGTGTGCCTTTCCCCCACAATTTAGTGCACTTGTTGCTTGCTCCCTGACTTCAGTGATATCATACACAATTCTACCTAGCAGGAAAGTACCCCTTGGAGGGAGACCTCATAGTGGCCCCAAGTAAGGAGCACGGTTTCTAAACCCTAAATAAGGAAACACGTTTGACAAGTTTATCTGTGGAAACAATTAGACAAAATACTTGATATCAGAAGGTTCCTGGAAAATCTGTAAGATGCAACATAATAATGCACATATAGACAAGTTCTTTCTCTCTCTAGAGATAAGGTTGACCTTCCTATACCATAATTGGCACACATGCCTACTCTACACACTGCACAATAAAGGAGATTTAGGAAGACTTTTGCCAATTATGTGACCGAAGTGCTCAGGAATTTCTGAAGTAATTTCAGCTGCTGTTTTAGATGCTTGTTTTTTTAAAAACACAGCAATATTCTAGAAGATATACTAGAGAAAAAAGTTACTGGCCCTTAAATTCAGTTATGAATTTGAAGACACTAGGACTAATTTAGAAAAATCTAAATTGATAAACTTATACCAAATCAATGTCTCTATTCTTCCTTATCAGTTCACAAGCCTTCTCCCATAAGAAGTGAAATAAGTCTCTATCAAATCATCAAAAATTTCTGATTTCTCCTTCCTCCTACATACTTAAACCCTGAGTGATTACATTCCATTCTGAGTATCGAAAGCTAAAAATTACAAAAAAGAAAAAAATCTCTACTAGAAAGGAATTTTCTAGAATGGCAAATCATCAAACAGTGAAAGATGACCTATTAGCTATGTTTGAATTTTATGAACAATAGCTACATGTACAACTACACTGGCAATGTGATTTCAATCATGCCAACCTACAAGAAAAATAATTCATTCTTAGGTTTTATGTATGGGGATTTATTTTCTATGGGGATATGCTAACACTTTGCAATCTCTTCTTAAGTTAAAAAACAGCCCTTAAAAAGTTCAGGATTAAGTATATTATACTCTATGAAACCAGTCTTGAATTTTGTCATCTCAAAGGTTACCCATTTTAAAGAGAATTCACTTAAAAATGCAAAAAGGTTCTAGTAACTCTACATTTGAAAGTCAGTATTCAAAAAATATATATAATAAAATGGAATTTTCATAGGATTGTGTGCTTTCACTACATCTGAAACGCTGCTGAAAAATTAAGAGGTGATCTTAAGGAATGAATTTGTTTGAGCTGATACAGCAATCCAATATCATACATAAATTTTCAATACAGACAGACCACAGTGATATCGTGGATTTGGTTCCAGACAGTCATAACAAGCAAATATCAGAATAAAGTGAGTCAAATTAATTTTTTGGTTTCCCAGGACATATAATAGTTATATAAACTCTGGTTTATGAAATATACAACAGCATTAAATCTAAAAGAAAATAAAACTAAGGCACATGCTTTAAAAATATTTTATTGTGGGGGGCGCCTGGGTGGCTCAGTCGGTTAAGTGTCCGACTTCGGCTCAGGTCATGATCTCACAAATCGTGGGTTCGAGCCCCCTGCGTCGGGCTCTGCACTGACAGCTCAGAGCCTGGAACCTGCTTCAGATTCTGTGTCTCCTTCTCTCTCTGTTCCTCCCCTGCTCGCGCTCTCTCTCTCTCTCTCAAAAATAAATAAAGATTAAAAAGAAAATTTAAAAAATATTTTATTGCTGGTGCCTGGGTGGCTCGGTCAGTTAAGTGTGCAGCTCTTGGTTTCGGCTCAGGTATCTTACAGTTCACAGATCAAGCCCTATGTCGAGCCCTGCTGACAATGTGAAGCCTTCTTGGGATTCTCTCTCTCCCTGCCTCTGTCCCTCCTGTGTGTGTCTCTCTTCCCCACCCCCCACCCTCAAATTAAATAAATAAATATGTTATTGCTAAAAAAAAAACACTGCTAACCATATCTGAACTCTCAGCAAGTCATAATCTTTGTGCTAGTGGAAGGTCTTGCCTCCATGCTGATGGCTGCTGACTGATCAGCGTGGTGGCTACTGAAGGTTGGGAGCGGCTGTGGCAATTTCTTAAAATAAGACAACAATGAAGTCTACCACATCCGTGGACTCTTCCTTTCCCAAACCATTTCTCAGGAGCATTCAGTGCTACCTGACAGCATTTTACCCACAGCAGAACTTCTTTCAAAATTAGAATCCATCCTCTCAAACCCTGCTGATGCTTTATCAACTGAGTTTATGGAATATTCTAAATCCTTTATTGTCATTTCAATAATCTTCACAGCAGTAGATTCCATCTCAAAAAAAAAAAAACATTTTCTTTGCTCATCCATCAGAAGTAACTCCTCATCTGTTAGTTTCATCATGAGATCACAGCAATTCAGTCCTACCTTCAGGCTTCACTTCTAGTTCTAGTTCTCTTGCTATTTCTACCAGACCTGCAGTGACTTCCTCCACTGAATTCCTGAATCCCTCTCAAAGTCACCCACAAGGGTTGGAATCAAGTTCTTCCCAACTCCTGTCAGGGTTGGTATCCAACCTCTTCCCATGAATCATGAATATTCATAATGGCATCTAGAATGGTGAATTATTTTCCAGAAAATTTTTAATTTATGTTGCCCAGATCCATCAGAGGAATCACTACCTATGCCAGCTATAGCCTTACAAAATCTATTTCTTAAATAAGACTTGAAAGTCAAAATTACTCCTTGATCCATGGGCTGCAGAATGGATACTGTGTTAGCAGGCATGAAAACAACATCAGGGCTCTTGGGTGACCGGGTACACTGTCAATAAGCAGTCAATATTTTGAAATAAATACTTTTTTTCTGAGCATAGGTCTCAACAGTGGGCTTAAAATATTCAGTAAACCAGGTTGGAAACAGATGTACCGTAATCTAGGCTTTTTTGTTATATTTATAGAGCATAAGCAGAATAGATTTAGCATAATTCTAAGGGCCCTAGGATTTTTGGAATGGTAGATGAGCACTGGGTTTCACTGGAAGTCATCAGCTGCATTAGCTCTTAACAAGAGAGTCAGCCTGTTCTTTGAAGCCTGAAAGCCAGCACTGACTTCTCCTCTGTAAAGTCTGAGACGGCATCTTCTTCCAGGATACTGCTGTTTTATCTACATTGAAAATCTGCTGTTTAGTGTAGCCACCTTCACTAATGATCTTAGTTAGATCTTCTGGATAACTGGATGCTTCACCTTGCACTTTTCTGTTACAAAGATGGCTTCTCTCCTTAAATTTCATGAATCAACCTCTTTAATATTTGTCAGTTTCCTCACCCGTGTGAGCCTTCACGGTATTAAGAGTTAGGACCTTGCTCTGGATCAGGCTTTGGCTTAAGAGAATGTTGTGGCTGGTTTGATCTTCTGTCCAAACCACTCAAACTTGCTCCTTATCAGCAATGAGCCTGTTTCACTTTTTTATCATCTGTGTGTTCACTGGAGTCGCACTTTTCATCTTTTCAAGAACTTTTCTTTTGCACTCACAACTTGACTGTTTGGCACAAGAGCCTTAGCTTTCAGCCTATGCTGACCTTGACATGTCTTTCTCATCTAAAGCTTCATCTTTTCTAGCTTTTGATTTAAAGTGAGGGATGTACAACCTTTCCTTTGAACACTTGAACACTTACAGGCCACTGTAAGGTTTATTCACTGGCCTAATTTCAATATTGTTGTGTCTCAAGGAATAGGGAGGCCCAAGGAGATGGAGAGAGATGGGGGAATGGTCAGTAGAGAAGTCAGAACAAAAACAACATTTATCAGTTAAGTTCACTGTCTTATATGGGTACAGTTTACACCCCAATACAATAGTAACATCAGAGATCATGGATTTGTCACCATAACAAACGAAATCATGAAAAACTCTGAAATATTGTCAGAATTGCCCAAATGTGACACAGAAAGATGAAATGAGCAAATGTCGTTGGGAAAATGGTGTCAGTAGACTGGTTCAATGTAGGGTTGCCACAAACCTTCAATTTGTAAAAGCAAAACGAAACAAACAGTAAACCCCTTTAAACTCATCTGTGAAGCACAATAAAGTGAAGGTCAATAAAAATAAGGTTTGCCTATACAGTTTAATTGTCCTCTTGGCCTATATCATGTTACATAAATGCTATAACATTACATCAACAGTGTCATCATTTAAGTGGAAGGTATAAAATATTAAAAAGTTTAAAGATACTCTCAAATAAACTGAAAAAATATCTATTAAAATTCAGCTTGGGTTTAATATGAAAAATGTTAACGTACCAAAAGAATTCTAGCTAAGCAATCATGTAAAAACATAGATATTAGCCTAAAATTTAACACAAGCTGCTGGATTGAATGATGAGACCATCAACTTGAGTTCTACAGTTCATTAGCTTAACCACAATCCAAACCTAATATCCATAAAGTCACAAAGGCAAATGTAATGTACCTCCTAAGTTTAGAGAACTACACAAATTTTTCATTATTCACATCATGAAGGATTTATGTTCAGCATTACTTTAGAGACAGCGAAGAAAAAACTGGAACAATCCTTGAGGAAGAACTTTTGAAAAAGCACTAAAAACCTATTTCTCTTAGGTTCCATACCAACATATTGAAAAACAGAAAAGTATCCTTAGAAAACAAAAACAAAAAAACTGCAAATTACTCAGTATGCTTCCACCGAGAGATACACCATAGCAACACTCAATCTTCCTCCACAGACCTGCCCTCCTGCTACATTTCCTCTACCATCTGTCTAGATGCCCAAACCAGGTCCTGGGCATCATCCTGAATATCCCCTCCTCCCCAAACCCTCACTCACCAATCACTCACCTTTGATTCCACCTCAGTGTCTCACAGATCGGGAGCCTGATGCCCTGGCTGGGGTAGTGGGCCCACCTCTCCCCAAACAACACTAGTCACCTGTCTTCCTCTCCTTCACTTCCTCAGACACCACTGCACCTGCTCAGACTCTTGCAGGGTCTCTGAGCCTTGTATTTCCTGTTTCACCTACAAGTTACTTCCTGTGGGAGGAGGAAGATCTCTAAAAATAGGTACTCGCTTCTTTGGTTGGATGTGTTCTAATAAGAAGAAAGTGTTTCAAAGGAATTAGTACATAGTCAAAGAAGAGAATCAAGAGAAGGGGACAGAATTCTGAGCTGTGCAGTGGTGCTTTAAATGTCAGGATTGATATTTAGCTCCCACCAAACCCCTCACTTCTGGTCTCTGCTACTGTTATTATTGTATCATTATCACTATTCATAATAATAAAAAACCAACAGTGTATTTTATTATTAATAAAATGAAAGGATACTTTAACATCACAATTATGTCTTTAATCCTTCCCTGGTTCTAGTTACACTGAGCACAAGAAGAGTCCTCTACATTCTATCAGTACATAATGGTTCAGCTTTCTAAATGCGGGTGAGAGAGGAAGCAGCAGAAAGGGATCTGAACACTGGATCAGTATATAAACCAGCACTGGAAAGGAGAGAGTAAAAGAAAAGCTAGGACAATATAAAAGGCACAAAGGGATATTTAGGAGATGTCCACAGAGACATCCCAGAAAGCGGGGCTCAATTTATAAGAAATCTCAATTCCTAAGTCTCTGCTCCACTTTACCCAGCATGATTTCCCAAAAGGTGCAGCCCTGTGGAGACCGAGCTTGTTTATATCATACTGGGGATATTTTCCTGGGTACTCACTAACTTTCCTTTTTGGCCTTTTCTAAACTTGTTGCCTTCAGTTCTTTTCTGGTTCTACCCCTCTACAGCTTTTTGCCATTAACTACATTCTGCAAAAATGCAGTCTGCACTTCAGAATTCTTTGCAAGCAGCAGGGTGGGTCACACTTGGCAATTACCTGTTAGCAAAGGAAAAAATCATTTCCCTTAATAGAGTTTATGCAAAGATGATCCGGAATGGATTATTAGGGCAAGTATCTAAATTGTGATTCTATACATGGCATGGCATTAGTGATTTTATGTGGTTTTGAAGCATTTGCTATCAACGGATAAAAAGTTTAAGATGCCCATAACATGAATTAAAAATATATTAGAATACAATTTCATGGTGACATATATAAGCCACCTTCCAATGCTTATTTGTACTTCTCCCACACGTTTCAGGACTACAGCATTTGTCCATAGAAATTTAAATGCCCCAAATAGCAGCATTAGCAGAAACATACTTCACTTGAAATATGAATAATTTGAGTTGGATTAAAAAAATGAACTGACAGAACTTAGCTGATAACAGATCTGAAAACTGACATTTAAATACTTCCTTAGCACTTTGCATATAATCATCGTGTTCACCATTTCTCTTAAACCCTTCACAGTTTTTCTAAATTTTAAAGCATAAGCTTCTGTTTCTGTATGGCAAATGGATTGTGCCCACTCTAATGTAATTATATAAATCTTTACCCAGTGATACCGATCTACTTCCTTGGAGGGATCTTAATTAATTAAGAGAACAAGACAAAACAATAATTTTGTAAAAGGAAAAGCAGTAGAGATGAGCTACATTGCAAAAAGTAGCAAGACTTGCCTCTGAGCTCATGGTTAGCTATCCTGGCTGTCTCAGTCTCTCCATACGTGGCAGAGAACCACACAAAATCGGACACAATTAATGGGCACTAAGGAGTTAGAACCAAACACTTCCTTTTTAGAAGCAGCAACTTTCTAAATCAGTAACAACATGCTTTCTTGTATACCAAGATGATGCAGCCAGCTTCCCTACTGGGAGGCACGTGCTTTGATGTATTTTTCTAGCAGTGATGATGGATAGAAGATTTGTCCCATGGGAATAGATGGCCGGTGACAGGTGCAAGACAACTGGCCAGTGTCAGCCATGCAATCTGACCAGCAAACAAAGCAGAATTCCTGCTTCTTCTGGAAGGAAACCTTCACCTTGGGCCCCACAAACCCCATGATTGACCTGGTCAGATAGGCTAAGGCAAAAAAGCCAACATAAGACTTCGAGGGCAATTTTTCCTGTCTACTGAATACCTATTTTCCTATGGATCAACATTTGGAAGAACCTCATTGCAAACCAATTAAAATAATTCAACACTACACAACAACAATGACAACAATAAACACTTTACTAAGCAATGAAAACATTGCTAGTCAATTCATTTTGCTAAAGTCTTTCTTGTGAATGTAATCGTGAAAGTGGTATGGTTAGAAGAATCATATAATTAGTCTTAACTTTTTTTTTCAATACTGTATTTGTGTGTCACTATGTCTGCACATGAAAGAAACGGATGTTTATTATTTTGGGTAAAATCATACGGGATGCTGTCAAAATCAAGAGATTTAGATAGGAGTTTCCCTACCCATGCAATTTATATGAAATTTTGAAACATGAATGGAAGGGTATGCAGAAATTTAGATATGCAGAAAAAACAAAGCACCCTCTCAGTCTGGTGTAAAGAATCAGTCTTAACAGTAAGCATTTTATTTAGAGAATAAGTTATGAATCTTAAGTTCCCTTCATTACTTTTAATTCTTATAATCATGCGGTAAGACAGGATAGCTGGTAAAAATGTCTCTGGACCTGTCTGCAAAGGGAACTAGATAAATGCCCAAGGACCCCTTGGCTTGATGGCTTTACAATTTTATAATTCTATAAATATTCAGAGACAGCAGAGACTCCCAGAGACACTACTACACCACAAAATTAAACAGGTATACCCCACCTTATAGAAAGTAAAAAATTATACACCTTTACAATAACCTTGTGTGTAAGCAGTCCCTTTAAATATAGTCTCCAATTTATCAGAGGAGAAAAAAAATGAAGGAAAAGACATTCAAAAGCACCAAGAACTTATTAGGAGGGATACCTAACAAATTTACTAAACACTTCCCTTAAAATTTCACTAAAATGAAAACATTATCAGTACTCACTAACCTGATATAGGTACTGTGATAGAGATTATGCAAAAGGAGGAACTAAAGATTAGATATATTAAATGAGGTCATTGCCTACAATCAAAAGCTAGTAACAGCACCCAAATGATACAAGATTAAAAGAACAAGGTGGAGAAACTCAACTCTCCAATTTTTTCCCATGGAAATGATTTATTCATTCCGCAAACATCTGTGACTACCCTACACCAACTACTGCTGGCCCCCTAGAAAGAAAAGAAATAACATAGGATGAATATTGCTCCTATACAAAAAGCTCATGGTCATAATGTTAGTACAACAGATCTAAAAGTAAAAGTAAAATGCACCTGTATGTTTTAGCAATTAAAGAGTATTTAAGTTCAGATGCATTAAAATATAACATTAAATACCACACTCCACCTTAAAAAGTGTGTTGTGGGTAAAGAAACCAAAGCAAAAAGCCATCTCACTTCCTGACAATCTCCTACTGAAGTAATGACAATGGCAGAAACAGAATTCTAAATCCAATACCATGATCTCTTATTTTAAAAACATGCTATATTCCCTCCCACTGATATTGTGCTACTAATATGTTCTTCAAACAAAAGCTACTATTGACCACTACTTCTCAGTGATTCTATTCATACCCCTGGAGGTGATGTAACGGATAATCTCAGCATACCCAAAAGATGAACAGATGCCAAATACCAAAGAAGCTTTCTTAACATGGAAGAAAATATGTGACTCAAGGTTTGAGAAACACATTTCCTACTGGCAACCAGATATACAATGTGCCTATAAGCAGTCTTATTCACTGTAGCTTATTTTAAATAATCTAGCATGAAATAGTATCTCAAATGGTTTGTTGCCAAATGAAAGGTACATGAAAAGAAAAAGTCAATAGCTTCTTTATTTTTCCAAGTTATTAACACTTAAAAGTCAAATATTTGCTGCATCGATTTCGGAGAAAAGTTATTCAGTCATAGCATGATTTTAAGGGATAATAACCAAGATTAAATATGCCAATCCTAGGGTACCTGGGGGGCTCAGTCAGTTAAGCATCCAACTCTTTGATTTCAGCTCAGGTCACAATCTCACAGTTCATTGGATTGAACTTCCACATCAGGCTCTGTGCTGACAGCGTGGAACCTACTTGGGATTCTTTCTCTCCCTCTCTCTTTGCCTCTCTCTCTCTCTCAAAATAAATAAATAAACTTTTTAAAAAATATGCCAATCCTTCCACTGATTTCTGAGTATGCTTCAGACAATTTAATCTCTTTAAAGAACCTTTGCTCTTAAATTGTCCAAAAACTCAAAACTCAGGAGTATAATACTTTTCTACTACTAAAGGAATTTATATGCCACTTGTAATTGAAAGATTTTTCAGCATTATCTATTTGTTATATGATCTGGAAAAAGTATCTGAAGAAGGTAGAGAGGTCTTTGATAAGGAATTAGGATAAACCAGCACTCAATGCAAGTTTCCAATATATAATGGGGTTAAACATTATTTCTTACTACATAGAGCAATGTTATACTTTGATTTCCTCTTAGAGTTACTTCTGTTTTTTCTTTCCTAGGGAAACCAGGTTCCATCCATGCATCAAATCCTCCAACCTCAATGGCTCTCTTCTTCCTGACTGGAAGTTCCTCCTGGCTCTTCCTTCTTCTCCTACTGGTAACATCCTACCCACCTTTCAAGCCCAGCTCAAATCCACCTTCTCAGATACACGTTCTCTTACAAAACATTACCAGCTGAAATCCATTGTTACATCTATATTATTACACTCCCATTCACTGTTTTACAACTAACCTTCCACATTATGCCTTCCATTCCTGTTACCCAGGTGTGTGCATGTGCCCCCTGAGCACCATATCTTAGATATCCAACAAAAAGTTTGCCAACTTGAACCGAATGATGAGTTTTTAAAATGTTAAAACTTAAATTAAGGATATTCACACACACAACCTAGTTTAAAACTCAGTTAATACGCAGATCTGTGAAACTGTCTTAAATTATCCTTTTAGAGACAAGGAAACTCAGAATCAGGGAATTTTAATGCATGATCCCAGGGACCAAAACTTTTGGGTAACAGAACCAGGACTGAAACCCACAGCCTGGGCTCAAAGGCCTGCAGCATGGTGCTTGGCAGCGGCCTCTCAAGGTACAAAATGGAATTCCACCCCCCAGAAGGTTTTATCAGCACTGGAACTCTTCAAAACTACCAAATGCCCTAATCCATATGCCATTTTTTACTCACATTCGCCCTGTGAATGACATCAAATCACAGCAGCCTATATAATAAATAGAAGGAAAAGGAATGACTGGGTACTAAGGAGGTAAAAATTTCTTCGAATTATACAACACTGCAAAATTACACATCTACATTCAATAAACGTAAATGAGCTATTCCCTATGTTAGCATATTGTGTTCTCACTTATTCATTAATTTCTAGTCTACAAAAAAAGCAAAATAACCATAGAATTTTGTCTGGACTCTTTATGTTGAAGGGAACCTCTAAGATCATCCCGTTCTACTCACTACTTTATAGATGAGGAAACTGGGCCCAGAGTGAGTCGATAGGCTCTAGGTCATATAATCATGAAATGAAGGCAAAGATGAGAACCTGGCCTCCTGAGGCTCAGCCTAACTGCTTTCCCACTGTACTGGCAGAACTCTATACGTATTTCTAGAGAAGCACTAGAAGTAGGAACATACGAAAAGAACCTCAAGATACTTAGCCTTAGTTTAACAACCTAAATTTTATGAAGAAACTGAGGCCAAAGTAGCCAATATCATTTTGCCCAACTTTTAAAATTATTTTCAATCAGTTCAGTGAAAATCCCCCCTCAAAATATTAAAAATATATTAGGATATAAAGAAAATTCATCACAGTAACTGACAGAGCATCTCTGTAGAAGCAGGATCCTTTCCTCCTTCTTAGATTCTCCACACATCCTAAAAAGACTGTCATAAAACCTATCTGATGATAAACATAATCTCCTCTACCTTCAACCATGTCTGAAAACAAGACAAATATCCCCTAATTACATCCTAGCGAAGTTGTCTTTTTATAAGAAACAGAGATTAATGAACCAAAAGAAAAAGTATGTTGACATGTGTCTATTGTATAAAATAATTTTAATGTCACTGAAGTAGGGAAGAATGGTATATTCAATAGTCGCTTGATTTTTTGATAAATAATCACAATATACGTTTCATTTCTACTCAGGTCTAGAAGTTTCTACGTGTAAGATTAATCAATAGAACTGCAAAAATTAAAACTTTTCACAAGATTTTTCTATCAAGAAAGTATCTACTTCTTCCTGGCATCTCTATTTTAATATCATGAGCAAATAATCCTTCCACAAATATAACATTTCCAAGCCTTTTCTTACATTTAAAAGAAAAAGTTTCAAAAGGGACACACCCTGTAGTTGAAAGGCAGAACCACACACCCTCCATTTCCCTCTACCTCTTTTCAATTCAGCAGCAGCCACACAAATTCCAACACAAGGGGAAAGCGACTTGGTAACGTCAGAAGTAGAGCAGGCACATTAAAACTAGAATCTAAAACCAAAAAGATTCTAGGACAACAGGAAGTAAAACCATGATAACAAAGAAAAGTAGGAAAACACCAACACGGAATTAATTTTTAAAGTCAACACAGTGTTAAGTGTTCTGAATTCAACTCAGTTCACACTGCTCTACTCAAGTTCTTTTCATTACCATGAGAGGACATTGTCCTTTTAAAATTTAAGAGTAATAAAAGTACTTCTGCTTATTTCAGCAGAAACGTACCCAAGACAAGGAGGAAGGCAGAAAAAAAAAAAAATGGACTGTTTGGGCACTTTTTCCCTCGACCACAACAACTGTTTTTCTATCTACGATAGAGGAAACTCTTCAGTATGGAAGGAGAAGGCAAATAAAAGGAAGAACTGTAATTCTTGAGCCTGTGCCAGTTTACAGTATTTAAAAAAAAGAATCTGCGCCACAGCTTGGCGGTCGGCCATATTTACAGTAAGCTATCAGAGTTTTGCCCAACAGGAAGAACAAAGGACTCAGTGTAGTGCTGCTGGTTTTGTGTGCTTCAAACATTGTACAGAGTAGGAATGCAGGTCCACGTGCAACAGACCCTTTGCTTTCTGTAGCTCTGTCTCTCCTCAAGGACTCTCAAAACATGGTCAGAGTCTACAAAAGGGCAAGAGACAGCTTACTGCCCTCAGAGTTTTAGCTTAAACTTTAAACAACCATTTCTTTTACTTTTAAAAATACAACCTATTAATTCAGCTTGAACTTTTAAAGTCAAAAGCTTTAAAAGCACGTGATGTTTAACAATATAGGTAATTCTATCTTCCAAGAATAGCTAACCCTGAAAAAGAGCCCCGGGTACAATTTTCTTAGTGAGATTTAATATATATTTCTTCCATTATACGATTAGAAATTTTTAGCAAATAAGTGGAGTGAATAACACCAAGGAAAATGATGTTAGGGACTCAAGTACTATTTTAATATAGTGCATTCCTAGTTTATCTCCAAATAAAAATAAAAATTTAAAGGTACAATTTCATGACTGCAGTATTAAAATCAGCAAAAACTCTTTTCCCTCAAAGTTATATTTCTTTTGAAACTTTGCCCAAATATATTGTAAATTCAAATTTAATTGTGTTGAAATTTACATATTTGCTAAGGTCAAACTTTTTTTTTTTTTTTAATCCTAAACCAACACAAAGGACAACACATCTCTGATTGAACTTTTAGTTTTCTCACTGACATTTCATTCTACTGGGGTTTCCTAAGGAGTATGTAAGTATTCTCAACTATTGTGAAGCTCTTCTCAAAGGTGGGGGGACAACAAAGGTAGTTTCATCTAAACATAGATGCTGTCCAGAAAACAAGAAAAGCAGCTGGCTCTGGGTCAGAAGGAACACCAGCAGCTAGAAAGAATTTATGAGGAGAAAAGGTGTATTGAAAGAGCAGATGAACACGGGAGAAGCAAAGCAAGAGACAGGTGATAATGATGCTGAGAGAAAAGTTAGTGCCCTAAAACTAATTATTACAATAGCTAGACGCTGGACACTTGTGAAGAGTCTGTAAACTGTGGCAGCCTGGAAGAGGCTTCTCGTCAGAGTCCGAGCAGCTAAGCAGAAGACTCCCAGAGACAATGTCAGACACTTCTACAGAAGGGTAGTTTACCGAGATTTTATTTTTTGTTGTCTCCATTGTTTTGTTTCTTCCCTGTGGGGAAAAAATGAAGGAGAGAACTTCTCTGGGATACAGGCTATAGAGCCTCCTGGTGCCCAGGAGATAGCAGGAGAGAGGAGTGGGTGCATGGTGCAAATAGAGACCAGGCAGGCAAGGCATTGCGTGGCAGCTGAGTGTCACTTCATATGGTTACAGGACCCGGGTGGTAAGACACACACCAGCTATATGGGGGAAAGTGTAGATGGACAACCAGAGGAACTCCTCAAATGTCCTACTGTGTGTGCAATTGCTGGGTCCTTCCCATTGGCCATGGAGGTGGCTGGAGGAACAATAATGAGTATGAGCTAGAAAGATACAATTTCCCTCCAATCTGGTTGCTTGGGAGCTCTTTAGAAAGAAGAAAAAGCAATTGAAAAACAAAAAGAAAATACTCATGCCTATCAGAACAGGCAAAAACTTTTAACTCACTGATAACAGGGTTGCTAAGAGTGAGAAACAAGGAGGACTCTCAGACACTGTGGGTAGGACTACAAATTGTAGAACTTGGCAACAACTAGGAGGAAAAATAAAGATATTCATACACCATGCCCTGTCAATTTCATTTACAGGAATATACTCAGAAAAACCTTTGTGCCATTGTATGTTTGCACAAGGAAACACAAAAAACATTCAATGCGCTAAGGTTTGAAATGAAAAATTACAAAGAATTCTCATCAAAAAGAAATTATGCTCATTATACTACAATATGATGTGGCAATGAAAATAAATTCACTGAATCACCCTGTACAAGCAAAAGATCAAAAAAAAAAAAAAGATAAAGTAAGCTACAAAAGAATTCCCAGTATATTACATGAAAATTAAAAGCTGGAAAACAATACAAAAGAGATTAAGCAACTAATAAATGAAAAATACAGGATGAAGAATCTTTATCTCAATTTAATCATGTGTCTAAATTTAGCTCTCTAGAAAATCTAGATAACTCAGAGTATGCATGTCATTTTAAAATAATTCTTACTTAAAAATTCAATTTAAGGATGTAAGCCAAGTATCCTTTATAACAGAAGTTCTCAAACAGAAGTGGTTAGGAATTCATCAATGAATCTAGGCAGAGATCGACCTCCTCCCCACCTCCGTGTGAGGAAGAGAGGAAAAGATTCAGACCCTGGTGTGCACATGAGCAGAGCAGAACACACAGCCTAACAGCAACACGTGCAGTGAGCCCACCCTCCCTGCCAGAGTCGCACAGCTGACAAGCAAGGCTGTCTCCGCGTTGAGAAATGAGATCTTGGAGAAGCACCAAGAAGGCGCCAGGAGAGCTGCTAAGTGGGATTTTCAAAGGGGTCTAAGACACCATCACTTTATAAAAACTACTTAAGCTTCTACTTGGAAACAAGTGTTGATAAGAGATAACAGGCCAATTTAAAATAAAAGAAAAATTTTATAGTATTCTCCCATGTTATTTACTAAATTAGGAACTTTGATTTTCTTTTTCAACGTTTTTATTTTTTTATTTTTGGGACAGAGAGAGACAGAGCATGAATAGGGGAAGGGCAGAGAGAGAGGGAGACACAGAATCGGAAACAGGCTCCAGGCTCTGAGCCATCAGCCCAGAGCCCGACGCGGGGCTCGAACTCACGGACCGCGAGATCGTGACCTGGCTGAAGTCGGACGCTTAACCGACTGCGCCACCCAGGCGCCCCCGGGAACTTTGATTTTCTAATGATGTCAATGATAAAAAGAAAGACGAGACGCAGCAAAAGGTTCAAAGAATACTTTGGAAATCTACTTCAACAACCTTAAGGATATTAAGAAGCAGGATAACCTTCAACCTGGCCTCTGTCCTTGTTCTGCCTCATAGATGCTCTCTTATTAAGTCCATATTTCAGCATGAAAATACTTTAATACCAACCAATACTCTATTTTCACCTAATTTGGAAAACTAAAATTGAGAATTACATGAAAAAGTTCACAAAAATAGATTTAAATGACTTTTTATGTTATTCAAAAAGGCATACAGGAAACTTAGGCTATCTTTGAAAAAATATAATGATTTAGGGGCGCCTGGCTGGCTCAGTTGGTTAAGCCTCTGACTCTCGGGTTTCCATTCAGCTCACGCTCTCACTGTTTCAGGCCCCAAGTCAGGCTCTGCGATGACAGTGCGGAGTCTGCTTTGGGATTCTCTCTCTGCCTCTCTCTCTGCCCTTCCCCTGCTCATGCTGTCACTCTCAAAATAAACAAACTTAAAAAAAATTTTTTTAATGTAATGATTTAGGGCAAATATAGTACCAATGGCACTACACATGCACGCAGTCTTTTTTCCCGTTTTTTTCATTGAGATATAATTCATATGCCATATAGTGCATGTTTTTAAAATATGCAACTCAGTGATTTTTTAATACATTCACCAAGTTGTGCAACCATCACTTCTAATTCCAAAATATTTTACCACTGTATCCATTAGCAGTCATGCCCCATTTCTGCCTGTCTCCAGCCCCAACAACCATTAATCTATGCTCTATGTCTATAAATTTGCCTATACTGGACACTTCAAATAAATGGTATCAGATAGTATGGGGCCTTTTGTGGCTGGCCTCTCTCATTTGGCATAATGTTTTTAAAGTTTCATATATGTTGCAGCATGTATTAGCTCATTTTCTGGTTCAATAATACTCCACTGTAGAGCTATACCACATTTTGATTATCCATTTATCAGCTGATGAACATTTGACTTTTTGGCTATTATAAAAGAATGCTTCTATGAACATTCATGTACAAGTTGTTGTGTGAACGTATATTTTCACTTCTCTTGGAGCTTCTGGGTCATATGGTAATTCTACGTTCAACTGTTTGATAAATTGCCAGACTGTTTTCCAAGAAAGTTGCACCATCTCACATTCCTACCAGCAATGCATAAGTGTTCCAATTTCACCACATCCTCACCTACACTTGGTATTGTCTGTCTGTCTGATTATAGCCATCTTGGTAGGCATAAGTGACATCCCCCTATGGTCTTGATTTACATTTCCCTAATTCCTAAAGATGTTGAGCATCTTTTCAGCACACAGATTTTCACAATAAGAATTTTCCATATAGTTTAGACTGATCTAACAAATGCTGTAACAGTAACAATGAATAATTTTTCAATTCACATATATTTTTTTACATTAGACCTCACTAAGTAGACTTACATACAATCAGTGAATATTCTGTGAATAAGAAAACTACTAAAAGATAATCAAAAAGTCAATCTTAAAAAATTACATACAGTGATACAAGGTCTTATACATTTATATACGTATAATAATACACTGTCCTTTAGCAAAAATGGTTGATCAAAGGATCGTTAGGGTAAGAATAAAGTCTGTAAAAAGCAGTTCAATATCTTACAGCAAAGTAGCAAATGGTGGCAGGCGAATGAGCCTAGTTGTTTAAATGCCATTTATTATTTTTCTAGAAAAATGTACTGATTCTAAATAATCACTACAACATTTCATCACTTGTAAAAGTTTCTAAATTGCTTTAAAGTTTACTTCTGTGACCTTTCTATTTGCTAGACCAAATATTAAATTATATTCAGAAACATTTCATTATTAAGTACTAGAAAATATACTCTGTCATATGACAAACTATATTACTGCCCACACTTGTGACATTTAAGACCTCTGTACAATAAAAGTATGGAACCTGATATTTAAAACATGGAAAATTCAAACAAAATGCTTCTATTTTTAGAAACCTAAAACAAGGAACCAAAAACTCAAAGTACTGCTGATAGCAACTGTTAACTCACTTAGGTTATGATCACTTTTTAACTCATTTGGGAGATGCCCACATTATCATTTAGTAAATGACACCATGATTTTTTTCCACTGAAAGAACCAAGCCCAGTGAGCTGTGAACATTCTGTGTGTGTTTTAAATGTTCTGGTCTGACCACTCCCCCACCCACCACCCACCCCCATATGATACTTCCAGCCTCTATACATTTGTCTGCGTAAGTCTCCTTGTCTGGAATTTTCCTTTCCCCGGTGTTCTTTTCGTCACCACTGCAATCTATCCAGATCCAACAGAGGCTCCATCTTGGATATAGAGACGTCCCGACTGCTTCTTCCACTGAGCAGTTACACCAAGTATCAGTGAGGGCAATTATATTCACAGGTAGGTAAAAGAAGCTGGATTCTGAAGGATTGACAATGACTCCTAGTTTCTAGTTTGGCTGACCGTGTAGACAGTCACAACCTGTTCCACATAAACCTTTATGAAGGTATGAGTCACGTCAAAGGCGACCGTCACCAAATTACAAGGCACGAAAGTAGTTGCAATCCTCTCTAGGATCTCTAGATGAGTTAGTTATTACCTATTCTACCTCCTCCCGACCGGACCCTGACCTAGGTGCTAAGGATAAAAATAAGAAGATGGCCCATGAACTTAATAAATATCTAATATTATCAAGCACTTATTTTGTAATAGTTGCTCCACTTCCACATTACTACTTTCATTTATTTTTTAATCTTTTTAAGTTTACTTAGTTTTGAGAGAGAGAGAGAACAAGAGCACAATCCCAAGCGGGCTCTATGCTGATAAGCACAAAGCCCAATGCGAGGCTCAGACCCACGAACTATGAGATCATGACCTGAGCTGATACCAAGAGCTGTACGCTTAACCAACTGAGCCATCCAGGTGCCCCCACACTACTACTTTTAATCTTCACAAAAGACCCTGCCATTGTACTCACTGCAGAGAGCAAACAAACTCAGAAGTTAAATGGTCTGCCCCAGCTCACAAACCAACCAGTACTCAGGCCAAGATCAAAAGACAGATCTGTCTGACCCCAAAGCCACCCACTTCAATGCCTCAAGCAGCTCAACCACTGAAAAGCATATGGAAGGTATAAAATAAATATTATGCAGATGCAATCATTATGAATTTATAGCATGTAAACGTAATGTCTACAGTTTCCATGATATTATACATTAAATAAGCTTGCCTGGATATTTTATTCTAATTTGTAACATCGTCTCTTTTTAAAATACGCTATGAATGGCAGTCATCAATTTAGTAGAGTTTTTACAGCATAACCTGTTTATAGGTAACTAACTTCCTACTGCCAACCAAGAGATCTACTATGGAAAAAAACCATAAAAGTCACTATAAGTATTATTAAAAGCAGGACACAAGTAAGATCTTATAAATAAAGGAGGAATGCACGTAAAGCAGTAAAATAATATTACCCCTTCTCTCCAACAAAAAACCCCTGCTCCGTACTCATATTCTTAAAAAAATGTAAATGGTTAATGTTGCAATTTACTCAGAGACAGTATTTCAAATCCAGTTTATAACCACAAGTTCGTTTATCCAAAGTGTAAATAAGGCAACCTATAAATTAGACAATAAGTAAACATACTCAGAATATTCTCAAAAATAAGCTATTACAAAAGTTAGAATATTCACAACCTGAAAATTATATACTAACTTGTAGGTAGAATGAAATATCGTCATGCTGCATGTTTCATTATATTATATAAAAAGTGGCTATAATAATATGAACTGAGGCAGTAATTCTGAATCATTTTCTAGCATTTTCCTTTCTGAGCTGAGAAAAAAATAAGCCTTAGGCAATGAGGATGGAGATAAATCTACCGTAGTAAGAGGCATTTTAACTTCATTTAAATCAAGACAACTTAGTTATAATTTTCTTATAGTCCAGCTTGTAGTAGCCTAGAAATTCCAATAGATCTTTATTTCTCTTAGAATCATTTCATACTTTTGCCTTTGGTTAACAATTATGGGTTTTCTATATTTTGAATGTATCTGAAATTAAACACGACAGCTTTGCCACAATTTTATGAAGTTGTATAAATGTTAAACAACAGCTGTTTGACTAGGGATTTACCATACCAAAATGTAAACTAACATCACCAGTGCAAAGGGCCTGAGTTTACAACTTTAATGCAATAAGCCAAGGACAGTTTGACTTCACAGAGTCTATAAATAAGCACCTTTAAAGCTGAATGACAGCAATAAGGAACTACATGCTTAGTAAAATGATAGGGATTTTTGTTGTTTTTTATGAACCAAGATTCACCGGCAATTTCTGGAAAGAAAAAAATTTATGTAGATTACACTTGGTATGTATTATTCCACCATATTCAAAACAGAAATTAAATGATCATGTGTGATAAATAATTCATGTTTTCTATTACCAAAAATATTAAAAATGTAAAAACAAATGTCTTCTACATGTAACAGAAGCTAAAACTTTTTACAACATAAGAATACTTGGTAGTAATTCTAGATCTTATTCTTATACATATGTTTCACATATAGTATAAATCTTTATATTTATTTAAAAGCACACTGGATTTGCTTTGTAAGAAAGTACCGTGAGAATTGTAATACTAATGTATTTTTTCTAGATGTTACTGACACACACACACACACACACACACACACACACACACACACACAATACATACCATACGGTCCAATCAACTGAATAAGTTTTTTTAATTAAAATTTTATACACAGAACCTACTAATATTATGCACATCAACACCATGTGGTTTTGAACTTATCACTCAAGTCCAAAATTCAGTACACACTCTAAACAAACAAGAAACTATATTTATACTTAATTTAATTCCCCAATCAAATACAGAGGATTTTCTTATTCTCTTTGGTGAAAACTACAGTTTTTTTCTATGCTTTTATCAATTTTGTAGCCATGATGTTCTATTATCTGTTCTTCCTAAGATGTAACATATATGGAGAACTGCAAATCAATTGAATAAAATATTCAATCGCATTTTACGGTTTCTTTTTGAAATCAGTTGTCAAAACACCAGTAACTAGGCATACTGGTAACCAATCTGCAATTACGGGTCTTATAATAACTACAAAGGAACACTAAATAGTGTTCCTGTCCAACTCTGTCCTGTCCAAAACCTGTCCAACTCTATTCATGGAGGCATCATCTCCCTGGACACCATTTTCTGAGGAGAGAGAGGAGATCCTAGATCTGGCCATGCTCATTTTATCAAAATGGAGGCACATTCCTGTGGTGTTCACGGGCCTTGAGAGGTTAGCAGACAGTCAAGTAGGAATAGCACACGGGTTCAGGGGCCTGCATCAGACCCCAGAGATCCTCCTATGGGCCAGCAACACTGAGATTGCCAAAGGCAGGATCTGAGAAATAAGCTACCACCTAAACGGAGGAACAAATTCCCAGGAAAACAGACTTATCACATCACTATTATATAATAGGAAGAAACTCTATGCATCATGCGGCTTGTGCTAAAATGCTTAGTGATCTCATTCTTACCATAACAAATTATCTGCCAGAAAAGACCTTCAAGGTCAACCCTGGCAACAATTAAAAAATAATGAAAAGCATTCATCCCTAAGGCAGAGTTAGAATGTTTTAGTTTGAAGCAAGGTGCTGTATATTTTATTAGCTATAACTTGTTTAATTATTCATTGCAACTCTTCTTATATTCCATACAGAAACCTCAGGTTGCTCAGATTTCTATCTGAAATCCCCCTTTTTCCCCCTTATTCAAGGGCAAATGCCTTAAGAACCCAAATTTCTATCCACTATTTCCAACTGAACACAGAGCTATACTTGTTTAGAATAAAATGCTAAATTAAAGCCAGAAAGATACAGAGGGAAAGAGAGAGAAGGGACAGAGAGAAAAAGAAAAGACAGGGAGACAGAAACACTGTTTCATCATGATCCTTTCTGCACCTCGGCTGCGCATGCACCCCACCTCCGTCCCGCCTGCGTTCTGCCCTTGCCCTGTGGCGTTCTCAGTGTCCAGGACCCTCTGCAGCCTGAAAGGCTGGCTGAAGCATTGCTAGGGCACCTTCTAAAAACACTTCTGCGTGGCTGCCCATCAGTGATGCCACTGCTGCCTGTGCTGTTTTCGGGCACCTGCCACCCCTACGGAGAGAGCTACTGTCATCGGCTGATGGTCTGTGTCAGATAGGCTGGACTGCCACAGGTGCTCTCCGCTGGAGGAGCCGGGGGCTGGTCTGCGCTGAATGCCCACGCAAATGAAGGAATGTTGTTCGTGTTTGCAAGCCGGAAACCGCCCTGATGCACATCTGAGAAGCAGTTTCCCTCATTCACATGAAATTGAGGAATTCCCTTCTCTCTCTCTCTCTCTCTCTCTCTCTCTCTCTCTCTCTCTCTCTCTCTCTCTCTCTCTCTCTCTTCTCTCCAGCCCTGAACAGCAGTCAAAAAAAAAAAAAATCCTACTTCAGCATCAAAATGAACAGGGCCATTCGCATGTGTGGTCACAGGTCCAAGCCAAGCTACAGCTGAGTCTCAAAGGGGTGACATGCCTGAAAAACAGCCTATCCTAGCTTTCCATACGAACGAAAGCCCTAGCAAGTAACCTGATGACAATCTTTCATAAAAATGACCACCAATACTATAAACGCTTAACCAACTTCACATGTGGGGATGCAGAAGGGAGCTAGATTTGGGGTCAAACTGAGGAAACTGTGAGCAAAAGACCCAGATAATCAAAACGTCTTTTACCTCAGAGGGATCACAGTGACTCATTCAATTCCCTAATTTTAGAGAAGAAAGGAGGAAGCCCTCATGCCAAGAAGAATGCAGTGATTTGTTGAGCATAACAAAGTCAGACATCAGCAGATTCAGGGCCAGACCCTGTGGTCTCCAAACACTGGGTCTGTAGCATTTCTACAGCACTACTGACTGCTTTAACTTGAGAACTACCTACAGTCAATTTTAAAGAGAAGGACTGTAGAAGGCTACCTTCTTTTTACTCTATTATTCCTTAGAGCTTTGCCTCACTCCTAAATCAAGGATTTTAAAAAAACAACAAAAAACCAAAAAAAGCAGTTCTCTTCTATCTGCCATTTTCCTGGGCTTTGTCTTGGGTCTCTGCCATAGAAATCTCTACACACAGGGTTGCTGGATCCTTCTACCTACCTACTCCAGTTTACCCCCCCTTTATTCTTAGTGACACTACCCCTGCTTTGTACACAGCAGCAGTTCCCAGCTAACAAACTATATACCCCAATCTCTGGTTCAGCTATGGATGGCAAAGAGACTTAGCTGTGGCCAAGGAGATATAAGCAGAAGGCACCATTTGGAGCTCCCAGTTTTTTTAAGGGATACTTGACTGGTTTGTGCCTTGTGCTCTTTGCCTTTCACCTTCTTTGTTCCTCGGAGGATTGTGGAGGTCCAGCAACGACACTGTCATCATGAGGCAGCAAGCATGAAGATGAAAACTGGACAACAAAAAGGAGAGCTGAACAGAAAGTCAGAAGCTCCTCAGATCTCATGATGTTGTGAAGCTACCTATCTGGCTCAGGCTGCCTCCCTCTAGATGACAGAAAAGAAGACTCGTTTGATTAAGCCACCGTGGCTTTAATTTTCTGTTATGTGCAGCTGAAATGATTGCTGATTCATGTATCAGGTATCACTGGATGTCACCATGAACAAGAAAATCACAATTGTATATTTTTAATTGTATTCTTCACGTTTTTAATGGTAGTGTGTTTAGATCAACCATTGCCTGAATGCTAATATTTTTTTTGGACGAACGGGGCAACATTGCTGGGATGAGAGATCACTCTTAGAAGAGGTATTGGTACATCCCACTGTCAAAAATATCCTCACCTGATGTATAAAGCATTAAAAATGGTTGTATCCCAGGAAGAGTTGACATAAATTGTGGTAAGATCTAAGAATTTAACAGTGACAACAACATGTCCTGCATGAACTCCTCCTACTGAGAAAGATGTGTTTTTATTCTAAACGGCTAATATCTCAATGTCTTAATTCCAAAACTTAGAGCAAGCAGTATTTTACAGGTGGCGCAAAGAACATATAGGTATCTGGTTCCCCATTTCCTATCAAATACTTGGCAGCCGGAAACAGTGTATGCGCATACTACTGAAAACCTGGCCACCTACCCTGCATTTCTGATAAGTTGCTTTAGTTTCTATGTCCAGAGTCATTCCCGAGACCACCCGAGAATTCTGGACTGCTACTACATCTGCCTCTGCCACACACACTCATTTTTATTCTTCTCTCACTTGCAAATTCTAATAAGCTGAAATGAGAAAATGGCTGCAGAAAACAATTTATATGCTACAGTAGTTTTCTTTACTTTTTCTCTAAATATTAGGCAAGTAAATTAAAAGTCCAATATACCTGGACAAAGTATTGTGAGGCTGCAATGACCTCTTCTAAATTTTAAATTGTAAAAATTTTGCTCTAAAAAAAAGTATACTTATGTCACATCACAACTTCATATAAAAATCTATCAGCCACCAATACCAATTTCAACATATAAAACCAGACAGAAAATGACAAAATGCTTAGATATAAGTGGGGAAACATGACACGGTCACTTATTTGGAACTAAACAAACCCATTTCTTGAAAATGCTTACTATTCAGTCACTGTCTTGCCCCAGTACTAACAAAGGAGTAATAAGTAGAAGAACTAGTAGGGAATGGCTGGGGCCTGAAAGGTACTCTTTAGTCACGGGGCTGTAGGAAAGCCAGGCCAGAAAGAGAGGAGTTTCTCTGACTCCCCCAATCCCCCCCACCCGCCCCCCCCCCCCCCACCGTTCAGCCAAGCTTAGTCAGGGGACTTCGGTGGCACACATCCATGGCAAGCAGGCTGGAAAGGGACATGTTCACTCATAGACACTGGCTCTGCAGGCCTCCCTATAGCATGCTGGATCTGCAAGAGAAAACTCTGCCTGGCTACTGCATCATAATTAAGTTGCACTACATGTCAGTATTTTAAAGACATATGTTGTACCTCAATTGATTCAACATTCAATTTCAAGGTCTTTCATCTAAGGTTTCCACTTTCATTTGCCAAAGCATTATACACGGCTCTTCCTAAGACTTGAAAAAAGCCCATCTCAGCCACACCTCCAGGTCTTTGAAGCATTTCAGCTTGTACTCAACAGCAATGAGGGGCCTGGCCACATCTTGCAGAAAGAGCAAAGCTGAAGATTTAACAACAACAACAAAAAAAGGCTCACTGCAAAGAGAATTTGGTCTATCTGTATTATGAAGAGGATAGCAGGTGCTCTGCCATGATCCTATAGTGCACAGATAAAAGGTGGTTCAGCTGCAGGATTTAACAGAGAAGTTTCCAATGTAAATGTACTATTTACTAACTTGGTAAATGTGCCTGTCCTTTTTATAGTATATTTTTAAAATACATAGCTTTGTAGCTTTAGAAGTCTTCTTGTCCTTTGCTCTTGTCTTTCTTTCCTTATTTAGATCTTAGTATTACTTTTGTGAATTACAAAAACTAAACTGTACAAAAAAAAATACTTTCCTTGGACTGATCTAGATGTATCTTGCATCTTTGATACATTTCATAATGACTGAGAGAATCCACTCTCACATGTTCATTTAAATATACAGAAAGCATTCTGTTGGTTATTAATTATAAAACATGAAGGACAAAAATACTAAAAGGATAAAGGATATTGCTCAGGCAAAAAACCTGGATTCGCAAACTACTACTTTATTAAAAATGAATTAAGAAATTTAAATTGTAAAGAATATAATAACGTTATTGAAAAACTTTCATCTATACATCTTATGTTACAGGGAAACGCAAGTTAAAACGACGAGCTACGACTACACACGTATTAGCATGGCCAAACTCCAGAACACTGACGATGCTACATGCTGGCGAGGATGGGGAGCAACGGGAACTCTCACTCACTGCTGGTGGAAGTGCAAAATGATGCAGCCATCATGGAGGCCAGCTTGACAGTTCCTTACAAAACTAAACACACTCCTAGCATACAGTCGTGCTCTTTGGTATTTATTCAAAAGAACTTAGAATGTGTATCTGCCCAAAAGTGTGCACACAGATGTTTACAGCAGCTTTATTCATAGTTGCCAAAACTTGGAAGTGACCAAGATGTCCTTCAGTATATGAACAGATAAAGTGTAATGCGTTCAGACAACAGATTATCATTCTGTGCTAGAAAGAAAAAGGGCTATCAAGCCATGAAAAGACACGGAGGAACCTTAAATAAATATTAATAAGGAAAAAAAGACAATCTTGAAATGGCTATATCCTCTATGATTCCAACTATATGATACTCTGGACAAAGCAAAACTATGGAGACACTGAAAGATCAGCGGTTGCCAGGGGTTGGTATGAGCAAGGAAGGGATGAACAGGCAAAGCACAGAAAATCAGGGGCCAGTGAAAACGCTCTGAATGATACTATAATGACAGATACATCTCATTCTACACTTGTCCAAACTCATACGATGTACAACACCAGAAGTGAGTGATCCTGATAATGGGTGAGATTATGCATGTATAAGCTAGCGGGTATATAGGAAATCTCTGTACCTCCCCTTTAATGTTGCTGTGAACCTAAAACTACTCTGAAAACAAAGTCTTTAAAAAATTTACTTGTAACACTATGCCTCAATTTTTAATATCATTGCCTTTTACATATACAAATTTAAGAATATATAATGCAATAGGTATTGTTTGCAGGTAAATAGGAAAGTGGTAAAAGAACACATGTACTAGAGAGGGGCACACAAGAATGGTCATATCTGGGTAAGGATATATAATTAGGAAATATAATTAGGGAACACTTCAATTACACATTCCTTAAAAAAAATGGAAGGGGGAAAGGTCTGCAGTCAATATGCAAAATGCTGACAACTAAATCAGAAATAAATGCCTGACTGTTTATTAGTGTGTTCAATTATTTTCTAGTCGTTTCTACATGAAAAAAAAATCTGGAATTATAACATTCCCAGAAGAAAATATGACCAAATGGGATGTAGGGTTAGGTAAGAAGTGTCAGGCTGCAGTAAGAACTGGAGAGAGTGGCAGGAAGCATATGCAGAAGGGTCAAAGAGTCGCGCCGAATCACCTGAAAAGAGGACAAGGTAGGACTGTCTGGGGAGACAGTACACTAAAGGCACTGTGTGAATGGAAACAATGGATGCTGTTTACTTGGTGATGTGTGACCCCAGAATTCAGTACTGTATATATCAGCTTACTAAGAACCAAAGAGAAAAGATGCTTGATTTGCTAGCATAAAACAAAACCTTAAACACAGAGGAAACCACTGAAATAGTGTTAAGAACAACAATCTTCAACTGGGATTTTGACAGCACACATGCAAAAATGGTTATAAAATACGTGCTTACCTATAAAAGTAAAAAATTATGCCTGCTCATAATATGACTTTTAAGAGTGAAGTCAGGAATTTATTTTATCTGGTACACCACAGTAATTTGCTGTAAAGCTTTATGAAACAGCTAAAATAATGTTACAGCCAGGAACCAATTGTTGCTAAAATGCATTCAGTTAAAATGGAAAATATAGGGAAATAAAACACTGTAATTGTCTCTCAACCCACATTATATATTATGTTGCTAAATTATATACTATTATATTCTCTACATTTTAATATGCTTTCCCATAGAGGAATTGATAACATAAGGAAATGATTCTCTGCTTTTATTTCTGAAGACCTAAAAAATATATCACACATATTTATAAACCAAACAGGGCCTCAGCCTCTTATTAGATCCCAAGGCTTATAAAATCTTTTTCACAAAACCACAACATGCAACAATGCATGAAAACCTAACACAAATGGTTTTCTGTTCTACTTCTTACTTTATTCACAACTGGGGAGTTACATATTTAAAGTGAACTATAATATGCAAGAAAAAAAAATCAAGATTTTCTTAATTTTAGAAAATCTTTTAATAGTATATTGTATAATTCATAAAAATATTGTCTTTGGCCTCGACAATATATTTTTTTAAACTTGTCCATCCACTGAATAGTTGGTGCAAGAAGAGATTTCTCCCCAAAGGGATGAAAGAATTCCATAGCCCTGATCCAAATTTAGCAGGATGCTGACAAACCATATAGTAGAAAGGAATACTACTTAAACAAAGGGCAAATGTCTCCTTTACTAGAGACCATGTGAGAATTTTTTAAATGTCATAAACTATTACAATTAATAAAATAGTAGAAAAACTTTGGCAAAGAAGCTTAGGTACCTCAAGAAAGTGAATAATTTTCCAAATAAGATGCATTTACCAAATATGAACAGAGAGACTTGAATCAAAAGAGACAGACCTTGGTGGACGTTTTAAAGGAACCACTTCCTGGGGTGCCTGGGTTGTTCAGTCAGCTAAGCATCTGGACTCTTGGTTCCGGCGTGGGTCATGATCTCATGGTTTCGGGAGTTCAAGCCCCACATCAGGTTCCATGCTGACAGTGGAGAGACTGCTTAAGATTCTCTGTCTCCTTCTCTCTCTGCCCCCTCCCCAACTCACGATCTCTCTCTTTCACAATAAATAAAACTTAAAAAAAAAAAAAACTTTAATGAAACCACTCCCTAATTCCTTCCAGGTTATGTTATCAGTTCAGATTTTCTATGAATACCTGAAAGCATGAAACAGGAAAGACAATAATGTGCTCACCCCCCTTTTAAAGTTCAGACTTTACTGAATTCACTCTGGGAAACTACTGTGCTTCTGAAATGTTTGCCAAAAGCAAGATTCAACCCATGTATTTCTTGCTGACTTCCAGAGTAGCCAGCAGGAACCCTCTCTTAGGAGACTTATGACAACGATCACCCCCTGACCTTCTCCTCACTGAGGGCACGCGTGTCTGACTGGTGTTGCCAGGATCTAGTGTAGCACTTGCTTATGACTCTGTGAATCTGTACCCTACAGAGAGAGAAGACTGGACTAACAAAACTGAGAAGGCAGGTCAAGGAAAACAAAGGCTGACCACAAAACATGGTGGTGGTGGTTTTTTTTTTTTTTTTTAAAGCAATCTCAAATAAGCACTGACCATATCTAAAAAATTATGTAATTTTATTATTGTAAAATAAAAGTACTTTACTAAAATAAAATAATATAAAAGCTGCTGCTTTCTGAGACACAGAAGGAAGACACGTTTTGTGTGCTTCTAAGTCCCTTTAATAAATTAATGCTTTACCTTAATTTCAAGGTAAATGGTACTAGCTCCTCAGAATTTTCTATAGGTAATCAACTGTTAATGTTCACAATTCTCCCCCATCTTTATAAAGACATCTCTCAATAGGTACAGATTCAAGTGCTAGTAAAAGGATCACTACCAAAATTTATTGCTGCTATTGGAGTTTCCTATAAGTAGAAGATCCCTCAAGCTGTAATAAATGATTTTTTTTAATATGAAGAAGGTAGAGTTTCAGGAGACAAAATTAAATTTTCCAGCAATTCATAAATTAATTTCCCTATCTTATTTCATCACCTATTCTTTTCACAGAGAACTTGTGAGGAAAAATTAAATAAGTGTGAAAGCATGTAACATTTGTTAAGTAGAGAAAATAGGTATATTCAAAGCATAGCCATTTTTCGATTATTCAGTATCATTCAAATATGTGAGAGCCTTATCTTGGGTCAGTGGTTCTTAATGATGGGTGTGGAGAGAAGCACCTGTGAAGCTATGGGCCCCTGCATATACCCAGGCTCTGCCTCCCAGTGGATCGTGTTCCATAGGTCTTAGGTAGTGCCCTGGAACTGGCAGCTTTAAAAGCTTCACAGGTGGTTCTGGGGTACCTGGGTGGCAGTTAAGCATCCGACTCTGGCTTGGGTCCTGATCTCATGGTTCATGAGTTGGAGCACAGAGCCTGTTTCTGTCTGCCTCTCTCTCTGCCCCTCCCTGACTGGTTCTCTCTCTCTCAAAATAAATAAACTTAAACAACAAGCTTCACAGCTGGTTCTGACACACAGTGCTGGTTGATGATGAGCTGTCACAGGTTCAAAGGCCCTGGGAGCTGGATAGATAATCTGAACTAGGGAAAGGGCAGTGGTGGGGACTATGACAAACCGGAAAAGACACCCCCTATCTGAAGAGGCAGTCTACTTAGCTCCAGCCCCTTGGGGACTTGTGGATGCAAGCCTCGTATTCCAGGGCTTCCATTTTGTTAAAGAGAAGAAATTCAGGTTCAGTTTAACGTAAAATCTCTTGGGTCCTAAATGTTTAAACACACCGATGATCACACTGAGGCCTTGGCAGTCAGTTTGTAATCTTTGGTTTGTAAGATCAACACCGTTGAATAATTTTTGCTTCTCAACGGGAATACTCAGAAGGGTATATAATACTGGGGTGGCAGTTTGAAAAAGCATGGCTACGGTATTTTGCGGCTCTTTCCAGAAGCAGTGGGGCCTATTTACCTGCCCCATGAGTCTGGCTGGCGACTTCTTTCGAGCAAGACAGAAGTGACACTGTCTAGTGTTCCAGAGCCAGGGCCTCAAGGGGCCTTGCAGCTTTCCATCCTCTTGGAACATCACTGCTGCCACATTGGCATGTGTGAGGCTGGCCACTGAGTAATGAAAGACTACATGGAGCAGAGGGCCCACCTGCTACATAGCACCGAGGCCCCAGTGCATGAATGAAGAGATCATCTCTCCAGCCCCAGTCGGCCAGGCTATCACATGACCACAGCTGCCTGAGTGGACCCAGCTCAACCCACCCAAAATGCAGAATCATGTCCAAAGAGTTACTGCTTTAGCCACTAAGCTTGGGGAGGCTGATTAAGCAGAAATGGAAAACTGCTACAGGCACCTTACTGAAGGTAGACTGCAACCGCCATAAAAATAACAAAGACTCGAAACAGGTGGCGTCAGTTTTGGGAGTGAATGGTAGGCAGGAGCAGGGAAAATTACGAAACAATGATTAAAGACTGGAGAAAGGGCAGCCTGTGGTGGCGAAGTAACTGATAGCATTTTGCCTCCGATAACTTGAAAGACAAAGAATGTGCCTAATGAACTCATTGAGGCGGCTAAGAAGACCCCAGAAGGAAGACCGAAAATACAACTTGGTTTCCTTAAACCGCTTATGATAAAGGCACAGAAAAAGAAGAAGAGCTAAAAAAGAAATTGTTCAGTTTGCAAGCGGAATGTGGCAGGGGGAAGGGCAACGGGGAGAAATAGAGAGTCCAGGATTTGGTGAGTTAGAAATAAACCTGTCTCTCATGCTCCAAGTTTTCAAAGTTATAGATAACCAACATGACTGTGTGCGTGGGAGGAGGGAAGGAGAGGTAATACTTGAGAAAAACGGAATATATATTTACACAGACATGCACATGTGTGAGCAGACATGTTTTTCTATCAGTTATTTAAAATACTGTTTTTCATCAAAATAAATATAAATATACTACGTATAGATTCTAAGTTGGCATTACTTTTTAAGACACAATGTAAGAGACTGCAAAGATATTTGATTCTCGGGACTAGTGGTTAGGGATACATCCCTAAATCGTCTGGGACAGGCATTTATTTCCTTCTACCACTTTAGGAGTACCTTGGTGGAAAAAGTGAAGCTTCAGGGAGATGAGCCCCCCACCCCCGCCCAGGTGAGCCTCACTTCACATGGTTTAGAAACCTGGCATCCATGAGAAGTCCCAACAAGATGAGGAGCGTGACGAGCTGCTGTGGAATTACAACTGTGCCACAAGGGTGATCCCGACTCTCACACATCCACTTCTCAAAAGACTAAAGCAAATGGCAGGAAAATTGAAGAACACAGACCTCTGTAATTAAAACAGATGACCTGGAATCCATGTGCTGAGAGTGCTCCCGTACAGGTAGAGGCAGTTGGGCTGTTACCTGGAGCATACTTGCTCTCAATGTACATAATACTAAACCACACTCGATTAAATTTTCCTGACTCATGACAAAGGGCATAAGGTATTGAGGATGAGCTCAACAAGCTAGATAAGATTATAGCCCCAAAGCAGGAAGCAGCGACAGCAGTCTGAGATCATTTATTCTGATGGCAAAGTACACTAAAAATATCAGTTGGTATTAAGGGCATCATATTTTGCCATAATGGTTTCATTCATTCAACTGAAATAACTGACCATGTGCCTATGGGCCTTGTTATGTGCCAGGGATTAAGAATCTTAATCTGGCCCTCAGTGTAGTTACAAGCGGGTAGAAATGGTAGTCATACTAGGCTAGGGATATGGAATACTACTACGCTTATGTAAGTAACCAAGCTCTGAAGGAGCTTAAAATAAACCATAGTTTGATCATTCATCAAGGAAAGGTTTTTGCTCAGAACAATCTATTTAAGACAGGAAAACGGGCAATTTATTTTAGACAGACTTCTATTCCAAATGTCTAAAACAAAACAGTCTTGAATTTTAAGCAAACTCTCAGCTCTGGAATGATCCCAACGCCAAAGTTGTACTGAACATATCATATGCAATATTTCATGATACCTCCTATAAATATAAAGCAGAACATAAAATAAATTACATATATAAACAGAGACTAAAAATTCATATGTTAGTACTTATGAGTAATAAAACTTGAAATAGTTATGTTTTCCCTGGGGCAAAGTTTCTTCATTTTATCCATTAAAAGTTCAAGGCAATTTGAGAAAAATTTATATCCAACCATTCTGTATACATCTAAATTACCCTCAATGTTGTATATAACTGAAGCACTTCTAACAAAGACTAGAAAAATAACTGAAGCCTAAGTTGAATTTTTTAATTGCAAAAGAAATTATTTTTCTTCCAGTTAACAGAATACGTTAGTTTCATTAAACTATAAAAAAGAAGCACAACTTTCATACCATGAATTTGATATTCTTTCAACCTAAATGATAAAATAGGGACAAAAATGTTTAAGTCCCTGGAAACAGGTTCCCATAAAACTGCCTTCTTGGAAAACAACTGCAGGCACTGAAGAATATTTTTAATTCATTTAGAAATCATACAATAGCTCATCTGAATGTATTCCATGAAGTAAAATATACTCTCGATTAGCTGAAAACTTAATATACTCTAATAAACTTTGAATAATTTTAAAGCAATTTCTGATCTTTTCATTAACTTTCCAAACTTTTCCTTACATTACATTACAAAAAAGAACATGGTTCTCTCCAACCCCTACTTCTGTTTATAAAGGACAATTCAATTTACAGAAGTTGATGTTGTGCTCATTTCTTTTCTGCCAGACATTAAAGAACATTTCTTTTGGAAGAATTTGAAGGTTTTAAGCATCAAGTGTAAACTACCATTTACAAATATTCTCTAGAAGTTCCAATATCAAAATGTGCCACATAAAACCCCACTGAGATTTACAGTTTGAACAGCTACTTTGGCATTTGACTTCATCGATCACATCCCATGTTGCAAAGCTGCTGCTATCACTGCACATCCCTCCAGGGTCCTATGGTGGGAAATTCCAGTGAGGACCCGTCTCCTCCTTTTCCCTCACCCTGACTGGCTGCCTAACTACCAGACTGGGCTCTGCACCCCTGAGGGCAGGCAGCCTCACTCCTGACCCTGAACCCTTGGGCTTTCATCATGATCCCATTTCAGGTAGCTTCAGGTAGTAAAAATAGGAAAGCTTTTGGAGCTGTAGTCCTGGGCTCTAAATCCTGGCTTACAGCCCAAGAACTATACAGCCTGGACCAGTTAGATAACCGCTGTATAACAGATACACAGCGACCAATCTTAGATAGCTATTAAAATGGACCGTCACATTTTTAACTACATTATGCAATCGGAGACAAGAACCTAAGGTTAAGTATTCCAAATTCTTAGATGAGAAAAACAGACTCAAAAAATTAAATAATTTTCCCATAGCCCACACAGTTAACTAGGAATCAAATTCCTGATTCATTCATTCAGGATATTGAGTGAATGTTCCATACGGAATGGCCACAGATCTGTAAACATAACAGATAATCTCTTCCCTCATGGAATTTACATTCTATTAAGGAGACAAGAACTTAATAAATTGACAACAATTACCTGTCACCTAGAGAAATACAATGGTGGGTGAGTATGGGAGACTAACTCTGTGTGCGTCTGTGTGTGTGCACGCGCATACATGGACGTGCATATGTGTGTGTATGTGCATGTGGTGACAGGACGCCAAGGAGTTCAGAGTGTGTCTGGGGAAGGCCTTTCATGAAGAGGTTAGCTGTTCAGCCACCACGTGAGAGAAGGCATTTCCATAAAGGAAGAACATTCTAGCAAAAAAGAACAAATGTATACTTAGGGTGGCACAGACAAGGCTCTGTAAACCACCTCCTGGTCATCTCTCCAGGCTTATTTTCTTGCCCAACTGCCCAGCTCAACCTCTGTGCTCTGTCATCCATTCAGAACCACTTTCCATCCTTAAAACTGCCTGCCTACTCTTGCCCCGGGCCTGTGTGTAAACGTCTTGGTATGTCTACTTATACTCAGAAAACATACAAGATTATTCTGCTTTTATATTACAGTGCACATTTTCCGTACTTGTATGAGCTTCATGATTATGCAAAAATGGCAAGATAATATTCCACTAAATGTCATTCCATAACTTACCATCTTATTATTCACTTATTTTTCTAATACCTAACCTAGCATTTTCCAAGTATGGAAGTATCCAGGCTGTAGGTTCCAAAATGGGACACTGGTGCAGGTTTTTAATCTTAGCCCAGTGGAGTGGTCAGTACTGTATGTATAGTAATAAGCCTCATGAACAGTAGACAGACACAAAAATTACCTTTTGGGCTTTGAATTCTTAATAAACTGCCAGACTAAATTACATTTCAGTAACTATTCTGAACTAGGAATAATGGGAGATAGGAGGAAGAGGAACTAATCATGATGAAGCTCTTAATAACAAAGGCATCTAATATTTAATAAAGGAACATCATCAGAAACCATACCTGCATTGTAGCAGAAGATATATGAATATGAAATATCTGGCCAAGATATTGTCATTCTTAAATCAATAAGCTGTTATTTAAGTGAATTTCAGGTTTTGTAGAGATATAAAATTCACATATCTGAGAGAGAAGCACCACAAAGATGGATGTAAAGACCCCAGACGGAATGGACTGCTCTTTAGTAAGACTTGCTAAATTTGCAGTTAGAAAACATCTTTGACATTTGTATCGTTTTTTATGTACAGAAACAATACAATAATCACTCTTGAAGTCCTTGAGGTCAAGCAGCTATAACTTTTCAATATCCCTAGTACCTATGTGGCAAATGATACACATTCAATAGGTATTTATTTTATGAAAAAATAAATCACTCAAATCTATTTCTTTAAAAATTTTAAGTTTTTTTGTACATGCCTTATTTATTTTTGAGAGAGAGAGACAGAGCATGAGCAGGGGAGGGGCAGAGAGAGAGGGGGACACAGAATCTGAAGCAGGCTCCAGGCTCCGAGCGGTCAGCACAGAGCCCGATGTGGAGCTCGAATTCACAAACCACGAGATCATGACCTGAGCCGGTCAGACGCTTAACCAACTGAGCCACCCAGGCACCCCAAAAGTTTTAAGTTTTAAGATTAAAATGTATACATGCCATGGAAAACAAAATATGCTTAAAAGGCTTTTCTGACTGACATGGAAATAAGTCCAAATTTTATTATTAAATTTTAAATGGCAAGTTGCAGGCAGACAATGAGTAATTTTTTAAAAAACTGAAAAACCTCTGAAAGAATATACACCAAATAGTGGCTCCTTTGGCTTTGATGGTGGGTTTTTTGGTTTTGTGTTGTTATTGTTGTTGGTGGTAGTGGTAATCAATAGAGAACTTTTTGGTCTATATAATTCTGTATTATCTCATATATACATATGTATTTGTATGTATATACATATATACCACATATAAAGATACACACATACTTTTAAAACACGTACTCTGTAAAAGATAAATTAAATGAATTTTAAAACTACCTGAGTAATCTAAATGAAAATAAATTAGTTCACAAAACCAAAAGCACAAAAATAAAAAGTGTTTAGTATGAAATCCTCACATTTCCCTTCTCATAGAACTATAAAGCTTCAATTGTATGTTTCAATAAATTACTATTTGAGTACCCAATCATATATGGGATGCTGAAAAAGAAAAAGAGTTCTCTCTATTCCACCAGTCCTTAATTTTTACACTTTGTTACCGTCTTTCCATTTATTGGGCAACAATATCTTTACTCCAGGGGAACCCCACCCCTGGCTTCCAAAGGAAATCTTCCATTAGAAAATGGTCAAGTGTTGGGGTGCCTGGGTGGCTCTGTCAGTTAAGTGTCCAAATTCCACTCAGATCATGATCTCACCACTCGTGAGTTCGAGTCCTGAGTCGGGCTCTGTGCCAACAGCTCAGGGCCTGGAGCCTGCTTCGTATTCTGTGTCTCCCTCTCCTCTGCTGGCACTCACTCGCTCTCTCTCAAAAATAAATACACGTTAAATTTTTTTTTTTAAGTAGTCAAGTGTTGAAGCCCAAAGGAAAACAGAAATTTAGGGAGATGTTCTATTTTCTAATGATTGAAAGGAAAATATCGACTTCTAGCAGATTTCAATGCTTGCCCTCTCCATGTAATGTTACCCAATCTTATTTTAGAATACGCTTTCCAAATTACTCTTGTGCTTGAGAAAATATATTTTTATACAGAGCCAGATACTGATTGAAAAATAAGGCCATGAAATTAAGACAAACTTTTCACTGCACTAGATTTGATCATAGTAATTTGCAAATTTAAGTGTTCTAAATAATACAGAGTGGAAAATAGGTACCGGTATAGAAGCCCAAGATTTCTACCAATTATGAGCACTTTTTATACTTCTCTGATAGCTAGTTTCTTTATGTTTTAAATGAAGGTATATTTTCTGAAATCTTTTCAAATGCCAAAAACTTCATGTTCTGTTTTATATACTTCTATCTTAAATGTACCTGAGGAACTGTTTATCTACTGAGAGGAGGCCAGTGATAATTTGTTAACTATATGAAGTTTCACAGTCCACTACAAGCTTTACATATCTGTCTACTCTTCTGGTAAGTATTATCCCCATTTCTTATATGGGAATCCAAGAGTGAAAACAGTTGTATCTTTTGTTCAGGCTCAGAGAGCTGGGTCAAATTTTAAACTCAAATATTTTGGATTTCACAAATCTGTGCTGATGCTTTCCACTTGGTACTACTTTGTAAATTATACATTCAGATCTAATTTATCTCCATTTCATTTTATACATCAGGCTTAAAGGCAGGTACACCTGCACAGACTAGCTGAAAACTCTAGTTTATAAAAATTTACATTTCAAGGTAGAAATTATTCACGGATTATTTACATTAGATAATATTTTTCTTTAGAATAAGATTCATTTAAAATTAAAGTTCTTGGGGCGCCTGGGTGGCTCAGTCGGTTGAGCATCCGACTTCAGCTCAGGTCACGATCTCACAGACTGTGAGTTCGAGCCCCGCGTCGGGCTCTGGGCTGATGGCTCAGAGCCTGGAGCCTGCTTCCGATTCTGTGTCTCCCTCTCTCTCTGCCCCTCCCCCGTTCATGCTCTGTCTCTCTCTGTCTCAAAAATAAATAAATGTTAAAAAAAAAAAAAATTTAAAGTTCTTCTGGGGCACCTGGGTGGCTTAGTCAGTTAAGCATCAGATTCTTGATGCTGGCTCAGGTTGAGATCTCACAGTTTAGTTTGTGGGACTCTACAATGACAGTGTGGAGGGAGCCTGCTTGGAATTCTCTCTCTCCCTCGCTCTCTGCCCCTCCCCCCACTTGCACGTTCTTTCTCAAAATAAACTTTAAAAAAATAAAAAAGTAAAATTAAAGTTATTCTGAGTAAACCTTAAGTGTGACATATGAAACTTAAGTTCACAAAAGAGGAATAAGAACGCATTTATTAAATGAAGTATATTAATATTTAATAGTCGAATTTTTGGTTTTGGCCAAAGACCCTTTCAAGGCTCCCAGAGCCTTGTTTTGTTTCTGTTTGTCTGTCTGTATGGTGATGGGGAGACAAGCTTCTGCACACAAAAAGGCAAACAGAAATTATTTCAGGTCTCCTGCAATAAGCATAAGTATCATGCTAGCGTAATGTTCTGTTAATTTCAGGGAATTGTTTTTGAACACTTATGATCTACCATCTCATCTAGAAATTCAAATTCAAACTAATATACATAGATCTTGATGAATTTTTTGGAAGGAAAATGATAAAATGATTTTAAAACATAATATCAAAGCATAAGAAAACATAATAAAAAAGGAGGAAATGTACTTAGGGGCATACTTTCAGTAATGATGAAAGTCTATGTGATGTTTTTCATTTACATTCACAATTTATTTGTGATATTTGCTTCTCAGAATGTTACCTGAAGGAAAATACTATAATCAAATTTAACTGACTTAAAATAACCAGAAATAAAAGCATATATTTAGTAGAATTTCCTAAGCTTATAAACTATAATGCATGTGAGGAATTAAACCGTTCCAAATTCATGTACTGGAGTTTTTAGCTAGTTATTTCAGCATACAAGGTCAGTGGACTGATAAATTTTCAAACATTCAAATATACAGAAATTTTTTAGGGGCACCTAGGTGGCTAAGTAAGTTAAGCGTCTCACTTCAGCTCAGGTCATGATCTCATGGTTCAGTTCGTGGGTTCAAGCCCTGCATCGGGCTCTGTGCTGACAGCTCAGAGCCTGGAGCCTGCTTCAGATTCTGTCTCCCTCTCTTCCTGCCCCTCCCCCACTCATGCTGTCTCTCTCTCTCTCCCTCAGAAATAAACATTAAAAAAATTTTTTTAAAGATAGTAATGTTTTAGAAATGTTTTCTGCTCCTATAATATTCGAAACCCAAAATGGACTCATTTTGCTTAAAGAAAACTTAGTAGATAGAAATGACAAGTCATGGCAATGACAATTTGACATGCAATATGCCTCTGTACAGAAAGATACACTATTCTCTCCAAAAGTCTGTATGAATTGCATTATATATAGCCATCATCTTTCTGCAATTATCAAGAGTAAAAATACCTTGCAAATCTTTCACCAATACACATGTGCAGCACACACACCACACATACACACCCCTTTCTCATATATTCACAAACTGGGACTAGGAAAGGGGGAATAGGTGCAAGATAATAGTGCCCATCAACCTCCAGAACCACATCAATTATTTTTACAGATACATTCATAGCAGAGGTGCAAAGACTTCATTCACTTCTCCCAGGCAAAGGATTATATTTCTGGGAGTTACTAAATGTAACAAAATTCCATCACTACAAAATGCTGATCAGTTCCTGAACTAGTCTGAACTGGGGTTTACCTACAACAAGAGGAATCAGCCTCTTTCTAGCAAAGTTTGAATGCTCTGTATTGAGAAAAATTGAGAGAGCTTTGGATTTATAAAGCACTTCACAGATGCGTGGTCTCTACTGGAAAGTTAGAGGTCTCTAAAGGCAAGTTCCTGCTTCATACTCAAAGGGCAGGCAGCAGGGCACCTGTATGTGCACCTGCAGACACAACAGTTGTCCAACAGAAGCCCAGTACCTCCAGCAGCTCTCGCTGGCCTTGACACTATTTGCCAACTCCCAGGCTTTCCAACTTTCAAATAATAATCTCTGTAAGAATAGTAAGAGAGATCCAGCACTATCCTAATGGGACATGCATTCTAGAAGGGAGGTATAGTTCAATAGGTTATAGAAAATTATAAAACAGTAACAGTAGTAATAATTGCAATATTAATAATGTACATATTTGGTAAAGAACTATGAAAAGCCATATGAATACACAGAAGGAAAATTTAAGGTCACAAAGTTTGGAATGCCTTCTTCACGGAGAAATGTTTAAGCTAAGCCCTGCAGTACTAACAGGCAGGACAGACTCATGAGGCAAGGCAGTTGTGGTGGTTGGGAGGTATGCAAAGAGAACTGCCCTGGAGATAGAAAACTGCCCACAGAAGAGAGTACATACTGTTGGAAAACTTGGAAGAAATTCAGCACATAAGAACTAGGTTGAACTAAGTATCCTGACTGATAAGCTCCTAAATATTGACATTTAGGATTTTTCAAATACTAAACTTAACGAATGTTAAACTAAGACCATTTGTTATGATACAAAATAACTGTTAAAATTTTTTTTTAATTTCTTGAACTTCAGGATATGTGATCTATAAAACACAAAATAGGTATATATCTCAGTGTTGGAATCTGACAGTTGACAGTCCCAGGAAGATACGAATTTAAGTTGCAGGTTTTAGTCTAAGAAAACGTAATACCAAGTGGTTAAAAAAAAAAAAAGTATGTATCTTAATTAACTAATGGCTACCATTTGCATAGAGTTAACACTTACATAAGTGCCAAGTACTGTGGTAAGGACTCTGTGCGCATATTATTTATTTGGTCCTCACAAATTCCCAGTGAATTAAATAGATTATCACAAGTGGAGAAAACTGAGGCTTATAGAAATTAAGAACTTTCCCAAGGGCATAATACTAGCAATTATCCAGAATCAGAATACAAATGTAAGTCGATATGATTTCAATTCCCACCAGTACACCATACCAACAGTCATAGGTACCTGTTAGGAAGATGGTACCTAGAACACAAGACAAATATGCCTACAAACAACAACAAAAACCCCATTACGTGTAGAATCCACTTGATTATATTTTCTTCAACTAAACAAAGTCTTAAAATCAGAGGCTGTGGCCATAAACTGCATGGTCCTAAAAATATATCTCTTTTCACATCATTTCCCATATTAAAATTATTTTATCATGTCTCCCAAACATATAATTAGTTTTGATTGAATGGTTTACTTTTGTGAAATTGTATTGATCCATTCATTAAACAGCTTATTCTTCAAAGAAAACAGTGTTAACGTCCGCATATATTACTACTGATAGACAGGATTTCACTAGACTTTCCAAGTACGCCAATACATTTTTTTCACAGTGCTAGAATATGATTTGCAAGCATATGCACATAATGAATCTAAATGAATGTAAATCACTCAAATCTATCAAGTGGTCCCACTTCGTTAGAATACATTCTTCTAAAAAAAATTAGTTCGCCATTCCATTTTTACATTAGTTAGCAGTTCTTTTAACTATTTTAGAATTTACTGGATTATAAAATGCTACACTCATTTTTATAAAAATTCAAGTATCCTTGCCCCATCACTATTTGCTAGTGGAATAGTGTTCAATCTAGAATGTTAGCACAAATATTAGAGTCTTTTCTTCTAGGTAATTTATATTAGCAAATGGATGTAAAGAGAATTCCAACAAACTGGTGACAGGCCCTCAGGAACACCTTCCTGGAAATTAAAACGGAACAATTTTTATATTAAAAAAACAAAAAAACAAAACCTTGACAATCCTCCCTCCCACCGCCCTCCTTCTGCTATTGTGTGGTAGCAGGAGGAAACCCGACATGTGGCCAAATTAATATCCTTAAAAAATTAAAAGGTTCCTTTATTACCTGTCACATATGAACTAGCAGGGACCCAACACCTGCAAGTAACTGTTTTTTATTTTGTTTTTTAAGTTTTAATCTGAACGTGGAAAAGGTGGGGGACAGGGAGTGGCGTGGTACAGATGGGCCAAACCAGGCCTTAATGAATTAGAGTAAATAATCAAAATCATTAATTCTACTAATCACTGCCAGTTATCAGGTAGTTATAAGGACATAAGTTGGATTTCCATCCTCCACTTCAGAGGTAGTTTCTGAAAACCCAGAGAATTTATTTGTAGGACTTGTAGAAAAGTTTTGTCTTGCCTCTCCCACTAAGGCTTATACTCCAGGAAGGCAGAGATCATACCTTATTTCTTCATCTTCCACAGCATCAAACTCAGTAATTACAGACAGTTGAAATAACCAAATCACCCACAAAAACTTTACAATTCAAAAGAGAGTATTTTTTTTTTAATTCTTTTTAACATTTATTATTGAGAGACAGAGCATGATCATGGGAGGGGCAGAGAGAGGAGGAGACAGAATACGAAGCAGGCTCCAGGCTCTGAGCTGTCAGCACAGAACCCAATGTGGGGCTTGAGCTTCCGCGAGATCATGACCTGAGTTGAAGTCAGATGCTTAGCCGACAGAGCCACCCAGGCACCCCAAAAGAGAGTCTTTTTTTTAAATGTTATGCGGTATGTTTACTTATAAAATGTAGCTGCTTAATTTAATTTTCTGTTTATAAAAACAACAGACTGACTACAGGAAACAGAATAAAAGCGTTAAGAAAAATGAAATAACTCATAATATCACCATCCAGAGAAATAGTGTATTTCATCTATGAATCTATTTCATCTGTAAGTATGTCTGAGAACGTATATTTTTGCATATATGGATATATGAAAAGATCATGCTGAATATGTTGTTTTATACCATTTTTAATTCAATATTTTCCTAGGTCTTCAAAGTTATTAGAAAATATTTAAATATTTATAGTTAGAAAGCCCCATATAATAGGAATATAGCAAACTTTGTTTCATAATTCACCTCTTAGTTGTCATTTTAAACCTAGGTCCTATTAACTCTGTGATGAATCTTTGTAAATATCCACATTCCTCATTATTCTCTCAGGACAGTTTCCTGGAAGTAGAGAAACTGGACCAAAGGGCAAAGGAATAAAGCTACTAACATCCTGCCAAACTGTCCTCCAGAAAAGGCCCTTCATCCCTCTCCCATGCTCTTGTTAGAAGCATACATGTATCTCTTATTTAAAAAAAACAAACAAAAAAAAAACCCATAACTTTTTTAAAGTTTATTTACTTATTCTTGAGAGAAAGAGAGAAAGTGTGAGTGGGGGAGAGGCAGCGCCACACTGGCAGCGTGGAGCCCAAGGTGGGGCTCGAACCCACGAACCATGAGATCATGACCTGAGCTGAAGTCTGACGCTCAGCGCCACTGAGCCACCTGGGTGACCCCAAAAAACAGAACTTATTTTAAAATGTGTCAATATAGAAAGCAAGCAATAAATATTATTGTCTTAATTTCTATTTCTTTGATATTTTAAGTAAGGTAAAACATCTTATCCCAGGACTATCCTTTTCTCTTCTTTCTCTACAAAAATCCTTCCTATGTGTCCTTATCATGAACCATGAACTATTCAGAACCTGATTTCAGAAACCCATGAGTTTCTGCCTTCAGGAAGAGCTATACACTCCCAAGTATTTAGCCACTAGACTTGGGCCATATCTTTGTTGCCACAATTTTGTTTTTGTCAAAACTTTTAAACCTAGACTTCATCATTTCTTGATGGAACTTTTCTATAGTTATAATACGTATATTCTAAATTTTATTTTTATTTTCCACAGACTTACCTACAAAATTATCCTTAATTAAGTCAAGAAGTCACTTTCTAGGTTAGTATTTTGTGACTTGAGAACATTATATAATAAGATACTGAAAACTGGAAACATATTACTAAAATTGAAATATAACCACATTTTTATTTAAATGTTATGTAAAAATGTGATTTTACATGATGTTTATTTGATTTTTTAAATTTTATTTGATTACATGATTTTATTTAACTACCTAGGTGGTCCTCTTAACTATCATGTCTTACATAAGTTCACGGTAAAACATCCCAAGGAAAGTAATCTACTTAGTCCTAAATGCTGCTTTTTTTAAATTGAGGTATAATTGATATACAACCTCATATTTGTTTCAGGTGTACAACATAACAATTCGATATTTGTATACACTGTGAAATGATTATCACGTAAGTCTAGTTAATATCCATCACCTTACACAGTTACAAAATGTTTCCTATGATGAGAACTTTTAAGATCTGTTCTCTTAACAACTTTCAAATATGCAATACAGTATTATGAACTACAGTCACCATGCTGTACATTCCATCCCATGACTTATTTTTTTTAACTGGATGTTTGTCCCTTTTAACCCCCTTGTACCCATTTCTCCCACCCCACATCCCCTAAATCCTGTTTTTACCAGTGCTTTTCCTCAGGACTTTAGGTAAAACATACTTTGCCTTTACTAAAAGTCCCCCTGTACATAATGGAGGGTTTAAGAATGCCCCTATCATCACAAGAGAATGAGGTTATGAGTCCAAATGACATGTGTCTCTAAAGTCCTTTAAATTATCCTATATTTAAAAAAAAAAAAAAACCTCTACATAAGTTCCTAAAACTACCATTATATATAATGTTTTCTAAACAAAACAACAACAAAAACCATTAAGTAAAAGTCACATCAATACTTAGGTACTTTTATTTTTTATTTTTTATTTATTTTGAAAGAGATAGAATACAAGCAGGGGAGAAACTGAGAGAGAGAGAGAGAGAGAGAGAGAGAGAGAGAGAGAGAGAGAGAATATCCCAAGTAGGCTGAGCAGAGCCTGATGCGGGGCTCGAACTCACGAACTGTGAGATCATAACCTGAGCTGAAATCATGAGCTGGATGCTCAACCAACTGAGCCACCCAGGCACCCCAAAATATAGGTACTTCTAAAGGGCTATCTCATTTTTAATGTAAAAGAAAACCATCTTTTTAATGTTGATTTATTTTGAGAGAGTACAAGTGGGGGAGGGTCAGAGAGAGGAGGGACAGTGAGAATCCCAAGCAGACTCCGTGTGTCAGCACAGAGCTCAGTGTGGGTCTCGTACTCACAAACCCGGGAGATCATGACCTGAGACAAAATCAAGATCAGATGCTTAACCGACTGAACCGCCCAGGCATCCTGAAGAAAACTCTTTAAATGACAACCTATATTCATTCATTTCTCAATCGATAGACTGTCATTCAACAATACATCTGAAATTTTAGAAAAGTATGCTAATAATCATATATGTATGAATTTCCTGTTATTATGAAATACTAAGTAGTAACTAAATCGCTTTCTGAACTAAGCTCATCTCAGACCAGCTGCTACTTCTTGCCCATACTATTCCAAATCAGGTCACCTGTACTTCCAATAAATGAAACAGTGCTTAAATTATCTATTAAAAAAGTTTTAAATAAAAGTCTACTCTCAAAATGAGGAATAGACACAGAAGGCTCCAAGAAACCAGACCAACCTCCAAAAGATAACAAATGAGCTTGTCTCAAATCCTCAGTTCATAGCATATTCCCCATTAATTGAGCAATAACAGGAGTTTATGGGTTTTAAATTTATAGACTTAATTCAGGGGCCTGTTAACACCACATTTTAGTTTAATTGCAGAAGTGTAAATCAAAGTATAAGATACAGAAATAAAATTAAAATACAAGTTAGTGTCTGGTGATGTACCTACATGAGACCTTTCACTACATTTCAAAGAAGCAGGGTGTCTCAAATTATTTTTCTTACCTGTTGAGTCTTCTTGAACATCTTAGACTGTGAGGAGAAAAAAGTAACTCCAAGCACTGAGTACTCGTAGACTGGCCATTCAGACTGCTTTACCTATAACACCTGAGGTTGTACTTCTATTATTTATATGCCCACAGAGCACAGTACAGGCACACAGTATTTCACCAAGAGGAGTGACAAGGCGTGCTTTATAGATGGCAGAATTCACAGACATACAGAACACGCATAGCTACCAAGGACACAAACCAAACCCAAGCATACAAAGAAGCCTCAGATATTCCAACTCTCAAGTTGGTGTCACCTTATCCAATTTGGGGGTCCTAACACAACAGTTTCTTGCTACTTCCCAACTACATATTTTAATTTTTTTTTTCAACGTTTATTTATTTTTGGGACAGAGAGAGACAGAGCATGAATGGGGGAGGGGCAGAGAGAGAGGGAGACACAGAATCGGAAACAGGCTCCAGGCTCTGAGCCATCAGCCCGGAGCCTGACGCAGGGCTCGAACTCACGGACCGCGAGATCGTGACCTGGCTGAAGTCGGACGCTTAACCGACTGCGCCACCCAGGCGCCCCCCAACTACATATTTTTAGTTCTGGCAAGAAGAGCTACTTTTGGCTGCTTGCATCAGGCTTCTTGTCGTTTCAATGGCTCAAACAAAGGATTAAAGAAACGATTTAGTTCTAGGTTCCAAAATATTTTTGTTTGGAAGTACAGTAATTACCAGCAAATCCCCCTGGCTTGTGGCCATTTGTTGTCGTGGTGGTTATTTGAGTGAAAAAAAAAATTCATATACAGAAAACTGGAAGCAACTTTGGTTGATGTCTTTGTTCCATATTTTTATACTTCCATCATGCACGCATATAAACAATAAATGGACATATTCTATTATTGTCCAGGCTTTTAAATTTGTATACGAATGGCATCACACGATATATATTGTTATACAACCTGCTTTTTCTCTTTCCTTCTTTTCCCCCTAACTCAACAGAGTGCTACTGAGGCCCATTCTCACACATTCCGGACCATGTGGTCCTACTGTACGTTGCCTTCAGACACCGTCACCTCACAAGACACTTACATAGGGTACCATCTGCATACACATCCAAGACAAGCTCTAACATTAACTACTAGACAAGCAAACTTAGTCTTCAGTGTCGCTAAAATAAATACTCTCTTTTCCCTCAACTTACCTCCTCTGCAGGTACATAGCAAGATGAAGAAACCCCACGACTCCTCTTCTTCTACTCAAGAATATAAAAATCCTCTCATGCCGAGACACAAAGTCATACCATTATGAAACCACTGCTAATTTTAATTAAGACAGCAGTACTGGTAAGAAAAGGGTTTTCAGAGTCTGTCAGAGCTAGGTTGTAAGCCCAGTTCAGCATTCGCTAAGTGCATGATCTAGCTACTCGGCCACTTCAAAGCATCCGTTTCCCTATAAGCAAAGCAAGAGCTAGCACACCTGTCTCCTAGACAGTTGCCACAAAGACTAATGCTTGGAAAGCACAGGGCAGCTAAGACTGGCGCATGGGCAGTGATGAAGCCATGGTTGACCACGGCTGCAAACGGCTGCTGGTATATCCAAAAGGCTTTCCTCTCCACGGGGCGGGGGGGGGGGGGGGGGGGGGGGGGGCGGCAGTGATGCCTTGCTTACTGCTAAGAAAGCGATGAATCCTTTACATTTAATGACTTATTTTCTAGGGACTGACATTCCTAAAAGTACAGTTTAAATTAGTTAAATTTCAAAAGACTGAAATTGTGTTAGAATACGTAAGTGAAATAAAAAAAGATCAAGCTGGAATTCGAACTACTTTCTTGGCTAAGTAGTCACAGTTATGGGATTCAGATTTAGCCTTTCAATGATAAAATGCAGGCAGCGTCTATTGGTAATTTAAATTGAAGAAAGAAGCAGAAGCAAGAGAAGTAGAGAAAGGGTAAAAAATGTTCCTTCCTTTCTTAGGAAGAAAAAATAGGGTTTGTCTGAGAGCCTTATAATGGCAACACCAACTGTGGCTTCAAAAACTCAACTGCCAGCACTTTCCAGTCTCATGAACATTCTTTTTCTTACTTACAGTTTCTAAAAATGTGTAATTTTTATCTCTGAATCTGTGATGAAGCCATCTCTGACCCAGACCACACCACATGAATATCCACCCCCCTATCCAGGGATCATCCCCAAAGGGCCATTGAGTGCTTCTGTCACACCTCAGGTGGCAAATGCTGTTGAGAGTACAGAGTACAAATTTGTGTCATTTGAGCTTTTTCCATCTGGGTAGCCTTATATTTATTTCCAAAGGCACTTAAGATAACAATCTAAATCTACACTGAATAACTGCGATCATCAAAATGAGAAGTTTCCTCTCTTTCATCTTCTTACACCAGCATAGGATTTTCACAAATATTTGAATTTCAAAAGCAAATAACAAATAAACAACCCTGACTTCTGTGTTTTATCTTGTGTTTATTGAACGCTTCTAAATAGCTACATAGCAGTCACTCTTGGTTAAGTCAGTGTGTAACAGTTTTCGGTTCTTAGCTCCACCAATATCATAGGGAGTTATTCCTATTGATGTGAATGAAGATCAGCTCTGAGGAGAGTAGTGGCAATGCTTCACTTCCTAGGGTAACCTCATTTCTGAACACTAAATTCTTTTATCAACTACTACATGAAAAGTGTTCAGACTTAAAGAATAACAAATTCTATAGAAGTATAGATCAAAAAATATCTTCATGAATATAAGGTAGGGAAGGATTTCTTTAAGAAAGCATCTAATGTAAGAAAAACTGAGGGGCAGGGCACATGGGTGGCTCAGTCAGTTGAACAGTCGACTTCGGCTTAGGTCATTATCTCACAGCTCGAAGGCTTATGAGTTTGAGCCCAGCATCAGGCTCTGTGCTGACTGCTCAGAGCCTGGAGCTGGCTTTGGATTCTGTGTCTCCCCTTCTCTGTCCCTCCCCTGCTCGCACTCTGTCTCTCACTCTCTCTCTCTCGAAAATAAATAAACATTTAAACATTAAAAAAAAAAAAAAGAAAGAAAAACTGAGGCGCATCTGGGTGGCTCAGTTAGTTAAGCATCCGACCGTTGAGTTTGGCTCAGGTCATGATCTCACAGTTCATGAGATCAAGTCCCATGTTGGGCTCTGCGCTGACAGAGTGGACTCTGCTTGGGATTCTCTTTCTCCCTCTTGCTCTGCCCTTGCCCCTCCTCTGCTCACAGTTTCTAAAAATAAATAAATGAATATTAAAAAAAATTGAAACTTTACATCAAAAAATTTGAATTATTAAAAAAATACCATAACAAAGTTAAAGAACAGGCCACAGATTGGGAGAATATATTTTCAACTCACATAACCAAAGATTTAATGTATGGATTGTTTTTATAAATCAATAAATAGAACACAAGCTGAAAGAAATCTGGGTAAACGGGATATCAATAACAATTTACAGAAGAGGAAACCCAGTCTCATAAACCTATAAAATAAGTCCAACTTCACTAGTAATGAGGAGATTCACATTTGAACCACAAATGAGGCGCTATTTCCTACTCATAATACAAAGTGTCAGCAAGGACCTGAGGAAACCAGGAATTCACACATGCTGTTGACAATGTAAATCAGTACAAACACATTGCCAAGCACCACGCAAAACTTGTAAAATTTAAAATATATACATCGTCCCTTACCCAGAAATTCTAATTATATATCCTAGAGAAATCTCTGCTCATGTGTATAAGGAGACATTTATAAAATTGGTCTTTGCAGCACTATTTTTATTAGTAATAAAATTGGAAACAACCTCAATGTCCACCAGTAGGGAACCAGATAAGTAACAAAATTCTATAAAGCACTTAAAGTGGAATGAACTAGATCTAAATGCATCACACATAGAACTCAAAAATTGCTCAATGTTTTACAAGGCTAAGATTCCATTTCTGTAAAATTGTTAAATATGTGCATATACATATACATGTGTAGGATAAAAACATGGGCAGAAGATACACAGGACATTCTTGACTTTGCCTCTGCACAGACAGTAAGGGAAAGGCAGAGAAGGGATTCAAATGGGACTTGAAATTCATCTGTAATATTTTGTGTCAAGTTTAAATAAAGATCTGAAACAAATGAGAAATTAACATGTGTTAACTCTGGGTGGCAAAATATGAATATTATTTTTGCCTTTGGCAGTTTGATTTTAAAAACAATAAAAAAAGGACAAATAAGGCATTGAGTGAAAATTCCTAATCCCTGTCTAGACGATTTAGCCTCTGTTTGGTTCGACTGATTCAGCTTCCTGGAAAATAATGGTAATCTACCTTGACTGCCATATACCTTCAGTAATTCTATTCTGAATTTCATGCCACTTTCAAAAAACACAGCCAATAACATTATTACCAATAGGTCAAACTTAATTACATTAAGGTCTTTTGGAAGATAATTTGTCATATATACTGATGCTAAACATGATAACTTCTGGAAAAAAATACATTAATTTGTCCTTAATTTGTTTAATGAAAAACTTATTTTTTCCTATAAAGAAATATTACTTAGGAATAACAACAGAATAACTATAAATATAAATCTAGACAAGGCACAATTTCCACAGTCATCATATGCTCAATGAATATAAATATCTGGTCAGCATACCAATTCCAAACCATAACATTATTAACAATGTTAGGCACTTTTTTAATAGTAAGAATTTCATATTACACATAAAACCCAATCTTTAAACATCTGGCAACAGATTAGCCCAGATATACAATATTATATATTTAAAAAAATATAATAAAATCTATTAGGCTTGCAAGGTTTCCGACGATCCACCCAATATCAAATAATACAATTCTTCCTGTTTTTTCACATTTAAAACTTCTCTTCATATCATTAAGGTAAAGGACCATGATGTGAGAACAGTACAACTTTAAAAATAAGTTAAAGAAAAATCAAAAGGTTGTCCATCTAATCTAAGTACCTCAAAGAACCACTGTTACACAATCATAGGAATTGAAAGGGTCAGATTTCAGGCCTGATAAAACAGAGACCCCATGGTGGAACAAGAGGAAAGAGAGATCATTAAGGTAGAGGAGAAGTAAATATGAGGATAATGGATTTTTTTATGCACTATTTTTATTCTGCCCAAATAGCTCTTAAGTTCCTGTATTAGCTTAGGAAATAAACCTAATTATGAAAACTTTGCTTTATTCATCATGCGTGCTTATTCAGATAATTATAAACATAACAATTTAACTCTCAGATAGTTTTAATACACGTTACAACAAATGGCCCTACAACTTCAAAGAATCTAGAAGCAGGCAGAACCTCCCAAGAGGCAAAGCAAATATTCTGAGAGGCAGGTGCAGGCCTACACAGTCCTCCCTTGACACCCACCAGGTCTTCCAGACTGGTCTAGAAAGCAAGACAAACATAACCTTCAAGCACAGATTCTAAATGCACAACAGCCCAGAATTCTTTACTTCTCTCTGAAAATGGTAGTGCCACCTGGAGGCAAAGATGATCTTGTTCTTATAGGAGAGATTTACTCCACTCTCAAATGAAATCATTACTGGTGCTCTTTTAATAATTTATTGTAGTAGTCATAATACAGTCTCACTGTAAAAACTTTGGTAAATACAAGAAAGAAAAATTAACAGAGCAGTAATCCTATTATTTGGGGATAACCACTATTGATTTTTAGGCAATTTCCATTCCATTAAGAACAAAATATATACATTCATTTATTTCCACTGAGAATAAAATACACACACATAAATGTGCAAAAATTCTGTAGATGCAGTTGCATATATAATGTTAAGTGAAAAAATTAGATTTTAATGACTCCCCATGTTATTAATTTTCTTTATAGAAATCACTGCATATATTACACAATATTATTAAAAATAAATTTATCAATCCATTGAAAAAAAGGTATTTATTTTTTTAAGTTTCCAAATAAATATATTTTGAGAGAGAGAGAGAAAGAACCAGGAGGGGCAGAGAGAGACAGACAGAGACAGACAGAATCCCAAGCAGACACCACACAGTCAGCGCAGAGCCCAATGCAAGGCTCTAATAAACTGTGAGATCGTGACCTGAACCGAAATCAAGTCAGACACCTAACCAACTGAGCCACCCAGGCACCCTGATAAAACATCTATTTAAAATTTTATAAGTTATGCTAAAATGAACATCATTATACAGCAATCTCTGAGCACATGTATAATAATTGCCTTATGATACAGTCCTAGAAACTGGACCTTATGAGGTACAGACAATGATAATAATAATAACAACAATAAAGCAAATACACATACGTAGGATTACTATAGGTCCAGGACTTTTCTAAGCAGTTTACATATACTAACTCAATGAGCCCTTAGAACAGTTGGTAAATTCTATTATTGTTCTCCATTTTACAATGGGGACAACTGAGGCATAGAGGTTAAGTAACTTGCCCAAGGTTACTCAGCCAGTAAGTGGTAAATAAAGCGCAGATCCATTTAGCTGTAGAGTTCATGCTTAAGAACTGTATCATACTATTTCTGGTGTTTTATGCTGTCAAATTACTTGTCTCTCTTTATTTAAACTCCCCACTTTCCAAAGCACCATCCATCCATCCATCAATTGTTCCCCTCTCTGAAAATCTGATAGATGAAAAATGCTATCTGTTGCTTACATTTGTCTCTATTTACTAGCATGACTCAACATGCTTTTCTATGAGCTTTTCTATGAGCTGCCTGTTCATGTTCTTTGCCTGTGTTTTTCCCCACCCCCACTGGAAGTCTTCATGATCTTCTTATCGATTTGTATTAGCTCTTAATATAGTTAACCTAATCACAACTTCCCATCTTTGTCTTAATTTTACCTGGCATATAGGCATCTAGAATTTTTACACAGTCAGAAGTTTTAGTTTATGTGTATGTACTTTCTTCCTCCCCTCTAATCTTAGAAAGCACTTCTCTCTCCTGGGGTCAGAGATGCATTCAACTAAATGTTTTCCTTGACCAAGGTTCTCTTTAAACCATCTGGAAATTATCTGGTGTATGGTGTTGGCATTAAATCTTAAGCATAGTGGAAGTGTAAAGATTTGCTACTATAGGTGGTTTTACATAATATGTTTTTTATCCTTATGTAGATTTCAGATTAGACAGCAACATATGCTGACTTATTACAACAGAATTACTCAATATGAGGAAAAGCCATAATTTAAGACACTTCTATTCTGGTTACAGCCACATCAAAAACATCTCAAACATGAAAATCATTCTTACCTTTAAAAACCCACAGAGTAAAAGCTGTCACAGGCCTTCCCTGAACAATAATTCTAGCCCAATGTTCAATATAAAAAGTCAGATTTTTCATAGCTCATCTGAATCCCTAACAGGCCTTCTTGTTTTATTCTGTTGTCCAAAGGAAAAAGCAACTATATATTTAGTATCATTGGCTTACCAGTTCTTACATATTTTTTTAGTGTTCAGTATTTACTTTTGAGAGATACAGAGAGAGAGAACGCAAAAAAGGGCAAGGGCAAAGAGGTGGGTGGGGGGGGAGAGACTCTGAAGGGGGCTCTGTGCTTACTGCAGAGAGCCAGATGTGGGGTTCGAATTCATGAACCGTGACATCACGACCTGAGCCAGTTAGGCATTTAACCAACTGAGCCACCCAGGAGCCCCAAAGGTTTTTATATTTGAATAGCATTATTACACAGTGATTTTAATTGTGTGGAGGAGGAGGAAGGGTCTGGCCATTTTTACTGACGTCTCAGGGTACCCTCTAAATCAGAGTACTATATAATAGGGCATGATCAGTTGTGAGTGGTGTGCCAAGTAATTTGTTAATAATGATGATACTGATGTTCGTAAATTACTTTCAAAACAGAACCACAAAACAAGTTCACAATTCTTCCCATAGTAAAGCCACTTACTTACTTGTTTGCATTCTCATGTTTTCACAAGCAGGAGAAGAACTGGAAATTAAAGCCATTACTGTATATTACCATGCGGCTTATATTCCTAAGCAACAGCCCATAATAAGCAATTCTTAGTGAATAATATTTTTATGCCGAGTATTGATTTTTTATGAATACCACAAAAACAAAAAGCTCATGGTGCTATTTGCTTTACTGCCCACACACACATACCCACACAAGGCTTCTAAATCAAATCTGCCACTGAGTTTGTGATATATGTGAATATTAATCTTCATTTGTATTGCTCTAAAAAAGAGTTGAGAATCCCTAGTCTAAACTATCTTCATAATCATCTCTATTTTTGGAATTCAGAAAAGAATGAGTTCTCAATTAAGGATCTCATGAGGGCACAAAGAATTGGAAGGATTTCCTCTCTCTAAAATAATGTTAGTTTTGTGGTTGAATTTATTAAATCTACATTGCTAATTCTTTTCACAATGGAATCTCTTAGGTCATACTTTCTTATGAGCAATTATTTACCCATGTACTTCCTATTTGTTTCTATTCCTCTATTTCAATTCTAATTGAAACTGATAATAAAAATCAACAAGAATAAAAACTAATATTTTATTTTCACTGAGCTGTCACTATATGCCAGCACTTTACATGGACTAGCCCAAATAAATTTCCCAATAGCCATGAGGGTAAGGACTATTATTGTCACTGTTTTAAGATATGGAAACTCATTGATAGAGAGGTTAGGTAACTTGCCTAAAAATATACAAGAAGCAAGCAGAAGTGCATTCCCAACGTTGGCCTTCCTATCTACCACTCTTCTCCTATACATTCATTTGTTACATTTTCTCCAATGTACCAAGACCATGCGGGCTTCTGATTATACCCTTCCCAAAAGATGCTACCTGTACCTACAATATCTACAATATTGATCTTTATCTTTTCAACTTATCAGATACCAACTAATCAGATCAACTAATAACGCTGGCCAGTTTATATGGGCCACTCAGTACTCCGTATTTCATGGGATTCTTTTTTTTTTTTTTTTTAATGTTTATTTATTTTTGGAGAGACAGAGAATGAGCAGGGGAGGGGCAGCGAGAGAGGGAGACACAGCACCTGAAGCAGGCTCCATGTTCCGAGCTGTCAGCACAGAGCCTGACGCAGGGTTCGAACCCACGAACCGTGAGATCATGACCTGAGTCGAAGTCAGATACTTAACCAACTGAGCCACCCAGGTGCCCCTTTCACAGGATTCTTTTTCCCAGATAGCCATCTTGCATAAGTATTTACCACGTGTTAGGAGATGCTGTGACTGAACATATAACCTAGCACTACTAGCAAACAAACAATTCAAACCACATTTTCAACTATAAATGTTCTCTTGGTAGTGGATCACTACGGTTCTCTTTCTGTTATACAATTATATTTTAACAACGACCAAGAGAAATAGTTCTTAACCTGAAGCAGGGAGTTCATAAAATGGTGCGTGAATCTTCTGAAGCCATATGCAAAATGTTGTAAGTATACACATATTTGTGCTGGTGAGTAGGTAGAAGTTCATTTCCTTAGTAATCCTCCCACACTAAGAAAATATCATTTGCACCAGGAACTGAAGAGGCTCTCAATCAACAGACCAAAGAAAATAATATAAGATGGACACTTCTTAGGTAGACCATCTCTGGATGGTCTAGGGCCATATTTATTAATGGGGTCAATTTAATAAGCCTTTGGTGTTACATTAAAGCTGATTTTCCATATGTATCAGAGAATGGGACTGAATCTGCAGTGTACTGCTCTTGGCACACATTCTGGTTACTACTAAATTTTATCATCATTAAAGTATCTATAAATGTACTCCACAAAAGAGACTATCAGATCTCTCTAAAAAAAGTCACCGTGGCCTTTCCAATCATCAATTTTCTGTCCTCCACAAGTTCTCAATACAACTAGATAGTCTACTTCAATAATAGTAAAGTCTTATTAACCATAATACACAGAGAGTCAAGCATTGTAGTTAATGCTTCTAATTAAATACAGGGTAACTAATAACTGACTATATGATCAGTTTTGAAATTACTGACACAGAGTACCGTTTTTGTTTGCCTGAACACTAGAGAACTATCTTCCTGTGTTCTTAGCCCACTGTGCTGGGCAAGGCCAAGCACCCACCCCCGCAATGCATATGTGCACACAAGAGCTATCTCTGCTCCACGCTTGTGGTGAGACCCAAGCCAGGCCAGTCAAAATCCATCAAGAAAAGAGCTGATCCTTTCACCGGGATCAAAAAACTAATGAAAATGCAAGCCCAGAGTGAGGCCGACCATACCTTCGAAAAACAAAGTTGAATGAAAAGAGAAAAACTGCAATCGATGGAGAAATAAGGAAACTCATGACACCACCATGTGAAACCTGGGATCTAGCCAAGCCTGAGGTTTGCCCCTTGAACTTCTCCCATTTTGTGAGCCAAGAGATTCCGTTTTCTTGAAGCTAGTCAGAGATGGTTTCCTGTGCTGTTTACAAACCAAGACTTCTCATTAATTACATGAAACTCACTTATGGGCATTATATAATTTCATTAGTGAAATTAATATTTAATTCCGAAGTATTCCCTCCCCGTGTGCTCAAAATATTGTTTGCTACCTCCAAAACAAACAAACAAACTTGCCACGATCTACTTTGTAATTGGATCTTGGATGTATCTTGACTGGGTGTCCTAAAGGATGAGGAATTTCTCATTTTTGCTCTGACCACACCTAGGATCATGCTTTGACAGAATCAAGTGCTTAATAAATGCTTCTTGAATGAAAATCAGTATTGAACACAGTTCATATCGGATGCTGTACTTAGTAGTCCAGAAGATCAAAGCTAAGGATGACATGGTCCCTGCTTTAGTCTCTGCTCGGAGGGGCTCACATAGTGGACTTTCAGTACACCTCCGTATCTCTGGATGCCAAATTTCATCAACGCAAGGTACTCCCATTTTTGTCAAGATTAAGTGCTACTTTATTTGTGATAAAATGTACGTATGCAGAATTCACTCTCTTAACCATGTTTAAGTATATAGTTCAGTGGCATTAAGTGCATTCACAGTGTTGTGCAGCCATCACCACCATCCCTCTCCAGAACTTTTTCGGATTAAGTGCCTTTAACGTGCATTGTTGTTTGTTATAGATTCCCGGGGGTTCAATAAAGAGAACTGATATTAGTTATTTATAGGTGGCAGTGCATTCCTCTTTGAAAAATCTCCATGTCTTCTGTCTTGTAATCATCTCTCTTCCCTCTCTTGGGCTAAGGACCAGGGAAGACCACCCCCTTTTAAAGCCAAGCAACTGAAGTATCAACACTAAAAACAGCATGACAAGCAAACTTTCAGCATTCTTCATTGATTAAAAGCCCTGAATAACTCAGGTTATCATGCTTAGTATCCATTACATGTGTGGAGGAGACAGACTGTATAGACTCTGACATATTCACAAAAATTTAGCCATTTTTCCCATTAAAACAACATTAATTGTTTTATGTCTATTCTCCTTAAAACCCTCATGATACCAGATTTGATGATTTCTGCTGTAGTAAAAGTTGGAAAGAATTAAAAAGTTTTAAAAAGCATATTGCATCACAAAGATGAGGCCATGTTCACAGTTAATATATATATATATATATATATATATATATTATTTTTTTTTTTACTTCTACTCTCAGGTACTGGCAACAAATTCATCCTCTAACAAATGCACAGTTGACACAATTATACTCATCATAAAAATCTTTGGCTTTTTAAGTGAACATTAGCTCAAAAATAAGGGGTACCTGCTAATGGACACCTAAGACCCTCCCATGAAGCCATTTCAGATTCATATAAATAGGGGTGCTTGGGTGGCTCAGTTGGTTCAATGTCCAACTCTTGATTTCAGCTCAGGTCATGATCCCAGGGTTGTGGGATCGACCCCCATGTGAGGCTCTGCTCTGAGAATGGAGCCTGCTTGAGATTCATTCTCTCTCTCATTCTCGCTCTCGCTCTCGCTCTCATTCTCACTCTTGCTCTCTCTCTCCCTCCCCCCGCCCTCAGCCCATCTCCCCTGCTTGGGCTCTCTCTCTCCCTAAAAAGTGAAAAAAATAAAAATAAAAATGTTAAAAAGTTATATAAATATAAGAGCTCTCGGGTCTAGGTTTTCACTACGAAAGGTTACCATGCTTATAACCTCTCCTTCCCTTACTCTACCCATCTGTCAGTTTCTTCAGTTTGCTAAAAAACAGTATTTAGGACAGGGGAAAAGTGCTGTTTGCACCTGAATCATAGCAACCAAGTCCAAAATACAGGGTATATGTCAACAAAATTATCATATTTCTACCACATACAGAAAACTCAAATGCTTCCAGGAGTCTCAAAGGAATACCTCACATGCGCATTTACCTCAGCTGGGTCTGAAAATGATGGAGAAACCAAGAAAAAAATACTTTGCATTCGATGAACATATATTATTCTGCCATCATACAGTAGTTCCAAGAACAAAAGCTGCTCTGAACAGAATCTGCACTTCAAAAATACAGCTAAGAATCCAAATTGGAGCAAATTGGAGATCTGCTCCCATGAAATCTCTCCACTCCCAAACTCTGTCCTTGGAATCTCTTCTCAAACTTATCAGAAAAACATTTATTAAGTAAATACAAACTGTAACATGTGATGGAGGAAAACAACCATGTGCCCAGTTTCGGAAAGAGCCCTGCTAATTCAAACAGCAGTTACTTGGGGACACAATAAACGGGCTTCCGAACAAGCTAGGATTCTGCTCATTTACAGACCTGTGTGCACCTCTGAAATCCATAATACTTCTGATGCATTTAGATCATCTTTTACCAGCTTGTTTTCCAACTTTGCCAAACCTGTTCAGCTCTTCCTGTTCCATTTCCCAGGGGCATTTTTTTTTTTTTCCTCCACAGTCTAATAAAAAAGTATTCTATTTTGGTATCGAAATGATCAGGTTTTATCTTCATCCACATAAAATTGTTTCACTTTTCTCTTAGAGTCATAATTATGTTTAAATGTCTTCCTTATTACTATTTTTGTTCCTTATACCCCGTGGCAATCTACGTCTTGTGGGGTTTAGCACATATGGCTTAGTGGTATAGTGGAAAAGAAAAGGCTTTGGGTCAGATGATCTGGCATTCAATTCTTTCTTCCTTCACACTCGAACTTCTATCCCCAGCCCACCATCCCAACCACTCAGCACTTATCCCCTAGGTTTGAATTATCAATACAATAGCCTTTCAACTGTTCCTATTGTTTCATTCACTATTTCTTATCTCCCTCATCAGATTTCCCTATCTACCCTTTTATGTCATTTCCAGGTTAAAAGAATGTTTAATAATGCTATGTTAAAAGTGCCCAACACTTCTTTTTGGCACTCTCGGATTTTCTATAATCTAGTTTTCCCTAAATACAATTAAAGCAACCCAAGGGGGCTTCGTCCTCTGTCCACACACCTGACCTGTGTTGATGCTTATCCTCTAATACATCTCTACTCCTCACCAAACATCACCAATCTTCAATTGTTGCCTGAAATCTCATCCCCTTTATGAAGCTTTTCTTGGCTATTCCAGCCCACAGAGAACTCTTTCCTTTCTAATCTTTGGTAACAGTTCTCACCTGCATCATTCAATGGAACACATGATTACAGAACTACTACCCAGCCCCCTCGCACACAAAAAAAAAAAAAAAAAAAAAAAAAAAAAAAAAAGCTGTATATACTCATGTGAGTCATTTCCACAGCTAGAAAGGAATACAGTGAAGACCACATTAAGAACACAGTAGGTACTAAATAATCCGAAAATTGTCTATTATTTTTCCCACTGTTAATCCAGAAATTTAAATAGCTAATTTTATCTTCATTCTAGGTCTTCTGTCAAAACGTTTACATTAATACCCACTGATAACAGAACTCAAAAAGAAAGCAGCCCAATAAAAATGGACAAAAGGGTTAACAGGTATGAGAAGAAGGCATATGGATGGCAAGGAAGCACATGGGAAAAAAAATGTTCAGTTTCATTTAGGCATTAGAGAAATGCCAATTTAAATGACAATGAGTTTTCATTACACGCCTATCATAATGTCTGTAATTAAAAAGACTGACTCTCTCAAGTGCTGGCAAGGATGTAATGGAACCAGATCTCACACAGTGTTGGTGGGAATGTAAAAATGGTACAATCACTTCAGAAAACAGCTTGACAGTCTCTTAAAAATTAAACCTACACCTACCATATGATCTAGCCATTCTACGTGTACGCATTTACTGAAGAAAAATAAAGCCTATGTCCATACAGGGAGCTGTATGTGAATATTTACAGCAGCTTTGTTTGTAACAGCAAAACCTGGAAACAACCCAAATGTCAATCAGCAGGTGAGTGGATGAACAAACTGTGTGGTACAGCCATAAATGGAATACTACTCAGCACTAAAAGGAAACTAATGATACGGGCAACAACATGGATGAATGTCAAAGGCATTATGCTAAATAAAAGAAGCCAGAATCAAAAGGCTATAAAAAGTGTAATTCCATTTATAAGACAATCTACAAAAAAATAGATCCACAATGATGGGGAACATATAAATGGTCACTACGGTTTGGTAGTGAAGAGGAGTGAAGGGACAACACAAAAGAATTTTAGTGGAAGATAGAACTATTTTTCTCTTGAATGCATGGTGGTTATGTGACTACTCACTTGGCCAAACTTCTCCCAAAACAATGAATTTTACCGTTTGTAAATTAAAAATAAATAAATGACCTCGTAAGTAAAGACTATGTCACCATATAGCCTGCAATACATCACCAACTACTTTATTATGCTGAGATTAGATAAAACAAGGACAGTACCTATTGATTATTTTTGTGAAAATCCTTAAAAATATGTTCATGGGTCACGCCAACTTTTCGCTAACAACACAATTCTGTTATTTGACAATAATTGTAGGAGTCTTACACAATCACCAACACTTATCCAGTCATTCCAGATACATGTCTGCCCCTAAGTCCCTCTGCTAAGCAACTCATTCATTCATTCATTCATTCATAATTTACTGGACATCAACAACGTACCTGGCACTGTCTTAGGTATGACAAATACACTGGCAAACAGGACAGATAAGGTTCCTGCTCTCAGGAAGTTTACATTCTAATTGGAGGAAGTAAAACAAAGATAACTTCTGATAGGTATGTGCTATGAAGACAACAAAAGTTTGTGACGTGTTGTTAGAAGGTGGGGGGGTGGAGTCACCACTTTAAATAGGTTGTCACGGAAGACCTCCTTGAGAGGGTGACACTTAAGCTAATTCCAAGTGACAAGAAGGAACAGGCAACCAAAATATGGAGGCAGAGCCTCAGCGGGGAGAACAGTAAGCATGGAGGCCCCACAGGGTAGGGGGCTCGGTTAGTTTGAGTCACAGAAAGGTCAGTGTGCAGAATGAGCAGGGAAAAAACAGATATTAAATAAAACAGAGCTCTGATATTTCAGTGCTTTTCAGACCCTCGATTATTTTACCTTATGCTGCCTGCAATGAGAGGCAGCCAGAGGGCTTTATATCGGCCACATAATTTATGTTTTTAAAACTTCCATCTTTCTTAGGACATTCAGTTTTCTTCTCTATCTCAAGCATTTGTTTCTTCATTTACCTTAGTTATGTGGCCTTAGGCAAATCACGAATACCATCTGAGCCTCAGTTTCCCTATCTTAAAAACAGTGATGCTGGCTGCCCGCAACTGCTTACATATACTGGTTCAATATGGCAGTTAAATACCTGACCCTGCAGCTAACCGTAGTCTCCCTTTTATTCTCAGCTTCCCCAGACACTGCCCTCGTCATTCTCTGCCCTCCTCCTCACATTTTCCATCTCAATCGCAGCACAGTCTCCTCCACCACCCTCGTCATATCTCACCTGTCCAACAAAATCCTTACTCTGATCCTGCTGCTCCTTTGTGCTACCACCTGTTCTCTCACCCTTTCTCTTTACCACTGAACAGATGCCTCCCAAGGGTAAATCCTGTGCCCACCTCCCCTAAGTTTCTCCTCTTCCTAACTTATTCCTTAACCGATCACGGTCTAATTCCCATTCCTACCCCTCTACAGAAGTCCTTCTTGAAAAATCACCAGCGCCAACTACTCAGTCTAATTTCTAGTCTTCCTCACCCCCATCACCAGGTTTTGAACCACCACCTCCTACTGAAGGAAAGAATGACATAATAGACAAAAGGGCAGGATCTACTCCCAGCTCTGCTACCAACTGCTTTGTATGATATTGGAAAAGGCATGTAATCTCTCTGGACCTTAGTTCCAGGCCTGGATTTACAGATAGCCTTAGAGCCCTTCTAATTTGGAAAGTCTAAGACTACATGATTCTTCCCTTTGGCATCCATGACTCGGCACTATCTTAATTCTCCAAACAACTCTGTCTCCTTTATTAGGATGTGTTGCTCATCTCCTAAATGGGGTTCTGTTCCTCCAAATGCCTCTCACAATGCACTGTAAGCCATACCTGAGTCATACATACATTCTCTCCCTGGGCAGTAGCACCCACATTGACACCCTCAACTGCCACTTCTATGAAGAGGCCTCCCACATCTCCAGACCAACATTTCCACCTATAGGGAGGACTCTTACTGTCAGAGGTAGTATGGAACTTAAAACTCATGGAACCAAGATAAATCATCACTTCTTCTCCAACCTATTCCTTCTTGACCTCTCCATTTCCCTTAATTGCTTACCATTATCCATGACAGTCAAACTCACAACTTGAGTTTTCGCTGATTTTCCACATACTTTACCCTCCATTTCTACCTAAGTATCTAGTCCTCTCCTCTCTCTTAATAATTCAGTCCTAAAACCATTAGGCAAGACATAGCAAAGTAAAAATCCACAGTAGGGGGTAGGGTGTGAACAGGTGTCTTGGCCCACAGTAGGGCACCAAGCCCAAGGGTGGCTCTGATGCCCAATGTGGGGGGGGGGGGGCGGAGAGAAAGCATGCATGTGTCTATGCGTTCACATGGTCTAGTGCAGAGCAGCGCCCAAGCAGGGAGAGGATGGCCCAGCAGGGGGAGTCAGTGCTGGAGTGGGCTAAGGAGGGCATCTGTTGGGGGGAGTGTGGCCCTGTGACGCAGAATACCGAGTTAGATCCCAAAGGCAGACAGGAAAGTATCTGTGGGGATGGGGCAGTCCTTGGAGAAATAGCTGACTCCAGGACTGGGGCAGAAAAAGCACAAGATGGGCCTAAAGCAAGTAACTTAATGTTAATTTCTTGATTTTGATGGTTATATTGCAGTTATGTGAGAGAATGTCCTTCTTTTTAGTTCATAATGGACTTATTTTTTTTTTTGGTAGGTTTGTGATTATTTCAAAATAAAAACCTTATACAAACTCCTACAAGGGCTTCTTCTGTAATGTCTCACATCTGTCTCTTTTTTTCCATTACCCTGGACATCCTTGCTCCAGAGAACCAAGTTCCCATTCCCCTGCACTGCTGCAAAAATTTCTTAACAAGGCTCCACCCCACAGCCATTGCCTAATTAAGGTTTTTCCAAAGTGCACTTCAGCTCATGCCACTTCCCTGCTCCAACATTTCAATAGTTCCTCATTACCTACCAAATTAAGTACAAATTTCTTAGTGTGACTTTCAAGTTCCATTCCCTTCTAGTTCCAAAGAACTAATCTGTTACAGCCTTTCTTCTCCTCATTCGCTATTGTCACAATCAGCCATACATCTTGACACATTCAGTGTTTTCTGCCAATCTCCAAGTTTAGCTCACGTAACTCCCTCCATCAGGAAATGACCACTCCTACCCTCTGCCATTTTTTCAAGACTAAGGATAAATATCCACTCTGACCACCACCACCCCACTCCTCATTTTCCAAAACTTGCCTAGATAATCTTATACTGTCAGAATACCCAAAGTTGACTTTGCCCATTGTAAATCTTATTTCACTGTTTTAGATTATAATTTTTATTTGTAAGTCTCAACAACTCCTAATATATAAGGTAAGGATACATAACAGTGAAGATATCATCATTAATTAAGTCACAGCCATGGTTACATATTCAGATCGCCAGTTATTAGCTCACTCTCCCTCCCTAGTGAATTAACTTTTTAGGTATTCAAATTACTTTTTGTTTGTCCTTTTTCCTTCCTTATGCTACAGTTTTCTATTTCTTGCATAAATACAAGTGATTTCTACCTCTTTTCTACATAGATAGTTTGGCCTTGGCCTTACCACTGACAATAATAAATCCAGAGGTTTCCAGGCATCCATTAAGTAACAGGTGCTTATACGTAATTATGTTTTAACTTCATCATTACCTCTAAAACACTTAAAACTGAAAACAAAGCCTATACTTGACAAGTTTAAAACTAGAAATTCTAAAATTTAAGATAAAGACCAACACATTTAACACAATTCTTTTTCCTGGGTCTTCACTAACAAACTTTGGAATGCAGTCCACAAAAATATACAATTTAATGACTATATTTAAGTTCCATATAAAAGCTAATATTTTTCTCTTGATTTGAATTTAGCAAATGAAAGAAAATGATACACTATGTAGCAGGAGAGCTGAAATTTTATCAGTAGATGAGTAGTATTAAACTAAAGCAACAGTTGAAAGCCTGGAAAAAAAAATATTATTTTGGAGAAAAAAATTAATGCCATCAAAGCATTAGGGGAAGTGAAGTGTTACTCCTAAATTACTTGTGATCAACATAACATCTGGTACCACTCTAAACATTACAAGTATAGAAAAGGTCACACACATCCAGAATTTTACTCCTGCAAAAGGTATCAAATCCATAAATGCTACATCCCCTGGTCTTAGTTCTAGCACACCACTGCTGGATATGCAAACAGCCTGAATAGTCTGAAGTTGAATAATTTGAGTTTATTCAACTGAAAGCAGGGCTTTTATCTCTATTTTTAAAGTATGAAGTAAACAGTTCTAAGTATATTAAGTATATCTAATACTTAATAAAAGGTAGACATACTGACATATAAACCTAGGACACTTATGATGTTAAAAGCAAAATTTATCAAACTGTACATAGCGATTTGTTCGTTAAAAACCACTAAGGGTTTTCTTCTTTTTTTTTTTCAATAAAATTATCACTACTCTTACCAGAAATACCATAAATGAATGAAAGTGGATGAATCATCAGGAGAAGCAAGTCTCATTGTGAAATCATTTCTAAAAATATTATTTAGAATACTAACCGGGAGAAATTCTAGGTACACCAGCAATTTCAAAATCAAAATATTGTAAGACAAATAATAAGAAAAAGAAAGTTCCAGGTTTTCACTTCCAAATGACCTAAGTAATTCTTAATGGATTTATTTATTATAGGAAGTATGAATACTCAATCACTCCAATTCTACCTCCCCTCCAAAAAAAAAAAAAAAAAAAAAAAAAAAAACCATCAGTCTTTCATACTCTGCATTACATAGACATATTTAGATCTCACTGGTTTACTCAGAAAGTCTGCTAAGGGACAGGTAACTATTCTAACAAACTCCTTGAATTCTAAACCTTTTGGTGTACTACAGAAGGTAAGTTTTTAAAAACTCTAGGCACAACTGAAAAAAAAAAAAATAACCGTAGGTTATTTACTAAATTGTTTCACTCTATCATGGAAAAAAAAAATGCAGCATAGAATAAGATAAACACCTGATCATTCATCTTGAAACCTACCAGAATATGCCCTTTGAAACAGTGAACTTTACATTCAAAGGTCTAAGTCAATGTTAGTGCATGTTATGATGCTATCAGGGTGACTATGACCATCACCATAAACATCAATGTTGTGTCAACAGAAAAACCCTGTCTTCAAAAGAAATGGTGAAATTAAAAGAAAAATAAATTCATAGTGAGTATCAAATTTTACAAAAGATTTGATTTTAAAAAACCTCTGCTTTTCAAACTGAAATAAGTCACTGCTTCTTGTTTTTAAATGGTAAATGGTGGGGCACCTGGGTGGCTCAGTCAGATAAGCATCTGACTTTGGATCCAATTTGGCTCTGCTCAGGTCACAATCTCACTGTTCATGGGTTCAAGCCCCATATCAGGCTCTGTGCTGACAGCTCGGAGCCTGGAGCCTGCTTTGGATTCTGTGTCTCCCTCTCTCTCTGCCCCTCCCTACTCATGCCCTGTCTCTCTCTCTCAAAAATAAACAAACATTAAAAAATAGTAATAACAAATGGCAAAATTACAATAATATTTTTCTATCCAGGACACCCTGGAAACCACAGATCTGGACCTGCCATTAAAATATACTCCAAACCAGATTAGCAAATATGTTAAAGGATACTCTTGATTTTTCACAAACAGAACTCCAAGGAAACTGCACAGCCACTCCATGGTTTTGCTGGCAGACCCTCAGGAGAGCACTGAGTTCAACACAACCACTTTAAATGAAGAAACTGAGGCCAAGAGAAGCTGTGACTCACCATGGTCACAGTTTTGTTTGTGTCCTAGATGACAGGGAAACTCCAATCGACATGACACAACTAGGTCCAGTGTCCATCCTCAAAGCTTTACATTCAGCTTGTGTCATAATTTACTTTACACTGTGGTGCTCAGGCAATCCACTCACTGGAAATGATTAACAGACAGATGGCTTTCGTCACCGCTCTTACAGGATGCCCACAGAGAGGAGGACAACACACACTTCACAGCCATTACTCACTTCTATCAGCTTGAAAAATTAACTAGAGGAGAATCATTTTTCTTATTTGAATAGGGCACTCCTTCTTCAGCATCATATTCAGGAAGGCTAACATAAATAAAGTAATAACGTCTTTTTTCATTCACTGCCAAAGGGTGTAGAGAATAGAAGAGACCGGCAATTCTCAACTTTGGGGTCTTAGGACACCTTTCCACTCTAAAAATGTATGGAGGATTCCAAAAAGCTTTTGTTTAGGTCAGCTAGATCTAATGGTATTTACCATATCAGAATTTAAAACTAATGCTCATTTTAAATCATTTAAAAATAAGAAGCCATTACATGTTCACATAAGCATATGTCTATGAAAAAATAACTATGTTTCCCCAAAAACTTGAGTGAGGAGAGGTACCGTTTTACATCTTTGCAAGTCTATTGTCTCCCTTAATAGAAGACAGCTGGATTTTCATATCTACTTGTGCATTCAATGTGTGGCGACAGGTTTTGGTTCAAGAGTATGAAGAAAATCTGGCTTCATACAGATATGTTGTTGGAAAAAGGAGGAGCATTTTAACGATCATTGGAGATAAATGCAGATGTGATTCTTTGACACTACCTTGAAAACTGCAAGTGAGTAGTTTCTTAAAGGTTAGTTGCAATGTAGAATCTGAAACCCTATTAGTAAATTTTTCATACACTAGCACTGGTCTATCTTCCATTTTGAATGGATCTTTTACCGATGCATGATCTTTCACTTCACAACCCTCCTTGAAAGGGTCTCAGGAATCCCAAACAACACTTTGACACCTACTAGAAAACAGTTTCCAGTTCAATCTAAAGACAATGATTATTACAAAACCTAGGAACAGTCACACACCGCCTTGATCCTCCACAACCTGTAATTCTTTAATCTATTCCACATCCCCCAGAACAGGGTATCATCATCCCACATTAAGGTATAGACAAAAAGGCTCGATTTTGATCCAAAATAAGAGACCAGAGATGAAGCATAGATGAGGTTAAATATTATAACACGTAGACTGCAATCTAGAAAAAAAATCTAAATATCTTCTGATCCTTGAGCCTTTATTCTGAGAATGATCAAAACAGCAGGTTTCGATAATATTCACCAGAAAAGGCTGTAAAGAACCAGCAGGCTATAAGTGGCTTCAAATGACAATAAAGCTTTGTTATTAAAAGTTTGGGGGCGCCTGGGTGGCGCAGTCGGTTAAGCGTCCGACTTCAGCCAGGTCACGATCTCGCGGTCCGTGAGTTCGAGCCCCGTGTCAGGCTCTGGGCTGATGGCTCAGAGCCTGGAGCCTGTTTCCGATTCTGTGTCTCCCTCTCTCTCTGCCCCTTCCCCGTTCATGCTCTGTCTCTCTCTGTCCCAAAAAATTAAATAAATAAATAAATAAATAAATAAATAAATGAATGAATGAATGAATGAATAAATAAAAAAAAAAGTTTGGGGGAAACTTCTACAAACTAGCAACCACACTAACATGCATGTAAACAAAATGAATCCCCTCTGATGATGCTAACACATACGTGAAGAATTTTGGAATCCTCCTGAAGAGACAATGAACAACACCTCCAGTGCCCACAAACACAGAGCAGGCTCAAGGTCCCTGATTCACATTAACATGTTTAAGGCTATGGGTCACTAGAACATCGGGAGGGGCTTCAGGAGTGTAAAAACTACGATTAAAGTAGTGGAAAGAGGATGCAGAACAAAACAGAGCAGAGAACTGATGATGATTTTATCTACTATATCTCTACTATTGCTACCCAGAATATCATTACCTAAAGCAACTGCCTTCAAAACTAATAAAGCATAAATAGAAATGTAGTGGCAGGGGTGCCTGGGTGGCTCAGTCGGTGAAGCGTCTTTAATTTCAGCTCAGGTCATCATCTCCTGGTTGTGAGATGGAGCCCCTAGTGGGACTCCGTGATGATCATGGAAACTGCCTGGGATTCTCTCTCCCCCTCTCTCTCTGCCCCTCCCCCTGCTCATGCTGGCTCGTGCAGGTGTACACTCTCTCTCTCTCTCTCAAAATAAACATTGAAAAAAAAAAGAAACGGAATGGCAAATGTATGGTGCCTAACCATAAAAAATAATAATAATCAGAGTAGGATTCAATCATAAGAATTAACAAATATTTCTTTCAACTATGTATAAAATATTTCTTCAAAATATTTTGTGTAATTTCATATAATGAAGAAAACAAAAAACTAAAAGAAATGAAAACTAAAAATTGTGCAACCTAATCAAATGTTAACAGGAATAGCTAAAATGTATATAACACCTATTGCATGCCAGACGATAGGCAAAGTGCTTCTCATAAATTAACTCAATTATCCTAACTACCTTTGAGATGGGTACTACTGAATTCTTTTTCTTTCCTTCCCCCCCCCCCCCCCCCCCCCCCCCCCGGGGAGGAGAAAACCAAAGCCCCAGAGGTGAAGGGATTTGGGCAGTGACACAAAGCAATTAAGTGGCACAGCTGAGATTTCGACCATGGCAGCATGCCCTCCACTACCAGGCTACACTCCCTCATACTAACTCACTAAAAACATCACTCACGAAAATATCAACATCGTGTGCAAAATTTCCTTCTCTGAAAGTAAAACAAAGCACTAGCAGTAGACCACATGCTGAGTTTGTTTCTGATGAAAGCCATGCTGTCTTAGGCTACGTTGCATTAGTGTTTAGAATTTAAGAGACAGAGGCAGAATCCCAGTATGACAGTTCGTGCTATGGACAATTGTTATAACGTATCCTTTAAATGGAATGTTTGCTTCCATAAAGGCCAGAGGAGCAAGGTGTGCATCAATGACAAGGAAAGGAGTGCACCAATTAAAGTTTTAGCTTTTGGCTCATAAGGAAGGCAGAACGGAAGAAGAAAGATACAGAAATACATGTAAGCCCTCTGTTGCTAATGGGATGAACGTATCTCCCATAACATAAGTTTTTAGGGAAAATTATCTGTGTATTCCTAAATGCCAAAGGAATGAACTACATCTAGGAAATCTATTTTTTATATGTTCAATAAAGGGATCATTTATCACAACCATGTAATAAAAACAGTACTGAAGCAAAGTTCAATACAAGTATTCACTATATAACTTAGAACCACCCTTTACAGTCATACCAAAAACCTCATTTTTTTCTAAACATACACAATATGCCATCTGCAAAAAGGAAAGTCAAGAGATATTTTACAGTAAGTAATGCATGTCCTCTTGCAGATCATAAAAGTTGTAAATCTACCAATTCAAAACTGCTGTGACATATTTTACTTCCAATATGAGTAAGAAAACAAGACTGTCCACCTAGTAATTTTAGATGTGCTGAGTCTTTAAAAGCCCTCACAGTTAAGGAAATGATTTATTTGTATTGAAAACCATAACTTACATACAATTAACCTACCTAGAAAAGGACCAAGAGGGTGCAGAGCTTGTGGGTAACTGATTTGGGGTTCAATTTCATATTTCACAACCAATGAAGAGATGAATTTAAAAAAAAAAAGCTAAGGAAAAGGACTAAAGCCACAAAGAAACGAATTTAACACAATTCTAGTAAACCTGTGTACAGCTAAAGAAACAAACAGTCTAGCACTAGTCTGCTAAAGTAAATACAGTATCAGGCAGTACAAAACAAGCCTTTCCCAAACACCTACAATAGGCAATGTAGAAGCGGGGGAGGGGACACCCATATAGGCTCCCCCCTTGAAGATCAACACCAGTATTTCCTAAAAGATTTTAAGTTTTTTTTTTTCCTCTATTTCAAAAAAGCAGTAACATTGTACTAGCAAGGAAAGAGGGGAGCACTCAATGACCATCCTGAAAGCAAACATAAAACAGTAAACTGAAATGTGTTTAAAATTACCAACTGTAAATACTTTTTCAACATTTTATAAAGCCATGATTTTCAAAAAAGGAGGAAAAGCCAACTTACCTGGATACGTTTTCTGGAATGTATTCTAGAACTGGATACCCATCACTTCTTCTAGACGACAGGTCACCATGTGACTTCCATGACTCCACTAAAGTATTAACAGGAGGAAAGGAACTCATATGTTGGAAAGATTGGTCTCTAGCTGTTCGTGATAAAGATATTGTACCTTGAGCACCAATCCTGTAGTGAAAGGACTGTCCACCTGAATTCACACCAACAATAGCGGATGAAGGGATGCTGGCCTCTGGGTAATAGCTCCCATCATCTGGTTCCTGTTTAATCCCCATTGGGAATCCACTGCCTTCACAGTTACCATCAAAGCCGGGCACAGGTGGTCCTAAAATTCCTGATAGAGAATAATAGTCTTTATCATCCATAAAGGAAAAATATGAACCATCCATAAATGGAAATGGGTTCACTGTTGGATTCCCTTTAAAAGCGGTGCCTGAACACGAATGCTTGGTTGATTCTTGTTTTATTGGTACCGAGAAAGGGGAGTCAGAATTTATTTTGCTATTTCCTCCTAGGCATGAGCTGCTAAAAGCCCCGTCTGGCTCCGGTTTTATGTACTGTACAATGTTAAGCTGGCCAGTCACACCATTGGAGATGGCACTGTCTACTTCCTCACTCTTAGGAAAGGGGACCTCGTGAGCACCTTTCTCGTGGGTGTCTGGACTAGGAACCACATCCCGGGCTGCACTGGATCCAGCAGGGGTGCCAGAGGCAGTGTAGCTGAAGGCATTGTTTACAGGGCTACAGATAGATCCCACAGTACTAGCAGTTGGACTGGAAAGCGTGGATCTGTTGTTTGTGTTGGAAGGGCTGGAAACAGAGCACCTTGAGTTGTTGACGTTTGCAGGGCTAGACACAGAGGATCGCAGAGTGACGTTAGTAGGACTGGAGACCGGAGATTTTACACTGCAATGACTCGGAGGGCTGGATATTGGGGATTTCATGCTACTTAATGGACTTGATAGAGGAGAGCCCACATTACTGGCGTGTGCCGGGCTGTGCGACCTGGAGCCTCGGTTTTCAACATTAGGGGAGCATGTCAACGGAGTCCCCTGGGTGATAGGGCTGTGCACTGTGAAGCTGCCAAAGCTGGCAGACGTGGAGGACACAGAGCTGATTCCTGCAGGGCTGCAAGCTGAAGAGGCCATGCTCAGGGGGCTGCAAACGGATGGACTCTTCTCATGACACACAATAGGGCTTTTAACGATGGCACGCATGACCCCACCATTCACAGAGCTCCCAGAGTCAGACAGGAAGGATCTCAAGGGCCTGTTCACACCACCTAGGGTGGAAGGATGATGGCCATTTTCTTTATAAAATTTCACCAGCTGTTCAACATTTTGATAAATCTTCGCTGGACTCATGCTTCCTTGTTGGTTCTGCTGATCATAGGTGTAGTCAGCATCTCTTACGGAATCCATGTATAAACCCATGGACTCAGCTACAGTTGCTGCAAGTTCCTTGGACTCCAGCTCAGTTTTAATATCAGATGTTAAAATCCCCGACCGATTATTGTCTTGCTGAAGGCAAGGGAGTAGTTCGTGTTTTTCTTTGCTGCTTCCTTGAGTACTGTTGTTTGGAATAGCACCGGAAACACAGCTTACGTTGACAATCTCCATGTAGTTATTCTCATCGGTCCTCTCTGTAGGTCCCAGGGAAGAATGTTCCACAGCCTGAGAAACTTGACCCCACCGTCTTTCCATATCTAGACCTTCAGGGAGACTGTGGTAGCCTTTGGTCTCCATAGCTAACAAATAAATTTATATTAAAAAATCGAATTAGAGTCATTTATAGCCATATCACCCTAGAAGACATTCTAAAGTTGTATTTATTAAACTATAAATACATATTCTACTTACTATAAACGGTACTTCTAGTTATATTAAAATTATTACCTTTTTGGGGTGCTATAACAGAGTACTGACTATAACTTGTCCAGAGGCCAGAATATGAGCAGCAAGCATACAAAATTATTTTGCATGTAAGTAAAAGTAACATATTTGCTATAATACATGTTTTAGAATTTGCAAAGAATGTTCACAAATGTCAACTCACGTAATATTCAGAGTAATCCTGGGGACTGATGAGGCAGACAAGGAGGAAACTGAGAGCTTAGTCATATGGGTTATTTGCCCAAAGTCAAACACATAATAAGCGATGAATATGGGTTTAAAACTAAATCTTCTGACTCCAAAACGTTTGGAGTCTTGCAGCATATGGAAGCTGCTTTCCAGATCTACATGGTTTTATTAAAAACCATACGGAAATGCAATCAATGTTACCATTTCTCAATATAAAATTAAAGTTATCAAGTGAATTATCGCAGGAAAAATAATTGAGATTTTTTAAAAAAAATAAGATTTTTCTTAAAATGTGTTAGTGACGAAGATAATCCCGTATCAGTTCTAAAAAGAAAAGATTCATATATCCTGATTAACTAAGATGGTCCATAGTTCAGACAGGCAGTATGAGAAGCTGCGAATGTCACCACCAGATTCTCTGTATTTCAATACTGACAGGGACTTCAACATGCATCCTTACTTAGTGGTACCTCTGCTATAAAGACTTCTAGCAAAGACAGTTTTATTTTCAAGAGCAAATGGAGGAAGTCTGAGTCCTGACAATTTGTGTTCATTCATTCAACAAATATTTACCAAGTGCGTGCTACATCCTAGGCCTATAAAGACTCACTGAATCTATAGTGACAAACAAAACAGGTACAGTCCTCATCCTCAGGGAGCCCAAAGGTTGTTTTTTTTTTTTTTCTTAGATATACAATCATATTCACCGACTATATAAATTTATTTCATAGACAAAATCATTATAATAGGCTATATTTACATAATTCTATGCATTATATAACTCAATGCAACATTATAAGCCTCTTATTTACCCTAATAACCCTATAAGGTCAGTAAAACTATTATCCAAATGATACATTGGGGAAACCGAGGCTCTGGCCACACAGCTATATGGCAGGGCTGAAATGTAATCCCAGGTCTCTGTACAGCAAGGTATCTCGACCTCGGCACTACTGACATTTGGGGCCTGATGATTCTTTGTGTGAAGGTCTGTCCTTCTGCACTGTAAGATGTTTAGCAATATCTCTGACACCTACGCACTAGACTCCAGTAGCACTCCCCATCCCCAGCTGTGACGACCAAAAATGTCTCCACATTGCCAAATGCCCCTTGGGGCATTGGGGGCAATATTCACTCCTCACTTTGAGACCCACCACTCTCAACAAACATATTTTAAAGAAAATTAACTCATTCTCAGTACAAATTTCATTTGTAAATTTTAATATACAAAACTGCTGAAGTCATTATGTATACATTTTTCAAATCCTTTCAGGTCTGTAAACAATCCATGACCCAAATAAAAGTCCAGTGCAGTTTCTGCAGATCTGTACACCAACATTACTTTAGGCCCTCTCATCCTTCCCCGCCCCACCCCCACCCCCTTGGCCATGCACTACCTCCATCCTCCCTAGCTTCTCCAGAAAAAGAGACCAGGAAGTCCTCAGGCCACAGAACTTATGTTAATTAACAGAGAAAAATAAGAGAATGGCTCTACTAAATAAATTGGCAATAGACATCACAAAGCTGTATTATGACCTTTAATGCCTAAATTGTCTGAGTACCATAAATACCTCTTACTTCTTTGTATTCTACACTTGATTTGAAGTTAGGCAAAAACTATCAATTTCACCACTGCATCCTAAGCAGATACCTAGTACAAATAAAAAATCTTTCATTATAATATAATCGATACTCAATTTGTGATGATTAAACTCCGGTATGTAGCCTACTTTTTAAAGAACATTCTATAAGTTCTTAATCACAAGTCAATCACAAAACAGGGGAAAATGACAAATTACAATAGTTGTTTATCTGGTAACTCCAGCCAAAAAATTTAGTATGGATGAAAGACAAGTTGAAAAAAAAAGACTTAAGTTGAAAACTACAAGTATTCTGTGTTTCTACTTCCACCTAAGAATATTTTGTCCACCCCATACCAAACTTGAATGGATGCATATCTAAGGTATAGATGTTTTAGGTCCAAATACATTAAACACCACAAGAAACATGTCTATTCGTGTTCAAAACTGAACATCTTGGGGTGCCTGGGTGGCTCAGCTGGTTAAGCATCCGACTTCGACTCAGGTCATGATCTCATGGTTCAGGAATTTGAATCCCATATAGGGCTCTGTACTGATAGTGAGGAGCCTGCTTGGGATTCCCTCTCTCTCTCTGCCCCTCTCCCACTAGCTCATGTGCACTCTCTCTCTCCCAAAATAAATACATAAAAATAAACTTAAAAAAAAAAACAAACTGAACATCTTCTGTGTATCACACCCCTTTCCTGGAACCCTGTCCCTAAATCCACATTCTTGTCTTGGTGAACTGCACCACCCTATACCCTAGTGACTGCAGGTTACCCTTGCCTAGGCACCTTTGCCAAAGGCCTCCAAAGGCTCCAGCCTCCCCACCTTCCACCTAGCTGCATTATTCATCTGCACCCCCACACCCCCCCCCACACTCCAAGCAACAGGCCTATCTACCCTGAGTCTGAAAGGAGAATCCCCAGCTCCAGATCCCTCTCCAAAATCCATCCTCCAAACGTTTTTTTGCAAAGGGTGATCACTTACTGCTTTTTTGAAGTTTCACACTGTAAATCTGCCTGCTAAACTCCTGAGAAGTTTTCCAGTACAGAAACCTGTTTCCTTTCTAATCCAATGTCCTCTAAATAATTTGGCCACTGCCCCCTTTTTTCACAACACCTACTAATATTCTAAGGGATGTCTTTCATCATACTGCCTTAAAGCAAGAGCCAAATCTAAGACTTGTGAGGCTGTATGAAGATTTGAAGAGAATCGACGTGGGAGATAGCAGGCAAGTACAATCTTAAGGCACTCTACAAGGAAGCACCTTATCAGCTAACATGCAGCTGATCACAACTTTCCAAGTCCTGTTTGGCTAGCCTTGAACCCTTAATAATAACATAAAACAGCCTGCATTTCACCACGTTATTGACAGGGCTATCGTTAAAGAATTTGCAAAAGGCTTTACTGAAATCTAAATTAGTTCTATTTAAGGTACCGTATTCATCTACCAACTTAATGCACTTCTCAACAAAGGAAATAAAGATTGGCAACAGTAAGGCACAAGACTAGAGGACATTAGCATCTGCATGGCTTCTACTGCAAACATTTTTCAAGATCAGAGTTTTTTAAAAATTTAGGATTATTAAAATATTTTATACTGAGTTCCCCCTATTATTTTAATCAGTCTTCTCTGTAAAAAAAAAAATATATGTATATATATAGATTTCCTATGTTGTCCAAGAAACCTAGGTTGTCTTTCTGGAATTGACACAATAACCATGGCTTGATCAGAATTTCAGTTAACCTGAACGTACTAGTAAATAATGATAATTTTAGTTGATGAATATGAGCCTCATAGAACTTAATAACCAGAGGGTAAAGGAAAAGTTTTTGTTACTGAAGTATAAGATGAAGCAGACACTGGTATACACATCTAGCTTATATAGAATCAGACTTGTCTCCCTTACATTGGAAACTATAACAGAGGCGCTCTTGGGACAAAGGCAAGAACCAGAAAGATCCTTTAATTTTCATGCAAATGACCTCCCCCCAAAACATAAAGGAAATTTCACAAAAGAAAAAGCACTGATAGAAGTTCTACCTTAAGCTACGCATATGCTCTTAAACACTATTTCTGCAAAGGAAAAATCTGACTTTAAAATTTTATGTTTTACAGTCTGTGTTAAATTGTTCTTTTCCATAAGGAAATAGCTTTTTTCAGGAATATTAACAAAGATTCTTGCCAATTTATATTTTATCTGAAAACTTTCACTTTTAATATCCCCCCCCAACCTAGTCCCACTTAAAACATATCATTTTCTATAGTTATTTCACTATAATATGGCACCTTAAAGACAGAATCTTAAAGTCACAATTTTCACTGGTTGTATCGTTGTAAAAGTTTGCCATTCTTAACTACTTTTAGGTCACCCCCACTACGGAACTATTATGATGTTCCCCTCCTTTATAGAGGAGGTAAATGATAGAAACCTGCCCAAGGTCACCTAAGAGTGCTGGAGAACCAGTTAGAACTGAGCACACCTGATTTCTATTCACTCACCTAATTCACTCAGCCACCTGATCTTTCTAAAATCCCCAAGCCACACTATTTCTCCCTTAAAGGAAAAAGTCTCCTTTAGATTATTTTTTTTTAACTTCTATCCTCAGGCATTTCAGCGACAGTGTGCCCTGAACTCAAACATAAAATTCAAACTTCACAGAACTTCACAGATGGGGAACGCTGTTATCATTACTATGTAAATACCATCAATAACAGCACCTGGAGAAATGGCAATACAAATGTTAAGAAGCAAATTAGTGTATTAGGAATTCGGCGGCTTCCAAAACTTGTCTGCTATCAAACAAAAGTTTTCCTAACTTCTAGGTTATAATAAATAGTTAAAACTGATGGTACCCTAGATCATTATGATTCAAACCTGGTCTTTTAAAATTCAGTAGGAAAAGCCATGCACCTAAATTCAGTAGTAGGGTACGGATGACATCAAAAGAAGCTTCATCCCTTCTCCCCTGCCTTTACAATTGCAACTGATGCCACAGAAAGCATTTGCCTCTCCCAAGAGTTTTATAATACTAGGGGACGGTAAATGCACGAATTTCCAGAGCCCCCTTCAAACAGGCTCCATCAGGATTCTGTATCTCCTTCAACTGCCCTTATCCGCTACACCTCCAGCTAAGATCTGGGTGCTTCCGCAATTGATAGAGGAAAGAAATATTATTCAAACGTCCTTTAAAAATTGTGAAAGGAAAACGATCCGAAATTCATCCTTGGGGAAAGGGAAGGGTGGTAGACCTCCCACTGCCAAAGGCAGTTGAAAGCTGCTCGTTAGAGGGCATTTATCCAAAGTGGCCAAACTTTCCCAAAATAGTCCTCTGGCGGCCAAAGGGGGGAAAAAGTGGAAAACCAAAACAAAACAACAAGCACACAGCACCATACTGACTGTGCCTCCGGATTACGCAGCCACTTCTCCCTGCAAAGTGCACGCTCCCGTGCGGCGGCCGCAAGCCGAGTCCGGCAAGCGGCGCCCCGCGGCGCACCCCTACACACCTGCCTCGGCCGGGGTCCGTCTCTCGGCGTCTACCTGTTGCAGCGCTCGCCAACGCCACGACACCCCTGCTGCGGAGCCCCCCTAAATCCAACCACATCCAGGCCAGTGAGTGCCGCTCTCCCTGCAGCGAGAGAGCCCGAGGCAGCAACGCTCTTGCACCCAGGTGACTGCACGGGCTTCCTCCGAGCAGCCTGAAGTTGGCTTGCGTCTCCCCGGCCCAATGACACCCCGGGCGCGGAGAGGCGGAGAGGAGGGGGCAGGGCCAGGGCCAGGGCCAGGGCGGGCGAAGTGGGAAGGGAAAGAGGGAGAGAGGGCGGGCGAAAGCCCGGAGGGGGAGTGGGCCAGCTCCAGGGCCGGGGTGGTCACATGTCCAGATAAAGTTCAGGTTGCTATCCCGCCCCCCTGAGCCCTTCCCATTGGCCCGGAGGGAAGCAAGGCTCCACGCTGCACAGGTCAGGCGGGCTTCTCATTGGACAATCGTGGCTGTCAGTCACCAGGAGGGCGACATGACTGATACAAAGTTGCTGCGACACAGCCTAGACTCGGCAGCTCCCTTAAAGCCGCAGCCACGGCGGGTGCTTGGGGTGCCGGGCAGCAGCTACGACACTGGGTACTGGGCACCATCCACGCTCTGACCCCAGCCCCTCTCGCTCCACTGCCCCAAACTTGCTCGCTCCCACCTGACTCTCCTCCTGGCCGACCTCAGGCTATCTGGAAAGACGTGAAAAGTGTGGTGACGCGGAAGAAGTCGGTTTTCCCGAGATCCAGTCAAGGTGTTGTTCCCTCATGCTCTCCACCTGCAGCGCCAGGTGAGCGGCAGTCCTGGCCCAGGCACCGCCCACAGCGTCCACGCGCAGGGGAGGACTCCTAGTGGGCTTTACCCGACCCCCGAGGTTCCTCTCCCCGCCCCTTTTCTCGGTCTTGCGAGTTACCTCTCAGCGGAGCAGCCGCAGCGTCGCTGCCAGCGAGCAAAAGGATCACGTTCCCACTCGATTTGAATTTCCTTGTTTTAACCGTGCGGGAAAAGTGGGTGATTTCAGTGCAGCCAAAGCCCTTTAAACGCAGCCTCTCTCCCACCCCCACCCACCAAAAAAAAAAAAAAAAAAAAAAGTGCCAGGGTCAAAAGCTGCTGGTCTCCTTTATGATTTTGTTGGTGCATTTATTAGTTTAGTATTGGATTTTTCCACTAGCTCAATTTGAAAGAAAGCTTACCATCAAGGGTATTCACTTCTTTATAATGGGTGGGAGGGGTTGCACATAATTGGGAAAAACATACATACATGAGGGGTATGGAATCAAACAGTTTTCTAAGGATCGAGTGTCTGCAAGAAGAAATTTCGGTTTCCCTCCAACCACCCCCACCTTGACTCTCCTCTCGCCCACCCGAACGCTTTAGTTACTAAGCAAAAGGATGGGCTTCTTAACTTTGATTTCTAAGGACTTTGAAGCTCCGCGTCTGACTCTCGGTTTTAGGCTCCCGGCTGGCCGGGAGTCAGCACCAGTGACGTACACACCTAAATCTGGTCCCCCGGCCCTCGGCGACCCGCAGCCCGGTGGCGGCAGCTGTGCAGCCTCCAGCCTCACCCTTGTCTTGCACCCGCCAAAGTCGGAGGGCGGGGGAGGTTCACCCTGGCTGTGCCCAAAGGCCCCTCCTCTCTTTACAATAATTAAGCTTCGGGATTCCAGACCCCGAACGCTGGAAGACTCGAACTCTCCGCCGCTGCAGGTAGGGAACTCCCTGGCGGCGGGGACGACTCGGTGCTCAGCAGTCCCCTGCGCAGAGCGGCCGAGAGGCCCCCGGGACCCCGCAGCCGGGAGTCCCCGCCAAGTGTCCCAACTTTCCCGCGGGGCCCGCCGTCACGCGCACTCTCCCGACCAAGCGAGCAGTCTGGCATCGATCGCACCCGGGCCGAGCGCGGGCGGCGAGCAGGAACGAAGGGAGTCCCGGACCAAGCGCCGGGGCAAGCGAGGAGGCGGCGGCGCAGCCCGCGTTGACAAATTATTCATTATTAAAGCAATGGACGTGTGTCTTTTACTAAGTTTTTACCTCCCTTACGGAGGGCCGGTCTTGCCCTGGATCTTAGCTTCTTGTAAAATCTAGGTTAGAACCGTGCAGGGTCAGCCGCCGCGATCCCTTGCCCGCCGCCCAGCACCCCTGCCCGGAGGCGGCCCGGCGGGCACCTGGTCTCCTGCCTGCAGCCCGCCTCGGTTCGCCCACCCGCGCCCTCCACGCGGACCCTGCCTTTCCCAGAGCCGCCTCTGAGCTCCCCGGGCCCCCTCCCGCCGCTGTCAGCGCAAAGTGACTGTCGCTGCACTCACCTTTTCTAGGACATGGTGGGGAAGCTGGGGCGGGGGGGGTGGGGGTGAGGACAGCGAGACTCCCGCCGCCGCCGCTGCCGCCGCCACCAGCAAGTCCAATATTAGCAGATCGGCGGTAAGGATGGAGAAGAAGATAATCCTGGCAGTCGCCCTACTGACGGTGGGTAGAGCAATAGACCAGTAGTGTTGTTACCCCGCAGGAGGAGGCGAGGCGGCGGCGCCAAATCGCGCAGAAGGGGACGCGGGCGCCTGCCCGCCCCCAGCAGCGGCGGCCCGGCCTCCAGCCGGCCCCTCTCCCGGGGCTGTTGGTCTCCCAGGCGTTGACGGCGGCGGCCCTGGAAGCCGGGAAGTACAGCGGGATGATTCCGCGCCTGTGCCCCGCAGCGCGGCTCTCCGCGCCCCCTCTTCGGGCCTGGGGTGGCCGGTGACAGCTCCGGCGGCGGAGCGAGTGTGTCTGTGTGTATGTGAGGGGGCGGCCGCAGGGGGAGCCCGCGGCGCCGCGGCCCCCTCCCCGGGTCACACCCTCAGCGGCGGGAGGAGGCTGCAAAGCGTCCAGCCACCGGCTGGTGGGAAATCGGGATGGGGGCGCCAGTGGCTGGCTGCCCTCTCACCCTGGCCCCTGGCCGCACGGAGGCCGAGGGAAAACGGTACCCCCCCCCAGGCACGTAACCCTCCCTCCACCACTTCCCACGGCCCCCCAAAGTCTGGGCCTGAGCTCCCGCCCTGGCCTCAGGTGCAGTCCCCACCCGCGGGGGGCGGCGCGGGCTGGGGACCACGCGCGGGGGGCGGGAGTGAAAAGTTTCTTTTCCTGCTCCCTCGCCGCCCACCCAGTGAAGCTGCTCCTCTCCCCCTCTCCAGGGCTCGCGGCGCCTTTGCCCCACCCCCACCGTGGGGGGGGGGGGAGGGACGCCGGGTAAGGACCGGGTGTCTGCGCGTGTGGGGAGAGTGGTGAGGAGCGGCGGCCGTGACCGGTCCCCTAGCTCTGACAGCGGCTGACACACGGCCGTCCGTGGCTCCGCGGAGCGAGCTGAGTAAGGGGCCCAGCGCCAGGACCCCTCCCCCTCCGCTCGCAGAGCGCTGCGCGCCCCCGCGCCGCCCCGCGCGCCCCCGAGCCCTCGCGCCAGCCGGGGCAGACACCTACGCAGACGCGAAAGTGAAAGGGGGGAGAAGCAGCGGGGTAGGCTGATGCAGGGCAGGGGGCAGAGAATGAAGCTGTGGCCCGGGGTCCCGGGATTCTCCCACTCCCTCTGCCCTGAGAGCAGTCTGCCGCCTCCAGGCTTCGCAGCCTGCCCAAAGTCCCACATCCGTCACTCTCTGCCACACAGAATCCCCCCCCCCCCCCAATCAGGGGATACGTGTGCGCTTGTGTGTGTTTGTGTGTGTGCGTGTTCACGTGCATTCACGTGTGTGAGATACACGTTCAGTCACAGACTCTCCCACTGCACCGTTACACTTACCTTTGGTGGAAAATTTGGGGGGGGGGATGGGGGTGCATTGTGACTGTCACTACCACTTACAGGCTTCCTTGCTTCTTGTCCTTTAGGATTTAAATCCCGCGAACTGACCCTGCACACCCCCTTCCCGGTTTAACACTCTTCCTAAAGGATCTCTTGACCACCACCCTACCCGCCCGCCCCCACCCCCGCCCTTTTCTGGGTTCTTTCCCTTTTTCTTTCCTAAATAGCTGTGAAAGTTGCTAATCTCTTCCCACACAAAACCGTGTTAAACACGGAGCTGCCCTGTTGAAACAATCACTGCCTTTCTTCAAACACATTCCCACTGTCCGAAAATCGAGCTTCCCTCTGCGTCCGTCACCCACGCAGTGTTGGCACTGCTCAGTTGTTAGATAGTTGAAGGTGGCATTTTGGCCTCTAATAAAACCTTTTTTGCCTCAGTTTCCTTATTTATAGGGAATGTGAAGTTCTTAAGGTGTTATGTTTTAAGTGAAATCAAGATAATAATAACATATTTTCAAAATTGACATTAATAATTACTTAGAAGTGTCCTGACTGCAAAACCTGAATCTTGAAATGCATCAAAAATAAGATGGATTGACATTGATGGATTGGTAAAATGCACAGAAGGATGGATAGATATGTGATGAAGAATGTATATACTCTAGTACAATATTAATGGTAGAGTTTAGTTGTTGGGTATACAGGTGTTCGCTGTAAAATTCTTTCTGCTCTTATGCATGTTTGAAATTTTACATAATGAAATATTAGAGAAAACTCTTATTTAAGGTAACCTATGTAATATAAATTCTGTTTACAAAATTAGTAAATTAGCTATTGATTTTTCCTTTCTCTTTTAAAAAAATGATTTACCATAAACATTCTTTACCTAGATACTCCACCATGATTTTAATCAATAATTTCCATTACAGACAACTTGTCAGAGATCAGACTATGGTGTAAAGAAGGTTATTATAAGTGCCACATTTTAGAAATTTAGAAGATTTCTTCCTGTGTTTTTTCTTGACCGTTCTCAAAATGTTATCTTCCCTGCCTTAAAACCATTTGGTATTATAAAACTAAGATTGAGTTTTTAAGCATATATAAATATTCTTTTGAAACTTTTCCACACCAAAATAGCTGGGGGGTGGGGGGGAGTATATGCCCATATATAGCAGTTTTTTTATCTTCTGGGAGGGATGTTAGGGGATCTTGCAATTATTGACAGGCAAATCTCTGGGGATATCTGAGTATTTACATACTTGCCCAAACATTTGAACAATTAGGTTTTCTTCATGTTTTTATTTTGTTGTGCTGTCTGTAAGACAAGAGGTGGTCCTGTGCCACCCTGTAAGGAGAACAGCTCCAGGATAAGATCTTGGCTCTGTCATCTGAAGAGAAGGTGAGGCTTGTTTTGCTTGGAATCACCCCACGATGATGCCTCTGAGAGACTCCACCAAAGATGGGGATGCGGGGTGTTCTGGTTGTTTGGAATATTCTTTATGCCAATATTCATTAATAAAGAGTCCTATCACCTTAAAAAAGTGTATGCCTAGAAATGCCCTTACTTGCTTGTTTTTAAAGCTGTCTCAAGAAAGTTTGTTCTTTTCATCCTTTTAGATAAGCATATTTTCTCTTTGCAAAAGGATGAAAATGTGTTTTTTTTAAATAAAAATTAAGAAAGGAAAAGCACAGAAAAGAAACTTAACTTCAGATAGAGACAATTTACCAGTGCCATACAGTCTTAAATCTTAAAGCAGCAGCAATAGTTATGACCCTTTTGATAATAGATCACCTAGGTCCACAGTCACTGTACCTTAGGACACCTCCCTCCCTCATCCCATTAGTGTCACATTCCCTGAGGTTTGCCACCATAAAATGCAAGACTCAGCATTTGCAATTTACATGTGTGACATCACATCCTCTATTATATAACTTCAGATACAAAGCCTAATATCATCTAAGTTTGTGTTGGAAAAATTCTCCCTTGCTCTTTATTTTAGCTTTAGCAGAGCCACCCATTAGTTCCCTGATCCTAGTCCTATTTCTTCAAACAGCTGACTGTTTGGGGGAAGAAAAAAAGGCATAGAGTAGTTTTAGCCATGAAATCATTACCCACCCACCCCCAAAATTGTTTTGAATATATTTTGAAATGTATTAAATACCTCCCTTTATGTCTTAACTTACAAGAAAGTAAAGACTATTAGGTATCATATAATTTAATTGTATTCAATAATTTTTAGAAGTTAAAGGCTAAGTATTTGGCCATAGTTAAAGTCATTAATAAGCCCAGCCATGCTGGCATTTTTTTCTTTCTAAAAAGCTAGGCTCCCCACCTCCCCTGCTGTCTCTTACCAGCTGTTGGAAAGAGTTGAGAAAGACAGAGAGAATCAGCAAGAAAGGAGGGGGGTGTTGGAGAGAAAAGACAAATAGGGGAATAATATAAGATAGAGCTTTTTCCTTGTTTATTGCAAAACACACATGTTACAGTTTATAAACATTGCAAGCAAATAAGAAATTGTGGACCAGAAGATAAATAGAAAACATATCAGTGTTTTTGTTAATATCCAAAATAGACCAAGCTCAATTTTCTAGACTCCTTGGAATATTTTTATTAGCTTTGGTTATTCATCCATTTCTGTATTTGTTTACCTAACTATTTATTCATCTATCTACCTTAATTTCATTTGTAGTCATTTTAAATAAAAATATAAAAACCTAATACATTTCTATGGCCAGATTTTGAGATGACAGAGCACCCAACAGCACATGCATCACAATTAGTATGCCATATTATTAGAAGCAAATCAGATTTCACTGTGCCTACACTGATGTTCTAAATTTAGAAATAATGTACAGTAGTTGAAAAGGGGGAGAGGAACTTAGAGCAGTATATTTTAATAAAAATAAAGATATTTTTTTTCTGTCCTCTTTTTCTTGCTTTAGTACAGGAAATTCGTCACCTTTAAATAACTGTGCTAACCTTACATAAATAAATTCATGGTTTGTTTGCACATTAGGACTATACCAATGCTGTTTCTCTGATATTACATGCAATAACAACCACAGAAAAGTGAAACAATCCAGTGGGTCAGGTGTGAGAAACAGAAGAGTCTCTGTTGAACTTGATGAAAACTCATTTAGAATTTCTCATTAGGACTTCACAGGAGCAGTTAGCTTTTCAGTAGTTGGCACTATATTTTTAGCAGCATTTTAACAGCTGTCAGTAACAACTAAGACAACATTTTGATCAACACCATTTTTTTTTATTCTAACAAAGATGATTACAAAGAAGCAAAATCTTTTAGGATTTCAATGTTTAGCTATGAAAAATCACAATAAAGAAGATTTTTTTTTGCGATATAAAATGTTAATAGTACCTCAAGGGCAGGTAATAAGGTATCCATACAAAATGAGGCCAAGTAGATTTTTAAATTTTAATTTTCTGATGCCTAGGTACACATAATAAAGATTATTTTATTCTTAAAAGGTATGTTCCATGTCAGAAATAGAAACGTCAGAATAAGAATGTGCAGTGTATCTTGTCATATATTTGCAAGTAGGTCAAGAATAGCCATGTGGGCACCCAAAATGAATAAAATCTTTCCTCAACATTAAAGTTTATAAAGGGAGGTTATCATATGTCAGATATATGACACTGGAAATAGCAGACAGAAAAATGTAAGAAGCTTCATGGCGGATGTCATCTTTCTTCCTAAAGATAGAGGTAAATTTGCTATGGGTAATGCATTACAAAGCAAACCAAAACTAAATCTCTGCAAGTGTCAAATTTTCCTTTCACCCATAGTCTCCCCAAGTGATTTCTGTTCCAAGGCAAGTAGGGGTAATAGTATATTATTAAAGCAGCCTACTGAATCATCTTATTTAGAGGTCATCTACTCATTTTGAGGACCTAATCCAAGTTTTGAGTTTGTCCCAACTAACGCAGCTGAGTATTTCCCACTTCATCTAGCTGGCACAGTGAGGAAATTAATGCATTCTTATGTCGAATGATATTTTTATATTACTGCATTTGTTTTTCTAATCCTTTTGGGGACACTTATCTATTAGCTCTTTCTACATGAAGCATTTTTAACTGCTTGGTAGGACTTTTTTTCAACAGATACATGCAACTTTAGTAAAAACTGAGATATCCTTTAGTAAAAACTTTAGATATCCTTTCCTCTTTCCCAGCACCAACCCCTGCCAGATGCAAATCTTTTGGTGTTAACAGTTTTTCACAGATCATTATATGGTTTTCTTGGTGCATAAATTTTGGACATTAAATATCCATGTGTAAAAATGAAACATCTATAAACCATTTCTATACGGAAGGTATATGCCACATAAATTATTAATATTTAAACCACAATCTATTTTGAAGTGCTTAGTGCTAATTATAGCTAGACTTTAATATTTTATCAAAACAAGTAGACATGTTTCCATTTCAACTAGTTCATTACTTTAAAAAAAAAAAGTTTTGTAATGGCCTTTGCCATGAATGTAGTAAAACCATGTCCTCTAAGTAGAAGTTAAGTAGACTTATTTAAAAACTTTTTTTAAATGTTTATTTATTTTTGAGAGAGAGACAGAGTGCAAGTGGGGAAGGGGCAGAGAGAGAGGGAGACACAGACTCAGAAGCAAGCTCCAGGCTCTGAGCTGTCAACACAGGGCCAAATGTGGGGCTCCAACTCACAAACAAGGACCTGAACTTAAGTCAGATGCCCAGTCCAACCGACTGAGCCCCCCAGGGGACCCAAAGTCAAGTAGACTTATAATGCCTCTATACAATGACAGTAGAGATTGCTTTCTTGTGTAAAGGACCAAATAAGCACCTAGAGTCTTGAGATTTTTCTAATATTTATCAATGTAACTTTTTTTGTTTTGCTTTTTACTTGAGAGAGAGAGACACAGAGAGAGAGAGAGAGAGAGAGAGAGAGCATGAGTGGGGAAGAGGGGGAAGAGGGAGGAAGAGCTCCACACACAGCACAGAGTTTGACTCCGAGCTTGATCCTATGACCCTGGGATCATGACCTGAGCTGAAATCAAGAGTCAGGCACTCAACCAACTGAGCCACCCAGGCACCCCATGAATGTAATATTTAATGTATTGTTTGAGGTAATACAAAAGCACATGTTTTTATAATAATTGTATGCCTCAAAAAAGAAAAATCTCCAGGAAAATTATTATAATTACATCATTTCAACATATATCACTCCCCTATTCATTTATAAATTATTGCTTTTATTTTCAATTTGAGTATCACATGAACTAAAGCTTTGTTTGAAAATACAATTAATTTTTAAATTATCTTTATTTGTAAATATATATATTATTATAATTCAATAAAAACTTCCAAGGAACATAATACAGTATCATTTATGCATATCTTTTTATTCACTATAAGTTATTTCCATCGCCCCATGTGATTACAATACTAAAACACAACTACTGGTACATTAACAAACTATGGACCCAATAGCTAAATCAAGATTATTAATCACAGCAAGTGCATTCACTGGGAAATTCAAACAAACAATAACTTCTGCAGATATTTCAAAAAGTCCAAGGTACAAGAAAGAGCCGAAGTTCAATCTTCTTGAATGAAAAATCCAAGCAAAAATAATCTGTCTAGAACTATACTTCACTACCCCTTTTCATAGAACCAGCAAATCAAGCATTACTGTAGAGTCAGCTTACATGGCTTAGAATTCTGGCTTCATCACCTACTAAACTTATGACCCAGTGCAAATTACTTAATCTTTCTAAATTTAGTTTTCCTTATTTGTAAAATGAGATTATTGATACCATAACAGGATACGTACTTAACATAGTACTTGGATCCAGTAAGTGCTCTCAAAAATGCTAAATATCTATCTCTGGAGGTTTGTCATAGAAAATCAAGATTGATTCTCTGGAGAATTAAAGATCTTGCTTCCAATCAAAGGATTTTCAAGGACCCTTGAGAATCAGAGCTTCACCTGAGATCTTCAAGCATTTGACTTCTGAGACTTCTCTTTTCTAAAACAGAGATTCTCAAATTTTAGCATGCATCAGAATTACCTGGAGAGCATGTTAAAAGAGACTACTAGGCTCCACCCCCCAGAGTTTCTCGTTTAGTAGGTATGGGGTGGGGCCTAATAATTTGCATTTCTAACAAGTTCCCCCCTTGAGGCTACTGCTGCTAATCAGGAAAATACTCTTTGAGAACCACTGCCCTAGGGGACAGTGAATGAAACAATTGGTTCCGGGCTGCTCCCTTTGCTGGCAGCTGCTACTGGGAGTGTAGGGGGTGGGGATGAGAAACAGGAAGTAGGGGACAGAAGAAAGGAAGTGTCAGGTAGTGATAAAAAAAAAAAAGAGTAGGGGTAAGGGGTGGCCTTCATAATCACATAATTATCGGAATAACAAGACTGACTAGCTGCTGTTGAGGACTTTCTCTTTAAATACACAGCCTTTGAACTGTATGTTGATTTTTCTAGACCTCTGGATTCCTCCTCTGAATCAGTATTTGGGAAGTACTTTATCACTTTCAGACTCTTGAAGTACCTATTGGTTTATTATTGTATTATCTTAAGGCACTAACTTTGGTTTATTTGGGGGAGCTGAGAATTGATAGCCCAATTCTTTTAATTGCACACAGTTCATTGTAGTCAAGTCCAGATCACTTTTCCCTCTCAATTCTGAGTGTGACATGAAGATGGGTTCATTTCTCTTGAGTTAGATTTTAACTGAGTTCTTTTTTCAGTTTTCATTCTATCATAAGGGAACATTAGATCAATTGGATGTGATCAAGTTTTGACAAAGTCATAACGGTTCATTCCTAGTTTTTAACCAAATATGGTATCAGGAAATTTCTAATGTTTTCCCCAGGAACTCAGGCCTACTGTTTATACCTATAATAATGTTATCACTTTATTAAGAAATGATATTGTCATTGTAGGATTTTCTGTCCTCAAGAAGCTGAAAAATAAAATCCAATCAAGATAGATGAAACTCCTGGGGTGCCTGGGTGGCTCAGTCGGTTGAGTGTCCAACCCTCGGTTTCAGCTCAGGTCATGAGTTTGTTCAAGCCCCACATGGGGCTGGGCACTGACAGTGCAAGCCTGCTTGGGTTTGTCTCCCTCTCTCTCTGCCCATCTTGAACACACACTCTTTCTCTTTCAAAAATAAATAAACTTAAAAAAAAAAAGATAGATGAAATTCCTATATTTATAGAGATGCACCTAAAGAACAAGCAAGTAAAGCCAACAGAAATAAAATAATGCTACATTCCTAGCATTACTTAAATCAAACTTGACCTGGAATGAGCAAGATAAAAAGGGCAAAGTAGAATATGTATCTGGGAGGAAACTTGGTGTTATAGTTAGCAATGGACCTCAATTGGAGCATTACGTCATTCATGGGTTGTAGAAACAATTCAGAAAGAAAACCTAATGTCAGTAACAGTTTTTGAAAGTAAGATATACATGAAAAAATTAAAATGATTGGATTTCCTTAATCTAGTAGAGAGTGACATCATACAAAACGATTCATAACAAGTTAGGTAACCCATTGAGTTCATTTTATTTTTTGCCACTGTAAAAATCACTTAGAGTTTTTGACTGCTTTTTAATGTTGCTATATTAATATTTAATTATAATATTATAAAGTATAACATATTTTATACATTTATAAATGTTTCATGAAATATTTCAAGCTTACCAAAAAAATAATCACAGCCTACAGACTTTAAGTAGTCACCAACCACCTTTATATCATGAGGTGGGAACAATTTGTCATATTTGCTGCAGAAGTATAAAAACCTGCATGGGAGTGATACATTCCTATTTCTTGATAGGGGTTACTGTTGGAGAGGGAAGGAGCCAAAAAGTATAGAGGGTAGGCTTTCATCACCTGGGAGTTTCACTCCCACTGTTATATACCCTCGGTATTGCACTCTTGGCCCAAGAGTTTAAGAGGGAATTAGTTCTTAATATATGCAAACAACACTCCAAGTGGGGCTGTTGGATAATCCCAGCTCATGGTTTCAGTTGAGGGAAGGGATTTAAAAGTCAAACTATTCTCTCTGAGATCCTCAAGAATGAAGATGACTTCAGGGCAATGAGAACTGCCCACCTCAGAGACTACTGATCCTTGGAACAGAGCAATTCAAGTTCAGTTCATTTCAATGGTACTACTTCTTGGGTCACTTTTTAATCATCTTTTTTCTTAGCCCAATTGATTCCAATCACCTTTTTTTCAATGAAATGCAAGACTCACATAATCCATTGCATGTTGATTTAACTCATTACCAGAACTATTCTGATTGGTTTGCCTATGCTGTATGAATTGCTAAATATTTTGACTCTATCCTAGAGAAAAGTGTTCAGTCCAAATTGGGCAGGTATCTTAGCTTGTTTGGGCTTCTATAACAAAATGCTACAGACTGTATAGTTTATAAACAGCAGAAATTTATATCTCACAGTTCTGGAGGATGGAAATCCAAGATCAGGGTGCCAAAATGGTCACATGAGAACCCTCTTCTGGATCGCAGGCTTCTTGTTGTATCCTCACGTGGTGGAAGACGTCAGAGAGCTCCTCGGGGACTCTTTTATAAGGGCACTAATCCCATTCACGAGGACTCTGCCCTTATAACCTAATCATTTCCCAAAGGTCCACTTCCTAATATCATCACTTTGGGGATTAGGGTTTCAACCTATGAATTCTAGGGAGACACAAACATTCAGACCAAACCAACAAGGCTTAGGAATTCAGTGAGTTTAACCACAATTTAGCTCATTTTATTTGGTAATATGTTGCCCTTCAAGCTAGTTCTTAAGTACTTATGTATTATGTATTCTTAAGTACTAGTTCTTAGAACTTAAGTTCTTAAGTACTAATGTATTAGGTACAAATGAAGCTCCCATAAATGGGTGGCTTAGATAGGAAAGAAGTTTAATTCTATATCACATAAGGTCAAGAAAAATGAACCTTGTCCAGGGTAGATAGGTGGTTTTGCTACATGAGGTCTTCAGGAACCTCTTTATGGGGCAAATTTTACCACCCCAAAATATGCCTCTTTGACATATTATTTTTTTTGACATATTGATTATTTTAAGCTGGTTATTTTTAAGAAACTGTGGACATAAGAGAATCTCTGAAAACCAATTAGAAGTTACCTTTTTGTAGAAGTCATTTACATGTGTAAGAGAAATGTCCGTTTGTGAAAGTGTCTCCTTGGCTATTCCAAGATAACTCTAATTCTCTAGAAACTGTTATCAGTGGAGAAGGCATGGATTTAAATCCATGTAACATTACCCTTCTTTACTGTGCTTTTCCTGGTAACCTTCCATAACTGACTCTCCACATCTTTTGTCTTTTGCTGGAGCTATTTACAATGATAGCTTTGGCCATTTCAGAGACTTAATTTTCCCAGGTCTTTTCCATATATACATTTTATTGAACTTTGGTTGGTATTTCTCCTGTTAATCTGTCTCATGCCAATTTAATTCTTAGAGTAGCCAGGAGAAATTTGAAAGACAAAGAAAAATATTTTCTCCCCAATAGCCCCAATTCTGTAGAGTGTTGTCCTCATCTATATGGTGGAAACTGTGTCACCAGCATCATATCCACAGTTTTCTATTAAAAACCAAAATTTTTGACCAGGTAATTTGTACACATCGCTTCTGCTTACATCTCACTAGCTAGAGCAATTTTCAAGAAAGATTGACTGGCCATACGCCTGCCAAAACTATAGTTCTACTACTAAAAGGAAGAGGGGGAGAATAAGTACAGGGGACAATTAACAGCCTTTGTCATGTGATGATCAACTCCACTGAGCAGAGAAGAAAGTGAGACAGGCTTAAACTGTGGCAGAAAGATCTAAAGTTATAGCTGATGCTATAAGAAATGATGTGTGGAAGGGTGGGCAAGGTCAGGGGCCAGGATGTAGATACTGGGATCAGGATTTACACTCTCAAAATCAAAGGGGCCATCTGTTGCAATACACCTAGATTGTGGAATCAGTGGTAACCAAAGATTCTAGTTAAGATGAGCTAACCTTTCACCAAGCCATGTGGTAAATTTATAGAACATGCTAGATTCAATTAATGATTTTTTTAAACTGAGAAGAAACATATCCAATACAAACCAATCTCAAAAAACAAATCATTGCAATATAATGAGAATTTTAGCTATTCGAGATATATCAGTAGAGTTTGAAATGCAAGTAATACTATTCCATAGAAAGCCAAAAGAGCTCAGATTTTAACCTGCACATGACACAGAAATAGAGAGCTAGTATGTGGCCCCCAGTGTTTATATTAGCACACACAGGGGGAATGTGCAGGAGATTACAATCTCCTTTAGCATGCTGCCAGAGCACCACAGCACAAGGTTAAGAGCAGGCCTGATGTTCAGTGGGTTAGTACCAGGACAATTCCTTGCTTACAGCCTGTGGCCCTGCTGATTGGCTGATACCCATGCCTGATTGGTAATGCTGCCATACATGTCATTAAATATTAACAACATTATTCTTGCTTTTAAAGACTATTCAAAATTTCCTTGAGAGATGATCAAACTACAATGGCCCAGGAAAAAGGTTCTTAAGAAAAAAGGAAGAGTTTCTTCTCCAATCTGCAAAAACTCTTCATATAGGATAGATAAAATAGAGAAAAAAAAGAGACAACACCCAGGTTGATCTGTCAATCCATCTTTGAGTTAGTAATGTAGAAGGTCTGCAGAAAGCATACATTTTGCTAGTTTTGATTCATATGCTATTCAGAATTTACTGACCTTTCTGGAATTTTGATGAAGCATTCTAGATTCCCCATACATTCCAGATGCCATGTATCTACTTACAGAATGTGAAATGTTGAGACAGATTACAGAGGAAGTTGTGGACTTCCTACTCTGGAGAAATTTAGAAGGAGCATTTCCTCTGATCTGAAACGGCAAAGGCAGGGGTCTGTAAGCAGGGTGATGGATAAGCTATCCATCAGTTTGTTTAGCCTTTTAAATAATTACTTTGCAAAGAGGAAATGAGATCAGGAAGAAAGAAAGGCCCAATATAGCCTGATGAATCAGTGGGTGATAAAGTACATTGGAACTTTGACATCCAGCCTTTTACATTTTCTTTTGAAAAGTTGCCTCTATGTCATAAACCAAGTATCACTTAGAAGAGGAAATCCAGCAGGGTTTGTCTTTTAGAGTGGCAATAAAGTATAAAGGTTAAAAGCATAGACTCTGGAGCCAGATTTAGCTTGGGTTTAGATCCTAGCTTTGCCTGGGTAGCTGTGTGACTCTGGGCCTCAGTTTCGTCACCTATAAAATGAGATACTACAACTTACCTCATAAGGTTGTTATGGGGATTAACAACCTATAAAATGGATTATATGTAGTAAACAATTAACAATAACTATGATATTTTTCATACCATTAATCCTAAACCATTTGTTCCTACCCATTACTCTACCCATATTCTTTCCTGCTGTCCGTTAACTTGACATCTGATCTTATTGGATCTCTTCTCCCTTTTTGTATTTTCCTTACTGGTTTATTTGATATTCATGGCTGTCTGCCTGGCTTCTTCTCGTATCTCAAGCCTCCTGTCACAAAACATGCAACTCTCCTGGCACAGTTCCGCTCCTCCTATAGTAACCTAGTGTCCCATGGCATAGACTTGACTTTGACTTTCACATAATATTTATAAAGTCTTTATGTTATTTGAAGCAGTAAATTTCTTTAAATAGTGTAGAAGACACAATTCTATGGGTTCTCCAAATTTGATCTCTTCCACTCATTCTCTCTTTTTTTATTTTCTGAGCACACGAAGAGGCTACAGATCTCAGCTTCCCTTGCATTTCGGTTGGGTCCCTATGACTGGTTTGCATCATGTTACATTAGTGGAAGTGATGTGCTCCACGGGTCATAAGACCCCTTCACTGATTGTCTAAACTGCCACTTCCCTTACCATGAATGCCTGGGAGGTCTCAAGTTTAGGATGGCATTATCATAGCATGGAAGGAGATTGGATCCCTGAGACACTCCTTGGAGCAAAGTTACTATGGAGAGTTGCCTGAACTGCGTTGTACTGGAATGTGAGTGACCAATTTTTATTGTATGCATTCCATGAAATTTGGGTGCATTGCCCTGATCAATTTAGATAGGACAGAATATAAGCCCACAGGGAGTAATATAATAAAGTTTGAATGTATTTATACTAGGATGTTTCCCTATATTGATTATTTAGGCAGCAGAATATTGTGGAGAAAAGGATATAGATTATAGAATCCCCAGAACCAAATCTGAATTTTATCTCAAACAGTTGTAACTTTGACTTTAATATGTCCTTTCTCTGGAATCAAAGTGATATTTTCTTTCTAATAGTGTTATTGGGTAAGTCAACTAAAACCTATTAGGTAACTATCTTCCAACCCTGTATCCTTTCCAATATTCTAATATTTCCAATCCAGTATTTAATTTCTGAAATTCTCCATTCTAAACTGTTTTTCATAAATTGTACTTCATAGCAGCACTGAACTAAAATCTTGACAATAAAAGGTAGTAATTTGGTCTGGAGAAAGTATCTGTATCCTTAATTTGTGCCCAAATAAAAGAAAATCATTACAAAATTTTATGTGTTGAAAATAGTACTTAGTAGAGAACAATTTCCCCTTTATTTAGTGCATTATTCAGAAAGTTCCCAACTTAGAAAGCCTATGCCATGCACCACAGCACAATTTGGAAAATATTGTATTTAATTAAAATGGGAATTTCTGAAATGATTACTATAGAATTTATCTTTTCAAACCTCACATAAAATGTTTGACCCATGCAATATTTATGAGTTAATTTTCCTTTTCCCCATCTCATCTTAACAATCAGAAGAATAGCCTCCATTTCAAATTGCTGAGTGTGGGCCATTGGCAGAATGTGCACCAGCAAAGACAGAGATAAGTGGTGACCACCTATTTTTCAACCTCACTGTTTACACACACAAAAAGCCATTTGCACACACAGTATAAACACAGACTTCAAAGGCACACCTGCGAGAGCTGCCTTGTTACTTGTTTAATATTTAAACAAATTGTTTAGAATTTATGACATATACTTTCTGGCTTTTTAAATTAAGAAACAAGCCAGCCCAAAACTCATTAAATTAAATGACAAAGATGACAACATTTTACATTAGGCATGCAAGACAAGAGAGTTAACAATTCAATAGGCATTAGTAGAAGTTTGCAGACCCTGATCCTACAATGCACAGTAACAGCTTTAAAAGATCAATACTGCAACAAACTAAGCTTTCTGTGGCATAGCTTCCCTTTTATAACGTTAGTAAAATTCCTTTCAATGAGCAGATAGATGTGCCTGAAAATTGATAAGAGTAGCTGTGTGCTCTCTCCATCTTCTTTGCATTTCTGATCTTCGTTCACCATCTTTTCTTTTCTTTTCTCTTTTTTTTCCCACCATCCCAACTCTAATTTCCCTCAAGGCTCCATCCGAAGACTTCTGCTTCCCTGTCACCTCTCCTCTAATGTGGAGTTGCACTTTACAGAGCGTTTTGTTCTTAAGTCAGTGAGTAAGGTGAAAAATCATACCAAGTCAGAAATACCCTAGGGAAAAAAAAATCCCTTAAAGTATAATTTACATGGCCATTTTTGTGCATGTTTGAGGCTGATATAGCATCCAACTCAGCCAGTTTTTCCTCCAGCATTGGAACAGATTGCTGTTTTCTCAGCTAAACACCTGATGAAGTAGTTGGCTTGCATTTAGGGGCCATGTTGTACAAAAAAAAAAAAAAAAACGTATCTTGAAACACTTGAATCACACTCAGCATGGTAAGATGCTCATTCTATGAGAGCAATTCAGGAACTGAGACCAACTGAGGGAACATCAGATTCGCATCTCCCATCCTGCGCTCCTCGGGGCATATGCTCTAGTGGAACGTGGAACAGAATCACCCACACTATTTACATTTTTCTCTTTCTCTCTTTCTCTTTCTGGCAGAGTAAGTAGAGTTGAGTATGGATAAGAACTTTATTCTCTATGGATTAAGGAAAGATTCTATTGAAAACCACACATTTTTCTAAGAAGGGCAGCTTGTGTTAAAGGAAATTTCAGGGTCTCTGTTGCTCCTGTGTCTGTATCAGTCCCCTTCAGTTTAATGGAGGGAACCACCTCATAGGTTACGGACTTCAGATGGGAAGACATGGAGTCTGAGAGTATGGATGCTGGAGAGAACAGACTTACTGTATGTCATGTTTTCTCAACCTTGGCTCTATTGACATTTTGGATTGAATAATTCTTTGTTGTTGGGGGTTGTCCTGCGAACTAGGACGTTTCGCAGCATCTTCAGTCTCAGCTCACTAGGTGCCAGTAGTAAACGTGCCCCCAAGCTTTAAAAATCAAAAATGTCTCCAGACATTGCCACATCACCCCAAAGGAGCAAATCACCCTTGGCTGAAAAACTTACTGGAAAGAGTTTGAAAATCTTGGGGATAAATTCTGAATGGAAGAAGTAAAATTGAACTTTGGGGTGGGGTAGAAGGAGCTTTCGAGATAGTGCAAGGTTGAGCACAATATGAGGTAAGGTGGCCTCTGAAAAATTCTTAGTCATAGAACAGTTGAAGGCTTTTAAAAGACAGATATGTCTAAAATCCCATTTGGAGCCGTTTTTTGTTATATGAACTCCCTTCCATTTCCCAAACCTTCAATAAAATCTATTGTAAGCAACAACACCATGTGAGAGCAGTTAGTTTGTGGGTACCAAAGGAGGGAATGAATTCCCTAGCTGGGCTGACACAGTATAGAATGGGACAGCTCATGTGGAAAGGTCACTTAATTAAGGAAATGGCACCTTGGAACCAAGGTAAACATTCACAACATGGATTGTGCAAAAATCTTTGGATTTCCAAAAGGAATGTATTGTAGGTTTGAACAACTTACCTGTATCCTCCAGGGCAAGGACTTTCCAGTGGCACCATTAATTAGTGGTACTCTGAGGTTTTACAGTGTCTGGGCTCCACAGGCCACGTGGAGGCACCACTAACTCTGGCAAGGGTTAGTATTGAAAACAGACTCGTCTCCATGTCTCTCAGCATGTTACGATTGGAATCTAGGGCCTCCTGAAAGGGAGCTGATCACTTCTCATGGTGTGAATGGTCTTTAATACGTAACACAAATCTGCCCAGGACACTTTTAATTCTTCAGCTCCATCACCCTCAAAATCTGTCACTTTTGCTTTTCCCTCTCAGCTGCTTCTTTGTCACCTGTCACAGTGTCCCATACATTTTTCTACAAAAATTTTTAGATGTATTTTTTTTTGTCACTTTTCCCAAGGCTACCTTGTGTTGATTGAATACAGATTTGGAAGAGTCTACTTCTCTTAACCCACTCCCCTTTTAGGATCAGGTCCATCCTGTCAGATATAAACTGTTTACTCAACATATTCTGTTCTTTATTACTCCCATTCTATTCTAGTCTCAAGCTATTCCTCTCTATAGAAAGTCTTTCATTGCCATATCTTCCTGTCTTAATTTGATCTATTCTATTTGAAAATACTGATTCAATAATACCATTTCTGATAGTAAGATAAACTCTGAACTCATAGAGTTTTATCCATTTTTTTTTTTAGTGGGATTTATCATTTTCTATCCGCTGTGAGAGCTATTTGCGTACATGGTATTTTTACTTTTAGACTAAGAGCTCCTTGAAAACAGGAACTATGTCTTAACATAATAATTGGTTCGTAACAGCTGTTAAGCAGTTGATTTTAATTTTATTTCTATTTTTCCCAAAAAGAATTTAAGATGCCTTAGAAGGACACAAAATATTGGCTGATGTCTTAAATTAGAAGAAAATGAGAAAAAAAAGCAAAGAGAGATGTGATAGCAATTTAAAAATAGTAGGTTATCAGTAAATGCTTGCAGAAAAATAAATCAATTTTCTTTACATAAGCATTGTCAATGGGTGCAGTCATAGACACAAACTGTATTTGTTTCCTCACTCACAACTCTCACAATGATGACAACCATGCTTCATACCCCTTCTCTAACTCCCTATTTTTTCTCTTTCCCAAATCTGGCCATGCTTTATTATGCGACCCATTAGAAACTACCATCTTCTTCCACAACCTTACCTTCCCGACTGCAATGCTGGTTCTAGGCATGGGGACTTGCTTTAAGCCAAGCCAAACAGAATACTTCTCTTGGATTTTGGAGCTGGAGCAAGAGGTAAGAGTCTTTTCTCCATGGATGGTAAACCAGGAATCTGCTGAATCACCATACTCACTGGGTAGAGAAAACTGATTTTCAGGAGAAGAGATTGAAGCCAACCTACAGAAAGAAGCAGAGATCAGAAACAAAGAGAGAATTCTGATGGCATTTGTACCCTTCGTTCTTATTTCCGAGGACCCACCCCCCCACAACCCCTGCCCCAAAGCTTCACTCGTCCCCTGCCTTTCAAGGCATTTTGTTAGAGCTTCTTTTGATTTTTGTTGGATTAAGTCCAAGCCCTTGAGCCTGACAATACAGCATTTCCAGCACCCAGTCAGCCTTATCTTGCTTCTAAATTCACAGTTGAGAGCTGCCATCTCCCAGATGCCAGGCTCATTCTTTGCTCTGTGGTTTTCTTACAGTTATTTCCTTACCTTGAATGACCTCTTGCCTCCTCTCTCTGCAATACTAATTCTAGCCTTTCTTCAAGGTCCAATTCAAGATCTGTCTCCTCCATTAAAACACTTCTTGATTGATCTTTTCCTTCTCTGAACTACTGTAGCCCTTATTTCCCCAGTTTTTACGATGCTGTCTAAAATACACTTATTTTTCTGCCTTAGATTGTTCTCTTATATATTTTCTGTGTAAGGTAATGTTTCGGTTTATTACTCCCAAACTTAACTACTTTTAAGAAATGGTATCTCCCCCTTTGTTTGTTGGCACTTTAATTTGTTTGGGTATGAGAGTTTGGGGTGAGGATTGAGGGAACACTGCACTGGTCTACATAAAAAAAGAAGAAGAGACTGTGAGGCTCTTGCAAGCATTTCAGAAAAGGAGAAATGGAGAGCAGAGGGTGAGACTGGGAGGGAAGGGAGAGTAAAGCAGTGAAGCAGGAGAAAGTTGTACATAGCCCAATAGGATCATTTCCCATGATCCTCAATTGCCCAGGAAATTAAAATAAACTCATTAAATGCTTGGAGAGCATGTGTATTTTATGGAAATTGGTGAAAGGATAGACTTTTGGGTGTAGGCTGTCAAGGAAGAAAACAGAAGCGACCCACATGGATGCAGGTGCTGTAGACAGTGACCCTGAAAGATATGAGCCCCTAGGGATTTGCAGAAAGTATGAAAAGAGTTTTGAAATTCAATCAGGTGTGGATTTGGGGGTTCAAGCCAAAGGGCAAAAGGTTACATCTGGGGCAAACATCTGGGTTATAAGCGTTTATTAGTTTAGTAGTAGACACATTAGCCTTGCCTTCCCATGTTGATTGTAGGTTCCATGATGTAGACCATTCTGTCTTCTGTCTCAGAGCCTCTCATGCTGTGTCAAGCCCATGGTAGTAGTTTCCATCTTTTGTCTCTTCACTTTCCAATGCTTCCTCTATATCAGTGTTAGGCTAATAAATCTTATAAGTTTCCTTTTATTGTATCAGTTCCCTGATGTATGAAAAAGGAGGAGGAAGAGAAGGAAGAGGAAAGGAGGAAAAGAGTCTGTTATTGGTCTCAGCAGCCGTGTTAAACTCCATTGCTGGAGTCACAAAGGTCACAGTCCTTTGTTATCTGACCTCATCTGATTTATCCAAACTCTCTTCCTTTTGTCAGACATAATCTCTTTTCCAGGAATGCTGAGTTCCTCTCTGTCTACCCACAAGGCATGGAGAGTCTCATCTCAATGCCTTTTTAATGCAGTTGTCCTCACCTAAAAAACTCCCAGTCTCAGGGTACCTGGGTGGATCAGTTGTTTAAACATCTGACTCTTGATCTCAGTTCAGGTCTTGATCTCAAGGTCATGAGTTCAAACCCGCTGTTGGGCTCCACACTGGGCATGAAGCCTACATTAAAACAAAAACACAAGAACAAACCAAAACTCCCAGTCTCCGTTCTACCTATCAAAACCTACTGGTCCTCAAATTCTGGTACAAGACCCGTTTTCTCCAGAAAACCTATTGTGTCTCTCAACCAATCTCCAAATCTTTCTGCTCAGAACTTTAATTGCATTTATAGTTTGGACCATGCCACATAGCACTGATTATTGCTCTTGTGATTTAATAGTGGTTAATCTTCTCATAAGCACCTTGAGGACTGAAAGAGTGATTTACATTTTTTATACAATGGGTGCTCAGTACTATTAAGTGATTAAGAAGTCCCTTCCCTAAGTAGATTCACAAAGAGCAGGGGATTTATTTGGTTTTCTCTTCTTTCCCCAATGCCAGAACATTGCCTGGAAAATAGTGGGTACTCAATGAATATTTGTTTAATGAATGAATGAATGAATGAATGAATAACTATTGGTCTGCCAACCTTTATGACTCCCAGGAGGGAACACCAGTCTTTTTACTTTGTCTTCTCCGGCACATGTTTAAGGCCTTGACATAACTCTCTTGACCCTTGTAACTGTACTTCCTTTGTTGGATTTCTCAGCCTTTCAAATAATTTCAAATGGTGCTATGTAGCTCCTTCATATGACATCAGTCATTCTTAAAGTGCTGCACTTATTTCGAGTCACATTTGTGCCAAATTTAAACTGTTTATTCTGAAAGAGAAAACAGGAGAGCAATGCATATGTGTAGCCTGCCCCTTTACTTCCATGCTCCCTTGGATGCATCACAATATTGAAAAAGTGGGACTTGAACATGTATATGGTAAAAAAGAATCTCTTTAGAGATATACCATTTTCATAAATGGAAATATTTAATATTGTAAAGATACCGATTATCTCCAAATTAACATATACAAATATGATGCAATTCCAATGAAATGCCAACAGAGAATTTCATTTGGTGAAAGTTAGCAGGTAGATTCTAAAACTCACTTGGGATTAAAAATTGAGAATGGCCAAGGTAATTTTAAAGAAGACTTTTCAGATACCAAGAGTCATTGTAAGGCCATAGTAATTAAATCTGGATGATGTTAGTGTAGAAACAGACAAATAGACTCATAAATAGGGCAGAGGGTCCAACACACATGTGCACACATGCACATACATATACGCAGAAGTGGCATTACAAATTAGGGATATTGGGGCACCTGGGTGGCTCAGGTCATGATCTTGTAGTTTGTGAGTTTGAGCCCAGCATTGGGCTGACTCTGTCAGTGTAGAGCCTGCTTTGGATCCTCTGCTCCTCCCCTACTTGTGGGCACGTGCACATGCTCTTTCTCTCTCTCTCAAAAATAAATAAAAACATTATAAAGAATTAGGGATATTAGCTTGGACAAAATAATCTTGGGACAATTGATTGACCATATGAAAAAGAATTATATTTTTATATCATATACAAATATAAAATAAATTCCAGTTGGGTTAATAGCTTAAATGTGGAAAGGAAAAACCATAAATGCCTTCAAGAAAAATCCAGAATATTTTAAGACCTGGCGGAAGGAAAATTTTTGTATATAACACAAAATGCATAGGCATAAAGGAAAAAACGATAAAGAAATTTGACTACATTAAAATTTGAGGCTTATTTATTTAAAAAAAAGACATCATTAAAAAAGTTAAAAGGCAAGTTACAGACTTGGAAAAAATATTTCAAACCATGTATCTGATAAAGAATGGTATCATGCATATTTAAAGCTCAGTTTTAAAAAATCAAGAATCTAACTGAAAAAAAAAATGGGCAAGGAGTTGAATAGAAAATTCCCAGAAAAAAATAAATGGCTATTTATTCAGGGAAATACAACATTTAATAAAATTGAGAGTGTAAATACCCTATTTTATTATAATTTTTATTTTAGTTATATATATATACATATATATGTATATATGGTATACATGTATTTTTAAGTATATGTGAATAAGCAGATATTTGCAAAGAATCTCAGCAAAATTCTCATATTGAAAAAATGGGAAAAACCCAAATTCTTCTTAATAGGGGAATAGATAAATTGTGGCATTTTCCAAAAATCAGTTCAAATAAATGAATTAGAGCTGCATGAATCAACATGAATAAACCTCAGAAACATAATTTAAAGGAAAAAGGCGCATTGTAGAATATGTATAACACAACAGTATGTAAAATAAAGCTTAAAACATACAAAACAATATTTCATGTTATTCAAAAACATATGGTGTATAGTACAGAGGACTGGGGTCCCTGTAAAGCAGGTCCTGAGATAGAGATTACCAAGCAGAAGTTTCTTTTGGGAGTGCTTTTGGGCATAATCTTACCTAAAGGAGGTGAAGGAAGCAGGACTGGGCAGGAGAGTTTGAGCCATGGTACAGTCTTTTTTTTTTTTTTTTTAATTCTTTTTTAATGTTTATATATTTTTGAGAGAGAGGGAGTGGGGGTGGTGGGGGGGAGGAGCAGAGAAAGGAAGACAGAATCTGAAGCAGCCTCCAGGCTCTGTGTTGTAAGCACAGAGCCTGATGCAGGGCTCGAACCCATAAACCGTGAGATCATGACCTGAGCTGAAGTCTCTTAACTGACTTAGCCACCCAGATGCCCCCAAGCCATGATCCAGTCTTAACAATGGCCTCAGTCAATCCCTCTGAAAACCTGTGAAACTAAGATTGCCCCTCAGAATTGTCATGAGTTGGATGAGGGCCCTGGTCTTTACATGCCTGCAATCCCACTGGATATGGGAAGGTGCATGGTCTTGGAGCAGGCAGTTCTCCTCAGACTCTGTGTAGTCATTAGGAACATTCACACAGATATTCTGACTCTCTTCTCCAGGACAGATAGTAACATTATATTTCCCTGTGTCCTTTGAGTTAGGTATGGCCATGTTACATGCTTTGGCCAAGTGGAACGGAAGCAGAAGTTGTATGGGTCACTTCTAGGTAGAAACTTTTAATAGTCACAGGTGATCCTCCACCTTCTGTTCCCATTGTCATGGTGATCTGTGACATTGTAGATCTGTGGAGGCTCTTCCACCTGCATGTATGAGTGAAGACAATGTGGAGCAGTGCTCTCAGCCATCCTGTGATCAACATCAGGCCTGAACAAAAAGTAAACATTGTCTGTTTTAAATCACTAACTTATTGGGTTGGTTTTTTGTTTGTTTGTTTGTTTGTTGGTCACTGTAGTGTAATAAAGTAGGTATCCCAACTCATACCACCTCTTGATTCCATGTCTTGATTGCAAATTTTTGCCATCTTTAATCTCTTCTTCTTACCATATATACTTAATTAATAGTCTTTTTGTCTTGTTTCCTAGATCAGGGTTTCACAAAATATGTTCTGCAAAAAACTATCATATGAGTTGCCCTCTAAAATCATTGTTTTTATGGTCAAGTAGGTAGGAAACCACATACTTTATCACTTTTTCAGGGATTTATAATTGCCCATTAGTATATTAAATTTCCAGAGCAGTTTTTTTTTTCAGAAAGAAACCTGTTTTAACTAATTTTAATCTTCCATTTCACAAATTCATTTGACTATGGAGTCCTAAAAATAACATCTATTAACATCTGACAGAAGAACACGTTTTTGGAAACTATGCCCTAAGCAATCTTCCTCTTTCCATTCCAAATTAAACACATCCAGCAGGTCTACTTGGAAGTGAAGAGAATGGCACTGGGGATTTTTTATGATGGGTTCGAGAACTAAAAGCCTTTTTAGAAATGTACAATTTCAATAGAAGTGCCTTGTAAAAAAAAAAAGCAAACATTAAATTAGCAGGAAGATCAATCAACACACACATAGGATATACAATCTAGAAAACACATAGATGTATTGGATATGCAGTCCTTAATCACCTAGGGATGGTAATTTGTTTGCAAACATAATATGTAAGCACATAGAAAGCAAAACAATAAAAGTATATAATCGCTGTCAAATGAGTGAAGACAGAACCTTGAGGATATCTAAGATCACATAATGAGAGCCAGCACGCTGTCTACATTCCATGTATTAGATCTGAGAATCAAAGATTCACTGAATCATAGACCACTCACTCTTTGATAGTATTCTGTGGTATGATGTATGAGAACTTAAATCTTAGGCACAATTAGGGTGATTAACATTTCTGTATATTTCCATCATGGCATCAGAAAACAAAAGAATACTAGCCAGTTTCCCAGTAGGGCAAAGTCAAAAAATGTCTGCTTGTCTACCTTCTCAATGTAGCAAATTATAGCACTGCTTGTTGGCTGACAAAAATGGCGCACTCAGAATGACGAGGTAGATAGAGCAGATGGCTGCCTGCACCTCTATAATTTTTTTCCCTTACAGAATTTAGAATTAAGGAATTACGTCTTTTGAATGAAAATTCCATATTTTAATAAATTAAATGGTCGACAGCCTGGAATGGATGGAGCAGAATGTTATATAATTTCTAAACTCCTCCTCTTCCTTTTTATGTATTTTGAATGAAGAGGAAACTATTTTAGCCGACAGGAAGAAAAGACAAAACTTTAAAAGAAATACAAAACTAACAAACTCTTGCTTTTGCCTACACACGTAAGAGTCTGAAATAGGAATAAAATTCACAGTGTAATGTATTAGAGACTCAGAATCCAGATATTTTGGGAGTAGATGGCTCAGCAAAAACACAAATTACTTTTAGACCCAATCTATTATTTATTATTTCAATTTATAAAAAATGCACCCAATGCATCTTTGGGATGAAGAGTTCAAAGTCATTGTGATTGTTTAGTTGGCTTATCTCTGGCATATAGAAATCTGCATATTTTATGTCGACTTGAAGTTGTATTCTATATGAAGTGTGATGCCATCAAAACAAAAAGCTAGTTTTCAAGAATAAAATTCACAATGTTATCATAAACATATTAATTACTTTTAGGTTACATATCAAATAATATCCTGTCAATAAGAAGTTGTAATTAAATTGTGAGAGCTGACTGCTGAGATTTGGAGTGGGGCATTATTTTTATCACTATAGTTAATCATTCCTATTGCCTTGAAGCCAGAATAAAAAGTCCTCCACAGAATTAAAAATGTGAACCTCATTATTTGTAAATTGAAGTAATTAGTTTCTTTAGTTGGATTATCAGTGCTTACTCTAAGTCACCATTTCTAACACCTTCATTCCCCAGCCCCCCAACAATGCTTCTCCCAGCCTCCCAACTTCCAGAGGTTTCTGGTCCACTTACTAGAGCCAGGTTTCCAATTTGAAAAAGACACAGTGGTTATGCTGAGCTCAAAAGTTTCCCTTATTGCTACAGTTTGAGATTAGTGACAATTTTTAGAAGGTTCTAATTTTGATTTTGAGACTCTTCTTTCTAAAATAAAATTGTAATTGAAATTGAAAACTATTGAAAATATTACTTTGAAATTAATCTATTATTTTTTTCTTAAAATATACTGCATGCAAGAAGATAAGAAAAATTAAATTGTCTTTTAAAAGTTGAATTGTAGATACCTCCATACATTAAATATTCAATTCTCAAGTACGGGTTTTGTTTTCTACTTGATTTTTCAGTGTCTCTTGTGTAATATTACATATCTGACGTGTATGTGCGACTACTTTCAAAAGAATAGTGCAACTATTTTCAAAGTAAAAAGAATCAAAGTTTAGCTATGTAATAAATATAGTTTACTGCTTTCTTTGTTAAGGGTAAAAGACTGTAATACATTTGTAAATTCATAAATAAGCAGCCGGTTTGGCAAACTTCTTATATTAAATAAGATGGCATTTAATTATTAAGACAACTAGGCAATGAATGCCATGCTAATTAAAGACCCAGCGAAACAGCTACTCTCCATTCCTGATTTATAATCAAAAAAGTCAAAAAAAAGGTCACCATATCTTCTGACATGTGCATATATCTAGGAAAGAAATCTGGCTATTAAGTATAGCATCATTAGATATAAATCCTAACTTGAAAAAATAAGCGTATAAAACAACGAACCAAACAAACCGAAAAACTTCATAGCCTGAGATTTCAAAAATGACAAGGCTATAAGACAAACTACCTAGAAAAATTACAGTTCACAATTTTGTGTGAAAAGTGAAAGCAATGCATCATTTTCAAGCAGCGGGTAAATAGACATTTGTGTTGTTGCATCACAAGCTCAGCATCTCTGTAAGGCATAAATACGGTACAGAAATAGATTCTTAAAAATTGAGTTCAAGTTTTATCTTGCTCATCATATGAATGTGAATGAAAATAAGTCAAAAGCTTAATCGGAACAAACTACTTGTCATTGGCGCTGTTAATGAAACACTGGTTTCAAACAGCATTTAGGGTATAAAACACAGAATGAAGAATCAGAGATCCCATTTTCTGGTACGATGAAGTGTTTTTGAAGCTAGTTTAATTCTTTCAACTTCCAGTTAGTTGATAAGATGATTGGACCATCTTATAGGAGGAGGCTGAGTGAGTCCCTCTGCGGCGGTCTACCTAGAAGTTTCTAGAGACAAACTCATATCACATTAAATATTTTGACTGTTTTCTCTGCACTGCCTTCAGAACAGCACAAAACAAACCAACTACCCAAAGTCTGAAGAAATGGGAAATTCACATTTTCTCTAAGATTTCTTTTTTTAAAATTTATTCATTTTTCAGAGACAGAGACAGAGTGCAAGTGAGGAAGGAGCAGAGAGAGAGGGAGACACAGAATCCACAGCAGGCTGTAGGCTCTGAGCTGTCAGCACAGAGCCCCATGCAGGACTTGAACTCATGAACTGTGACATCATGACTTGAGTTGAAGTCAGACACTTAACCAACTGAGCCACCGAGGCGCCCCTCTCTAAGATTTCAACTCTGTGTTTATAAAATAGATTTAATAGGAGTGAAGAATTTACTTAGTTTGGTTCACCTGGTTGATTATGGTAACCCTAGAGTGGTAAGATTAATTAACTAGTCGAGCGCTTTTTGTCAGTGAAGCCAAGCATTCTGCTGGGTACTTACAGTCGTCTACTGGTGTCATTTTCATACCCACCCTGTATCCATGCTCTTAGCCATGTGATTTCACAGATCTGTTCCTTAAGAGACAGAGTCCCCGTCCTCGCTCTTTTGGAACTTCTTCCTCCATCAGGTAAACAAGCCCTGGCTTCTAGCCAGGGGATGAAAGATCACTGGGACCAGAATAAAGTCAGTGCAGTTGTCCTAACAGAGGCCCCAGACACGTGAGGGAACCCAACCAAGATCAAGACCTGACCTGACGCTTCAGATCTAACTTGAAGTTGATCTACAGCCAATTGAGGACATGAAGAAGCCCAGCTGAGCTCAGCCTAAATTTCCTGGAGCTAAATAAATAGGTAGCTGATAAAAAATATACTGTAAATTGATAATACCACATTGTCCTCAATTAGTGATGTGCCACCTAAGAACTGAATCAATAAATTCAGGGCCTAAAGACATAAACACATTTAGCCACATCTCTATATAGACTGTCATTTTTCCTTTTTAATTAATTAATTAATTAATTAATATAACATTTTTGAAGTTATTTATTTATTTTGAGAGAGAGACAAAGCACCAGCAGGGAGGGGCAGAGAGAAGGAGACAGAGGGAACCCCAAGCAGGCTCCACACTGCCAGCGTGGAGCCAGATGTGGGGCTCAAACTCACGAACCATGAGATCATGACCTGAGCCAAAGGCAGTCACATAACTGACTAAGCCACCCAGGGACCCCTGGACTGTCATTTTTAAAGTATCTGTTGACATTTTATTTTGCAGGGCAATACACAAATTAGATTGATAGTCACTGCCTTTTGGTACTTAAAAAGAATGTTTACCATACAAAATACATTTATGTTCTTTACGTTGTATACAAGTATCCAAAAACAAGTGTATTCATGCTTGATTGGTTGGCATATTTCATATACTAAATAATTTAACATCAAAAAACCGAAAAGAGATGAACCTAAGAAGCCCCACATACCTACTAAAAAACAAACAGTAAAGTCAGTATATGTGTAGTCGGCCATGTATATGTACATGATATTATAAAAGCTCATCAATGCTCCCTTGTTTGTGGGCATTTTCAGAGCAGTCAAGGACCATTCTATCAGAGGTCCCTTTTCTCCAACCAAACCTTTTATATTATTATAACCTTATTTAGGCCATTATAGATCAATCCCCAAATTCATCATGAGCCACAGAGTAGATAAATGATAGAATTTTAAAGTTAGGAGGAACTTCAGAGGTTACTGAATGTGTTGGTGAAAAAAAAACAACATTATATGCAGAACCCGATTTTATTCCTACTTGTGTCACATGTTACCTTTTTTAGCTGAGAGTTTTGATCTAATAGTAAAATGAGAGCTTTGGTATATAAGACTTCCACGCATGGGAGGGCAATTAAAGACATTAATTCCTCTTTGCATTCTACAAAATAGCCAAGAAATGCTGAATTGCACAGGACTACGGAGAGGCTTTTCAAGAGGTCAAGTGAGGAAAGAGAGAGAGGAGATGTCACTAGACATTTGGGGAAGTTTGTTGTCTCTGGTATGTGAGTTTCTCCCCACCAAGACTTTTAAAGTTGTAATATTGGACAGGTAGGGGAGTGGGGGACACAGCCTGAGGAATACAGCTAAGTGCACCTGGAGGCTCCAACACAGGCTGGAAGTGAGAAAAGAAGCTGCCCCCAAAAGCCCAGTCATACTTGGGTTACATAAGATTCCTTGCATGTCTAAAAATCTCTGGCTGTGAAGGCTGCCTGTGCGGCATTTATACTAAATAACAGTCCTCTGTATTCTAAATTCCCTAACTCAGAATTTTTGATGAGCCATTTGGGACCTGGCTGATGTATATCTCTATGCTATATATAAAGAAAGGGTTTGTCAAGGAAATAAATGGTACAAATAAGATCATAAAAATGACACTCAAAATGCTTGAAAGAGCAATTTTCAAACATCCTAAATACTTTAGGAACATGATTTAATCAACGGTCCTCAATAAATACATTAAAATTATGACCAATGACCTAAAAGGCTGTATGTATATGTTTTCTCTAATTTTGCAGAAAGGTAATCGGAAGACATTACCTTTTCGATGCATGAATTTTAACAAGATTTACGGAAATTGGCTAATAATATGGCAGGCTGATTAGATGAATTAGTAAATTAACCCAAGCTGTTACTGTACATATGTAAGTCCTCTGAGATGGGAATTTTTAATTGATTCCTCATGGGTGCTTGTTAAGTGGCAAGATAGCTGCCTGACTGTTCATGTATGTTAAAAAAAAAAGAAAAAAAAAAGAAAAAAAAGCATTCTGTTAACTAGTGGGAATTGACTTCATAAAGACATCACGACCAGTGAATGTCAAAGTTGCGGTTGAAACTCAAGGCTGGTTGGTTGTATTTGCTCTCCTCCTGTCGATCTCCCAACTTCTCACACCCCCAATGCCATCGATCAGTAGTAGGCAGTCCCCTCTTGCCAAATGTCCTTGCTCATGTTCTAATCTCCTCCTCCTCATTTTTTTTTCCTCGTCTTTTGCCTCTGTCCTCTTCTGTTTCTTCGTGCATCATCCCAGTGTTTTATATTCTCATTTCCCCTATAAAACACTGGTTTAATGTACTGAAGTGGAGTGGATAGGGAATGAGATTTTTATCTGCGTTGGGTGCAAATCCTGATTACTCTATTTAGTAACTGTGCAGCCTTGGGAAAGTTACTCAACAACAGTCCTGTTTCCTCATCTGCAATTTGAAGGAAATAATATCTGCCTTGCATGACTGCTGTGGAAATTCAAGATGGTATAGATAAAGCTCTCAGCACTTAGCACATAATTAATAGCTAAATGATTTTCTTTTCCTGTTTCTTTTTCCTGAAACTCAGACTTCTTGTGACACTGCTTTCCCCACAATACTCTAGGTGTTGCTCCTATATTTTGGCTTCTGGAAGAGGACTCTGCATTATCCTGGCTCCCTGCAACTTCCGGCAAAATTTCATGTAGTTTTCAGTTAACAATCTCTCCTCCTCTGAAGGACATTCTGGCTCTTGGTATCTCTTACTTCCCAACAAGAATGTGTATAATTTCTTTTTATTTCATCCTCCTAAGAATGCTGGGTGATAGGGAGGGCCAATATTATGTTGATGAAGTATCCATGTTCTTGTTCCTGTTACCTCTGGGTCATTTTTTTCTTAATCGTCAGGGACTTTGGAACTTAGCTCACCATTTCTCTCTTTATTCCAGCATCTGCTGTCATCTTAAGTGACTTTATGATATAGACCGATGAGCCATCCCACAGCCTGCCCTCACAATTGACATTTACCTCCATTCTACTTTAGTAATCCCATTTACAGAAGCACACTTTGGACCTTTTACTCATTTGGGAACTGCTCCTTGAAAATTAGAATTTTGAAACAACTCTCTCTGCCCACACCTTTGTATTCTTTCTCTTCTCAAACTCTTTCCCACAAAACCTGTTCTTTAGTCTTATTGCCCACGGCTACTGCTTCTCCAATCCTTCCTAGTCTCTCAGTTTGTGAATATCCTCCCTCCTCATCTCCCACATGACCCCTCTGAATTCCAAGTGTGTGCTCATTCATACGTTCCTTCGTTCCCTATTTCTCGAGCGCCTTCTATGTGTCGGGCACCGTGGTGGGAATCCTGACAGGTCATTACCTCAGCCCCAAAGCAGCTCAGGGTGGACTTAGTCCTTTTCTTTACATACTCACCAACACTTTTGGATTCTTCATCTCTTTTTCTTTCCTTTGTTTCCACTGGGAAAAATGTTGGTTTTGGTTATTTTCTCTGTCCTGAAACTTTCTGGATCTAATCACTGCTCGAGAGCATCCTAGGGCCTTATGATCCCTTGCTTCACCTGGGTCTTCAGTGCAAATCTAATTTCTCACACATTCCAGACAGAGCCCTCTTTCTCTGCAGCCATCATTCCAAAACTTGACTCTCTTCTCAGGCTTTTACCTGCTCTCTCATTGAATGATCCAGTCTGGCTTCACAAGGAAAATAAAGGCTGTCAGTTATGAAATACCTCAATATTTTTCATCATTCATCCCCACTTAATCCTCCTTCTCCTTGTTGTTGTTGTTGTTGTTGTTCTTCTTCTTCTTCTTCTTCCTCTCCTTCTTCCTCTTCTTCTTCTTCTTCTTCTTCTTCTTCTTCTTCTATGGCAAGGGCAAGATCAAGCAAGACAAGACATATTTTGCCCAGCTAGCTTCTCCACACGTACTTTGGTCCCATCTCCTCTGACTTCTACTTGATTCCTTAAATTATGTGCTCTTTCACTCTTCCACTTCTCTGCCTCCAACAGAGTCTTACCTTTAGCATAACAAAGACCCTAAACAAGCTTTCTCTGAACTCTACCACTTAAGCTTCCATCACATAATTCCATTTAACATCAGCAACCTTGAGAAAGATATCTTCACTCACTGCCTTCAATCACGAACCTCGCCTTCACCCCAATGCAATGTGGCATCTACTCCCAAAACTAACAAATCACTTCAATACTTAATTGCAAATCCCTGGTGACCTTTCAGTCCCTTTGTTAGTGGAAATGGTTTACCATCTCTTGTGTTTAGTCATACCCAGTCTACATCTGGCCAGAACTTGATAAGGATCTCTGACAAAAATTCTGGACTTTTTGCCATTTTGCAGTCTTACTCCTCTACCTCCCTAGTTGTGCATTTACTTGATGTTTGACCTCTTGCTCCCTCTCTGATTTATGGCCACCATTTATCACTTGACTCTGATGACAGATTGGCATTCTTTGGAAAATCTTTGGAACATGCCCACGGTGTCTGATGTAATTCCAAGATCTATAATCCTACTCTATGACTAGATATCATGTTGGTTTCCCTGCTGGGTTTGGTCTGAACTCCTCTATGTGGGTGGGACTCTTAAAGCCTGTCCTTGCCTGGTTTTCATGATACTCTTCTCTCCTGATGCTTTTTATACTCCTCTAACCATTCTTTCAAGTATCCTGTGAAATCTCTTCTTCCTTCGCTTCTCACTCTATACACTTTTCTTGGCAGATTTCATCCACTCCCATGGCTTAACCATCATCTCTATGTTGCCAACTCCCAAATTTATAATTCCAATTTTGAATTTTTTTTCTGAGTTCTATATTTGTAATGCAAACTGCACACTGGATAGTTCCTCTAATTTGGACTCCAAATTCAACATATTTAAAAACAAATTCATCATCTTTTTCTTCTAACCTTCTCTTGTGTTCCCTACCTCAGTTAATGTTACTTTAACTTCTTATTCCTAACAGCTACTTGAACATTATGCTTTAGGAATGCCTCCTCTAAATGCTCTCATATCTGTTTTTTAGCAATTTCTTCTGATGCAGTCTAGATTAGACCTTGCATCATTTCTTGCCTACACTTTTCCAGTAGTCTGGTAACTTGTTTTCCCTTGTCATATTTGCTTCCTCTTCCAAGCGGTTTCTCATACTGCATCAGAGTTTACCTTCTAAGGGAGGGTTTTGTTTATGTCACTCCACAACTTTAAAACTTTTTAATGTACCTGGAGCTACATCAGACAACTTGCTGTCTCTGCAACTTAACCCACGATTTTCACATCTGAAGCTCTGTGTATGCTTCTTCCTCTATCCAAGGTGAATTTGCTTTTTTCTTCCAATTGAAACCTTACTTCACTGTCTATCTCTGATACAATGACTTCTGAAAGGCCTTTCCTAAAACTTTCCAATGCATTCCCATAGCATTTATTTTTCTCCTCCAAATGGTGACTCAGCGACCCAGGCTCCTTTTATTTTGTGGCTCTGCCATCTCCTGGGACTCAGAGTATTCCACTGGTTCCACTGCATCTGGTTGGAAGATGAGGGAGATAAATGGAGGATCGCACATGGGAGGGATCTATGGCATATGACACTGTGGCTGACAACCTAGTGGCCAGAACTCAGTCACATGGGTGCTGCTAACTGCAATGGTGGCTGAAAACAGTAGTCTTGTTCTGCCCAGAAGGAAAAGGGATATGGTTTGGTGAACAACTAGTGAATGTCTTCCACACTGGCACATGGGATATGGTTAGTATATATGTTTATAATGTGAGAGTGAATTAACTTAGAGAATGGCCATTAGCTGAGCCCAGTGTATACTGATATTCCTGCCTTCCAGATTTCTTATTGGCTTTCAACATGGTAATTCAAGAAAAATAAACAGGATTATCATATGGTCATACAACAAATTTTACTATTGGTCAGGAATTTGATTTTATTGCTTAACCAAATATTTTCATTAATGCTATTTTTCATGTATAAGACTTACTGACATTATAATTTTCAGAGACAGACCACTATCCAAAGAACACTAAAAGTGTAATGAAAATCATTGAATCTGTATTCCTCATAATGATTCACAAATCACTGAAAATTACTTTGCAGTGTCGCCATGCTTCAAGACCATTAATTTCAGAATCCATCCATTTAACTGTTTGGGAATGGCAGACCTTGTGCAAAATGTGATCCAACTGTGTGTAGTAGAAAGAGCACTGGGGAATTCAAGTTCTGACTGCACTGCTTCCTGGCTGAATATGACTGATAAGACAATTTAGCCTAAATTTCTTCACCTTTAAAATGAAGGGCTTTTAATGGAAGAGCTCTTATGCCTCTTAGAATTTTAACACTCACTTCTAGGATTTGTTTGAAAGTGCTAGTTAATAGTGGATAGAATGGCAGTCAATGGAGAGTTTACTATATCTAAGTGAGTTAAGTTAAATAAAGTTGTGTGTAGTATCGGAAGTCGGTTAGTGATCTTTAAAAGCCAGGGGAAAGTACTATCTAAAATTATGTAAAGTCTTCTTTATTGCTATATTTACAATCGGACTGAAGCACTGCAATTATTGGGTCCATTTGCAAAGGCTGTTCCCCTTTCCAGCGCTCATGCGTTAGCACATCCCTGTCTCGCTAAGTGGTTTACCATTGAGAGTAGCTGGTAGTTTTTGTTATCTTAATAGCATCATCTCTCAAGATGCTGTTATTGTAGCAGAAATAACTATTTGCTTATTGACAAAGAGTACTTTGGAATGGCTCACAAAGAGTTTATTTAGGGACTGTGTAAGATTAGCGCCCAAGAAACGTGTATTAGTTCTCAGTGTGGTGTCAACAGCTCTACCTATACCACAGCTTAAAAGTTTTCCTACCATCCTGCCTAGTATTAGTAAATGTAACCTGCTTTAAGTTTGCTTGTTTTTTTTTTTTTTTTGGCCCCAGGTTACACTCATGAAATTGTAAAAGAAGTTTCCAGATCTCACACTGTTTCAGAAATTAATGCCTCTGAGGTTAATAGTGTAGATCAAGTTAGCACAATGTCTCTCTAGAGGTCCTGAAAATATAGTAGGGCTTAAAATTTACACCTGTGACCCAGAACCTAATCTGCCACTCAGGAGATGTGCCAAGTTGGTCAAATCTCTTAAGCCTACTGCTCATTATTTATGAAGTGGGATCAATGCATTCCTGTATTTATTGGGCATCTACTATGTGCTAGGGATTGTTTTAGGACTGGAGAAATAGTAGCAAACCAAATTAATTACCATCCACATGGAGCTTATGTTCAAGTACAGAAAGACAAACAAAAACCACATTTTGTCAGATGTGAAAAGTGGGGAGTGAGATACTATTTTGTTTGGGTAGTGAAGGAAGGGTTCCGAATAGGTGACACTTACGTGAAACTTGAAAGAAGTGAGGCTGAAAGCCATGTGTATATCAGGGCAAAGTGCATTTCAGGAAGAAGGGGGAGATATGTAAAAAGCCTGAGAAAAAGAATCTGGTTTTTCACCTTCATTATAAAATTGCTGTGGGGATCAAATGAAATAAAATACATGACTTGTATATTGTTAAGTATTTTGTTAATTTCCACTGCTGTTGTAGTTAGTATTTTCGCATAGAGCTTCTTTTTGCAAAATGAACTATTTTGTTTTAAAAGAGAAATTCATAAAGACATGTAGTGAATACCATAATCTTGAGGCTCACTGGTGAAAATGCACTTCATTTCTATCTTCAAAGAATTTAGAAACTACTAGATGAAATCTGTAGGAAAAAACCAGAATGTAAGAAAAAATAATGCAAGACAAGTGCCAGGCTTATGAAGCAATCTAGCAAACAGTCTCTGAGATTCAAAAGTTCAGATTCTTTGGGGTGGCTGGATGGCTCAGTTGGTTAAGCATCCGACTTCAGCTCAGGTCATGGTCTCACTGTTCGTGGGTTTGAATCTGGTGTCACGCTCTGTGCTGACAGCTCAGAGCCTGGAGCCTGCTACAGATTCTGTGTCTCCGTCTCTCTCTGCCCTCTCTGCCCCTCCCCTGCTCGTGCTCTCTCTCTCTCTCTCTCTCAAAAATAAATAAAACATTACAAAAAAATTAAAAAAAGAGAGAATTCAGATTCTTATGACATAAGAGATGGGTTCTTCTATTTAGGAACACTTTTCTCTAAATCAGGTTACCCTCTGTCTCTTTCCTGCTCTCCCTCTCTCTCTTTTTTTTAATTTCTATCTTTTCTTGTTTTTTTCTTGCCTTTTTCACACAGACTTTGAGGTGGCTTACAAGAAGAACACAAGCAATAAATAGTGGTTAAGAAGGAGGAACTTAAAACATTCACATGAATACAGCTAAGAACACATTTCTTAATGTTAAATTCAAACACTGTTAGATATTTTCATGACAAGTTAAGCAGCAGAGAAATATTATAATTTCTGCAGATAAACAGAGTAAAAGAAAGATGGCTCTTTGGTTCTGCTCCTCTGATATTGGAGAACAGTTGCCTTGAGCACGGAAGTACTCTTGACAAATATTTGTATTTGTTTCTATATACACATGGAACAAATATTCAAAAAATTTTGTAAAGTGAGGCAGGGTACAGACAAACCTGTAAACAACTAACTTTGAAAACTGAATTGAAACAATGTTCATAAAGGTGCACAATGAGAGAGAAACTCCATTAAGGAGCTGTTTAGCATTATTTGAAATACCCATTCCCAGAGTAAGTCACAATATTTAGTCCTACATGTTTATAGATATAGTCATTATTTATTTTAAGTATCATTGAAAAATTTAAAATATATTCCTCCACCTAAACACTAACCCTTACCATGATCTCAAAATAAGAACTTTTTTGTAATGAGTTGCAGGCAATAGGTTCTACAGTCTTTCATTTATGCATTTATTTAGTCATCTTAAGTTCCAGATGTGCCATGCTTTTTAAGCATCTGCTGTATAGCTTTGGGGTCATTGCTTCATAGTGCTTGGGAAAAGAAGCAGGTTCTGGAGATGTAGAACACTAAGGTTTTAGTTACTTTAGTTGGCAAAGAGAAAAGGATTTCTTTCTGAGTTCTCCCAGATTGCTTTTCTCAAGTTTAGGCCAAGTGCTGCTCCCCGTCCCCCCAACCCACCAAATCCTTCCCAGGAGACTCATGATTGTTAAACTTGAATGTATTAAGCCACACCTGGAGTGTTTGCTACAAATCTAGAGATCTCAATTCAGCATGTCTGGGGTGCAGCCCGGAATCTGTATTTTCCATAAGGACCCAGGTGCTTCTGATGCAGATGGTTTGTGGACCACACTGTGAGAAACACTGTTTAGACAAATTTACTCAAAGGTAAAGAAGTCTTTAAAGAAGCTGAATGTTGTAATGAGAGAAAATGGTTGATACATGGTTCTGCTTGAGCAAGAGACTGGGAGTCCTGTGAAATTGGTGGGATAAATTATTTCAACAGGTAATTTTTTTTTTAAATTTTTTTTTCAACGTTTATTTATTTTTTTGGGACAGAGAGAGACAGAGCATGAACGGGGAAGGGGCAGAGAGAGAGGGAGACACAGAATCGGAAACAGGCTCCAGGTTCTGAGCCATCAGCCCAGAGCCCGACGCGGGGCTCGAACTCACGGACCGCGAGATCGTGACCTGGCTGAAGTCGGACACTTAACCGACTGCGCCACCCAGGCGCCCCTCAACAGGTAATTTTTAAAAAACATTTTATTTTATTTTTTCCCCATCATGATGAGTGTACTCTTTAATGCCTATCACCTATTTCACCCATCCTTCCACCCACCATCCCTCTGGTAACCATCAGTTTGTTCTCTACAGTTAAGAGTCTTTTCCTGGTCTATCTATCTATCTATCTATCATCTATCTATCTCTCTATGTGTCATCTATTTATCTTTGTTCATTTGTTTTGTTTTTTAAACTCCATATATAAGTGATATCATATGGTATTTGTCTTCCTCTGACTGGCTTATTTCACTTAGCATTAAACTCTATAGATCTGTCCATGTTGTTGCAAATGACAAGATTTCACTCTTTTTTATGGCTGAGTAATATTCCATTGTATATACACACCACATTTTCTTTATCCATTTATCTACTATGGACACTTGGGCTGCTTCCATAATTTGGCTTTTGTAAATAATGCTGTAATAAACATTGGGGGGGGGATACATGTATCCCTTTGAATTAGTGTTTTTGTATTTTTTGGGTGAATACATAGTGGTGTGATTACTAGATTGCCAGGTAGTTATGTTTTTAACTTTTTGAGGAGTTACTGTTTTTCCCAGTGGCTGCACCAGTTTGCATGCCCATCAACAGTACCAGAAGATTTTTCTCCACATGGTCATCAACACTTGTTTCTTGTGTTTTTGATTTTAGCCATTTTAACAGGTGTGAAGTGATATCTCATTGTGGTTTTGATTTGCATTTCTCTGATGATGAGTGATGTTGAGCATCTTTTCATGTGTATGTTGGCCATCTGTATGTTTTCTTTGGGGAAATGTCTGTTCATATCTTCTGCCCATTTTAAACTTAGATTATTTGTTTTGTTTTGGTGTTGAGTTATATAAGTACTTTATATATTTTAGATACTAACCCTTTATGGATATGTCATTTGCAAATATCTTCTTCCAATCCATAGGTTGCCTTTTTGTTTTGTTGACTGTTTCCTTCTCTGTGCAGAAACTTTTTATTTTGATGTAGTCCCAATAGTTTATTTTTGCTTTTATTTACCTTGTCTCAGGAGACATATTAAGAAAAATGTTGCAACCGCCAACATCAGAGACCTTACTGCCTATATTCTCTTCTGGGATTTTTATGGTTTCAGGTCTCACATTTAGGTGTTTAATCCATTTTGAATTTATTTTTGTGTTTGGTGAAAGAAAGTGGTCCAGTTTCATTCTGTTGCATGTAGCTGTCTAATTTTCCCAATACCATTTGTTGAAGAGATGGTCATTTCCTCTAAGGTCAGGAATAAGACAAGGATGTCTACTCTCACCACTTTTACTCAACATAATACTGGAAGTCCTAGTCATAGCAATTAGCCGACATAAAGAAATAAAAGGCATTTAGATTGTTAAAGAAGACGTAAAACTCCCACTATTTGCAGATGACATGATACTATATACAGAAAACCCTAAGACTCCACCAGAAAACTACAAGAACTGATAAATGCATTCAGTAAAGTCTCAGGATACAAAATCAATGTACAGAAATCCATTGCATTCCTGTACACTAATAATGAAATGCAGAAAGTGAAATTAAGAAAATAATCCCATTTATAATTGCACCAAAACCAATAAAGCATCTACAAAGAAACTTAACCAAAGAGGTGAAAGACCTGTATTCTGAAAACTACAAAACAGTGATGAAAGAAATTCAAGATGATGCAAAGAGATGGAAAGACATTCCATGTTCATAGGTTGGAAGAACAAATATTGTTAAAAATGTTTATACTACCTAAAGCAATCTACAGATTTAATGCAATTCCTATCAAATACTAATAGCATTTTTCACAGAACTAGGACAAACAATCCTAAAATTATTATGGAACCACAAAAGACATTGAACCAAAGCAATTTTGAAAAATAAAAACAAAACTGGAGGTATCACAATTTCAGATTTTAAGTTACATTACAAAGTGGTAGTAATTAAAACAGCATATGGTACTGGCATACAAAATAGACATAAAGATCAATGGAATAAGAACAGAAAACCCAGAATTTAACTCACAATTATGTGGTCAATTAATCTTTGACAAAGGAAGAATAACTATACAATGGGAAAAAGACAGTCAATTTAACAGATAATTTTTATAAAAACTTAATAAAGAATTATGAATTGAGGTGGTTAGAAGGAGCTATGGTGGGTATCAGGAAAAAAGGACATTGATTGATCAGAATTACAAGAGCCTTGAAGGCAAGGGTAATGATTTTTCATCATGAAGATATGGGGCCCAGAGGAGAGACAATTACTTAAGAGTTGTTCCAGTTACTATAGTTATATAACAACTATCCCAAAACTTAGTGGGTTTTTTGGTTTGTTTTTTGTTTTTGTTTTTTCCCCAAAAGTTAGTTTTTAAAAACAGCACCCATTTGATTGTGTCTATGGATTAGGAATTTGGATAGGGCACATGGATACTAGCTTGTCCCTGTTCCACAGTGCCTGGGAGTTCAACTGTCAAGACTCAAGCAACTCAGTGGATGGGTCTGGAATCATTGGCTGGGTCCTTCACTCATGTGTGGCAGTTGAATTGCGCCACTTTTAGGGGTAGAACTGCTACCTGAAATTCCCAGACATGGTCTTTCCATGTAGTTAGGCTTACTTGCAATGTGGTGAACTCAAGGTATGTGAACTTCTTACATGGTGGCTCAATCTCCAAGTATGAATGCTCCAATAAATAGGGTGGAAGTTGCATCATCATAAGACTATGACCCAGCCTCAGAAGTCACACAGTGTCACTTCTGCCATATTCTATTGGTTGAAGCAAAGCCCACCTTGACTCAAAGAGAAGTGACTCATGAGATAGTGGCAAAGACATGTAGTAAAAGAGTGCATGGCATGAGGAGTATTGATGTACCATCTGTGGAAAACAAAATCTGTCAGGATCTAGGTAGTGGCGTGGCTGGAAGAGTGGAAACAAAATGGATACATCAGTAGTAGTAAGCTTATTCAGTGCAATACTATACAGTAATAAAAATCAATGAACCATAGCTATACACATTAACATGGATGAAGCTTAGAAATACTGTGTGTTATTAAAAGTGCAAGTTGCAGAATACTTAGCAGTATGCTACCATTTTTTTTAAAGTTTAAAATAGTTAAAAATGAACAAGACATTTTTATTGTTTAAGTTTATCTACATATGTGATATGACCCTAAAGAAAAAACAAGCCAATGGCAAAAAGGAAAACTTTAGGATAGTGGGGACTTCTGAGGGTTCTAGATGGCAAGATAAAGGGATGAAGCAGAATATACAGGAAGTTTCTAGGTTCTAATATTGTTCTACTTTTGAGGTAGGGGATGGGTTCATGGGTGCTTGTCCCACCCTTTATTAATTTAGTGTTAATTTGTCCATGTTGACTGGGAGGTTAATTTATTTGTTCTTTCAACAAACATGTATTGAGAGCCTAGAAAGCGCCTGACATGTGTTAAGCCATAAGAATAGAATGATAAGATAGTCATGTATGGTTCCCACCTTTTCAGAAGGTGTTTGTGGTGAAGAAATACATAGTGGAGGAAGAAAGTAAACAGAAAATGACATACAGTGAAATAAATCATCTCACAGGAGGACAGCAGCTATGAGAGGCACATAAGTCAGGAAACATCTCTGTATGGAAAGAAACATCTTAATGGAGACTGGAAAGATGAACAGACAGAAGCAAGAGCATATCAAAGCAAGGGTTTGGTGGTGAGAGGGACCTAACGTGTTTGTAGTATTGAATGAACATTAAAGATGAAGCAGGAAATAGCCAGATATGAGTTTGGATGGTTAAATAGGGCCTATATCATGAAAGGCCTTGTAAACCATTTGCCTTTATAAGGGTTCTTGGTTGCAAGGGTCTGGAGCATAACTTGACCAACTTAAAGGAGATGATTTTTATCACAAATATGCTGCACCATCTATAGAGCCCAAAGATAAGGGTGGGACCAGTTTACGGGGACATCTGAGATCAGAAACTCAAATGCACTCAAGGCATCAGCACTCTCTTGATTTAGTTCATCTTTGTGTATCTACCTTCTCTCTGCTGACACCTCTGATTCTAAGGGTCACATAACAACAACAACAACAACAACAACAACAACAAAAACCAGGTTCACTGACTTCCTTAGTCCCAAAGTCTTAAAACCCAGGGGAAGAGACCGAGAAACTATGGCTACAGTAACAATGCAGCTCTCACGGTGGCCATACAGACAAATGGGAACAATTACTTGAGAAAGGATTCTCCAATGTCCTTAAATCTGTATGTTAAAAACTGGTAATTTTCCTAAAGGTAATAGAGTTTTAGTAAGATGGCAATATAACCTGATTTGCATATTGGAGAGATGAATTTGTCCAGAGTTTGGAGAATTGCTTTGGGTGGTGGTGATAAGGTCAAAGAGAGAAAAATGAGTTGTAGTTTGCTGCAGGTGGGAAAGAATGTGGTGTGGGTAGTGGCAGTGGGACGCTGAACGCATGTGGTGAATTTCTGTTTACTTTATACCACACTTGAGTGTTTCAAACTGTGTCATTAGAGCACTCTTCCAAAAAGTGTAGCACCCGAAGAGGGGTGGTAAATGTTTTCATGGCCAATAAAATAACCTTCTGTAGGAGGGGAGTAAGTTCTTTTTTTCTATGTGATTCCTAGAGAATAAGTATGATTCACTGAAGCTCACTGTTTTGAGCTTCCTTAATGTCTGCATCTGCCCCTTTTGTTTTATTCTCATTGCCACCATCAGGGGATAGATCCAGGCTTAGGAAACCCCATTTTAGAAGAAAACATCAAACATTACAAATACAAAATTAGACATGGAAGTTAATTTGTGTTTAGACTGGTGAAAGGAATCATCACTTATAAATACGACAGGCATTACTAAATCCATAAAAATAACAGGACGTTTTTATTAATTCACTGCTTCATATACCTCACCACAATTTTTTTTCCTGGTATATATATTTTTTGGCTGCATATTTGTTGATCACCTCTTTATAAGTTAAGGATTGTGTAATATTAAAAAATTTTTTTTCAATGTTTATTTATTTTTGAAGGAGAGAGAGACAGAGTGTGAGTGGGGGAGGAGCAGACACACACACACACACACACACACACACACACAGAATCTGAAGCAGGCTTCAGGTTCTGAGCTGTTGGCACAGAGCCCGACGCGAGGCCTGAACTCACAAACCTTGAGATCATGACCTGCGCCAAAGTTGGATGCTTAACTGACTGAGCCACCCAGGCGCCCCGTAATATATTTTTTTTAGAGACTAAAAAGACAATTCAGTCTTTCTCCAGCTTGGTGGATTAAAATTTAAAAAATTACTAATAGTTTAGAAACATTTCTTTCAGCATCACAGATGATTACTGGGGATGTCATGTCAATAGTTCTCAGTTGTAGCCTCCAACTAATGAAAAAACCTATTAATTTTTTTCTCATATATCAATTGCTTTAAACTTTTTGTGAAGTGGGGCTAGAAGCACATATGTGTTTTATAAAGCTAAGTGTTCTGAAAACTTTTATTTTATACAATTTCATTTTAAAAAGAAAGTGTGGTGTTTAAAATTATAATACAGCTAAACAGTTACAATGCATATGCTGCATTGTTGAATACATTCCAAAGAGGAGAGGACATCTATTCTGATTAGTTATCAATAAGAACCAAATCTTCCATGGGGTGCCTGGGTGGCTTAGTCAGTTAAGCTCTCTGGCTCGTCTGGCTCTCGAGTTCAGCTCAGGTCCTGATGTCAGGGTTTGTGGGTTTGAGCCCCACCTCAGACCCTCTGCTGACAGTTTGAAGCCTGCTCTGAATTCTCTCTCTTCCTCTCTCTCTGCTTCTCCCCCACTCACATGCTCTTTCTCTCTCTTTCAAAATAAATAAATAAACTTAAAAAAAAAAACCTTAACAAAAAAAGAACCAAATCTTCCACTTCTAACTTTACATATCAGATGGTTGGTAGAATTTTCCACAGACTTGGCTTCCAACTCCACATATTTCAAAATGCATTTCTCCTTTACCACCCACACCTTTGGGGCCTAAGGTTCTGAAGACATATCATGTTGTAATACAAATTGTGTCCCTGCACCTTCATGTCCAGACTCCAGGTAAGATGGCACTGGGGCATAGGAGTATTTCTGAAACCACTTCTGTGCAGGAAAAGACAGTAGTAACCTGACTATACAGGGCAGTGAGTGAAAACCATTTCATATACTAAACCCAAGGTAAATCTTTCTCCAACACAAATTGCTCTTAGTCCAATTCCTATAATGTCCATGGCCTCTCCAGAGAACAACAGAAGGAAAGTGATATGGAAGGAAAATAGAGGTGTGCCATAGACTGAAAGTTTGTATCCCTTCCCAATTCACATGTTGGAGTCCTAAACTTTAATAGGATGGTGTTAGGAGGTAGGACCTTTGGGAGGTGATGAGGGTTAGGTTAGGTCATGAACATAGTGCCCTCAGGATGAAGTCCTTATAAGTGTCCTTGTAAGAAGAGGAAGGGAACTCTCTCTCGTCCCCCATGAGGACAGAGGAAAGGCTATATGACCACATATCACCTCATGGGGCTATCTACAAACCAGGAAGAGGGCTGTCACCAGAATTCAGCCAAGCTGGCTCCCTGATCTCATACTTCCAGCCTCCAAAACTGTGAGAAAAAAAAAGTTTGTTATTTAAGTCACCCAGTCTGTGGTATTTTGTTATGGCAGCCCAAGGTGACTGAGAGAAGGTGGAAACAGAGAGTGGTCTTAACCAGTCAATATCTCATTTTTGCAAAGTTCACCAAACCACTTGACTATGTGAAGGTATTGACTATGCGAAGGTATTTCTGAGGCCTTATAGGAGGCTCATGCTAGTGTGACGCCAAAAATTAAGTTTCATTAGCTTCAGGTAAATTCATCTTTGGCCACAACCCTAATTCTAGCCTTTAATACTTAGTGCTCGAATCATTGCGTTAACCTTCTAATGAATTTCTCTGGATCGAGTCTCCTCCCTCAACCAGGTTGGATAACTACTGCAATAGTCTTTCCCCAATACCTTCTCTGCTTAACGCCATCAGACACCTATGGAATAAAGTCTAAATCCCTTAGTCTGGTATTGAGGTCTCTACAAACTGGCTGTAGTTTTTGTTTACAAATTATTATCCTGTGGCTCCCCCATGCTTCACACACAAAAGCAATTACTGGGGGTCTATTTAGCCATAGGCATTTTCCCAAATGTTAGTATTTTAAATTCTTATAACAAATGCTCATGATTTACAAACAAAAGAATAGAGCGCAGAGACAACAGCTGGAGTTGGAAGGTAGATCTGTCTGACTCAGTTCCCTTGCTCTTACTACCATACTATGTTATGTGCCTTTAGCTCAGTTCTTGACTCTGTGAATTTGGATATGGTTAAATCTCCATTTTTATCCCGTCATCTCAGGAAAGTCTTTCCAATTTACTTCCTCAAGTATGGGCCCTTCCCTACTTTGAAATGCTACAGTATTTGGAATCTGTATTATTCATTGGGCATATCCTCTACACTGCCTTGCATTTTTAACTTAATTTACCCTATGTGTCCCAACTATAACTTGTTTGTAAGCCCTTTGGCGGAAGAGAGAATGGTTGATGCTTTTGTGTATCCCTTGCAACACATGGCAAGGCTTCCTACACCAACTAATAGATCATTCTAGAATAAGTATATTTGTTCATCAGTGGGAACCACAAAATTAAGGTCAAAGGAGGGAAAACCCAGCCAACTGCCGCTCACTATTTCTCTACCCCATTATTAGATTATTAGGGCAAGGACAGTTGCCACTGGGGCTTGGTTTTAAACTCTTCTCAGTATAGCTGCTGACTGACAAGACCTCAGAGAATATTAAAACAGCACAAGCACCAGTTGGCAATAGCTGACACAGCGATGCTATTCCCCAAAGCACTACGCTTAGAGGTGACTGACACACCCATCAGCTTTCACAATAATGACAGAAGATAAAAGAGCTCCATTCCCTGGGGACTCAGGACGCTTTAACAGGAGAAAAAGTTGACATTTCCCAAATCATCCTGACACTTGTCTAGTGCTCTCTGGTAAAGTTATATTTACCTTTCTATCATATTTATTGTTGGTCTTTGTGTTTCGTAAGGAGTATGACATTCGGTTTTTAAGTTTTAGTTGCTATTTTCAACTTTTGGTCATAGAACATTTAAAATATATACAAAAGTAGAGAGAAGGATGTGATGGACCCCCATGTAATCATCCCAAAGCTCCTAAAATCAATAGTCCATGGCCAATCTTGTTTCATTTGTCCTTCAACTTGGGATTTTTTTTGAAGCAAATTCAGGGATCATATTATTTCATCCTTTACTCTTTTTAAAATATGACAAAGTAAGTCTTGATGAAAGAAGCTCAATCTGGAAAAACTTGAGAACTCTTTTAACATGACGAATTTTTAAAATCATGACATTTGATTTATTAAATTTTACAAAAAATACTCATGTGAAATAATCTATTATAAAAACTGTGACTATAGAAATCCTGAGTGATAGCAAAAAAGAGTAAAAATTAATCATTGGGGCACTTGGGTGGCTCAGCTGGTTAAACGTCCAACTTTGGCTCAGGTCATGATCTCATGGTTTGTGGGTTCGAGCCCTGTGTTGGGCTCTGTGCTGCCAGCTCAGAGCCTGGAGCCTGCTTTGGATTCTGTCTCCCTCTCTCTCTGCCCCCTCTCCTGCTTGTGCTCTGTCTCTCTCTCTCAAAAATAAATAAACATTAAAAAAAATAAAAAAATAATCTTGTTCATCTTATTCAAATATTGAGAGTTAGCTAGTAGGAATAAGTAAAATAGCCAACGAATACAAATGTTGATCTGGTGTTTTAGCTGGAAACCATTTTCTTTTTTTTTTTAATTTTAATTTTTACTTATTTTTAAATATAATTTATTGTCACATTGGTTTCCTTACAACACCCAGTGCTCATCCCGAGTGCCCTCCTCAATGCCCATCACCCACTTTCCCCTCTCCCCCGCCCCCCCATCAACCCTCACTTCTCTGTATTTAAGAGTCCCTTATGTTTGCCTCCTTCCCTCTCTGTTTGTCCCTCCCCCCCACCCACCCATGGTCTTTTGTTAAGTTTCTTAAGAACCACATATGGTATCTGTGTTTCTCTGACTGACTTATTTCACTCAGCCTAATACCCTCCAGTTCCACCTATGTTGCTGCAAATGGCATGATTTCATTCTTTCTCATTGCCAAGTAGTATTCCATTGTATATATAAATCACATCTTCTTTATCCATTCATCAGTTGATGGACATTTAGGCTCTTTCCATAATTTGGCTATTGTTGAAAGTGCTGCTATAAACATTGGGGTACGTATGCCCCTATGCATCAGCACTCCTGTATCCCTTGGATAAATTCCTAGCAGTGCTATTGCTGGGTCATAGGGTAGATCTATTTTTAATTTTTTGAGGAACCTCCACACTGTTTTTCCAGAGCGGCTGCACCAGTTTGCATTCCCACCAGCAGTGCAAGAGGGTTCCCGTTTCTCCACATCATTGCCAGCATCTGTAGTTTCCTGAGTTGTTCATTTTGGCCACTCTGACTGGCGTGAGGTGATACCTGAGTGTGGCTTTGATTTGTATATCCCTGATGATGAGTGACGCTGAGCATCTTTTCATGTGCCTGCCTGTTGGCCGTCTGGATGTCTTCTTTAGAGAAGTGTCTATTCATGTCTTCTGCCTATTTCTTCACTGGATTATTTGTTTTTCAGGTGTGGAGTTTGGTGCGTTCTTTATAGATTTTAGATACCAGCCCTTCATCCGATATGTCATTTGCAAATATCTCTTCCCATTCTGTTGGTTGCCTTTTAGTTTTGCTGATTGTGCTGGAAAACATTTTCAACCCTGTTTACCTAACTCATACATTTATATTCTGCCAATCCAATTCTTTAGCAATACATAAGTAGTATCTGTTTGATTCCAGAATGGTCATTACATTATTGAGACTTCCCTAAGTGAGCAGTTTCGCAGCTCTTTGGATCTAATTAGAACAACAGAGTCATATTTAATGGGGAAGAATGTGTTGGTGGCAAAAGTCACACCTCTTCCCTCTTCAACTCTCTCTTGATGTCATTTTTCCTCCTGCAATGAAAGACACTGAAAGCTCATTTTGATAATCCTAACAAACTTAGAAGACAGGGCAGGCGAAGAAAGTAAAACACAAGATAATTTAAAAGACATTTAAAGAGCCTATAATGAAACTCATTCAACTTCTTTATCTTTTTAGTTTCTGATGTCTCTCACTGTCTCTTAGGATTCATAATCTCCTCCTGGTTGCTATGATGAGACACATGTGGAACTTTTCATTTTCCTGGATTGTGTAGACTTCAGCTGTCATCTTTACTGAATAAGCCAACCTACAAGACAGCTCAGTTCAGGCCTTTTGTTATTTTTGTTTTTTGTAATCGTAAGAAAAAAAAACGACTGATGTAAAGAGAGGAATGCATTTCTAAAGCCCACTCAGGGGAGAGTTTCTGTAGAAGGGCAAATGATGAGGGAATTAGAAATGCTAGTCCGGAAGAAGATGTAGAGGTTTTCTCTGAATCTGAGAAGTGCAAGTGGGTGGTTTGGAGGCTCAATGAGTATAGTAGTAGAAATTTCTGCGCTATTGTCTCCCTCTCATGCCGTCCTCGGGAGGCAGGGCCCAGGTGTCAGGTTCTCAGTGTCTGCAAAGCCCCACATTGCATCTCAGCTCTGGAGCCACCATGTGCTTTGGACAATAAGCAGGGACAATGGCAAGTGTGGGCTGAAAAACAGTGGGTTTCTCAGCCACGTAAGACTTTCAGGATCTACACTGAACCTGGACAGGGGTGGGGGTAGTGGTGATAGTGCCCAACTAGTAACCAAAATCAGTTTTCCTATAGCTTGTTGATTAGATTATTTAGAAACATTATTTAGAAAAATGACAAACGTGGCATTTCTGAGATGTGAGATGTGAAGTCAAATTCATGAGAGCTGCATTTTGTGTTTTGCCTAATTTACTTTCTCAGAGGACTTGAAAGAATCCTCTGAAATATTAAGGGAACTTTCTTTTAATGGGATTTATGATTTTGAAGTTTTGTTTTTTTCATATGTTATGGACTGAACTGTGTCCTGTTCCTCCACCTACTCCCTAAATTCCTATGTTGAAGCTCAATCCCCCCGCAACATTTGTATGTTGAAGCCTAACCCCCACCCCCAATGTACTTGGAGACAGAGACTTTAGAGAGAAAATTAAAATTAAATGAGGTCATAAGGGTGGAGCCCTATTTCAATATGACTGATGTCCTTATGAGAAGAGAGAAAGACACCAGTAGTGTGCACACAGCGAAAAGGCCTTGTGAGGACACAGCATGAAGGCGGCTATCTACAAGCCAAGAAGAGAGACCTCAGGATGTCTAGCCTCCAGAACTATGAAACAATACACTTCTGTTGTTACACAACTCACCTTGTGGCGTTTTTTTCTAGCAGCCCTGGCCAACTAACGTACCATGTTTAATACTTTCATATATAGGTCCTTATTCTCCGAGAAAATCTAGTGAGATTGTATCCTAATAGAAATCCTACTGTTGGGTGGAACTGGTTTACACTCTATTGGGCAAAATGATTCACTTTCTGAAAAGAGTGTTGCGAGGGGCCACAGAACATACTGGATGCCACTGACCAAACATACAGACAATGAATGCCTCCCTAACAGTGACTACTAAAAACAAGGTGCGTTTGCAAGGGAGATGCGACCACGTTAAGTCTCATGGGAAATGCTTTCCCCAGATACCGTGGTAATGCTAGAATCACATTAACCTTTGTTAGTATGAAATTGCTGAATATATGTAGTTAGCCAGGGGATAATATTAACTTACAAAAGTTACTTTCTTTCTCCCATATTTGCCTATACACTGCTATTATAATTCTGCTTAAAATCTTTAAAGATTGAGAGTCAATCTGTTAATGATTTTATAAGCCTCTAAAATTGCTAGTTAAATTTCATGTGCACTGAAAAAACAGAGAGAGAGAGAGAGAGAGAGAGAGAGAGAGAGAGAGAGAATAGGAAAAATACAAAGATAAATACCTATTGCTAAACTATATGTTTCTAGAAGTCAAGGTTATAGCATTGTAAACTTAAGATCCTCAAACACACTATTTTACACACAGTTGGCATTTATGATTGGCTTAGTGTATGCAGAGAAAAGCATGCAATTAATATGACTAGAGAAAAAAGATTAAATTTTGCATGTGACATGTGAAATTAGTTTCATCACTTTACAATTATATACTGTATATGAATGACAATATGTGAGCAGCCTTTAGCTAGGCCAATATACTTGCGCAAATGCAGGTATTCCTGAACTTGTAGGTATTTCCAAATATCTATGGGATTAAACAATGTTAAGAACAGAAAAATAGATGGTCTTAATTGGTCACTTTTTAATTGGTTGGCTCCTCGCTCCCCACCAGCTCTATTGAGGTATAACTGACAAATAAAATCGTAAGATATTGAAAGAGTACAACGTGAAGATTTGATACACACATACACTGTGAAACGATTTCCACAAATGAGTTAATGAACACATCCTTCACCTCACATATTTACTTTCCTTTTGGTTTGCTTTTTGGAGAAATATTTGATATAAGAAAAGCTTTCCTTATTTAAGAGCAAATACTAGCAAAGGTTAGTAGTGTCTAAGTTTCCTAAATACATCAACCTAGTAATATGATAATTTGATATACAATTTGTCATACCTTAGTATATATCATTATATTAGTATCGTATATCATGAATTAAAACAAAAAGAAAACCATTATTTCTATATCTCAGATAAACACAGGATTCTCCCAGGAGTCAGTGAGAATTGAACCAAATTGCCTGACTCTACATCTGCAAAATAAAATGTTGGGTAAAGTTCCCTTCGTTAATCTATTACTTCTTCTCTCTGACACATACCATACGAATATCCTGTGTGTTATGGTACAATCAGAACACAGGAGGGGGAGAGAAGGACCTGGGTGACAGGGGGATGTGGGAGTCACCTTTTTGTGCTGCTACATACACAAGCCCAGTGTATCCACGTTGGCTAGGTGTTAGCTGTGTCCTCTGTAGGCTCTGCAGCCTAATCATAACAACGGCAGTAACATCAGAGAGCACTTGTTTAGTGTAGACAAAACATATAATCTTGTGCTAGGTGGTTTCATTTGTTATGTTTAATCCTACCAAAAACTCATGGCAAAAACAAAGTCTAACTTGGTTTCTGCTTGTGGAGGAAGTCTCACAATGGTATAAGAAATGCTGGAAAAGAGTGGCCACAGTGCCAAAGCCGTGAACCATTTTAACCAGTACTTCAAGAGGCTTTCTTGAGGTGGTCACTTTGGAACTGGACCTTAAATGATGGCTCTAGATTTGTCAGGAGAAGGAGGTGCTGGGCACTCAGGACAGAAAGAACCAACTTTGAAAAGCATTGAGGCATGATATGGCATGACACATTCAGGGAATACTTCAAACAAACCTCATAGTTTACTAGAGCCCCAGTACATTTCTTTTTTTCTCTGAAAAGAGAAAACAAAAGCAAGCAAATGCCCAGTGACATGGTGGTTACTTTTTATTGAGCTTTCTCTGTCAGCTGTTTGACTTGTTATTATCTTTGTAAAGGCATTGAATAGACATTCTACTTTTTAGAAATGTTGGTGGGTATAACTTTCATGTTCTAGCCTAGAAAATCTCAATTAAGATTTTTATAAATCTGGAGACTTTATTCAAAAGGCTATCATATTTTATATTTTACTTTTATATTAAATGTTATTTTTTAAATGTTTATTTTACTTACTTTGAGAGAGAAACAGACAGAGAGAGCATGAGTGGGAGAGGGGCAGAGAGAAAGGGAGAGAAAGAATCCTGAGCAGGTTCTGTGCTGCCAGACAGAGCATGATGCAGGGCTCAGTCCCACGAATCGTGAGATTATGACCTGAGCCGAAATCAACAGTCGATGCTTAGCTGACTGAGCCACCTAGGTGCCCCTGTATTTTATATTTTAAAAGTAAATATTTATACTTAAAAATAAATGAAATTAGAGATATTTTTATATTTATATAAAGCTAATTTATTTTAATTTTGTAATTTGCACAAGCTGTAAAGGATAGTAAACTTTGGTCCCCAATCAACTTTCTCATTTTTAAGACAACACATAAAATGAGATAATAATTTGAGTTTGGATGAGGAAAGGAAAACTTTGTCATAGTTATATCCATGAATCACTGGTTTTCTTTTCTAAATTTCACAGATAGCAGCATCTAGCTTTAAACTGTTAGATAATATTAGGACTCCCTAAATAATGAATTGCATTTAAAAGAGAATGTGATATATGACTCATAAATGAAACCAATGATTTTATTATTGTCCATTAGAAAAAAAAATCCACCTTTCTCCTAACTTTCAATCTGAAGAAGACAAGTTTGAAAATTTTTATGTGAAGCCATAATATCCCAAACAAAGATGTAGGCTGGCAAAGGACTAGAGAGAGAAGTAGTGGAGAGGTTTGGTTTCTTCTGCATGCAATGTGAGCATACTTATTTGTCTTAGACTAAAGTGGTACATTTGCACTTTGCAATATCTGTTTTTTTGTTTTTGTTTTTTTTGGGAAGAACTGGTTTTGGGGGCACATGTCCCTTTAAGGGATTGCAGTGTTACTTAATGGCATGGATGAGGTTTTGCCCACAGGATGTTGTATTTTTGAATCTTTATCCCTTGCCCCTTGATGTCTTTCTCATCCCTGGAAGACTGCCTGGGAAGAAGGGCATTGTAGGAACAACTACATATACTTCCACTGTTCTGTTTCATGAAGAGGGTCAAGGTCAGTTTCTGGCTATAAAATGTAGAAGCTGACCTCTAAACTAAGAGGAAGTCCTGGCTTTATAATTTATCCAGGAACTCTAATCTTAATATTTCAAAGATGTACATGCTTGATAAACTTTTAAACATCAACTAGGTCAATGAGTATATTCTGTGGTAACTGCTTTGCATAGTTCTACAATGCAATGTACTTTAGAATGTACTGAATCATTGGAAAGAAAAGATTAGAGCCATTTAAGTATAATTTCATATTGCATCTCAAAATCAAAACTCATTTTAGTCAGCAGTGGAAGACGAACTTGGCACGTATGTTCTAGTTTACTTAATAAAGTCTTAAAAATGTAGCACGACTATTAGTTTAAATAAACTTTTACATAAATATGGTAATCTAGGAATGCTCAAAAGATCAGTGTTTAGTTTTCTTGGCTCAATCAGTGTCTGCCTCTGCAATTTATTTGCTGCCTCAATTGTATAAGCTGGAGAATGTATAAATCATGCTGTGGCGTTTTTTTTCTGGGGGAAACCATGTCATTTCCAGACTCACAACATGACTTGAATGATACACATTCTACGGTTTCAAGCTACAAAGCACTTTCTCTGTTATATGTAGCCACATGGTTCATTTAGTGAAGAGCTTCCTAAACACTTTTGGTCATGACACAACAAAAATTGTCTTAGTCGTATGGCAAACTAGAATAAATGGAAGCAGGTGCTCCCAGTGATGGGTCCTGGGGCTCCAGCCTCCCTTGTCTCTGCCCCACAGACCTGAGAGATAAAAATATTAGCATCTTGGGAGACTTACAATCTATTCATAGGCACACGGGTTGAGCTACTTTCATAGCTCATCTAAGAACTCCAAATACTCATCTTCTACAGTCAATTATCACATTTTAGAGTTGAATGGGACTTAAGAAAACTTTTAGGGTGATCATTCAATGCACAGATAAGACAAACAAGGAAGAAAGTGATAGCATGATAGAGTGAGGGCAGAAGGGATTTTATTTTATTTTATTTATTTATTTTTAATATAATTTATTGTCAAGTTAGGTAACATACAGTGTATACAGTGTGCTCTTGGTTTTGGGGGGTAGATTCCCATGAAGAAGGGATTTTAAAAAGAGAAGTAGGTCTGTGCCTTGGGGCTACTGTTTACTATATTTGTAATCTTAGGCATGCTACTAAGCCACTCAGAGTCTCCCTGTCTTCATCTGCAAAGCAAGGATAATTATAATTACCTTGCTATAATATTTTAAGATTAGAAATAATGTATGTGAATTACATACCTAATATGGTATGCGACACATAATTAATTGCTAGTTTGCTAAGTGACTTTCCTAGTTTATAGAGTAAGATACAGAAATGGAATTTAAATTCTATACCCAACTTCCAGCTCAGTGCATTGTTTACACATTGTGGTGTCCCAGATATTTCAAAATATTTTGATCCCTTATGTTGACTGGACGTGTGCCCCCCAAATTCATATGTTGAAATTCTAACCCCTAGTGTGATGGTGTTAGGAGGTGGGGCCTTTAGGAAGCAGTTAAATTTAGGTAAGTTCACAAGGGTAGAGCCCGCATGGTAGGAGTAGTGTCCTTACAAGAAGAGGAAAAGATCAGAGCTCTCTCTCTTCCCCATGTGACGATGCAACAAGAAAAGTAGCCAACTGCAAATCAGAAAGAGGAGCCTCACCAGACACCAAATCTGCTGGCACCTTGATCCTGGACTTCCCAGCCTCCAGAACTGTGAGAAATAAACGTTTGCTATTTAAACCACATAGTTTATGACATTTTGGTCTAGCACACTGAGCTAAGACACTTTAGTTCTGCGTACTTGAGTTCACTCATGTTGTATCTCATCAGTTTAGTGGTTTTCAACCCCCACTTTATTCTAGCAAGTAAACCTGGGGGAGAAGAGATCTTTTGGTAATAATCCTAAAAGCAACCAATATTTGGGGAGCACTTACAGTTTTCAGAATGTTTTTAAAGATTTGGGGTTTCTGAATAATCTTAGGGAGCTGCAGCAGTCCATGTCTTCCCCACCTTCACTGATGAGGCAGCCTCAGTCAAAGATGCTAAGTGTGGCCAAGGCTTATGCCTCCGTATGAAAGGATACAAACAGATTCTGTCCCGAATCCTTGTGGTTCCACTGCTCAGCGTGTTTCACTGCTGGATTTTACAGTGGACTGTAGACAAATATGCTGATGGTTCAGACCCCTAACCACACACAGTGGATCAGAACATAGTGATTAGAGGGGCGCCTGGGTGGCTCAGTCAGTTAAGCGTCCGACTTCAGCTCAGGTCATGACCTCGCGGTTTGTGAGCCCGAGCCCTGCGTCAGGCTCTGTGCTGACAGCTCAGAGCCTGGAACCTCCTTCAGATTCTGTGTTTCCCTCTCTCTCTGCCCCTCCCCTGCTCACGCTCTGTCTTTCCCTGTCTCTCAATAATAAAAAAAAATAAACATTAAAAAACTTAAAAAAAAAAAAAAGAACATAGTGATTAGAGAGGCAGGAATAAAACACACAGTGATGGTGGAGAAGACAGTTCCGATGGAGGAAGCAGACACAGGAGGAGACCACAGTGCTGGAAGCTAAGAAGTGGATGAGCCTAAGTCTTCTCCAGATGTTTTCAAGCCATTAGGATAATTTCAATTTGCTAAAAAAATAGCATGATTTGAGGCCTCTGTAAAGTGGCATGATGCCACCTAACAGCATCATGCCTTGCCTTAGCACAGACTGTTTTTCTGGTATTTTGATACGGTAAGGGAGTATTGTACCAAGCATTATTTTACTCTTAATTAAACTTTAAAAAGTTCAAGTGATACGTCAAAAAATTTTGAAATAATCTGGTTGAACCAATATTCATGACAATCTAAACTGGTATATGCTAACACTCATTTGGAGAACTGATTCATCATGCATGGTTTCTAAGTTTATTTATCTGGTTTCAAAGACAGAGGAGCTATAAAAATATAAGAAATTAAGATTAATATTAAGAGATTATGGTAACTTATCCACATATATTAAGCTTTGTGGGGCCTAAGAAAAGATATGCTGAATTGTGCCAAAATATATGTACAATTAAAAATAGAGGGGGGCGCCTGGGTGGCTCAGTCGGTTAAGCGGCTGACCTCAGCTCAGGTCATGATCTCGTGGTCTGTTAGTTCGAGCCCCACGTCGGGCTCTGTGCTGCCAGCTCAGAGCCTCGAGCCTGTTTCAGATTCTGTGTCTCCCTCTCTCTGACCCTCCCCCGTTCATGCTCTGTCTCTCTCTGTCTCAAAAATAAATAAACGTTAAAAAATTTTAAAAAAATAATAAAAAAAAATAGAGGACAGATCCAGTGAAATCTGCCCTCAAATCCATTAACAGGAATTAGTACAGACTTCCGTTTCTCTGAAGAGCATTAATTTTTGACTCTTCAGCAAACCACTTGTTCTTTCTAGACTAATTTTTCTCATTTATGAGAGGTTGCACTAGCCTGTGGCTAAGCTTTTCATTTTAAACTTATTTTAATAGATGATCTAAGTATTAAATGGTAAAAATAATTTCAATTTATTGAACATATAACAAATATCAGATATTCTGCTGGACCCTGTGTGTGTGTGTGTGTGTGTGTGTGTGTGCGCGCGCGCGCGTGCGTGTGTGTGTGTGCGCAACATCTGTAATCTATACTACAACCAGGAAAAGTGAGCATTGTAAGTCTCATTTTATAGAAGGGGAAATTGAGGCTCAGTGCATTTGGCGATTAGCCTAGATTAGAATCCAGTCTTGCCTACCTATAAAGCCTACACTCCTTCTTCATCATACACATTCTGAAGGTGTAGAGAGATGTTTGATATTCAAGAGGCCAGTTTGAATATACAGTATAATTCATGCATTTATTCTACAAATATTTATTGAACTTTTATTATGTTCCAGGCACTGTGATAAGAGATGAGTCTACATTGATGAACACAGCCAACAAGGGGCCCCTACCAATGAGGACTTTCACTGTCTTGTGGAGGAGTTTATTAGTTTACTATTCTAGCAAGGAGAAAAACAATGGCTGTTATTGAGAGGTGCTATATTAAGTCTCTAAGTGCTTTAAGAAAAATAATAATTATGAAAAAAATTTGATTCTTGAATTTTGTCTCTGAAAGTAGCAGAGATATTTCTTTTTTAAATTAATTAATTAATTTTTGTTTGTTTCAAGTTTTTATTTAAATTTCATTTAGTTAACATACAGTGTAAGATTAGTTACACTAATCTTGTGATTTTTCACTTACATGTAACACTCAGTGCTCATCACAACCAGTGCCCTCCTTAATATCCATCCCCCATTTAACCCATCCCACTTTCCACCTCCCCTCTAGCAACCCTCAGTTTGTTCTTTATAATTAAGAGTCTGTTTTGTGGTTTGCCTCTGTTTTTGCCCCTCCTCCATGTTTATCTGTTTCATTTCTTAAATTCTACATATGAGTGAAACCATATGGTATTTGTCTTTCTCTGACTTATTTTGCTTAGCATTACACACTCTAGCTCCATCCACATCATTGCAAATGGCAAGATTTCATTCTTTTTTATGGCTGAGTGTTATTCTATTGTATGTATGTATGTGTCCACCCCTTCTTTATCCATTCATAAGTCCATGGACATTTGGGCTGTTTCCATAATTTTGGCTATTGCTGATAATGCTGCTATAAATAGGCAGGTGCATGTATCCCTTTGAATCAGTACTTTTGGGTAAATACCTAGTGGTGCTCAACCTTTTCGAAAAATAGTGATAAAGTCATCCCTCTGTAGGTAAATGTATACACTGAATTCCTCTGAAGACTCACCATAGGTAGTTTCCCTAACTCTGCTTCTCAAGATATGGGGTCTCTGACTACATCTAGAATTAAAAATAATTAAGAATATTTCTATTTTTACAAAGAAGCCATTAAAAAATACAGATAGCATGAAAGGCAAAGGTACAGTATTTCTAGAAACTGACTTTTTTTTTTTGCTTAACATTTCCATCATTAATATCAATTAGCAAAGAATTAAACATCATCTCTGAGTGTTTATTTACTTTGGGAAAAATGAATTAATTAACAATAACATTTATGTATCTAGTTAGTTAAAACCTATGGCCCCTCCCCAATGTGTTTTATTTCATTTCAGAATGTAACAGATTCCACTATGCATTGTCTTAGGTATGGACTAATGAGATTTATGGGATTTAATCTATTCTTGATTTCATCTTTCTGTCAACCTCTCTGCCTTACTCCTGCTGAATTTGGTTGCGTGTTGAATCTAATACTTGCTGCACTTTCTCCCCATTCATTACTAACCCCAACCTGACTTTGATGCACCTGTTCCTATTATAAATGAATCTCAAAGTGAAAGATAATCACATTCAATTTCCACTCTTCCTGAAAGTAAAAATCTCTCAGTAAAGTGGAGAACTTCATTGTGGAATTTTCGGTTTCCTTTAAATGAGGTTTAGTGTAACCAGACTTGCCCAGATGTGCCTGAGAAAGAATGTCAAAAGGAAAAGATCAAAATAAAGGCACTAATGAAGCCAAGAATAGTTGCCTATTGTTCTTGACTCTTAGATCCTTTTTTAAAAATGAAATGCTTGACTGACAAGGATTCAAATGCTTGCCTTTCTTGACAAAGGCTAACTCAATGTGTTGACATAATTGTGCAAAAGTGCCTTACTAAAGTGCCAAATAAAACAGGACATAAGCTCCAATAGATGTTGCATTCACAAATACAATTAAATATTTAAGATTTTGCAGATAATGAAAATTATTCCTAAGAGATTTGGAAGTTCAAATGACCCAAGAGAAATCTTGCCTTCACTTCTCTTGATATTTTCATGTTTTAACTGTCTTTTGGACATTATCTATTGTGGTATTATCAACATTTTCATTATTGACTCAATGCATAATGACATTTTTTCCCTCTAATACCCTGTTTTCCTTATAGCCTGAGGCCTGTAGGAATGGAAGGAAGCCTCACATTCAGACTTTGCTAAAGGGAAAGGTCATTTAAATAAAACTTTCAATAGCCCAAGTTCCTGACTTGCAGGTTGGAGGTTATTCTGCAAACTTTCTCCAAGTATATGAAGTAACTTCAGAGTGTAGAGACTATTGTCACTATATTAAAATAGATGACTCATGCTGTGCGTATTTCCAGGATGGAGAGTTAGTTCCTCCTGCATTTCTTCCCATGTAGCCAGAGCAGACAGGGTTCTCCTCTCAGTCCTCCCTGACTTCAAAGGAAATATTACATTCCTGTTTCCTCCTCATGTTAGAATAGGGGTGGAATTAGAGAATTTAGACAAAGTCTTTCCTTTCTAGAAATATCTGTATGTAAGTAACACATATAGAAATTTATCTAGAGTCTATGCACAGAAACATATAACAAACTTTTATGGAGAAATTTATTTAGAAATATATATATATATATATATATATATATATATATATGAATTTTGAAAAAAATATGGCAGTACTCCAATTTAGTTTACATTCTAGAGGAAAGAACGCTGGATTCTGAGTTAGAAAACCTGCACACTTACTAGTCATGGGTTCTTAAGCACCACATGAAATATCTCTAAACCTGGGTTAGTTTACTCATGGTACACTAATGGCAATAACTCCTGTCCTACTTCTTAGGTTATTGTGAGCATGAAATAAAGTAATACATATGAAAGTGATTTAAAACCTGTAAAGCCCTATCCAACCGTAGAGTTTTATTATTGTATGACACCTTTTACTTGCCTGTGATTGTCACCAGCTTAACTTATGTGCCTTAAGAACCTCATCCACAAAATTCATCTTGGAAGCCCAAGGAAAATGGTTTGATCTACACAAATATTTGTTTTGTCTATAACATTTACAGCTAAAGGAGAAAAAAAACCCCTGCATTTGTGTGAACAATTATGCAGAGAAGCATGTTTACAAATGAAGTAGAGGTAGAGGTTAGCATTATGCCTTAGTCAAGGGAGTGATTACACATTTCAGGGTGAAAAGTGTAGGGTGTAGGAGATGCCTGTTCAGTTGTGCAAAGACAGCTGTGTATTTAATCTCGGTAGCCCAGCCAACTGGTATCAGCTCTATTATCACTCATCACCTGCTCCTACCTCTGCTGTTGTGTGAAAAACAGTGAGACTCTTGGCATGCACATATCACAAACTTTAGTTTGGATCTTTTCCTATCAATATATTGGCAGTCTGAAATGACCTCAACTGAACTGAACACTAAGGCGGAGTAATTTACCTTAGCTGATTTGGGTCCATCTCCTAAACGTGAGGATTAGTACCTATTTTCGTGCCTGTGTTGGCACATGTCATACTTGATTCACTAGTGAACATACAGAGGCTGCATCCCCTCAGATAACCAGTGATCTTGCAGTGTGTTCAGCTTTGCTCTGAGGCATTCACTTAGCTAGCTTTCTTTCCTTCTTTGGCCAAAGACACCCAGCTGTGTTTTTGGCACTTCTGCATTTCTATCATTAATTTGTGCAAGTGTGTTTAGCTGCAGGCTACACTCTCACCCCTGATGTTTCCCAGAGACACCAAGACCCCTCACAGAGAGGTGAGTTTCATGCTCTTCCTCAAGGCCAGTTCAGAACGATCAAGTGCCACTATGCCTCTTTGTTTCTCCTAGGCAAACATGGGTGCTGATTGCGCTATGTTCACATATGGGTATGAGTTTGCTAAAATTCTGCCCTTCTGGAGGTTGTATTTTCTCAACCATGACTTCTGAGTCTTACACTGTGTATATGTTTAGGGCTTGGAGTAGAGAAGAATTGTTGGTATTTTTATAGTTCTGAACTACTTCCTCCAAAATCCAATTGCATATTAATATTAGTCAGTCCCTATGGATCCTAGCTAGTGACATTCTTTTTTCTAAATATTTTGATTTTTTTTGAAAGGAGAGAGTTAAACATTTCTGCAATAGGTAAGCATGCAGAGATCACTAGAATAAATTTGTGACATTTTCCGGCCAAACAAGTACCAAGATGTGGCATATTAAAAGTTTAATCAGATTGAATGAAGTCACTTTAAAATTAGCAGAACAGCAGCAAGTAATAAAATTATGGTAGCATTTTGGGACATGTTCTTATATTCATATATTCACAAGTCCACCTTTCACTTGCTGAAATGGTAAACGGTTACTATATCTGTGATATGTTAATCATATTTCTGTTTGCTAGAATCACAAATTCAGATCCAATTATGCTTGGTTAAGTCTAACATCTTTCAGAGAAATAATTGATATTTTCAAAAATTCCCAGGTCAGAAATTTTACATAGCTTTTAAAAAATGAATCTCTCTCTATTTCATCTGTGATTAAAATGCAGCGGAAATTTTTGGAAAGGTTACATTCCACCTTAATGTTCATGGGTAGAATTTCTGGAATGCTGCTACATTTTTTAAGAAGTATTTCTTACAAACATGTTTAGCATGTGTACGTATACAAAATATGTTTACAAAATATTCATAGCTGTGAAAAAAATACCTTTATGCAATATTTGCCTTCTTGAAAATTTGCATGTCCGTATTTCTAGAAATGCAGTAGTTTTCTATGGATTTAATAGCAATTTCAGAACTATGTCTCACACAGACTTATCCTTCAAATATACAATTACTTTTTCAGGATAAAAAGATAAATCTCTTTTCTTTTTTATGTATTTTCCTTCCAAAAGTCTGTTGTGAGTATGAATTGCTTGTTATGAGAAAATGTATTTGTTTAAAAATTTTATAAATTTTAAGCAATACCCAACACAAGATGAGCTAAACTAGTGTTATCTTTTTACAATGAATTAATATCCAGTTGTTAAAAACTCATAACGGAATACGATGACGTGAAAAAATAAATAATATATTACATGAAAAAGTCCGTTACAAAGTAGTAAAAATTAAATTTTTGAAAGAACACTGTGTGTGTACACATGGATAGAGAAAAAGCCACAATGGAATATTAATTATAGTTGTATGTCACTGGTAAGACTATGAATGTTTTGTTCTTTTTAAAATGTTCTAGATTTTTCAGATTACTCTGAGAGTTGTGTATCATTTCATAAGCAAGAAATACATATATTTAAAAATAAGAGTATACAGTGCTTAGATATATCTTTTAAAATTCTATTAGTAGGCATGAAAATGAGAGAGATCTAGACCCAGGGACCAGAACAATGAAATTCACAGAAGTGTAACAGAACATTACATTTGGTGAATGACAAGTAGATCTACAGAGCTGAAGAGATACACAGGGCCAGATTATATAAGAGCTCATGAACTAAGCTAAGAAATTTAGACTGTGGATGAAGGGTGACCATACAAACTGGTTTACCTGAAAGAGTACCATTTTAGTCCTATTGTAACAACATAATTAGTAATAACATCCCCTATTATCAAAATTGTTTGGGTTTAGATGATGAATTATGGGGCTATCCTATACAGATACTAGGAAACCACTGAATCTTATTACTAGGAACTTAACGTAGCCAGATATACATTTTGGAAAGAGATCCTTGGCTGCACTGTGCAATAATGAATTTCGGTGGGGAGCAGGGAGTGCAAGGATGTGTGCAGGGAGATTAATTAAGAGACTATTGTACAGCTTATGGCAACTAAGTCAACAGCAATAGGGTTAGTGTAGAGGAGGCAGGAAGGAAATTTATATGGAAGAGGAGGTTTAAACATTCATATAAGAGAAATTTTAGATATTTAAAGGTAGAGGTGGGTTTCTCTTGATATCACTTGTAGAAAGTTCTAAACCAGGATTGTCCAATAGTGCTTTCTTTATTGATGAAAATGTTTTTGATCTGAACATCTGAAAATGTGCTGTCTAATGTGATAACTTAAAATTGGGTTTTAAATTACATTAAATTTTACTTAATTTAAATTTGAATGTGAGTAGCTCCGTGTATCAGGGCTTCTGTACTAGACAGAGTAGCTCTAGATTTTTGTCTGTCAGCTATGACAGAGAGAGAGATCTGGCCTACAGATTAGCTTTGTGAGGGATCAGTTAGGTGCTGGATGAGTAAATGCAATTGACCAGCGTAACTTATATACTGAGAAGAGAGGATGGTATCATATTTAAGAGATTAGCAGAGAAAGAGGAGTCTGCAAAGATTAAGGATTAGTCAGAGGGTTGGGGGAGACCCAAGAGAGGGAGTTGGTTTTGTAGTCAAAGAAAGGAGAGAATAATAGTGATCAAAGGTCTTATGCTGTAAAGACATTCAAGTAAAGTGGACACATTTTGGAAGGATTGAGGCTAGGAGACTATACAAGTAGGGAAACATTTAGGGGGCAGTAGAAGAGTTTAGGTCTCAAAGAGTTGAACTGAATCTGGATTAGAATAGTGCTGCTGAAACTCCACTCTCAAAGGGAGTGATAAGGGAGAGAGTTCAGAAAGCAAAGCAGTGGAATTTGAGGACTAACTCAATGTTCTGGGAGCCATGGGGGTGGGATTTAGAGTTGACTAAGAGGAGACAATGTTGGTGAAAAAGACAACAGTGAGAATGAAGTTATTTATATAGCCTCTATAGAGGTTGAAACACAAAAACTCACTATGCCCTGATTCTTAAGGAATTGTACAGCAGATTCTTGATGCAGCTACTTTCATAAGCAATGATGGCTTGTGCCAACCAGGAAGGAAACCTGTTCATAAGTGCAAGGAACTTCTTTTTTTTTTCTTCTTTGATGATATCAGGCAAGAACCTGGAGGTTTGTTTACCATTTCAGCAGGGCAACTGCAGCAAAGGCCCACAGATGAAAGAAAGGTGGAATCCAACAAAGGAAGACAGAATCAAAACATCCTCTCAATAAAAAGAATGATTATTGAAGAAAACCTCAAAGTTTATTTTAGGAACATTAAGATGGGAAAGATGCAAATAATTGTGTTCATCTGTAAGCTGCTTTTGGGGAGGCAATGTGATGCGGTGGAATAAACAATTGAACTAGTAATTCGTCTAGTAGCCTTAGGTTCTAGTGCTGGCTCCATTGTTAATTAACTATAGGACCTTGGCATGTATGACATTTAACTCTTCTGGGTAACAGCTACTCATAAAAGTAGATTAGTGTTCAAGTTTATGTTTTTCAACTTTAAAATTCCATTAATGTAAAGGCCAAGGTGAAATTAGTGTAAAGGTCAAGGATCCATGAAACTGCTAAATTTTGTTGACCTGCGTCACAAAATTTCACTCACTGTTTCAGTGGAGACATTTGAAACGGCTTTAATGGCTGTGTTGGCCATCCACATATGAGACACCAACACTAAAACAGATAATACAGAGACTAACCCAGTTTTGCAAAGTTAAATAATGATAAAATACATAAGGAGTTATTTTCAAATTACAAAAAAAAAAACCCACAAAAAACAAAAAATAAATAATAAGGTTGTGTCTAGGCTGAGAACCTGTATGTCAAGTTTCAGTTCAAAGAAACTGTTGGAGGCTTCTTAATGGTGCCTGGAGGGGTAGACAGTGTGGTGGGTTAGAGAATGCAATACATTTAATCTTTGGTTTTAATACCTATTCAATGCAAAAAAAAAAAAAAGAAAAGAAAAAGGAATGAAACAGGAAGAAAGGAATGGAAGAAAGAAAGAAAGAAAGAAAGAAAGAAAAAGAAAGAAAAGAGAAAGCAAGCAAGCAAGTAGGTGAGCGAGCAACAGGGATGGAAGGCAGGGGGGAGAAAGAGAAAATGATATGTGTTGTTTATTGTTGCAAGAAAAGGTTGGTGTGGTAGAACATAACTAGATTCAATCCTTAATCATCCAGTAACTGTGTAGCCTTGGACAAGGAATTACCCATCTCTGGGTCCCCATTTCCTCATCAGTAAAATAAGGGATTTTGGCCAGGACATTTAAAAATTTCCTTCTAATTCTACAGTGTTACAACATTGACAGTGTAACTCACATGGCCCAGGACTGTTAGTTTGTGTTGTTCAGGAAAGAGCAAAGCATAGCGTTAGGGAAAAGTTTTCTATTCAATACTTCACTTTAATGCATATATTCATTTTCAGGAAACCATGATTTCAGCAGACTGAGGTGAGAAAATGAGAAGTGATCTTACCAGTTCATGAGCCCTACTATTCTAGCTGGGATGGAGGGGTGCCTAGAATCACCAAACCTGCCTAGGGGGTAGAGTCCTGAGGATTCCCCTCTTCTATTCTCTCTGCTACCCCTTCCAGCATCAGTCCTAGGAAGATGTGCTCATCTCTACCACCTCTGTTCTAGAGAAGAAATGTGGGGGAGAGCTAAAAAATACCGTAGGAGACTGGACCTGTTGAAATGCATGTATTTTTGCAACTCATAGGTGTTTAACAAAGATTTGTTATAAATTGCTAGCCTTTCTACACTTAATTTTTTTTAACGTTTATTTATTTTTGAGAGAGAGAGAGAGAGAGCAGGGGAGGGGCAGAGAGAGAGGGAGACAAGAAACCGAAGCAGTCTCCAGGCTCTGTCAGCACAGAGCCTGATGTGAGCCTCGAACTCACAAACCCTGAGATCATGACCTGAGCTGAAGTTGGAGGCTTCACTGACTGAGCCACCCAGGCACCCCAGCCTCTCTATGCTTATATGCAGTATGATCACTCCTTTGAGGCACTGAGGTTACTCTGTAAGAACATGAGAAATATCTTTTTTGAAGAGATGGCTTGCCCTGGTTTTTATGTGCCAAGCTCCTTCCTTGTACCAAAACTAAAAAAGATTTTCTTTAGAAAATCTTGTTTCCAAGAGACAAGAATTTTTTTCCCCCTGCAAGTAAGGGTCTTCTTTTAAAAATCTTTATTTTTGGAGTAGGGTTGGGCAATACTCTCGCTATCAGAATCTTTAGACTTATCAAAGTGCTAGCTGAGGTTCTGGAATTAGGAGGGTCCTACATGTTTACAATTTCCAGAAATCACTTAAGTTTGGACTGTCCTTAAGAACAGGGTGAGGGTAACAGAGTTCACTCTGCCTAGATTCCCAGGGTGCATATTACTTCTCTGTTTCATGTAAACAGCTAAAATGACAGAGTGTGATGACTCCTCTCAGGATTGTTGTATTTTTTTTCTTTTATTATAGAGAGTGCTAAAACACTTTAAGTGATACAAAGCGACAGAAGAAGAGCAGTGCTTTTTAAAAAATATTAAAGTTTGTGAGACTTTAAATATCAGGTTTCTGGAAAAAAGGGTTGTTATTTTGGTTGAAATATTCTTGACCTTTGGGTATTAGACCTGGCTCACTTGTAACTGCTTTTTGTCCTTTTTGCATCTCAACTGGTGAGGCTGTGGTATAGAACTCCCCCTCCCCCTCCTCCTTTTTTTTTTTTGCACAGAAACATTTAAAAATCTTTGACTACTAGGCACCATAGCTATTCAGTATGGGCGTTTCTTAGAAACCAGTGTAACAATGCATTATCTATATTTACTAATACAACTTTCTCAAATGTCATTCAAAAGCAAATGACCTTAGTCCTCATTCTCTAAGACCACTATTCATATTGGGCTTGGCTAACCAATGCTTCTCTCTTGAAATTCTCCTTCTTTGACATGTCCAACATCACCACTCTGGTTCTTCCCCTTACTTTTCACCTTTCCTAATTAAGTTTTGTTGCTAAGTTTCTTTCCACTTTACTTCCTCTTCAAACTTGGCACTTTCCTCTCTCTACATTTTTCTGGAATATGAGCTTTGTCTTTTTAAAAAAATTTTTTAATGTTTATTTATTTTTGAGAGAGAGAGAGAGAGAGAGAGAGAGAGAGATACGGAGCATGAGTGGGGAAGGCACAGAGAGAGGGAGACACAGAATCCAAGCAGGTTCCAGGCTCTGATCTGTCAGCCCACAGCCCAATGCACAGAGCACAATTCGAACCCACCTACTGTGAGATCATGACCAGAGCCTGAGTTGGATGCTTAATTGACTGAGCCACCCAGGCGTCCCATGGAATATGAGCTCTTTCTTATGGCTTTTACTACTATTTCTAGTTTCTTAACTTAAAATCTGAATCTCTTGTTTTGATATGGTATCAGAGTTACATTCTTGAGTCTCCAGGTGCTTCTTACGTGTTTATAACTTGTGTAATTAGTGCTAGGTGAGGTGAGAGTTAATTGTGTTTCCAGTGAGTGAATTACATTGAAAAGTTACTAATAGCTTTTATTTATGGAGGCAGATATTCACTATGGAGCAGATCTTTGCTTTCTTAAGTTATACAAATACAGGGCTAATTTAATCTTGGGGTGGCTCTGAATGATAGTGACATTACCTATTTCAGAGATGTCTAGTGTTATGTTTAAGAAGATAAAAAATTCTCTTGCATTAATATAGATACTATAGATAAAATGTCATGACAATAAATTTGAAAAATCAGAAAAAATAAGCACCTTTAAAATGATAACTTATTAAAACTGATGCAAGAAAACAGGTGAATAATTCTACTTAGGAAATAGAATCCCTTTTTAAACACCTTCTCATAGGGGCACCTGGGTGGCTTAGTTGGTTGAGTTTCTGACTTCGGCTCAGGTCATGATCTCACGGTCTGTGAGTTCGAGCCCCATGTCGGGCTCTGTGCTGACAGCTCAGAGCCTGGAGCCTGCTTCAGATTCTGTGTCTCCCTCTTTCTCTGACCCTCCTCGTTCATGCTCTGTCTCTCTCTGTCTCAAAAATAAACATTAAAAAAGTAAAATTTAAACATCTTCTCATAAAGAAAAAAATAAATTTTAAACATCTTCTCACAAAGAAGTATCCAGGCCCACTAATGTTCCAGATATTTAAGGAAAACATATTACCAATAGCAAATTATCAGTTGATTACAAAAAGAAGATCAACAGGTCAACGTCACTCATAAACATAAAAGCAAAATTCCCAAACACAATATTTGCAAAAAGAATCCCACAATATGTTAACAGGATGATATTTCACCAGTGTTGCAGATGTGGCCTATGGGAGGGTCAAGGTTACCTTCCAGTATACTCATTTGTTGCCTGAGGGCTTTCTCTGGAACACAGGCATGGAGGCCACAGATACCAGAGGATTAACACTTTCCAGAAATGGTTCTCAACAAATGATTGATTGATGGGGAGGGGTTGGGTTATAAATATTCCGGTTCCCTCTTCTCTCAGGTGGGATAGCTCTGAGACATGTGCCTATACCATTTCCCAGAGTTTCTTGGTAGACTTAAGCTCTAGTCACCTACCATGGCCACTGGCTTGATAATTCACCCTTTGTTGACTTCCTTTTCTTCCCTGCCTCACTTCTCCATTCCCTTAACAGAGTTTTCTTCAACTCCTCAATAAACTATGTGCAAGCAAATCTTTGTCTCTGGGCCAGCTATGGGTGGGGAACCCAAGCTAAGACAATAACCAAGTTGGATTATTCCAAGAAGGGAAAATAATGTTAACATTGAAACATCAGTCAATTTAATCCATCACATTTACAGAATAAATGGGATTTATATAAAACCATAAGATTATCTCAATAGATGCAGTAAAAGTATTTTTCTAAAAATCAATACTTGTTTATGGTGAAAATTCCTAACATAAAAGAGAATTCCTCAAACTGAAAAATAGTTGGTACGGAAAAAGGAATTCCACAATCTGAAAATAGTACATACAGAAAAATCCTACAGGGAGCATAATACATAGTCATGAAATATTTAAATTTCTTTCCTTAAGATAGGAGACAGATATTTGCTGTCACTACTCCTATTCAACCTTGCACCAGGGGTGCTAGACAATGAAAGAAGGACAGAAAAAATCATATGCTTTGGAAAGAAAGAAACAAACTCTCATTATTCATAGAAAAAATAATAAATGGTATAGAAATTCAAAAGAATGTGCACATAAATTGGAATTAATAAGTGAATTTAGTGAAGTAACTGGATATAATAGGGTTAATATAAAAATAAATTTTATTTCTATATACTAGCAACAAATAAGTAGAAAATTAATTTCAAGAGTGCCTGGCTGGCTCAGCCTGTAAAGCATATGGCTTTTGATCTCCGGGTCATAAGTTTGAGCCCCACTTTGGGGGCAGAGATTACTTAAATAAATAAACTTTAAAAAAAAGAGAAAAGAAAATTTAAAAAATGATACCACGGACAATAACATCAAAAGCAACAAATACCCGTTAATAAATCTAACAAAAGATGGAAACAAATCTCCATATAAAACTATAAAACATCACTGAGATGGCATAAAGAGCTAAATAAATGGAGAGATTTTTTTTTATGTTCATTAATTGGAAGACTCAATATTGTAAAGATGTAATGTCTTCCCCAATTTGTCTGTAGATATAACGCAAGTACAATGAGTTTGGAAAAAGGTGCAGCGCGTGATGGAGTGCAGTATGGAATTGATGCTAGCAAGGGGCAAAGCCAGCCAGCCTTCAGAGGCTGCAGTATCACTGTCCTACCTCCTAGGGTCCCCTGCAAAATTCAGAACGACAGCAACTTGCCCCGGGAAGTGGTGCAATAATGCAGTTTGGAGATTGTGAGTGCAAGGCCATCAAGCTTGATTCCCAGGCCATTGCCTAGATTCCATGATGTAAAATTTATCCTTTGGTACATTTCTTATTCTGCTTAAAATAGGGCAGGTGGGTTCTGTTGTTTGCAGCTACAAACCTTAACAGAGACAAAAGTGGTGAAAGCAGAATATGCCTCTTGAGTCAGTACTTGTCTAGAAGGAGAAAGAAGAAAGAAAGAAAGAAAGAAAGAAAGAAAGAAAGAAGAAAGAAGAAAGAAGAAAGAAAAATACATATTAGTAAAAATGTTAAGTTCAGAACAAGTTTTAGAAAACTGAGGAGAAAAGCAAGTGGCAAAAGGATATAAAGAAAACATGATAAATTTAATATAACAGTGTAATATGCAAAAGGTGTTAATGCATATTTGACAGGGGAATACATTCCCTGCGGCACTCTTCTCCTTTCTCTCACTTCTTTGTTCCTTGGGAGGCTGACTTCTGTCCTCTGCATCATTGGGCCCCCTGCTTTCTGGATATCTGTTGGAAGCATCATGAAGTAGGAGTGTGAGAACAGAGAAGTCCATTCTATTTTGGCTCCCTCCATGCAAGGTCTCATGGATGGAAGCCTACCTTGACCAAAGGGCTAGGTTCTAGTAAGACAGCCTCATTCTCCCCACATCCTTTCTTTGATAATTTTTCTTAGCTGTTGAAATGTAGGGATAGGAATGGAACTCCAAAACTACTAGTCCCAGAGTACTACTTATCCATCCAGTTTACCTGCAATATATCACACCTCTCCAAAGAGTCTCTTTATAAAGTCTCTACCATTTACCCATTTGAGTGTGCCATCAGTTTTCTGCTGGTATCCTGACTCATAAAGTAATATATATTATTTGGGGTACATGTCTTACAAAACTATAAAGACCTGCAGGGAAAAGATAAACACAGTATTCTAAAAAGTGGCTAATCCCAGGGGACAGGAAGACTGCGAGAGTAATTACATTGGAGGATGGTGAACAGGAGACAGAGATAGTAACTATATGTGTAATATATATCATATAAAGACTTATTCATAAGCTGGGTCATGGGATTGTGAATGTTACCTATAGCACTCTATTATTTTTATGTTCAAGTTCATAATTTTTCACTCTCCTAATGATATCTTTCAATGAATAAAAATCTTAATTTTAATATAATTTAATTTATCAGACTTTTCTTTTATGGTTAGGGCTTTTTACATCCTATTTAAGAAATCTTAGCAAAAATGGCAACACAGGAAATGCTGACCTCTGTCCCCCAACAAAGAAAAACAATTATATTGACTATCCATAAACAAAAACTCATAGAAACAGAGAGTAGAATGATGATTATCAGGGGTGCCTGGGTGACTCACTGTTGGTTAAGCGTCAACTCTTGATTTCAGCTCAGGTCATGATCTCATGGTTCATGAGATGGAGCTCTGCGTTAGGCTCTGTGCTGATGGCACAGAGCCTGCTTGGGATTCTCTTTCTTTCTCTCTCTCCCTCTCTCTCTGCCCCTCGTTTGCTCATTCTCTCTTTCTTTCTCTCTCTCAAAATAAATAAATAAACTTAAAAAAGATGATGATTACCAGAGGCTTGGGGGTAGGAGTGGAAATGGGAAGTTGTTGGTCAAAAGGTACAAACATCTAGTTTTGAGATGAATAAGTGCTGGGGATGTGATGTATAGCCTGTTGGTCATAGTTAGGAATACTGTATTATATACTTCAAAGTTACAAAGAGTAATTTTTCAATATTGTTACCACAAAAAAGAAATAGCAATTACTTGAAGTGATACAGTTGTCAGCTAACACTACAGTGGTAATCGTATTGCAAAATGTAAGTGCACCAAAAAAACACCTTAAACTTAAAATGATGTTATATGCCAATTATATGTCAATAAACCTGGGGGTGGGGTGGGATCTTAACCTATTTAGGAATATCTTAGTCATTAAAATGTGCTCCATGATATTTTCTAGAAGCTTTATCAGGTTACCTTTCTCATTTAGGTCTACAATCTATTTGGAACTTATTTTTTGCATGGTGTTAATGTTTTCTATGGTTAATGTATTGTGGCATTTTTACAGCTAATATTGTAGTTTAGGATTTTGCCTTTATGTTCTTGAGTGAAATTAGCCTATCAATCCTTTCATTTGTAATGGCCTTGTAATTGGCTATTGGTAATATTTCTCCCTTAAATATCTGGAACATTCACTGGACCTGGCTATTTCTTTCTAGGGAGGTCTTACATTGGAGATTCCTTTTCTTGAATATAACTATTCATAATTCTTTTTCTTGCATCAATAATAAGTAGGTTAAGATAAATGTTCACTTCTTTTCCATTTGGATATCCAATCTATCTTGCACTATATGTTAAAAGGCTTTTCTTCCCATTTCTGCCACTCTTGCTGCACCAGAAGCACCTTTAATATAAATTTTTATATATTTGTGGTAGGTTTTTTTTAATGTTTTATTATTTATTTTTGAGAAAGAGAGCATGAGTGGGAGAGGAGCAGAGAGAGAGGGGAACAGAGGATCTGAAGCAGATCCTCTTCCACCGACAGCAGAGAGCCCGACACAGGGCTAGAACTCATGAGCTGTGAGATCATGACCTGAGCTAAAATCTGATGCTTAGCCAGCTGAGCCATGCAGACACCCCTATTTGTGATAAGTTTTGAACTCTGTATTCTATTTGCCATCTTGCATCTATCCTGCCATCAGTATCTCACTATTTTAATTACTATGGCTTTATAGTGAGTCTTGATACCTCATGTAGCTCTTGCATACTTCTTTTCAGAATATCCTGGCTATTCTTGACCCTTTTTATTTCCACATAAATAGAAACTCACCCTGTCAGAATTTCCAGGGCAAGCAAAAACTTTTTTTTTTAACTTTTTGATTGAAATTACATTGCACTTGCGTTATATCTACAGATAAATTGGGGAAGAGATTACATCTTTACAATATTGAGTCTTCCAATGAATTATGTTCATTTTCATGTTCTTTCTGTTTCTAGACAAGTACTGACTCAAGAGGCATATTCTACTTTCACCACTTTAGTCTCTGTTAAGGTTTGTAGCTGCAAACAACAGAACCCACCTGCACTATTTTAAGCAGAATAAGAAATGTACCAAAGGATAAATTTTACATCACGGAATCTAGGCAATGGCCAGGGAATCAAGCTTGATGGCCTTGCACTCACAATCTCCAAACTGCATTATTGCACCACTTCCCGGGGCAAGTTGCTGTCGTTCTGAATTTTGCAGGGGACCCTAGGAGGTAGGACAGTGATACTGCAGCCTCTGAAGGCTGGCTGGCTTTGCCCCTTGCTAGCATCAATTCCATACTGCACTCCATCATGCTCTGCACCTTTTTCCAAACTCACGTCTTATATGAGGTGCACTGGAGAGGCCCAGGTCACGAGCCCATACCCTAGATCTGAGTGAAGTTGGAAAAGCAATTTCTAGCTTCTCCTTGGGGGAGGTAAAGACTCTCCAATATAGGGGGTGTGTTCAAAAGTTCCTGGACAGCCATGGAAGTGTAACAAAATGTCCTCCCATCCTCTACCACCTATCATATTCATGCTAATTCTTGCCTCAGTGCCTCATATTATTGTATGCCAACAAAAGGCCCCACACCCTGGGTGCAGCTGTATAAATGTGGTTCCTCTTCTGAGAGTACTTGCTCTACATGAAGCACCTAAACTACTCAGTACCTCCTTGTTTCTAAATTCCTTTAGTGCTCATTAGTGGTATCATTCAATGAGCCATTGATTTTGCCTTTTTAATGATGTTTGTGATTTTGCTAAAATAGTATGAAATTCCATTTTATCGGTGGCCATGTGTTTAATTATTTGGGTTTCTCTCTTCATTAAAATTTTAGAGATCCTTGGGAGAGGATAATAATCTTTTCCTTTTCATAGGAACTAGTATATTGCTATGAATATGAGAAGTGTAAAATAAATGCTTGTCTTTTGATTGTGTTCTATGGTTTGAGTCTTGAGGGACAGAGATCATGATCAACTCTTTTTTAAAAAAATATATTCACGTACATTCTACTGTCCAAATCATGACACAAGCAATTCACACAATTTCTATTCCTAGTTATCCATTAGTATACTTGTTAGTTGTTAACACATTTTTGAGTTTTCTTTCCCTCCCACTCCAACTTTGTCTTAGCCTAAATAGAGGGCAAAAGCTGTAAAATAATATGGTATTTATAAAAAGTCCAAAGGGAGATGAAACTTGGGTAATAAGATGTTTAACCTTTTTGAATCCAAATTTAGGAATATAACCAACAAGTCCTTTTTGGGGGGAGGATTTTTGCTGAGTTAGAAACATGAAGTTGGGTATAAGTAGGCTTTGTCAAAGAACTTTTATAGTAGGAATATGTCAGTAGCTCTTTTGGGGATTCCTAAAATATAGTCTGGGGAATAAATAACCAACTGGCCAACAAACTTCTAAGATGCTTGAGCCCATAGGGCATAGAAAGAAGGTAAATGAATGCTAGACTCATGTTTGTGTTTACTACTCACTTGTTATGTGTCACCAACTGATGTGGGTGTGCTGGTAAACATTAGTGTTTGAAAAACATGGAGGGAAGGTGAGGGAGCATGTCAAGCCTGGTACAAGCCTCCATGACAAGTCCATGTCAAGAACCCATACTTGCACTCCTAGAATACAGTTGAGGTGCTCAGGAAAAATGCTAATAAACTATATGGAAATCTTGGCAGAATACATATAGGACCACAGACTTAGCATCTAAATCTGGGAAGAACAGTCATATCCCAGCTTAAAGAGAGAAAACAAAGTAGCCAGTTATTTGTTTTGATTAATAAGGGATAGATATCTAAAAGCCATCATGATTTTTGTTACCTAGGCAGCATGGAGATCCATGAGATCCAGGATGCAGGTGTGGAAAGTGGAATCAACCAGAAGTCCAGTGTTCTCGCATATGTGGAATTTAAGAAACAAACCAGATGAACACAGGGGAAGGGAAGGAAAAGTAAAGTAAGATAAAAACAGAGAGGGAGGCAAACCATAAGAGACTCTTAAATACAGAGAACAAACTGAGGGTTACTGGAAGAGAGGTGGGCAGAAGATGGACTAAAATGGGTGATGGGCATTAAGGAGGGCACTTGTTGGGATGAGTGCTGGGTGTGATAGATGAATGATGAATCACTAAATTCTACTCCTGAAACCATTATTACACATTGTTAACTAACTGGAATTTAAATGAAAAAAAAAAAGAAGTCTAGTGTTCTCCAGGGTTTACTGTCAGGAAAGGGGTGTGTGTGTGTGTGTGTGTGTGTGTGTGTGTGTACATATACATATGTGAATATACATATTTATTCAGACTCTAGCATAAAATGAGGCTTTCTGACCTGTCTTATCAACATATATTAAGCACTTATTAGCTGTAAAAGAGTTGTCTAAGTGATTTAAAGAAGAGAGGCTATCTTTCCACAGTGGGAAGAGCAATATACATTACTGTGATTAAAACTCCATTGTGGATGGGGGGGAAACCATGAACTTTCCCCCTGAGATTGGGAATATGACAGGGATGTCCACTCTCACCACTGTTGTTTAACGTAGTGTTGGAAGTCCTAGCATCAGCAATCAGACAACAAAATGAAATAAAAGGCATCAAAACTGGCAAAGAAGAAATCAAATGTTCACTTTTTGCAGATGACATGATACGCTACATAGAAAACCTGAAAGACTCCATCCAAAGACTGATAGAACTGATCCATGAATTCAGCAAAGTTGCAGGGTACACAATCAATGTACAGAAATTTTGTACACCAATAATGAAGCAACAGAAAGAGAATTAAAGAAACTGATCCCACTTACAATTGCACCAAGAACCATAAAATACCTAGGAATAAACCTAACCAAAGATGTAAAAGATCTGAACGCTGAAAATTATAGGAAGTTTATGAAGGCAATTGAAGAAGACACAAAGAAATGGAAAAACATTCCATGCTCGTGGATTGGAAGAATAATTATTGTTAAAATGTCAATACTACCTAAAGCAATCTACACATTCAATGCAACCCCAATCAAAATTGTACCAGCATTCTTCTCAAAGCTAGAACAAACAATCCTAAAATTTTTAAGGGACCACAAAAGATCCCAAATAGCCAAAGTAATATTGAAGGAGACAACCAAAGTGGGACGCATCACAATCCCAGACTTTAGCCTCTACTACAAAGCTGTAATCATCAAGACAGTATGGTACTGGCACAAAAACCAACACATAGACCAATGGAATGGAATAGAGAACCAAGAATTGGACCCACAAATGTATGGCCAACTAATCGTTGACAAGGCAGGAAAGAGTTTCCAATAGAAAAAAGACAGTCTCTTTAGCAAATGATGCTGGGAGAACTGGACAGCAACATGCAGAAGAATGAAAGTAGACCACTTTCTTACACCACACACAAAAAATAAACTCAAAATGGATGAAAGACCTAAATGTGAGACAGGTAACCATCAACACCCTAGAGGAGAAAGCAGGCAACAACCTCTTTGACCTCAGCTGCAGCAATTTCTTGCTCAATACATCTCCAAAGGCAAGGGAACTAAAAGCAAAAATGAACTATTGGGACCTCATCAAGATAAAGATTTTCTGCACTGCAAAAGAAACAATCAACAAAACTAAAAGGCAACTGACAGAATGGGAAAAGATATTTGCAAATGATGTATCAGGTAAAGGGCTAGTATCCAAAATCTATAAAGAACTCACCAAACTCCACATCCCAAAAACAAATAATCCAGTGAAGAAATAGGCAGAAGACCTGAATAGACACTTCTCCAAAGAAGACATCCAGATGGCAACAGACACATGAAACGATGCTCAACGTCACTCACCATCAGGGAAATACAAATCAAAGCCACATTGAGATTCGACCTCACATTGGTCAGAATGGCTAAACTGAACAAATCAGGAAACTATAGATGCTGGTGAGGATGTGGAGAAACAGGAAGCCTCTTGCACTGTTGGTGGGAATGCAAACTGGTGCAGCCACTCTGGAAAACAGTGTGGAGTTTCCTCAAAAAATTAAAAATAGAACTGCCTTACAACCCAGCAACAGCACTACTAGGAATTTATCGAAGGGATACAGGAGTGCTGATTCATAGAGGTACATGCACCCCAATGTTTATAGCAGCACTTTCAACAATAGCCAAATTATGGAAAGAGCCCAAATTTCCATCAACTGATGAATGGATGAAGAAGATGCGGTTTATATATACAATGGAATACAACTTGGCTATGAAAAAGAATGAAATCATGCCATTTGCAGCAACGTGTATGGAACTGGAAGATATTATGCTGAGTGAAATAAGTCAGTCAGAGAAAGACAGATATCATATGTTTTCACTCATATGTGGATCTTGAGAAACTTAACTGAAGACCATGGAGGAAGAGAAGGGGAAAAAATGGTTATAAACAGAGAGGGAGGGAGGCAAACCACAAGAGATTCTTAAATACAGAGAACAAACTGAGGGTGGATGGGGGCCTGGGGGAGAGGGCAAAATGGGTGTTGGGCATTGAGGAGGACACTTGTTGGGATGACCACTGGGTTGTATGTTATCCAATTTGACAATAAATTATATTAAAAAAAAAAAAAAGCTCCACTGTGGAAGTGACTGTTCTCTGCTGTATTCTCATCACTCAAAACAGCTCGGTGCTCCAATAAATAAGCACTAAGTAAACGAATAAATTATTTCTTGAATAGGTTCATCAGTTCCTCTGATGTGAGTGATGTTTACCTTAAAATAGGCAAGTCAGACAGTGAAGACCTAAACTTAGTTAGTGTATGTAATTCTTACAGAAGCAGGAGGCTTTGAGACTGGGCAGGTGTGAAGAATATATGACAATAGGAGACTCTCATAGATGCTGTTTGCCAAGCTGGAGGATGGCAAGCAAAAACAGAGTGAGCGGAAGAAAAACTGTAAAGATCCCACGAAGTAAAACTTCATATGACTCAGTGTAATTCTGGAATTCCAAGTGATAACAGGCAGAACATCTTTACTTGCATCAGTTAGAAGTATAGCTATATATGAATAATGGCAATGGGCAGAGTATGATTTTAATTTGTAGAGTCACGAATAGCTCTGGGCTCTGCAAATAAGGCTACAGCTGCCAACTACAGAACAGCCTTTATGTGTGTATAGTGTGGAAAGAACAGTTGGTCAGGCAAAGGTTTTTTCAGCCACACCTGTTCACGCAGATAGCAATCGCCAGCACTGGTATCTCTGCATGTAAAGATAAATATATATTTTATATATCTATGTCTATAACCATATACATACCTTGCAAACTAAGTGGAAGTTAGGTTGGTTGATTTTGCTCTTTTAGAATACAATCCATCTTAGACCCTGGGTAGAAACTGGTAAATCTAACATCATGTAGAGGGATCTTTTTATTGAGATGATTCTTTCAGAGTCATTTATTGTGGGCTCACTTATGAGTACAATACCAGAAGAACCTTGTTATGAATGACTCATTAATTTTATCAAGTCAGTTATATCATGGGTCAAATCACACCTCCTGAAGTAAAACATCCACATGTAATAAAGGCTGAAACAACGCAATTGGCCTATTAACCATTCACTCACTCACTTAACAAACACATATCCAGTACCTCCTAAACTGGAAGGATTATAGGTCATATAAAGATGAATAATTCATAAACTTTGTCCATAATATCCTAAGAAAACTAGTTTGATTTTGTGAGATTGGTACGTTAAAAGAATTCTTACAAGGTTCTGTGGCAATATTAATATCTATTATGTGAGGGGCGCCTGGGTGGCGCGGTCGGTTGAGCGTCCGACTTCAGCCAGGTCACAATCTCGCAGTCTGTGAGTTCGAGCCCCACGTCAGGCTCTGGGCTGATGGCTCGGAGCCTGGAGCCTGTTTCCGATTCTGTGTCTCCCTCTCTCTCTGCCCCTCCCCCGTTCATGCTCTGTCTCTCTCTGTCCCAAAAATAAATAAATGTTGAAAAAAAAAAGTTTAAAAAAAATATCTATTATGTGATATGTTCATCCTAGATTTTTTGGGAAAGGTCCACGACATCCTTCTCAAAATAGTTTTTAGAATATCTATTGCCTTAAAAAAATTTTTTTTAATGTTCATTTATTTCTGAGAGAAAGAGTGTGAGTGGGGGAGTGGCAGAGAGAGAGAGAGAAAGACAGAATCCGAAGCAGGCTCCAGGCTCTGAGCTCTCAGCACAGAGCCCAACACAGGGCTTAAAGCCATGAACAGTGAGATCATGACCTAAATCGAAGTTGGACGCTTACCTGACTGAGCCACCCAGGTGCCCTTCTATTGCCTTTTAAACAAAAATAAAGTAAAAGGTCAGTAATATGCATCAATGTGCTATTTGGATGAAAAACCTGATTATGTGTCTTCATTATAATTATGAAGTTTAAAATCGTTTAGCTATAGGGTAAAAACTTGTTAGAGCTGCTTGTCCCTTAACTCAAACTTAATCCAGGCTATTAACTATTTAACTAAAATTTAAGATACTTAATTGTCATGATTTAGAATATGTCTATGCATTCTACAATGTGCGTAAGTGGAATATGTTTTTCTGGTTAAAGTCATAGAGGAGGTAATGTTTGCCCAATGTGAGATTCTCTTCCTTTACCATAGATTAAATTTACAAATTATTTAAAATAAGTTAAATGGTGTCTTATTCATCTCTAGTAGATGGTAATGTCAGTTATCTGTTGCTGCCTAACAAATCATCCCCAAACTTTGTGACTTAAAATAATAATCATTTTATTTGCTCACATTTTTCTAGGTAGGCTGGGAGGTTCTTTGATTCTGAGCCAGCTTTGTTAATCTCTACAGTAAATGGGCAGTTTATCTGAAGCTAAATGATCTGGGATCATTTCACTTTCATGTCTGTTAGCTGGAAGATTGGTTAGACTAGAGCCTTTCAGCTGGGATGGCTCATTTTTGTCCACAGGGTCTCTCATCTTCCAGTAGGCTAACCTGGGCTTCTTCACATGGTGGTGGAAAATTTCCCTGATGCAAGAGAGAGCAAGTCCCAAGGAACAAGTCCTTTTCAAGTCTTTGCCCACATTCATGTTTGCTGATGGCTTTTTGACCAAACCAAGTAAAAAACCCCAAGCCACAAACAGCCCAGGATTCAAGGAGTGGAGTAAAGATTCTCCCCCTTGTTGGGAGGAACAAACAAGTCATGTTGTGTAGGGGTGTTCTTATAGGAATGGGGGGAATTTTTAGTGATTTATTTGTAATCTACTGTACAGTGTTCTACAATAAGTTTTATTCTTCTCTGTGAATTAATGCCAATGAGCATAACATTGTGTAGATGTTAGATTATTTGTAGATTGATTCAGGTTCTTATCTAGGAGGTGTTTTTTGTTTGTTTGTTTTGTTTTGTTTTGTTTATTGTTTTGAGAGAGAGAAAGAGAGTAGAAGATCACCTATGCATGAGCAGGGGAGGGGCAGAGGGAGAGAGAGGATCCCAAGCAGGGCTCGAACTCAAGAACCCTGAGATTATGACCTGAACTAAGATCGAGTCAGATATTTAACTGGCTGAGCTACCCAGGCACCCCTATGAGGTGTTTTTAAAAAGTAACATTTACTTATAATTAGAGATTAAGAAACATACTTCATTAAGAAAAAAATATAAACATTTAAAAATTATTTGAGTAGAATAATCAGGGCAAGTTGGTTAGGATAAAGAAAAGCTGAACCCTGCCTTAGCTCTAAGGTAAAGCCTTTTCAGCCCCACTAAGTAGAACATAATTTTTAATTGGTATAATGTGTATAGGTCTCTGTTGTTCTTTCTTTGCTTATTCTCTTTGCTCTACTCTAAATGATCTCTACTTTCATCTACACACCATCACCTATATTATAATAATTCCCAATCTATATCTTCAACTTTGACCTGTCTTTTGAGTAACAGAGGTATTTAATTAATTGACTCCTTGATTATCTTTAGAGGGCTTTCCCCAGGGGTATTCCAAACTCAACGTGTCCAAATCTGATTTCATTGTCATCTGTCCAAACATTTTTCTCCTACTGCAGTCTCTAACTTAGTGAATGGCAATGTCAAAATTTATTCCATGTCCAAACTAGAGAGTGGAGAATTAGCTGAGGCTCTTCCTTCCCTCCCATCATTGCCTCCTTTTCATCTATCACCAGGTAAGTGGGTTTTGCCCCTTTGATATTTCTGGATTTCAGTTCCTTTGGTTCCACTGCATCTGTCCCAATCAGAGTCCTCAGCTCATCTCTCTGCTTTCAACTTTTTTGCAAATGCCTCCAATCCATTGAATTGCTAGAAAATTCAAACAAGGTAGGGATGTAAATTTAATGTAAATGATTATGTTTTCAAAACCCAATATCTATAGAAACTGTTTTAAAATGTGAATTTCATCATGTCATTCCAAAGCTTCCATCAAAAAAAAATCCCCATAACTTTCAGGATATGATCCACTTCCTTATCTTGGCTTACTAATCTCTCCAGGATCTGACCCCTGTGCTCCATCAGAGGAAACTGCGGAGATGCTTTATAACATCTCTCACTTCTCTGTCCAAACGGATCCCCCGTCTTTATTATCCTTCCTGATCCCTTTCCTTCTCCACCTGATTAACTCTTGCTCATTCTTTAAGAACTCAAAGTCTGTCTTCCTTGGGAAGTATTCATAAGTTAACCCCAGGCTTAGGTGGGTGGTTCATTGCTTTCCCTTATGTGGTACATACTATCATAAGTCACATCTCATAGTTTTTAACTGGTAATTTACTTGGATCATCTTGAGATTGAATGAATTGGTTAAATGAATGAGTCAATTAATGAAGGATGTGAGGAGAGTATAATTAGATTAGAGTTGTCCACCTGCCCTGGCTATATTTCCACCCCACACACATGGTAGAACTATTTATTATTCAGAAGTAAATTATGTAAGCCTGGGTGTTGGAAGGAATGCACATGGAGTTTAAGTCAAGATTGAGCTGAGTGTAAGAATGAAGGTCAGTTTGAGAATGGGAACAGCTCTGGTTCTGAAATTTTGAGGCCATTTATCAGTTATTTTATAATTGAAAAAGGAGCTCTGTTAGGCATTTGTCTCATCACAATTGAGGGGATTTATTTTCTTTATTATTGGTGGCTAACTCTTACTGTCTGGTGGGATTCTTTCTAAACTTTAATCCTCTTCTAGCCTGATACCACTGAGTATTTTCCTAGAAAATTTAAACTAATTTTAATATTTTCCTAAGTGAGGTAAATTAGGAATGTAAATTTAATGTAAATAATTATGTTTTTCAAAACACAATTTAAATCATTTTGGGATATCTGCTGTTTTTGATTATTCAGGTCAATGCTTCTAGCATCTAACCATGGGTAATGGAGTTGTAGATGATTAGTAAATTGAACCTGATTCTCTGCATTTATAAGCAGCTGGGTGGTAGCAATAGACTTTCCTGCACTCTCATTTTGGAATATTCTGCTTTGAAAGAGAGATTATCTTCTATAAATGGAGTTCTTTTCATTTGCATCTTTATAATACATCAAGAGTAGTGTTAAGAAGACATTTCTATCATCAATGTATGTATATGTATAAAAGTGGTCTTATATTACTTTAAGAATATCCACTCAGTGAAAAGAAGAGTTATATCATTAACTTTTTGTTACACTGTCTTTCTTCCCTAAATACAACAGATTCCTAGTCAACATCCTCATTCTTCCCAGCAGCCCATTTCTCAACTATTCACCTTGAACTACTGACTGCTCCATTTTTTACTTTATGTTGAGGAAATTATTTTTCCTTCTGTGTTATAAGAAAAGAAAGCTATTAGAACAAACACTTTTAACTTCCTGACATGAGATTGATTACTTGTTAGGAACTATATTCTTTCTTGTCTTCTTTTTCCTCTCACAAAGTAGGAGGAGTCCATTCTCTAAAGCCTAACCTGGAAACTTTGTCTAGAATCTGTTTTTCTCCAGACCTCAGTGTCTCCCCATTAAAATTTGAACATACTCAAGACTGTCCCATCTTGTAACCTCACATGCCAGTCCACTTTTTGCATTAACTCTCTCTTTTGCTTTTGAGCCAAGTTTCTTGAAAGGGTTGTATATATTCATTTACTTTGTCCTGACTTACTTCTTTTTTTTTTTTAATTTTTTTCAACGTTTTTTATTTTATTTTTGGGACAGAGAGAGACAGAGCATGAACGGGGGAGGGGCAGAGAGAGAGGGAGACACAGAATCGGAAACAGGCTCCAGGCTCTGAGCCATCAGCCCAGAGCCCGACGCGGGGCTCGAACTCCCGGACCACGAGATCGTGACCTGGCCGAAGTCGGACGCCCAACCGACTGCGCCACCCAGGCGCCCCCTGACTTACTTTTTATTTAGTCTACAACTCATTTCGTTATGAATTCTGACCCATCTCTCTACTTAAACTTGTCAAGGCCTTGTCAAAGTTTTACCAATATCCTTGGTCTCTAAAGCCAATGGACATTTTGAAGTTTTTATTTTATTGTCTTGAACGTTTAATACTGCTAACCATCCCTGTCAACAGAATAAGATTATCCAACAAATAGACTAAGCACATGCTTGCGGCTCTTGCAAATTAAGGAAAAATTGAAGAAAATTAGCTTTGTTGAATTTACCTAAATTCTTCCATTGGAAGTTTATAAAGAAACTATTTTAATTTAAACATATGTGTTGGTTTCATGCTTTAAATGTTTATTTATTTATTTTTATTTTGAGAGAGAGAGAAAGAGAGAGAGAGAATCCCAAGCAGGTCCATGCTGTCAGTGCAGAGCCTGACGTGGGGCCTGATCTCACAAACCATGAGATCATGACCTGAGCTGATATCAAGAATTGGACACTTAACCCACTGGTGCCCCAGCAGGGACTTTAAATGTTGGTGTTCTTTGGGGTTTTCTTTTTCTTTTGACCTGTCTTCTTTTCTCACTGTAACCTCACTCACTGGATGAGCCTATCCACATCTCAGCTTCAGTTTATCTTTCTGGAATAGGATGATGCCTCCTGAAAGCACATCTTTGTGTTAGACCTCTTTCCTGAGTTGTTAGTATACTAATTATCTATTGGAAGTCACTGCTCAGGTACGTATCTGGGAGATGACTTAAGTTCAGTGTGCTCTCAAATGATCTCAGTGTGTTTCTCCACAACTCTCTCCTTTCTCCTCAGTGCTCATTTTGGTGAATGGCACTACAGTCCAAACCAGAAAGCTGGGATTCTGACATAAGCCCTCCCAGTCCTTCATGGTTACAACCAATCAATCAGCAAATCCTAGGATTCTGCTGCCTATTATGCCTTGATGATGCTTACTTTTCTCCACAGCCACTAACACACCATTTCAGGCCACCATCATTTCCCTTCCTAATTACTATGATAATCTTCTAATTGATATCCCTCCAGTCTAGTTTCCAATTAGAACCAAAGTGATTTTTTTTTGTAAACAACATCATACTGTTTCTCTCCTATTTAAAGTCATTACTTTTAAGATGACTTAAAAATCCTTCATGGGTATATCCAGACAATGGAACATCATTTAACACTCAAAAGAAATGTGCTAACAAGGCATGAAAAGATATGGAAGAAACTTTCACTTTCAGCATATTACTAAGTGAAAGAAGACAATCTGAGAAGGCTACATACTGTATGGTTCCAACAGCATGACATTCTGAAAAAGGTGAAACTATGGAGACAGTAAAAAGATAGGTGGTTGCCAGGGGTTAAGGGGGAGGGGAGAATAAATAGGTAGAGTGCAGAGGATTTTTAGGGTAGTGAAACTACCCTGTATGTTACTATAATGGTGTGTGCATGTGATTATACATGTGTTAAAACCCATATGATGTACAACACCAGGAGTGAAACTTAAGGTAAACTATGGGATGTTGATAGTGGCAGAGGCTGTGGTATGTGAAGACAGGGGTATATGGGGACTTTCTGTACTTTGTGCTCAATTTTGTTGTGAATCCAAAATTGCTTTCAAAAATAAAATCTATTAAAAAAATCCAACCCTCCATGGTGTAACTTCTCTATCCCTCTTTAAAATAATCTCTTCTCCATTCTGCCCTTGCCGTATTTTTTTGTTTTTGTATGGAACTTCTTTGTTTCTTTGCATTAGCCTTATTCTTGTTGATCTCTGAATTTTTGCCCATTTCTTCTTACTTTTCGTCTTTGCTTGCTGTCTGCTTGTCATCTTTGATCATTTATCATACTACATTGTTACCATGGTTTCATTTTTCTGTCTTCTTTGGCCAGATTCTACATTCTGAGTCCATCTCGCTCACTGTAGTATCTTTAGTGTGGGGCATACAAAACACTGAATAAATGAAAGGGTGGCATAAGGTTTGGAACAATTTTCTTCCATTCTTATCTAGACCTACCCTGGTTTTGTTTTCAACTGCTCTAAGCTCTTGGTAAGAAAGTACTCTAAAAAAAATTACCAGCCTACATTGCCAGATTTAATAAAGACAACAAAAAGTACAGGACACTCAGATAAATTTGACTTTCAAGCAGACAATGGATCATATTTTACTATAAGTATGTCCCCAGGTATGTAATATTTTTATAATATTTGATTTAATATTTATATAATATTTGGCGTCATTTATATTAAAATCTATTCATTGTCTGGAATTCAAATTTAACTGAGCTTCCTGTATTTTATCTGGCAACACTACTCAGGCCCCAAGAACTGTTTCCTGGTTACTGGAATCATTTGTTTAAACACAGATAATAGAATTGGGTAACTGCCTCCATTTTGAGCTTTCCACAGTAAATTTCTGCTGAGGATTCCCCTTTTCTTTTGCAAATTTTCATTATTCAGTACTTGCAGCAGAGCATTTCCATCTCTACCCATGGAGAAAGTTTTTGCCATTTACTAGGAGGAAAAGGTTTTGCCTTTGAGCTATTGTCTTTTGAAATGGTGTTATTCACATATAATTCATACACCATACAATTCACCCACTTACAGTAATGGTATACAGTTTAAAGTGCATGACTCAGTATATGCAGAATTGTGCAACTGTCATCACAACCTAACTTCAGAACATTTTCATCACTGCAAAAAGGAAGCTGGTACCTATAAGCAGTCACGCCCATTTGTCACCTACCCTCAACCCTAGGTAACCACTAATCTACTTTCTCTCTCTATGGATTTGGACATTCCATTTAAATGGGATCATGTACTACATGGCCTTTTGTGACTGGCTTCTTGCCCTTAGCAAAATATTTTTAGGGTTCACCCATGTTGTAGCATGTATCATACTTCATTCCTTTTTTCTTTGCTAAAAATTATGGCACTGTGTAGGTACTCCATATTATATTTGTACATTCACCATTGATGGACATGTGGATTGTTTCCACTGACTTTTGTAAAGGTAACATTCTAAAATAGATTTTTGTCAATTTTATGTTTATTGTCTATGGTCAAGCTTTAGAGAAAAGCAAAGAATATACCCTGCTTGTTTTAGTAGTTATAGGATTTTATTTTGCTTTTGAAATTTCTTTGGATTCATTGATCTATCCTTGTTTTTTATCTAAATCGTTTCTTTCACATGGCAATTGTTTAATATAAAGGTATATTTGATGTTGTGATAAGCAATTTAGATTTTGTCAGGTGGCACAAAATCTGTGGTACAACAGGTCTGTCCAGTGTGGTATTTTCTGTGACTACAGATAATATCTTAGACCAGAGCATCTGGACTTGATTATAGTCTTTGGCACAGATGTGTGAAATTGTGGTGTGAGGCTGGAATTTTTATGTTATATGTTTTTACATAATATATTCTCATCTGATCTGTGGATGACTACACCCAAGATAGAAAATCAAAATATAAAACCAAAACATATCAAGGTAATAAGGATGTTTGAGTCTTAACAGACACAGAAATGTCATTTTAAAAACAAGTAATTTCTTAGAGAATGTGAATACATGAGAGTCAACACTGACCTTTCTACTATACAAGAATATTAATTATGCCATGGTGGGGGGGGGAGGGTTGTCACAAGGCTATGTTTACATTAACCCCAAATAATGGAAGATTTGCAAAATTAAATATCAACCTGCTGTGCTTATGTTGTCAATGCATGACTTCCTTTCTTCCTTCCTTCCCCTCTTCCCGCCTTCCTTCCTTTCTTCCTTCTGTCCTCCCTTCCTTCCCCTCTCCTCCCTTCCTTCCTTTCCCTTCCCTTCCCTTCCCTTCCCTTCCCTTCCCTTCCCTTCCCTTCCCTTCCCTTCCCCTTCCTTCCTTCCTTCCTTCCTTCCTTCCTTCCTTCCTTCCTTCTTTCCTTCCTTCCTTCCTTCCTTCCTTCCTTCCTTCCTTCCTTCTATGATTTCCCTTAAGTCACCTGAGTAGAATAAACAGTTGGAAATTGCTTAAAAGAACCACAATACTTTGGGCATTTAAAAATAAATATTGATGGTTGGGGCATCTGGGTGGCTCAGTCGGTTGAACGAATGACTTTGACTCAGGTCATGATCTTGCGGTTCTTCAGTTTGAGCCTGGGTTGGGCTCTGTGCTGACAGCTCAGAGGAGCCTGAAGCCTGCTTTGGATTCTGTGTCCCCTTCTCTCTCCACCCCACCCCTGCTTGTGCTCTGTCTCTGTCTTTCAAAAATGAATAAACATAAAAAAAATAAATATTGATGAATCCGAGGTACTGATTTTCAAACTCAGGTTTTGTGATGACCTAGGTAATATAGAATTATTTCAAGGGGTGTGAACAAATTTCAGAATAAGATGAATATAAATTAACTTTAGTTTTTACAAGTACCTATCTTAATTGTTGTTTAAAAATAAGATGTGAAACAAAAACTGCTAGGATGTCAACTCTTTATAAAGCTTGAATGGTGTCTTAATCTATTGGAGGTTGTGCATTAAGCAGTCTGAAGCACACTCCTTTTTACACATGTACATATTCAAAGCTGTCTTTTTAAATATTCCTAAAGTTGATACTCAGAGACTAAAATCCAAGAAATAAAATAGATCACTCTGGTCCACTAAACTGCATATTTGCTATTTGACTTTCATTCAGGACTTAATGAGTGTTCATTGTCTGGAATTTTATATGTGATCCGGAATCTAAGATTCCATCAATTTTCCATCAAGAAAGAAGAAAGATACTAATGAATTTCAATGAATTGGAAGCAATATCCTAACTTCAGAGATGTAAAAGTGAGGAAAAATATACACTGTAGAATTAATGAAAAGTACGAGCACTATTGAAAGTATACAAATATACTCAAAAGGCATACTGCACACTAAAGTATATAAAGCATCGGTCAATTTCATTCAGTTATAAATTAACTAAGCACTTTAAATATGCTTAGTTCTGGGCTAAATCCTGGTCCATAACTGGGCTAGAACCATTTAATTATCTAGAAATTTCTATTTGTTTGTAATCTTCTATGTGTACCACATTATACCAGTTGGAATGGGTGGAGTAGGTAGCTGTCCATGAAATGTGGGTTAAAGTTCTCTGGGAAGGTCTTTATCCCTACTACTTTTTTCTGATGCCAGAAAATTTCCTGTAAGCATTTTCTTCCTTTGGTCTTATGTCCTTTGAACATGTGGGTATTTCTGGAAGGATGTATTGAGTATTTTAATTATTAACTGCCCGGTGTGGAATCATTGGTTACATTTTCCCAATGAGATAGCAACTAGGGCTTTCCTTTCCTTTTTTTTTTTTTTTTCTTTTTACAGCACACTATCATAACTGATGAGGAATCAGAGACCTCCTGTAACTTGTCCAGGACTGCACAGCATGTAGGTAATTTAACTGGGCTTTCAACTGTGCTGTTTACTGGGTCAGACTGTCTTTCATGTACACCTCAAATACACAGAAGGGAAATCTCCAATCTGGCTGACCTTTTGAAAGATAAGAGCCTAAAGATAGAAGTGGAGAACTGGAGGTGTTGCCTGAAAGGATCACCCCTAAGTGGGGACTGAACAGGGGGTTGGCTTGGGCAGTGAGAAGGCAAAGGTTTCTGAAGGGGAAAACGGAAAGGTTCTAGAAGTGGACTGGTTGCTTCCCAGTTCCCCCCGTGCATGCATCAGAATTACTGATTCTTAGAATGGAGCTCATCTATCTTTCACATTTGCTAGGTTTACTTCAATTCAGCATTTTACTGCAGTTCCTCAGGAAGACTAGGACTCACTCAGAAACTCTGGTAAAATTCTTATCTTGACTCTATTGTTGCATTTTTAACTCATATTCAGTGCAAATTTTCTGACCAGTATTTAAGACATTGGATGTTCCTTTCCTCCATTTTTTTCTATGACTGTGATGGGAAGGCAGATGAGAAACTGCCTTAAATATTAGTGTACAGACGTTTGAACATACCCACACTTGTATCTGTATGCAAATCTTTTTTAAAAAATTTAGTGTTTATTTATTTTTGAGAGAGAGAGAGAGAAAGAAAGAGAGAGAGAGAGAGAGAGAGAGAGGGAGAGAGGGAGGCAGAGTGCAAGCAAGGGAGGGCAGAAAGAAAGAGAGGCAGACACAGAATCCAAAGCAGGCTCCAGGCTCTGAGCTGTCAGCACAGAGCCCGATGTGGAGCTGGAACCACAAACTGCGAGATCATAACCGGAGAAGAAGTCAGATGCTTAACTGGCTGAGCCACCCAGGTACCTCTGTATGCGAATCTTAAAGGCAGTTTATAACACTCATGGAAGGATAAGAGATTTTAGTATCATTTTTTCTTAACAAGTATAATATTGTCTCTTTGTCCTTTAATAACACTGAAAAATAAGCCAGAGATTTGATATGAACACAAGGATGTCATGTACTCTTACTTGTGCAGTAGGTGCTTGACATGCATACATGAAACCACTGCAAACCCTCAAGTTTAACCATCAGACTGAACTCACCAGAGTTCCTGGTTGGAAGCCGTAAGCAGAAATAACAGGGCTGTGTTGAATTTATTAATTCATTCCACAAATATTTATAGAGCTCCCACTATATATCACTGTCTATACACTTTGCTGGGAGGTAGATATACAGCAGTGCACTAATCAGACAAATCTTCCCTGAATCTAGTGGAGGAAGGGATGCATACAGTGAGAACAATTATGTGCTTAAGGTCATGAACAGATACAGTAATTTTCACACTCGCTATTCATTCTGCTTCAAAAACTTCTCGCCCCGACGTTCACTAATTTCTATTTACCCTTTATGTCTCCATTTAGATGACTCTTCCTCTGACCCACAAATTCAACGTATCTGCCCTTCTCATCCACTCTCAGGAAACTTTGCATTTTCACTCCTATGTTATTGCTTTCCTTGTAGTTTTTCTCTAGTAGATTATAAACACTGAGACAATAAGACCCATGAACTCTTTGGTCCTATTTATACTTTCAGCAACCTGCACTGTGTTTGGCATGGGATGGGAACTACTGTTTACTCAGTGAATAAATGATCTAATGAAATGTCTTCTCACACATCAGTCACTTACAAAGTATAATTCAAATCCATATTTCTTCTTGTTACAGATTAGTTGATAGTTATTTAGGAAGAACCTACCAAGGATGTGAGATCCCAGTTTACCAACTGTCTAATGCATTGAGTTTCTGGTCAATGTGTCAATGTTGTACAGTGGCTGATAAGATTTTAAGATGTTCTTGTCTGGGATGTAGGGAGTGTGTGTATATGTGTGTGTGTTTGAAGAGGTTAACTTTGATTTGCCACATCTTGGTATGTGAATCTCAAAGTATACTTCATATCTCAGCCCCTGCAAATACGCAGTATAAGAGCGCCAAGGAATCACACCACACAAAAGCAGTGATATGGCAAGATAACAGTTGTAGGGATAGCAACATACACTTATTTAGTCTTACTGCGTGCCAGGCGATGTTATAAGCACTTTATCCATACGTACTCATTTAAATATACCCACAACTCTCTGAGGAAATGGAGGCTGAGGGGGGGAGGGTTAAATAATTTGATGACAGAGTGTGTAAATAGTGGAAAGGAATGTGAACTCCAAAGCTTAGCTCTAAAGTTCACGTTCTTCTACATTGTACTCCTACTGTTTGAAAAAAATAATAAAAACCCACAAAAAACAAAAACAAAAACAAAAAACCTCTAGTGATCTCAAAAAAAAAGCAACAACAAAAAACCAAAATAAAAGAATAAAACAGCTCAAGAAGTACCACTTGAATTGGACCTAAACATTCTCTCGATGTATTCAAAACTAATATATTAGAAGCTATCACCGTGCCTATTTTTTTTTTTTTTTTTTTGCCAAGGGAATTAATTGCTTATTAGACAGATGGAAGGGTTCAGTGGAGGGGGAAAGCGCTAAAGTATGTAGCCTGTGTGAGAGAAAGGGCAAGCGTGGCGCGCCGTGATATTCCAAAAATACTTGCAAAAATATGTCAGAAAGATAGCAGGCAGGTGACTAGCATCCCAAAGTCCACATGACTGGGGCCAACATGGGGAACGAAGAGAAGGCAGTGAAAAGAGAGATGACAGGTGAACAAAAACCTTTTATCTTTTAAAAGAAGTCTTGTGCAATGAAACAGAAGAGATGAGTCACAGTGCTGTAATTAGATAGGTAGAACATTGTAAATCACAGATTATTGGTAGAGTAGAAAATTTTAATGACTTAACCAATTAATATCAAATAATATTTTTAAGAAAAATAATTTTTGATAATCACCCTTTTGATGAGTAAGGATTTTGATTTAGGGTAAGGATAAAATATACTACTGAGAACTTCTATAAGAGAATATAGATATTTCTTCTGCTACTGAACGATACATATTTTTCTGAAAAACCTCATGTTTGGCAAAATCATCTCTGAAAAATAACAAAGCCTTAATGGAAAAATAGAATTGGGGCAGGTCATTCCAAACCTGTACAACTTACAACCTGTGCATATCAAAAAATAACAATACTAATTACAAACTCTATTTCAGTTAAAAAGATATGCAATACTCTTTTAAAAAGAGCACTACAGTACATTTTAAATTTCACCCTTGGGGCATAAAAGGTGAATGAATCTGGGTGGAGGTGAATGTAAGGGAGGGCTGAAGCATCTGAATTATGGAAATAAGGAAAGAGAGTTAAGCTGCAGGTTGAAGAACAATTTCAGGCTTTGCAAAAAAGACGATAAAGACCTCCCACCAAGTGCTTCCAAGATAGTGCTTGTTTCACTGGGCATAGTACTGTATCTGTTTGCAGCCTGCTGCAGTTAGCTGTGTTATTGTATTGTGTTCAACTGTTGTTACTCAGTGACACAAAATGTTAAGGGGCTGAGAAAGTTCATGTATGAAATACGATGATTTTTGTGTACAAGCTGCGACATAGTAGAGAATCTATGAATTGTAACTTTCTTTCCTTCCATCCACCCATCCATCTATCATCCATCCATTCATAAGTCTATCATCTGTCTGTCGGTCTGTCAACCTACCTAGTTACCCACTTACCTATCTACATAGCTACAGAGCATGAGAGACTGATGATGTTCTTAACATGAGTCTTTCCCTCTCAGTGCCCAGAAAACTGTGATCCCTCCTGTCACTGTAGCACCTTAGAACTCCCATTTGGATCTTTTGTTGCTTGAAGCTGTTTCTCATACCTGTGACTCTTTGCCTCTATTATTTACTTTGGAGCTCAGAAACCATGTTGGTATTTTTTGATTCAAATAAGTTCAAAATTGATATTCTTGATTCAAAAATTTTAAAATCTCTAATACCTCTGATTACAATAGAATTAGTCACAAAACCCCTCAAAGTTCCTTAAGAATACGGAAAATCTGAAATACATATTTATCTTATGAAATTAAAGTAAACACAGCATTTTCTCTTTTCTATTGAACTAAATTGCTGTTAATGCTTTTCCAGTTCTATTTTTATACCGAATGACTAGGTTATATGAATTTTTATTGCATGCTGCTTCTTTTGCATTGGTAAAAAAAATCATTTTGAGTGAAGAATTACTTCTCTCAATATAGTTTAATTATTTCTGAGGAGTTGGCAGATGAAAAAAAATGACAGGAATATTATTGCTTGTGTTTAGCTTTTAGCATATTTAACATGTGTAGCTAAGATAATTAGAATGAAAAGAATGCTCTTTTTATTTAATGAATTAATGGAAGGGCATCCAGAAGTTGCACTGCAAAAGTTCAGCTGAAGCTGGTTAAACCTTCTTCCATAAATCAACTGAGTTGGTTCAGTAATTTCATAGCCAATAAGATAATAATGTCTTTCTTTGCCTTACTTTTATCTTCTGCATTCAAGTTACATGCACACACTCGTTTGATATACAACTTCACTTTTAAGTTTATATGAAAGATGCAACATAATTTTATTCTAAATATGAACTTGACAATATGGATTCAAATTTGATTCACTGATGTGCAACCTTGCGTGTGATATCCGAAACCAGAAATTGTCAAATGGTATATCAAAAAGGTAAATTAGCATTTTCTCAGTGCAACCTGACATGACAGATGGGTAGGAGGAGCGCTGTTATCTCTGAGAAGAGACTAAATATATTATAATTTGGATGTATACACAGACTGGATAAAGATTTTCATAAAAGAATTTTCAATGCAAAAATCTATTTTCCACACTCATAATAGTTAGTTAAGCCCCCTCCATCACTCACTTCTTTCTACGCTTCTATGAATTGCCTTGCAAAGCATCCATGCATAAAAATTACTTCATAGGATTTATGTTTATTGAGCACATACTAATTCCAACACACAATGCTAGACCCTGTAGAGTGCATTGGTAGGTCATTGCCATGAAAATAATATTAGTAATAGTAATAATAAGAATATTCATACTGATAACTGCTAACAGTGATTGAACATTTATTGTGTGTGTCAGGAACCATGCTAAGTTCTTTACATGTATTCTGACTTTTGTACACAGATATGTACACCAGACAGTCACCTAACAATAAACGACATGTGAGTGATGTGAGTGATATTTGTTTTTCAAGATCAGAAGAGGCCTAACACCTGAAGAGTCACATGGAGAAGGTGGATGAGCTAGGAGCAGAAATGAGCCAGAATTGGGTAGACAGCATGAGGAGATAAGGCATTTGGGGGCAAAGAGATGGGGAGAAGCTCTGTGGGAAAAAACTTAGCGGTGGGAAACTGCAGTCTGCAGGAACAGAATTTATATTAGGAAGGAAGTTATGGTGGCTAAAGGGGGAGGACTAATGTCAAGAATAAGGTTCTTGAGTGCAAAGCTGAGGGGTTTAGATTCAATACTGTGTAGGTCATGGGGACCCACTGAAGTTTTTGGATAAGGGGAGTGATTTAAAAGCAATAAACTGGGAAGATGTATATGGTAACAGGACAAGTGTGTCGAAGTGAGGAAAGGTGGAGTTGGAGCTAAATGAGGAGGCTGTGGTTTGTCTAGAAACTGATGCAAAGTGAGGATGATAGGAAGCTGTACTTGTCAGCTATCAGAGGTGAAGAAAGAGGAATCGGAGAGGAGCCATTTTCTTGGTCTAGATGACTGTCAGGATGAGGACCTATTTATGGGAGGGAGGTGATGAGTCAAATTCTATAGGCATAGCATTGAGATGTCTGGGCACAGGACTGCAGAACATGGTCTGAAATTTATGAGAAGGGCTCAGTTTTGGGAGTCATCAGCTTGGAGCTGAGAGCTAGACTAGAGATAAGGGCAACTTATGTTCTGCAGAGACAGAGAGTAAGAAGGGCGGGAGAATAAAGAGAAAACCAAACAGTGGAGGCGGACTAAAACCCAGACAGAACAAGAGAAAGAATGGTCTGGAAGGGAGGACCAAAACAAAGAGCACGCGCTATGGGAAGGGGGGGCAGAAGAGAAGACCAGGAAGGAAGATGTCTTTGATACTATGTGATGTTGCAAGAGCACATAGAGAAAAGGGGCTGCATGCAGATCAGTGTATTGTCCTTACAAAGTCACTCGACACCTGAGAGTACAGCTTTAGAAAACAGGTAGATTAAGACCTTAATTTAGACTACATTTTTACTGATCACAATAAGTTACTTGATGCCATCAGTTGCCTACATTCTGCTCGTTTCTAGGTAGGCTAGGTTGTCAAGAAAAGATATCACGTACGTCTTCAGGCTTTCAACAATGATAGGCACCATAGATAAAGAAGCAGGGCAGGGCACTGTTGGGGATTCATTGTATTCCCAGATTAGAGAAACAATAATGTGAGAGGCTTAGAGTTATTTAATCACCTGCTTAAAACTATTCTTCCTAAGGGAGACAGAGAGTAAGTGAAGTCTGCTCTCAAACCATATATTCAGTTTTTGAGGAAAGTCTTCCTGTCCAAGAGGCCTTTAGCTTTTGTTTCTGTTCTTGAAATGCTTTAAAAGGAAATATGGCTTGTTTATGACTCTGGGGATGTGGATAGATCTAAAAGCATGAAAGTTTTTCTATATACTTATAATTACACTCAATGGTAATTGAAAATTACACTTGAAATTCAAGTGCCAGCATTACCCCAAAAAATCATATTCTGTCAACCCCAGCCAAAAAACACAAAAAAACAAAACAAAAAAAAAACAAAAGAAAAAAAAAAACAAAAGAAAAAAACCAACAAAAAAATAATTCTCCTAGGAGACAGAAGTTAATTTTTGTGATAACTGGTGATGAAACTATAGGCCTGTTCAATACAGTATTCCCAAGTGGCCAAGTGAGACTATTAAATTAAAATTAATTAAAATTAAATAAAGTTGCAAGTTCCATGCCTCAGTCTCACCAGCCACAGTCACATTTTAAATGCTCAATAGCCAATGCAGATGAAAACCTCTCCATCATCTCAGCAAGTTCTGTTAGACAGCACTGGTATAGGCTATAAAACCATCTAAAGCACAGCCTGGTGTCATAACCAGATGTGGAGTGCCATATATAGATAATAATTTCATTTTAAAGAATACAACAATATTTCAAGATGGCATTTGTGTTTGTTAAATCTTGTTACAATGGGACTTATTTGCTACACAGCCTTGGGATAAATTTTCTTTTGTAATAGTGTTGCCCATAGCTATGAGCTGTTTTCCAAATAACTACGAATGGGGGTGAGAGGTAAAGGAAACAGCAGCAGAAGATGTGTGGAGAACCTCAAAGCATTAATTTCTTGGGATGGGGCAGCCATTTCTACCTGAGTTCTTTCCACTGTTCTGCTCTGCATGGATTGTGAAAGCTTCCTGTGAGTGCTGATACTAAGTTTGTATCCATAGGAGCCCATTTACAGAGTAGCTCAATGATGTGATGGTGTCATGAATGTGGAGAAGCAAGACATGGGAGGGGAAGAAGGCGGGACTGGAGATGGGAGAACAGGGCCCCCCCTTCACTGTTGAACAGAGATTTTTCTGTTGGATAGCAAAGGCTGTAGGGGCTCAGAGGGGAACAGAACTGTGACTGGAAGCCACAGGCAGCATCTGTAAATTCTGTACTCCACAGCTGGGTGAGATTGCAGAGTGAGATAACATGGATACAGGTATTTAGCAAGTTGCACATCATAGCTTAAATATCACTTGTGGAAGAGGACATGATAAAGGAAAGGAATGGACATTTTGTTAAGTCATTTCATCAATTTAAAAATGCAGCTTTCTGGTGATAAGCTTGTGTGTCAGTCTAGGTTCTCTGGAAAGCAGAAGTAGAAGTGGGGCAGTGGGAGAGACAGTTGATTTGAGAGGTGATCTCAGAAATCTGGAGAGAGGGAGTAAGAAGTATGAGATGGGGAGGAAGAAGACAATATGAGGGTACATTATTATGGACAGCTGCTGTGGGCAAGGGGTCTCTATTCTGCTGGAACCTCCACAGTTCTTCTGAAGGACAAGAAATTGCTATCAGCTGTTTGCCGAGGGTTATTTCAGGGGTCTGAACTCCCTACATTCCAGGCTGCACTTCAGGCTGGCCCAGCAGTATTCCCAGGATCTGGGGCAGAATGCAGAAAGATCCGAGGCACTTTCCTGAGATGGGATGCTGTCAGTGCATCTTGAGTCTGAGACACATGAATCTGTCCATCCCATCTGTGGTTGAAATCAGAGGGGCCTAGGGGATGAGATGCCAAGCACCAGAGGTATCTTCTAGTTTACTTAGAATAATCATTATGTACCACTGTGCTATGACAAAGCATATGCTTTTTCTTATCTAGCCATACAGTTCCCCATGAAGTGGATCTTATGCGCCTGCATCTCATAGAAGAAGATATGGAGGTTAGAGAGGTTAAGTAACTTGCTCAAGAAACAATATATCAAAAGACTAAGGTCACAAATGGCTGACACAGGATTCTTACCCTGGCCTTTGTGGCCCATGCACCTAGTTCCACTATTCTTCATGCTTCCATAATGGCTCTAAATTTGGCCTTCCATCTTGCTATTTTTTGGAATATCTCTCCTCACATCCCCCCACTCCCCAATTGCTCTTTATAGTGTAGTGTTTCTGCAAGTTTTGGCAAATACATACATCCCTGTGGACAATGATCACCACCATAGTCGCTATATAAAATCTATCACCCTCAAAATTCCCCCATGGCCCTTTGCAGTAAGCCTCTCTTCCCTCTTTCCAGCTTCTGGCAACCACTGAATTCTTTTGTTTCCCTATCGTTCTGACTTTGCAAGAATGCCATATAAATGGAATCATACCATTTATAGCCGTTTAAGTCTGGCTTCTTTTGCTTAACATAATGCATTTGAGAATCAAATTGTGGTATCAGGAGTTCATTCCTGTCTATAACTGAGTAGGATTCCATTGTATGGCTGCACCATTGTTTATCCATTCTCTAGCTAAGGGACATTTGGGTTGTTTCCAGTGTTTGTGGTGATTACAGGGAAGCTGCTATAAGCATTTGCATAGAGCTATTTGTATGAACAAAGGTTTTCATTTCACTTGGGTAAATACCTAGGAGTCAGATTACTGACTCTTATTATAAGTGTATGTTTAACTTTTTAAGAAATTGCCAAGCTGTTTTAGATACTGACTTTACTACTTTGCGTTCCCACCGTTATTTCCTCCATGTTCTCACCAGAACTTGATACTAAAAAAAATACTTTTTAGCCATCCTAATAGGTATTTAGTGTTTTATCATTGTAGCTTTAATGCATTTCCCTAGTCATAAATGATGCTGAACATCTTTTCATGTATTTACTTGAATCTGTATATCTTCCTTGGTGAGATATCTGTTTAAATCTTTTGCCCATTTGTTTTATTGGGTTATTTGCTTTCTTATTATTGAAATTTGAGACGTCTTTTTATATTAGGCATATACAGGTTTTTGGTTTTGTAATAATTTTTTTAATGTTTATTTATTTTTGAGAGAGACTGAGCACGAACAGGGGAGGGGCAGAGAGAGAGAGAGGGAGACATAGAATCTGAAGAAGGCTCCAGGCTCTGAGCTGTCAGCACAGAGCCTGAAGTGGGGCTCGAACTCACGAACCATGAGATCATGACCTGAACCTAAGTTGGATGCTCAACAAACTGAGCCACCCAGGTGTCACACAGTTTTTTTTTTTTTTTTTCAAATCAGATATGTGTATTATGAACATATCTTTTCAGGACATGGCCAAGCTTTTCATTCTCTTAAAGTGGTTCTTAATTTTATGGAGTCCAATTTGTCATTTTTCTTTTATGGTTTGTGCTTTTGGTGTCATGCCTAAAAATCTTTGACTAACCCCAGGTCACAAAGATTTTCTTCTAAAACGTTTATGATTTTAGGTTTTACTGGAAGATATATGATCCATTTTGAGTTAATTTTTGTATGAAGTGCAAGGTGTATATCAAGATAACAAAAAAGAAAATGGATAGCTAATTGTTCCAGCCCATTTGTTGAAAATATCCTTTCACCATTGGATAGCTTTTACGCCTTTTTCAAAAATCAATTGACCATATACGCGTGGGTCTGTTTCTGTACTTTCTACCGTGTTCCATTGACTACATGCTTATTGTTTCTCCAGTACATTGTCTTAATTACTATAGTTTTATAAAAACTCTGGAAATAATGTACTGTTATCCTTTCAACTCTGTTCTTTTGTAAAAAAAATTGTTATTGTTATGTTTCCATATACATTTTAGAATCAGCTTAAGGATTTCCAAAGAACAATCTTGCTGGACTTTAACTAGAATTCTATTGACTCTATAGCATATTTTGGGGGAAGACTGACATTGTAACAACATTCCCCTTGTTTTATCACTTGTAGTCATCACATAGAGGGACTGAACATAAGCAATATAATGAAAGGAAGACATGTTTTTAAAGTGTGCCAGCATAGTTGGAAAATTGCAAACACTTGTTTCCCAGGTTTGCATATAAGTATCAACCAAAGTAATACAACCTTGTGTTGTTGCCTAGGAGGAGGAAATAGTGTCTGTTGGTCTGGGGAAAACAATGATATTTGAGTTTTGCTGTTCCTCCCTCAAACTTTGATAGTTTCCCCTATGTGATCAAATATCTGTACCTGCCAAATATAAATTCTATATCATTTGTAGGTCTTTATGGAATACAGTAAGTTGTTAAAAAAAGTCATTACTTCTTAAAATATGTTTCCAGAGTGAAATACTCCCTATTGCTAAAATCAAAAATTGGGATACTTACAGGAAAAAATGTAGTTTATTATTATTTTTAAAAATGTAGGACAGGTAGAGGTGCCTGGGTGACTCAGTCGGTTAAGTGTGGGACTCTTAGTTTTGGCTCAGGTCATGATCTCATGGTTCATGAGTTCGAACCCTGTGCTGGGCTCTATGCTGTCAGAGTGGAGCCTGCTTGAGATTCTCTCTTTCCTTCTCTCTCTCCCCTCTCCCCAACTCATCCTGTCTTTCTCTCAAATAAATAAATAAACGTAAAAAAATGTAGAACAGGCAAATAGATGATCTTTAGTGCAGGTCTCTGGCATGGAATATTTCAGAATTTCTTGACTCTGCATGTTTTTCAGTGGTAACTCTGTTGGGATTTTCTAAATGTCTGTGGGTAATTTTTAGTTGATAACTGAAGAAAGCATAAATGTTTCTGATAAAGAAGGAGAGGTGTCTTCAACTTAGATTCTGTCACCTTTACCTCTGGGTGCCAGGCCTCCTTTCTGTTGTTCATGCCCCAAATTCAACTTTCAAAATGTTGTTACTTGCCAGCTCTGTGTTTTAACCTTTCCCCAGCCTATTGCTGGCTCCTTGGCAAGATGTCAGCCCTGTCCAGGCAGGACGTCAGACCAGTCCGGATTCAACTAGCTTGATCGAAGAAACAAGCCAGTGCAAACAGCAAGATCCTCATTAATCTTAATTAACAGTTCCAGAGTTGCACAACAAGGTCATTTTCCCTAAATGAATTATTAGAGATAATATAAGAAGTAGACTTCTCTGAGCAGTATTTTTCAACCCCAGGAGTTGGCAAAAACTGTCCCAGAGAATCTCTTTCTGAGTCAGTTCACTCTCAAAAAGTTGAGGTTGAATATTCCCTGAGAACATTGAAGTCATGGTCTATACCATTTTCAGGGAAAGCTATACAGTGTTATTTCCTCACCTGGAAAAAAAATAATTAGAAAACTCTAAACAGACTACAAAGCCATACTTCCTTATAAATTGAGACTATCCATTGTCTTCCAGAGAACTCTAAAACAATCTTCTCTAGCTGTCCACTTGCTTATCCATTTTATTGACTCTTTTGCTTATTAAAAATTAATCGGGCACATTTTTCATAAATTAGGGCCTGTTTTTTTTCATTTACTTTGTCTTTCACTTACTCGCATGTGATTCTCTTATTCACCCCCAAAGCAACCAATATTGTTTCTATGAAAAGACTTGACTTTATGATGAAATGTACAGAGAATGGTATTTTTCTATGCATTTGAGAGCCTACCTTTATTTAGATACTATCTAAAAATCCAAATAAAATTATTGGTTAAAAAATGCAAAAAATTTACTTGGACACATAAATACAAATGTCAGAGTAGATTGACAGTTTTTCAACCTTCTTGATAAACTCTCAAAGTATCTGTAAATAAATATAAATACGCATGAACACTGTTGGCTTCTCTGGCCGTCTTATGCCCTAGTGAAGAGATAAAAGCACTTAGCTTCAAAGTTTATCTAAGAAACTCTGTTAGATTCAGAGTTACTGTAACAATTCTTGTGAAAAATGAAAACACTGCCAAAAGCAGCTGAAGCCGCTGACCTGGCAGCCTGAATCTGAAAGAGGCCTGCACTAAAAGCTAAAGGGGTTGAACTAAACATATGGTATCGGATTACTATTAATCTGGAGAAACAGACCATCAGCAAATTGAAAAAAGAATCTCTTATTACAGTGATTTGTCAAGGCTTTGAGTTTTCATCCTTGTTCTTCCTTTCTGATTTATCTTCTGGTATCTGCCTTATTGTCATGTAGGGATAATGGTTTTCATAGTGAATAGATTTCCCTTGCAAATGCTTATACACATGTTCTCACCAATGAATTGTCAATTTCAAACTGACATTGACCTATATGCACATATATATATATGTGTGTGTGTGTGTGTGTGTGTGTGTGTATCTATACTGGTAGATGCTATTATAGCTATATACGTAGGTAGTTTATATATAAAATATGTATATAGTTTAATGCATTAAATATTGAAGATATTATATATATAAAACCAGGTAATATTTAAAAGAATTTAAATTCATGTTTAACTTACTAAATAATTTTCTCAAGGTGACGTAATAGTCTATGCAAACTATAAGAAGATGGTGTCTAGGCTTAGATACAGTTTGGTGATAATGGCTGTTTCATTGTGCAAATTGCTTTACCAATCAATGTATGAGCAGAACAAGTTGATTGTTTTGTCTCTGGCCTTCCAACCTCGCAAGATGCAACTGTTTAAATAAGTTTTTGAGGTATGTAGATAGGTGAAAATATAAGGAGAAAATAACAGTTTCTTACCCCGATTTTGGTATAAGATGTCTGAAAAAGTAGAAAAGAGGTGACATTTTATTAAGAACAAAATAACCTGATGGTTAATGACATTCAAAAAAAAAGTGAAACCAAACCAGCAAATAAATTGGTCTCAACATATTCAAAGATCAATTCAATCAAAGTGAGTTCAATTAGTGACTCTATATGAATAGTTTTACTTACATGTGGTATATTACAACCTGATAATATGTGTGCATTCACTAAACTATCAAAGTACCAATATTTACATATCATAGACCTTGTCATATAACGTTGAAACACACTGTTTTTAGCATGCATCCTCCACCAGTCCCTCAAGAGCAGGAAAAGTATGCTTCCCTCCAGCACGCTGCCAGTGATTAGTTCAGTGTTCAGCAAATTATAGGAAGATCCTGCAGGAGTGGATGGTGAGCAAGGTGATAGGTAGAAGAAACAGTGAATTGTTGGAAGTGACTGAGATAGGACATGTTTCGGATACCAGAAGCTGCTACCTTTAAGAGATTTGGTGATGCCAAAGCCTGCTTTTCTGGGAGGGCATCCATACAAATGCTGAAATGAAGGTCTTTGCCATAACTGTCTATGGCTCTAGTTCCCCTCCCCACTCCCCATTCCTCTAGACTTCCGAATCTCTGAACATATTACGCAAATTTACTTTAAATGTAATTTCCCCTTTATTTTTTAATTTATTCTGCCTTAAACTATGGTCTTTAAAAATGTAAAAGCTTTAAGCAGGGACCCATATAAATTCTATCAGTCTTGTATTTGATTATAAGCTGCTACTAAGTGAGAATGGATTCTTCTCTGTAGCATGAATAATTAGAAAAACCATAAGACTTATGAAAAATCATTGAATCTTAGAGAGAGAGAGAGAGAATATGAAATATGGATATGGGGGCATTATGGAAAGAGAAAACAATCTAACAATCTATGTTCTGGAAATATTGCATGTATATGGGAAACCTAATTGTTTAATGAATAGATAAAACAGAATCAGTAGAAGCAAAACGATGAAAGTTGAATTGATGAAATAAAAAATGAATTAAATATATTCACCCATAATTCAGAGATTAAGGAGGAGAAAAATGAGACATAGATGACCCATCAAAAGGTTAACCTATATAAAATAGAATTCTATAAATAGAAAAATAGCAAGAATGAATCAAGAGCAGTGATCAAAGGAAAAATGAAAACTCCATCATGGCAAAAAGGATGACCTCATCCTCAAAAGATAGAATCTATTGAAGTAAATTATAGGTCACCTTTATGAAAACAGAACCAAAAAACTGCACATATTCTGGTGCAATCCTTAAAAATCCCAGTGAAGTTATCAATGTATGAGAGCAACAGAATGGTGCTCTTTGGTATGTATGAATTAAAAATATGCTATCCTGACAACATAAATACATAATTTGAAAATCTGAGTTATAACAATGTAAATAGTATCAAAGTTTCCTTGACAAAGGAAATAGTGGTTACAAAAAGCAACTAGTCTAAATTATTGGTAAAAATGATTGGACTTATAATTTAGTCTAACGTACCACATGGATTACAAAATTTGGGTTTCATTGCATAATGTATTAAAGGGATAAAAATGCAGAAAAAATGAAATTAAAATCTAGACCTGGAGAATATTCATAAGCAGGGCACAAAACATTTTTTTCTCTGTCAGTGGCAGTTAACAAATGATTATTTTGATCTAACTCTTATGGTTACTTTAATATCATCTTATAACTGTCTTTGAAAAGTTTAAGGTAATTACTTCAGGGATAAGTATAGATATTTTTCTTTGTAAGTCAAAGATATAAACAGCAACAAAAACAAACACCCAATCCCCCCCAACCAAACTTCTACGTAGGGAAAATAAATAGAGGAAAATCAGCAGGAAAATATTTTTAGAAGAATAAAAAGAAAATACATATTGGTAGAGGTACGACCAAGGACTAATTAAACCAATAAATGTATATTAGTTAATATATTACAAGGCTATGATAATAAAACAAGTATGGTATATGAATAAAAACAGACACATATATCAGTGGAACAGAATAGAGGGCCCATGAATAAGCCCCTGTATATATGGTCAATTAACGTGCAACAAAGGAACCAAGAATGTACAATGGGGAAAGGACAGTCTCTTCGATAAATGATGTTGGGAAAACTGGACAGCTACATGCAAAAGAATGAAACTAGACCACTATTTTACAACATACACAAAAATTAGCTCAAAATGGATTATAGACTTGAACATAGGACCTGGAAAATAAAATTCCTAGAAGAAAATATAGACTGTAAGCCTTTTAACATCAATCATGACATGAGCTTTTTTGGGCTTGACACCAAAAGAATGTCAACAAAAGCAAAACTAAACAAGGGGCTCTATCAATCTAAAAGTATTCTGCAGAGCAAAGGAAACTATCAATAAAATAAAAAGACAACCTACCTAATGGTAGAAAATTTTTGCAAATTATATATCTGATAAGAGGTTAATATCCAAAAATATATCTGTTATAAATATATATATAAATATATAAATATAATATCCAAAATATATCTGTTAGAAAGATATAAATTTTGCATAATTCTATGATAGAAAAATACTGTAAATAAGGTATCCATTAGTAGAAAAATGGTTAGGGAAATTGATTTTGCCACATACTAAAATGTTATACTTGAGATTATCTATAATAATATTTTTGAAGAATATTGTTTGACACAGGAAAAAGAAAAATAATATTTATTACTATTATAAAGGAAAATTATTACACAAGATTCAATAAGTAGTATGGTTCTATTTTTTGGTTTAAAAAATAGAAGTGTATAGAAAAATGTCTAAAACTAAATATGGTAATTGTTAATACTGTTGATGTCTAGGTGGTATCATGAGTGATTTTTCATGTTCTCTTTTGTATGTTTTCTAATTTTTCATTAAGTATATATTACTTAAATTAAAAAAATATTTAGAAAAGAAAGAGCATGGGGAGTATTGGCAAACAGGTGTGCAGAATGGAATCCTTTGAAAAGTACCTTTTCTGAAGTATTCTTTAGGTTTTTGTCATTAAATAATACCTATAAACAAATGGACTACTCTATTGTCTTCCTTCCCTAAGACTTGTAAAAAACACTGAGTATGACTGAAAAATTGGAGCATCAGCCAAATAACCACAAGTTTTCCCTATCATATTAAGAAATATTAGAATTTATATAGGACTCTGGATATTGGACAATATTTCCACAATTACCACCTGATTTAACTTTCACAACAATCCCTGAACAAAGTGATACTGTTATCCCCCAATCTACAGGTGAGAAAAGAGACTCATAAGATATAAGTTATTTTCCCAAGGACACACAGATAAAGTCCTGGACTCTTTCCAGCATTCCACCTGCACTGTTTATACAGGTATTTGAAAATGCCCCTGACACTTCCTCACACTGCACTTTCCTCAGTACCCCCTTCTCTGAAGTTTTCATTCAGATTCAGTTTTTCTTGTTTATTAGGATACACAAGTATTGCTATTGTGTAGACATACCTAACAAATATGGAGAAACATTTTATTCCTAGGCGTGATATATCATAAAAATTAGTGATACAAACTTTCTTGGTTACCAAGAAAAATTCATATTCCTTTTGTTTTAATTTTCATTTGGGTACCAATTTCGAGGCACATACAATCGACCTACAGTTGTAAACTTACACCTATTATTTTTTAAAAGACACTTTCTTTTTTAACAGCAGATTTAGATTCACAGCAAAATGGAAGGGTAGGGACTACACCTGTTTTATTGATGTCTCTCTACATGCCCCTAGTCACATCCGATGGTGTGCAATTTTGTGACTGAATCTAATGCTACATTTATTAGGGAGTTTGGTCTACATATAAAACTCAGCCAAGCATTAATGGAAGAGCCACTGGGTATTGAAAGTGAGTATATTCAGCATTTTATCTGGGCTAGAAGTCAATCAGAATGCAATCATTCATTAAGGCTCCTGCAAGCAACGGCCACTGTGCTGTGCCAACATTCATCAAGTTAAGGGCCAGGAAATGTGAGTGCCAGGACAGATCTCACAGAGATAGCACAAAAGTCAGCCCGTCTCAATTACAACACAGCAATGGCTGCCTTCCTCTGAACTACACTCTCGGAAGGGAATCTGGGAGGCAGTTCAGTCCTTTTTCCTTGGGCTCCTTCCCAGCAGGGATACCCTAGAAGATTGTAAACAAACTAGGATCCTTATTTTCATGTTCTTAATTTTCACAAGAACGGTTGAATACAGTGCCTATGTCTTGCTGACTCAGGAAATGAAAGAAGCAAGAATTAAGAGGAGCAGTGGATATTTGGTGTCATGTTGAGGGAGGATATTGAAGTGGGGACACTGACCAGTTTTAGGAAGACAGTTAAAATCTTAGCTCTACCCCTTGCTGACCATGCATCCCTTGGCAAGTTCTGTACTTTTTCTGAATTTCAGTGTTCTTATCTGTAAGCTATCGGATCCATAGGGTTGTTGTAATAAATACATAAACTAATGTAAATAAAGTACCTGGAAAGGTGCTACAGTACCTGGTAGCTATTATAATGAAGGCAAAATGTCACCAAGATTAGAAAATTCTCTCTTGTGAAATTTGGATGTAGATAGCTATGTTTTTAAGAGTCAGATAAAGAGTTAAAGTTCGGAGGCAAATGGTAGACATCAGGGACTTAAAAAAAGTCCTAAGAATTCCTTGGAGAATTTTCAACTCCTGTGGGTCTCATTATGAAATAAGATCGATGTATGCTTCTCACATAAGCCTGAAAAGATGTTTGAAGTTCACCTGTCAGCAGGGAGACATCCAGGATAATTACTGAAAACAAATGGAGCTTTTATATGTCCAAGATGTTTTGACAGTAGAGGAAATGACTAGAAGTGGGTTTGACTTTTGGTAGCACTCACTCATCTTCATGGTTTCTGTGGGCCTCTGTGAGTGTGTATGTGTTATAAGGAGGTTGAATTATAAAAACCCAACTGTTTATTTAATGTTCTCCAGAATCACATGTAAATATGATGTAGTGTCTATAACATTTATGAAATTTATTTATGATAATAAGATAATATAAATATAATAAGGATGTAAATGCTACCGTCAACATGGTAATATACTTTGTATCTATGTGTGTGTTGTGATTTACCATGTATCTGTGAATGGCGGTGCCTCATCCCTGTACAGTCATATAGGAAGGAGAATTCTGTTTGAACTCATGGTCAGTTTCTACTACTGTGTGTGAGGAAAGCCCAGGGTACAATTCACAACCAGAGTTTCCTATTTCACTAAGAAGCCTATGGCATGCAAGCCTGTAATTCTGGTATGCATGACTCCATGGATGAGGAATTGGAGTCCTGCTTCAAGGGTTGGGCTCGATGTTACTGTACAGCACATGGCCACGGTGTTGCTGGGCAACGGGTTTGTTTTCCTGCTGCTGGGATTCCCACTTCTGCTTTCAGAGACGCATGCTACATAGTTTATCTGTGTGGTGTGTTCTAATTCTGTTTAAGGAGGGTGGCTGCCAGCAATCCAGGCTTGGCAAGGGGGAGGGGGGGGGGGACGTTGGTTATATAACATCTGTCTCTTTTGTTATAAGGTTAAGGAATAATATGAATCTTCCATTATACAGATGAGCTTTAAGTGTCACACTCTGGCAGGCCACCACCTGTTCAGAAATCTCCAACCACTGGCCCCTGTCCCACTCTTCTGCTGGTGTACTATGTTTTAATTTCTGAAGAGTCCGTGTAAAAGTAGCTGAGAGCGGATAAAGGAATGACATATGTGCCAGCAAGGATGGTGCTTACGGGAACTGTATTTCAGCCCAGTCTGACAGAAGAAGTTGCTCACTGCTCCGACATGGATGGGACAACATTGTTTAGGACCCTGGTCATCTTAGCCAAAAGTACACCAATCTCGAACTACTTTGATACGCTGTCCTGTGGGGAAGTGGAACTGTTTCTCCCGGATGGGACCAGCACTTGTTGCAATTGGAGAAAAAAGTAATTAGAACTTTATGCCAGCTAAGAAAAGCAGTATGGCAGAAACATACAATTTTAAAATTGCCTCCTTCTGCTGCTTTGCAAATGCTAGAAATGTTTCCTTCTACCCTCAGATTTCTACACTTGTATGGCAACACAGCAGGAGATGCCTTTCTACTTCGTTTGCTTTCCCAACTTCTACTCTTCCCCAACATTCTTTTCAGTGTTTTAAAATTTTCTTAATGGATAAATTCCAGTATGCTAGGAGTAATACAATTTTGACTTGATTTTATGGATTAGAAATGAAGAAGATAACAAATTTAAAATTATCGAGGACAACCAGATTCCAATAAAATGAAATAATGTAAATAATTTTGAAATAATGTAAAAAATAATGTAAAGAGTTTTCCTGTGCCCCCTAACATGTTGAATCTGCTAGGGTGGTGTGCTGAAAGTTGCTTCACAACCAGCTCGGGGGGATAGGTGGAGTCTTGATTTGTAATGCTTGCTGATTTCTATGGCATACATACTCTCACCATAGCTGATTTCAAGCTGCCAACCCAATTTCACTGGACACAGAGCTGGGAAGAGATGAGCCCAATTGGATCTCTGCACAAGCTGGCTCGAATACACCGTGGCTGCTAGGTGTTAACAGGAATTTTGGAAAGAAAGCATTCATAGTTTTTTTTAAAAAATGGGAAATACTGGGTAAATACTTAGAGAATTAAGGTTAGGTGAAACATGTGAGAACTCTTGTAGCATTTAGAATACTAATTTATATTTTGTAATTCTAAGATATCCTTTATACATTTTTTGACTATTGAGCATTTTACTTGAAATACCTATTAACCTAAGGTAGGATACTAGTATTCTAGGAAAGACAATTAAGAAAATGCATAAGTTAAAGTTAATTTTTTTAATCTTCTAAATCTTATAATTCTTTTAAGCTATTAAAGTGATATTCAGCTCAAATTAATAAATCCCTGATAGAAATTTAAAGAAATTAAAGTATCTCTTTTAATTCCACTTCCCTGCATTAGTCAATGCTAAGGGTTTGATGTATGCCCTTTCATATTCTTAGCATATCAACATATAAAACTTGTAACTACCTATATAATAGAAGTTCCCCCCCTGACCCCTTTACTTTTTGAAAATTATTTAAAGTTTATTTATTTTGAGAGAGAGGGAGAGAGAGGGAGGGAGAGAGAGAGAGAGAGAGAGAGAGAGAGAGAGAGAGAGAGAACACAAGCCAGAGAGGAGCAGAGAGAGAGGAAGAAAGGGAGAGAGAGAGAGACCCCCACTGCCAGTGCGGAGCCTGATGCGGGGTTTGAACTCACGAACTGCAAGCTCATGACCTGAGCCAAAGTCAGAAGCTTAACTGGCTGAGTCACCCAGGTGCTACCCATCCTTGACTTTCTAAAAAACACTTTACTCTGCAATTAAAAAAAAACAAAACAAAACAACTTTTAACCTTCTTATTGTAAAATAAAATGTAGAATCAGCAAACTGCACAGAACAAATGTAGAGCTCAATGCAATGATTCTCAAACTTTACATGCATCTGAACACCTGGACAGACTGTCCAGACACAGATTTCTTGTCCTATCTCAAGAGTTTCTGATTCAATAGGCCTGGACAAGGTCTGCGAATGTGCATTTCTAACAAGTTCCCAGGTGATACTGATGCTGTGTATCTGGGACAAAACTTGGAGAACCTCAGGCTTAGTGAGTTATTTATAAGATGAATATCTAATAAACACAAGGCAGGAGAGAAAATAGAACTCTGCTGCCACCGACAAGACCCTCCGTGTAGCCCCTTCTAACAAGAGTTCTTCTCAGCCTTCCAAAGTAACCACTATCCTGACTCTCAATCACTTTCTTGTGTTGCTTTGTGTTTTATTTTCTCATGAACATATTTTTTATTAAACAAATTAGGATCATTCTGGACACACTGTTTGTACATGCCACAACATAGTGTGTTTCCATGTCAGTAAAATACTCATCTATATTATATTTAAAATTAATAAACTTATTTTTTAGAGGAGTTTTAGATTCATATCAAAACTGAGTGGAAAGTTCAAGAAAGTTGTCATGTAACCCCTGCCCTTCTCACCCCCACAAACTCACTGACTGTTAACATCCTGCACCATAGTGATATATTCCATTAGTTATACCTGAAGTCCATAGTTTACATTTGGGCTCCTTCTGTGTGGGTGTTATATATTCTTTGGGTTTGGACAAATGTATAATGATATGTGTCTATCATTATAGTATCACAAAGAATACTTTCCCTGCCCTAAAAGTCCTCTGTGCTCTGCCTATTCATCCCTCTCTGCCCCTTTACTCATCTTTCTACTATCTCTGTAGTTCTGCCTTTTCCAGAATATCATATAGTTGGAATCATACAGTATATTGCCTTTTCAGATTGGCTTCTTTCACTTAGCAACATGATAAAAACGTGACATTCCTCATGTCTTTTCCTGATAACTCATTTCTTTTTAGTGCAGAATAATATTCTATTATCTGGATGTACTGCAGTTTATATACTCATTCACCTACTGATGGACATCTTGGTTGCTTCTAAGTTTTGGCAATTATGAATTAAGTTGCCACAAACATCTGTGTGCAGGTTTTTGTGTGAGCATAAGTTTGTTTTTTTTTTTTAATTTTTTTTCAACGTTTTTATTTATTTTTGGGACAGAGAGAGACAGAGCATGAACGGGGGAGGGGCAGAGAGAGAGGGAGACGCAGAATCGGAAACAGGCTCCAGGCTCTGAGCCATCAGCCCAGAGCCTGACACGGGGCTCGAACTCACAGACGGTGAGATCGTGACCTGGCTGAAGTTGGACGCCTAACCGACTGCGCCATCCAGGTGCCCCAAGTTTTTAATTCATTTGGTAACTACCACGGAGAACAATGTCTGCATTGCATTTGCCAAGAAACGTTTAATTTTGTAAGAAATTTGTCTTCCAAAGTGGTTGTACCATTATGCATTTATACCAGCAATGAACGAGAGTTCCCATTGCCCTACATTCTGACCAGCATTGGTGTTTTTAGTGTTTTGGATTTTGGTTATTCTAATAGATGTGTAATGCGACTGCATGTTTTAATTTGTAATTCTTTAATGACATAGAAAGTTGAACATTTTTTTAATGTTTATTTTTATTTTTCAGAGAGAGACAGAGAGAGAGAGAGAGAGAGAGAGAACAAACAAGCAGGGGGAGGGCAGAGAGAGAGAGGGAGACACAAGATCAGAAGCAGGCTCCAGGCTCTGAGCTGTCAGCACAGAGCCCATTGCAGGGCTTGAAACCAGGAACCAAGAGATCGTGACCTGAGCCGAAGTTGGACACTTAACAAACTGAGCCACCCAGGTGCCCCTGAACATTTGTATATTCTTATTTGACATCTACATATCTTCTTTGGTGAAGTGTTTTGTCCATTTTTAAATTGGATTGTTCATTTTCTTATTGTTGAATTTGAAGAGTTCTCTGTATATTTGAGATAACAGTCCTTTTGCCTGATGTCTTTTGAAAATATTTTCTCCTAGTTTGTGTCTTGTATCCTCATTCTCTTAACATTTTTTACAGAGCAGAAGTATTAAATTTTAATCGAGTCCAACTTATCAATTATTTCTTTCATATCGTGCTTTTGTTGTATCTGAAAAGTGTCTCTATACCCAAGGCTATCTAGTTTTTTTCCTATATTATTTTCTAAGAGTTCTATAGTTTTGTCTTTTACATTTAGGTCTATAATGAGTTAATATTTGTGAAGGGTGTAAGGCCTATGTTTAGATTTTTCTTTTCTTTTCTTTTTCTTTTTGAATGAGAATGTCCACTCACTTCAGCAACATTTGTCGAAAAGACTATCTTTGCTTGATTGTATTGTCTTTGTTTCTTTTTCAAAGACCGGTTGATTATATTTATAGGTCTATTTCTAGGATTTCTATCTTGTTCCATTGATCGATTTGTCTATTTTTTGAACAATTCCATAGTTCAATCCAAAGCACCTTTACCTATTCCTTCTCCAGTGCTCTTCCTTTCTTTATGTAGATCCAAGTTTCTGACATTTCAATTTTTTTCTCCTGGAAGAAATTCTTTTTAATTTAAAAAAATATTTTTTTTCATTATTGGTTGATTGACTGATTTTTAATTAAATCCAAGTTAGTTAACATATAGTGTAATACTGGTTTCAGGAGTAGAATTTAGTGATTCATCACTTAACATAGAACACCCAGTGCTCATCCCAACAAGTGCCTTCGTTAATGCCCATCACCCATTTATCCCATTACCCCCACTTACCTCCCCTCCAGCAACCCTCAGTTTGTTCTTTGTCTTTAAATGTCTCTTATGATTTACCTCCCTCTCTGTTTTTATCTTATTTTTCTTTCCCTTCCCCTATGTTCACCTGTTTAGTTTCTTAAATTCCACCTATGAGTGAAATCATATGATATTTGTCTTTTATGACTGACTTATTTTGCTTAGCATAATACATTCTGGTTCTATCCACGTTGTTGCAAATGGCAAGATTTCATTCTTTTTGATCACTGAGTAATATTCCATTGTATATATACACCACATCTTTAAAAATTTTTTTTAATGTTTATTTATTTTTGAGAGAGACAAAGACAGAGTGTGAGTGGGGGAGGGCAGAAAGAGGGAGACACAGAATCTGAAGCAGGCTTCAGGCTCTGAGCTGCCAGCACAGAGCCTGATATGGGGCTCGAACTCATGAATCATGAGATCATGACCTGAGCCAAAGTCAGACATTCAACAACTGAGCCACCCAGGTGCCCGTATACCACATCTCTATCCATTCATTAGTCGATGGACATTTGGGCTCTTATCATAATTTTGCTATTATTGATAGCATGCTACAGACATTGGGGTGCATGTGCCCCATCAAATCAGCATTTTGTATCCTTTGGACAAATTCCTAGTGGTGCAATTGCTGTGTTATTAGTAGCTCTATTTTTAATTTTTTGAGGAATGTCCATACTGTTCTTCAGAGTGGCTGTGCCAGTTTGCATTTCTACCAACAGTGTGAAAGGGTTTCCCTTTCTCCACATCATCACCAATATCTGTTGCTTTCTAAGTTGTTAACTTTGGCCATTCTGACAGGTGTAAGGTGATATCTCATTGTGATTTTGATTTGTTATTTCCTTGATGATGAATGATGTTGAGCATCTTTTCATGTGTCTGTTAGCAGTCTGGATATCTTCTTTGAAAAAGTGTCTGTTCATGTCTTTTGCCCATTTCTTCACTGGATTATTTGTTTTTTGGGTGTTGAGTTTGGGAAGTTCTTTATAGATTTTGTATAATAACCCTTTATCCAATATGTCATTTGCAAATATCTTCTCCCATTCCGTTGGTTGCCTTTAGTTTTATTAAATGTTTCCTTTACAGTGAAGAAGGTTTTTATCTTGATGAGATTCCAATAGTTCACTTTTGCTTTTGTTTTCTTTGCCTCTGGAGACATGTCTAATAAGTTACTGTGATCTAGGTCAAAGAGGTTGTTGCCTGTTTTCTCCTCTAGGGTTTTGATAGTTTCTTGTCTTACATTAAGGTTTTTCATCCATTTTGAGTTTGTTTTTGTGTATGGTGTAAGAAAGTGGCCAAGGTTCATTCTTCTGCATGTTGCTGTCCAGTTTTCCCAATACCATTTGCTGAAGAGACTGGTTTTTTTCCATTGGGTGTTCTTCCCTGCTTTGTTGAAGATTAGCTGGCCATACAGTTGTGGTCCATTTCTGGGCTCTTTATTGTGTTCCATTGATCTATGTGTCTGTTTTTGTGCCAGTACCATATTGTCTTGATGATTATAGCTTTTTAATACAGCTTGAAGTCCGGAATTGTAATGCCTCTAGTTTTGGTTTTAGTTTTCAACATTACTTTTGTTATTTAGGGTATTTTCTGGTTCCATACAAATTTTAGAATTGTTTGTTCTAGCTCTGTTGAGAATGCTGGTGTTATTTTGATAGAGATTGCATTAAATGTGTAAATTGCTTTGGGTAGTATTGACATTTTTCGATACTTGTTCTTACAATCCATGAGCATGAAGTGTTTTTCCCATTTCTTTGTGTCTTCTTCCATTTATTTCACAAGATTTCTATAGTTTTCAGTGTATAGCTCTTTTACCTTTTTGGTTAGGTTTATTCCTAGGTATTTTATGACTTTTGGTAAATGGGATCAATTCCTTGATTTTTCTTTCTGCTGCTTCATTATTGATGTATAGAAATGCAACTGATTTCTGTATGTTGATTTCATATCCTGTGACTTTGCTGAATTCATGTGTCAGTTCTAGCAGTTTTTTGGTGGAGTCTTTTGGGTTTTCCCCATAGAATATCATGTCATCTGCGAAGAGTGAAAGTTTGACTTCTTCCTTGCTGATTTGGATCCCTTTTAGTTCTTTAAGTTGTCTGATTGCTGAGGCTAGGACTTCCAGTACTCTGTTGAAAAACCGTGGTGACAGTGGACATCCCTATTGTGTTGCTGACCTTATCTTTTTAACATTTTTTTGCAAGGCAGATCTACTGGCAACAAATTCTTGCAATTTAAATGTCACAGGGTACAGAATTCTAGGTTGGTGTTTTTTTTTTCTTCTCTTAACACTGAATATTTCAATTTTTTTTTCTTGTATGATTTCTGAGAAGAAATCAGGTGCAACTCTCACCTTTGGTCCTCTGTGAGGGAGGTGCTTTTTTTCTCTGACTTCCTTCAAATTTTTTTCTTGATCATTGATTTTCTGTAGTTTGAATGTGATATGCCTAGGTATACTTTTTGTTTGTTTGTTTTGTTTTGTTTTCATTTTATCCTTCTTAGTATCTCCCAACTTCCTGGAAATGTGGTTTAGTGTCAGATTCATTTGGAGAAATTCTCAATCATTACTGTCTTAAGTATTGTTTCTGTTCTTAGCTTCTTTTCTTCTGGTATCCCCATTTTGCACTTGTCCCACAAGTTCTTGGATAGTTGTCCCACAGTTCTTGGATATTCAGTAGTCTTTTTTCAGCTTCTTTTCTCTTTGCTTTTCAGTTTTTGAAGTTTGTACTATCATAGCCTCAAGCTCAGAGACTCTTTCCTTAGTCCTATCCAGTCTACTAATAGGCCCACTAAAGGCATTCTTCATTTATGTTACAATGTTTTTTAACTCTAGCATTTCTTTTAGGGCTTTTTTGTAGGATTTCCATCTCTCTGCTTATATTATCTGTTTGTTATTGTATGTTGTCTACTTTTCCCATTAAAGCCCTTAGCATATTTTAGTCATAGTTAAAAAAAATTAAGGGTATGAAAATCTCAACATTCCTGCCATATCTGACTCTGGCTCTGATACTTATTCAGTCTCTTAAACTGTGCTTCTTGCTTTTTAATATCACTTGTAATTTTTTGTCCTTGTTGTTGAAAATGGATGTGATGTTCTGAGTAAAAAGAAATATGACAAATAGGCCTTTAATAATGTAGTCATAAGTTATGGGGGGAAGGAAAACATTCTATAGTCTTGTGATTAGGCCTCAGTCTTTTGGTGAGCAGGCCTCTGGAATGTGAACTTCACCAGTGTTCTTCAGTTGTTTTTCTCCTCTTAGGTGGGACAGGATGGCCAAAGGAAGCCGGAGTTGGGTATTTCCCTTCTCCCAGGTTGGTTAGGTTCTGATTAAACTCTAGCAGATTACACTTTAGTAAAATAGTTTTGTCTGAGGGCAGGTTATTAAAAAAGAACAGAATGCTCTGGCATACTGCAAGATGGTTACCTTTCCCCTCTTCATAATGGAAGCACAGAGGGGATTTTTCTCTGATATTTACTGTGAGGACCTTGTAGAACTCTTAGAGATGAAACTCATAAAAGTGTGAAGGCTGCCTTGTGACTGGGTCCCTTGGAGTTTTTAACTCTCAGACTTATCCACACTGAGCCTCCAGTAACTTGTCATTTACAGTCTAAATGTTTGTGCCCCAGCACTAGTTTCTCTGGACATTTCTGCTCATGGGTGTCTGCTCTAGTAAGTTGTGATTCCCAGTATATCGCTCAATTTTGGAGGCAACAGTTCTGCGACCTCACTTCTCCGATGGATATAAGAAGAATTGTTTAATTTCCAGTTGGTTCAAGTTTTTACTTGTTGTTATGATGGAGTGGTGACTTCTAAGCTTCTTACATGTTGGACTGGAATCTGGGAATGTGCTTTATGTTTTTATCACCCAACTGTGAATCCCTACACATAATTATTAATTAATTAGTTAATTTTTAAGTAGGATTCATACCCAATGTGGAGCCCAATGCAGGGCTTGAACTCATGACACTGAGATCAAGACCTGAGCTGAGATCAAGAGTCAGACACTTAACTGACTGAGCCACCAGGTGCCCCTCCCTATACACTATTGACCAAGCTTGCTTCTCCCAATGTCCTAATTTGATATGTCTTAAGTCTGTAAAAATTTTCTGTTAAAGAATCCTGGTCATTTGACCTGTAGAGTTTTCATAACCTGGATCTTGTTGATTTTATAATATTTGTCCAATTTAACACAGTCATTTGTCTTTTATATTTCTTCAAATAAAAGCTGGATCAAGAGGCTTACTCAGACTCACATCCAAGAACTTTGGCAAATGCAGAAGTGGTTTGAATTCTTCAGCATGAAGTACATGAAGTCTGGTCTTTTCTCTATTTTTTTTTTAACATTTACTTATTTTTGAGAGACAGAGCATGAGTGAGGGAGGGGTAGAGAGAGAAGACAGAATCTGAAGCAGGTTACAGGCTCTGAGCTGCCAGCACAGAGCCTGACTTGGGGCTTGAACTCCTGAACCGGAAGATCATCACCTGAGCCAAAGTTGGACACTTAACCGACTGAGCCACCCAGGTACTCCACAGCTTTTCCTTTATTTCTAAATCAGTTTTATTGTTATGTAATTTATATGCAATAAAATTCACCAATTTTAAATGTGATATTTGATGCGTTTGATAGATAATGTGTATCCAAGAAACTATAACAATGATGATACTGAGCACTTCCATCACCTCAAAAAGTTCTCTATACCTCCTGTACCCATCCACCATCTCCTGAAAACCACTGATCTTTTTATCCTATCATTTTGCCTTTTCTATAACTTTAAATAAATGAACTCATACACTATGTAGTCTTTTGTATTTGTCTTATCTCACATTACATAATGCTTTTTACTTTTAAAAGAAGGATATCCACCACACAATTTAATTTTATTTACTTCTTAGAGAGAGAGGCAGAGAGTGAGCAAGCAGGGAAGAGACAGAGAGAGAGAGAGAGGGAGGGAGAATCCCAAGTGAGCAATATAAATTACTGACAGTGCAGAGCCCGATATGGGGCTCGAACTCACAAACCATGAAATCATGACCTGAGACGAGGTCAGACACTCAATGACTGAGCCACCCTGGCCATGTGTTTTAAGAAGGAAAAAATATGGATTCTGAGAAAATGATGGCAATAGCACAGCTTTTGGATATTTCTGAATTCTTATGTGAAAACAACCCAAGTAAGTAACTAGAAAGCAAAAACAAAATATTTACAACAAAATCAATAATAAGTAAATCCCAAAATACAGATACAGACAAACCACCACCAACTACAAGATCTAAATGTTATTGACATTTGTATGAGAGAAAGCAGAGAGGAGCCAGATTACACCTTAATGATCTAAGAACAGTATAACACAGAATAGTCAAACTAAACTCTGTGAGGCCAGTTTAAGAACAGTAGCTACATCCAGAAAGGGTTTTGCAATCTTAGTATATAAGCGTGAAGAGCCATGGTTGGGGCTAGAGAGTTTAGAGCAGGCTGGCCCCTGGCTGTGAACTCTTGAAATTGAATTAGCAGGGCTCCTTTATAGGACAGTGCCACAAACAGGAAAAATGGAGGGCACAAAATGAAAACTGATACCACTGGGAAAAGAGGGACAAAGAAAAGAGAAGAGGCCAAAGAAAAAATGAACAAAGTGAATGAAGCCAGGAAATCTTAGAAAGCATTATGTCATATTTTTAACACTATACGAAAGCAGAAAAGGAAATTTTGTGAAAACAGAAAGCCAAATAAGCCAGGCTCCTCATAAAAGTTCAGAAGAACTGAAATTATTAATATTATGGTGAGCAATATAAATTACTGAAATCAAATCCCATTCAAAAATACTTCATTAAAAAAAAATAAGAGGGGTTCCTACGTGGCTCAGTGGGTTAGGGGTCCAACTCTTGATTTAAGCTAAGGTCATGATCTCAAGGTTCATGGGATCGAGCCCCATGACAGACTATGCACAGACAATGGAGAGCCTGCTTGGGATTCTCTCTCTCCCTCTCTCTCTGCCCCTCCCTTGCTCTCTCTCTGTCTCAAAATAAGTAAATAAACTTAAAAAAAAGAATAATAACCAGAATGACATCTCCATAGCCAATAAAGACTTGCTAGAAAGACACATTCAAAAGACAGTAAAAAATATTAAAGTACTATTTCAAAACAAACTAAACAACATTAAGAAAATGTACAAAATATGAAAAACAAGTATAATTCAATATTAGAATCCAAAACTGAGATGACAAATTTCACAAATTAGAAAAAAGATATAAAATCATTTTAGAACTAAAAACTAACCTGGAAGGAAATAGGAATTAATTAACACAAGAAAAATGATCTTTAAATATAAATGATGAGAAAGAGGAAATACTTTTTTAAATCTAAAGGAAATAAGAAAGATTTCAGATAGTAACACATTTAAAGATAGGCAAAAAAAAAAAAAATCCAATATATGGATAAGAGGAGTCCTAACAAGGAAAAGCAACATAACTAAAAGTTTATAAAACTTACCTAAAATAATAATAAAAAAAATTTTGTAACTATATATTGAAATAATGTGTACTCAAGAATATAGACTCAGAGCAACAAACCAAGACATTCTAGTGAAATTGTTATGCTTATAATAGACAACTTATAACCTTTGGTGTTCAAGAGAAGAAAGCACATGACTTTATAAAAAGTATAAAAGTATATTATTATCAGAATTTTGTCATTCTATCTTTATGCCAGAAGAAAATAAAGTAATATATTTAATGTAGTCAGGGAAGTAATATGTGAACCATGTAATTTCTATCCAGTGAAAGGGATCTTTAAAATTAAAAAGCACTAGCTATTATCAATAACCAATAATTCAGAGACTATTGTTGCCATGAGAACTCTTAAGAAATCTGCTAGAAAGATGACTTAAAGCAACCATAATGACCAAAGGGACATTTACATAAAGACTAATGTAAGAAACAAATATATGAATACATATAGAACTAATTCTAAATAAACATCTCACATGTAGATGTATTATAACTATAAAGAGATAAAGAGTAAGACAGCATATAAAAATTTTTAAAATATTTCCAGTAACCATAATTAGTGGTAGTAGTATTAGTATTTTTATAAAATTCATACGTTTAGAGTAAAACAAATAATAATGGGATGTTTTAATTATAGTATTTCCTATGACTCTACAGGGTTTTCAGAATGTAAGAAAAAATATATAGCAGTATAATACAGACAAGATTAAGTAAAAACCATGTTGTATTGAATCTTAATCAAAAATATCATTAAAAACATATGAGGTATTTTTTAACTGTGTGTGTGTCCTAAATGTCTACTGAAAAGGTCTAGAAACAATCCAGCAACAAAGAGTATCAATGGGGACCCAGATTGTAGCCTTGAAATGCTATTTCCAGTAAAAGCTTGGAGGGGTGGTGCTTCCTGAAACTTAACTGATTCTGGTCAAAAAGGAGATGAACAAAACGAGCATGTAGTATATACATATACCAGAGAGCATAGAACTATTAAAACCAGGATTATTATATATTTATAAGAGCCAGCTTAAAGAAGAGTCCACTATCCAAAGATAGAAATTTTGAATTTCAGTAAGAGTTAGAATTGCAGTGTATTAAAACTCAGTGCATATGTTTAAAAACATGATTTCATAATGACATTTTCCTTTTCTTGTCTTCATTAGCTAGGATTTACAGTATAATGTCGAAAAGGTGTGGTGAGAGGGGTCATCCTTGCCTTTTACCTGATTTTAGTGAGAGAGCTTGAAGTTGCTCACAATTAGTTCTAGGTTTTTTTTTGTTTGTTTGTTTTGGTTTTTTTTTTTTGCAGATACTCCTCATCAAGTTGAGGGACTTCTCTATTCCTAGTTTGCTGAGAGTTCTTATCATGAATGAGTGTTCAATTCTGTCAAACGCTTTTTCTGCATCTATTGATATGACCTTGTGATTTTTCTTCTTTATTGGTATGATGGATTTCATTAATTAATTTTCAAATATTGATTCAGGCTTGCATCCCTGGGATAAATTCTACTTGGTCATAGTATATCATTCTCTTTATATCTTATTGGATTCAATTTGCTACTATTTTGTTGAGGATTTTTGCATGTATGTTCATGGGAGACATTAGTCTATAGGTTTTTTTTCTTCTATTGTCCTTGGTTTTAGAATTTGGGTAATGCTGTACTCAGAAAATGTTAGAAAGTGTTCCTCTGTTTCACTATTTTGGAAGAGATTAGAGAGAATTGGTATAATTTCTTTCCTAAATGTATGGTAGAATTCACCAGTGAACCCATTTCAACCTGTGCTTTTTGTTTTGGAAAGTTATTAGTATATTCTGAGGATGACTAGAATTCAATTCATTTTGAAAACAGTAAATAAAAAGACAGAACCAAGCATTTATCCTGTCATTCCAATGGGTAATTAAATAGTATATGTGGGAGTTGACTCTTTGGTAAATAATATATATTAAATAAAATTATAAATGAAAATGAAATAGTATCATTATTAAGAATATCATCATTATGAGAACAAATACTTTAGGTAATGGCAAACTAATTTCCCAACAGATCAAAAAACAACTATGGGGAATCTGGCTGGCTCAGTGGGTTGAACATCCAACTTTTGATTTCTGCTCAGGCCATGATCCCAGGGTCGTGGGATCAAGTTCCACATCAAACTCTACACTGTGTGTGGAGCCTCCTAAGGATTCTCTCTCTTCCTCTGCTCTTCTCCCCCACTCATGAGCTATTCTCTCTCTCTGTCTCTCGAATAAAAAATAACTATAATACAAGTACATAATTCAAAAATGAAAAAAGCAGGTTGCTTGAAAGCACTGCTGAGTGAACAAAAACTGACAGATTCTGGTAGGGAGACAATGCTCAAAGGAGAAGAGCTGTAAGTACTGGATTTCCCCTTGCATGAATTTATCTGGGAGCCAGACATGTTCAGCACAATTTCTTAAAAAATATTTTAATGCTTGTTCATTTTTGAGAGACAGAGAGAGACAGAGTGTGAGTGGCGGAGGGGTAGAGAGAGAGGGAGACACAGAATCCAAAGCAGTTTCCAGGTTCCAAGCTGTCAGCACAGACCCTGATGTGGGATTCAAACCCAAGGACTCTAAGATCATGACCTGAGCCAAAGTCGGACACCCAACTGATTGAGCCACCCAGGCGCTCTACATTTAGCACAGTTTTATTTGTAATAGCCCAAAACAAGAAAAACCCTAAAATGTCCATCAACTGGTAAACAGATTAACAAATCTGTTAATTTACCAGATTTACAAATCTGGTAAATCCACACAATAGAATACTACTGTGTAATAATAAAGGAACAAACTACTGATCCACACAGAAGCAGAGGTAAATCTCAAAAGCATTATACAGGGGCACCTGGGTGGCTCAGTCCATTAAGCGTCCAACTTTTGATTTTTTTTGGTAGACTCTACATTCTCCCATTTGACCATTTCTGTGCCAACATATTCTATTAAGATTATGGTAACTTTATAGTAATGCATTGTGTTTAGTAGGACAAGCATCCCTTTACCATTTTATTTTTAATTTTTAGTTACTATCAGTTTTTCACAATTGCTTTTGTATATGAAATTAAAAATATAATTTTTATATTACAAAAATTCCTTATTGTAATTTATTTGGAAATGCATTAAATTTATATATTAGTTTGAGGGATAACTGACATTTGTATGATATTGTCTCTGTATCTAGGAATATGCTACGTATCCAAAGTTATTCAGGTCCCAATTTTGTGAATGTGTGTATGTATAAAGAAACATAGATTGTATGATTTTTCTTTTATGTCCTTGGAATATTTTAAATAGTTGTCTGTGCACTTGGTCACAAAAACTATTTTCCCTTTAAAATGTAGACACTTTCAAAGCACGTTCTCTGAATATAATCAAATAAAGAAAGAAAGTAATAATAAATAGTTTTCCAGTATAGTTTCCATACACTTCTTTGAAAGTATAAACTGGTTTAACAACTTTGAAAACTATTTAAAAGATTAAAGCTCAACACTGAATATACACATACCCAACAATTTGACAACTAAGTCTAAGCCCTATGGACAATGTGTACCAAAACACGAATGTACGTAGTATTACTATTTATAATAGTTCCAAACTAGAAATAGCTCAAATATCCTTCAATAGTAGACTTCATAAATAAATTTTGGTATCTCCAAACAATAAAATACTATATAGTAATGAGAAGAACAAAGAATTGTTGCAAAGAAAATCACTGATGACTTTCATAACGATAATATTAAAAAGAGGAACCAGCTAAGAAAGAGTATAGACAGTATAATATCATTTATATAAAGTTCAAAAATAGGCAAAACTAATTTATGGAAGTTGGGATAGTGGTGCCCTTAGGGGAAATAATGAATGGGAAGGAATAAAATGGCCAATGCAGTATTGATGATGCTCTCTGTTGATCACTTTGTGAAAAGTTATTAAGCTTTATGCTTATGATTTATGAACTCTTTTATGCCTGTGTTACACTCTGGCAACAAATACACTTAAGAATGTGTTCAGGATATATTCTTGTTAATTTTACTTATTTTCTACACAAGCAAGCAAAAAGCCACTCCCAATCACATAACCAAATAAACACATACATCAATTTCAGTACACAAATAAATATTTTTCTTCAGATGGAACAGATGGTTTTTGTTGTTCATCAATTATTTTTTTTACCTAATTTTTTTTTTTACCAAAAGAGGTTTTGACAAATGACTCTGGAAGAATTATAATGTTGAGGAAAGATGACTATTAATGCAGAGGAAGAAAGTATTGCTACTGCCTGCTTCTTTTACAGCTATCAGGCTGACCCAATGCCATGTAAGCAGTATCCATAAAAGCAGAATTTCGAAAGACCTTGCGTTGTTTAAGGTTTCAGACCTGGAGTTCTTCTCTTATCCATTTCAAATCTTGCTTCCCAATTTCCTGCAAATTTGAGTGGCTTCTGACACCATGATTCTTCTCACATTCAGGAATCTACACATCTCTTGTATCCCTTCTCTTTTCTGACCATGACTATCCCCTCCTAACCATGCTGCAATGGTCATCCTGTGTAAATCTGCCTCTCAACATCCTATTCTTGGCTTGGCCTCTCTCACCCTCTTCCAGTGTCCTTAGATTATTCTTGGCCCTGAAAAAGGGTTCTAGACCAAGGGTTCAGGGTTTTTGAAACTTCATTTAAAACTCCAGACTTACATAGAAAAAGTTACAAAAAAGTAGTAGAAATAATTCCTCTATAGCCTTCTTTCAGATTCTCCAAATTAACATTTTGCCACTTTTGCTTTATCATTTGCTCTCATTTCCACTCTTTCTATATTGTCATTATTCAAGGTATGTTTGTTCTGTACAGTCACAACAAACACTGAATTACCAAATACTGAGCTCCTGGGGGAAATGTAGGATTAGATTCCCATGAGCCTCTGCCCACAACGCTTCCCTCAACTGATCAATACAAAATCTTGCTTAATGTGTGTTTCTGTTTAAGACACTTAAAAAATTTTTTTTAAATGTTTATTTATTTTTGAAGGAGAGAGAGACAGAGAGTGAGCAGGGAGGGGCAGAGAGAGAGGGAGACACAGAATCCAAAATGGACTCCAGGCTCTGAGCTGCCAGCAAAGAGCCCGAAGGGGGGCTTGAACTCATGAACCGCGAGATCATGACCTGAGCTGAAGTCGGAGGCTTAACTGACTGATCCACCCAGGTGCCCCTAAGACACTTTTAAAAACTTATGCTGTTGATTCATTAACATTGGACTAACAGACGACATCACTATAATCCATGCCTGAAGGGAGCTTATCTAAGAACATCTTTTCTCCATGAGGCACATTACAGCCTTCTTACAGTTAGGAACACTAGACAGCACCACCTCAGCAGTCTGTTTGGGGCCATTTTAAACAGTAAAATCACCAACAGAAACCAAAAATGCAAAAAGCACATGGCACTAAATCAACTGTGAAAAGGACACTTATTTACAGTATGAGAGTTGAAGATGGCAGAACATCGCTTGTTTGACACCAACTGGGAAGTGTGCACAGAGTGACTCAGATATTTCAACGCACTGCGTATGTCCATGAATGATTGCAAAAGTGCCACAAGTATTATTTTGTGGATGCAAATAAACTTTGGTAATTAAATAAATTTGCAAATATGGAACCCATGAATAATTGGAATTGACTATATGTAGGCATACATGTATGTGTGTGTGTATACACACACACACACACACACACACGCATTACTGAGACATTTGAAAGTCAGTTGCACATGTAATACTTTTTTAGTCCTAAATATCTTAGTGTGTATTTTCTAAAAACAAGAACATTATCTTATATAACTTTATTACAATGGTCACAACCTTGATAAAGTACTATTTATAAATTTGATAAAGTACTATTACAGCTACAGATTTAATTTATATTTCATCAACTATTTCACTAATGCCCTTTGTATTTCAGGATGCAATCCAGAATCATATGTTGCATTTAATTGTCATGACTCTTTAATATCCTTTAATTTAGTCTTTACTTGCTTTTCATTGATGCTGTCTTTTTAGTGGTGTTAGAACATGGAAGCAACAGAGAAAATTGTAAACGATATAAATGAAGGCAGGAGATGAGAGAATATTTTTTATTAAGCATTGTTGGATTCTGATGATGGTAATACAGAGGAAATACAGCAATGGGAAGCAAGAATTTTGTGCCACCTACCACACTATTTTCACTTTATTCTTTCTGAACTAATTACCTGTGATTCCATATTTATGCAAATAAGGACACTAAGGTTTTAGATGGTAAGCCTTTGTAGAAGGTCACTTAGCACTGGAGAGATTAGAATTCAAACCAGGTTAATAAGGCACTAATAAGCAGTGCTCTTTAAAACATACACCCAATGGCATCCAATGAAACATCAAGTAATCTCATGTACAACATAATTGCTATACTGCTCTTATCCGCTATCTAAAAAAAATTTTAAAAAATTAAAAAGACACCCCACAAAAACAATATAAGAGAAACAGAACAGGCTTTAACAAAACAATTGTAAATCCAGACAGAACCATTAAAAACTTTCCATCAGGAGGTGGCCTAGAGGCAATCTCATTATCATTTTTCCCATCAGCATCTCCCATGAGTATGCATTTAATTTTATTGTTAAACTTGACTTTTAAGATTTGTATAAAGCAGTATTTACAAAGTTGTTAGCAGAGCCTCCCTTAAGGTAGGAGATATATGGATTTGATTAGTCTGTGTTCTCAGGCATGTTGGAAAGGGATATATCCTGGGAGTTAAGTTTGAATTTAGGGACTGTAATTCCAATCCAGGAAAAGTCTGTTTAACTAGAATGCTTGTTCTTGTCCCAGTGGTCTAGTGAATACACTACATGGTCAAATTGCTCTGTATAAGCTGAAATCAACAGTACAGGAGAGCACCATGGTGTAGATGGGATGTATGGTGGCATTTGAACATATACATAAGAGCCAAGCATGAATTGTTTCCCTGATTCTTCTGTTTTTGTTTCTAATCATAGAATCAGAAATAGAACTGGAGGGCTTTAAGAAATCATCTTGAATAACCCTCTAAATGCAGGATTTTTTCTATTAAAATAGATTTTTATAAAAAAAACCTAACATTCAATGAGCCCTTAGGATGTGCTAGATATTGTGTGCTTCATTACTTAATTTTCACAATTCTCTGAGGTAGATATTACTACCCACAGTTGGCAGATGGTGAAACAGAGGCTCAATAACTTGTCCTAGGTCACATAGTTAACAAGTGATAGAGCTTCAACAACAAGGAGTCAGAGCTTCAAAAAGTGTGTGTTCATTTCATCACATCACTGATTTCCTAAGTTTAATATGTCCATCCTCTCTGAGGGACTTGTTGTTATACTAACAGTTATTAATAACTACCAATAGTCTCAAAAAACTGTGAATTAGGTGAAATCTGTCCTTGTTATTTTCCTAGTCATTGTCTTAAACAATCAGTTTACTAGTCTGGCTTATATGTCTTGGCCTGTATCTTTGAAGATTTATTCCATTACCTATCACTCTGAGTTTCTTAGATCCAAAGGTATCACCTAGATAGTCAGATAAATTATACTCATAACTGTGAAAATGGGAAATAACTAGATAAGTAAACTTTTGGAGAAAATATGCACTTTTTTCTGTAAGATAGACTTAGTATTGGTGTCTAATTCATTGAGATGCGGTTTTTCTATGGAAAGTTGTATGGGATTAAGTCTGCTCATGAAGTAGAGAGAAGCACATCTATAAAAATGGATTATTAATGCTCATCTCTTCTATGTTATCTGTTTCATAACTCCTGACAGGTTAACAAAATAGGTATAGGAAATTAAAATGGGTACAGCAAGGAATTAAAGGAAGCTTGAGTTCTGAGTTCAAACAAATAGGTTATTATTATGATATTAGGCATGGGGGAGTTTAAGAATGCATTGCTAAAAGGTTTTCATTGTCTTTCAGCACTGTTATTTTTAAAGAATATAAAATGTAGTAACAGAAATACCATAGTCAGAATAAGATAGCTATGATAGCTAAAACTGTATGTTGAAATCAACTAGCAATCCCTAACCCACAGCATTTTACTCATTTCATTGTGTAAAAGAGCTTCAAATGGCCAGGGAGTCTTATAATGTCTTTACTTTATGAAATGGAAACATGAAAAAGTTCTTGTTTCGGTCATAATGTCTGAAGATTATTGTATGTCAAAGGAAAATTCACATCTGAACACCATGTGTTTAACATCTGCAGAAGGAGGAAAAAAATGAAAGATTCGACCAATTTATTATAAAGTTCTAGATACAATTAACCTACCCATTTGTAGAAGCATGGAAACTTAGGACACAAAAAGGGAAATCACTTAAAAAATTTTTTTAACATTTATTATTGAGAGACAGAGCATGAGCATGGGAGGGGCAGAGAGAGGAGGAGACACAATTTGAAGCAGGCTTCAGGCTGTGAGCTGTTAGTACATAGCCCAACGTGGGGCTCGAACCCACCAACTGTGAGACCATGACCTGAGCCGAAGTTGGACGGCCAACCGTCTGAGCCACCCAGGTGCCCGGGAAATCACTTTTACAAATACAGTTGACTCTTGGACAGCATGGGTTTGCCATGCATGGGTCCAATTATACATGTATAATTTCATACAAAATATTGGAAATATTTTGGAGGTTTGTGATCATTTGAAAAAACTCACAGATGAACCACATAGCTTAGACATGTCAAAAAAATAAAGAGAAAGGTATGGCATGAATGCATAAATACATGTAGATATTAGTCTGTTTAATCATTTACTTTCATAAAATGCATATGAATCTATTATAAAAAGTTAATCAAAGCTTATGCACTAAAAACACTTACACACCATATATGACACCATTCATAGTTGAGAAAAGTGTAAAGAAATGTGAAGATGCCATATGATAACTGCATAAATTCAACTGTAGTACGTACAGTGCTACTACAATAATTTACTAGACACCTGCCGATGCTATTGTCATAAGCCCAGGTGGTCCAAGTGTCTGCTTAGGATGCCATGTGATACTAATCATCCTCATCTAAGCAGTTTGTCTCAAATAAATTGCATATTGCAGTAAAAAGTGATCTCTCACAATTCTCACGTATTTTTCACCACGTTTAGTGTAATACTGTAAACACTGAATAACACCAGGGGACACATACGAAGTGCCACTAGTGATGCTAGAAGTTCTCCCAAGAGACAGAGAAAAGCAACGGTACAAGAAAATGTTGGATTGCTTGATATGTAGCCATAAATTGAAATCTGTAACTGTGGTTGCCCACCATTTCAAAATAAATGAATCCAGTGTAAGGACCATTGTAAAAAAAAAAAAAGAAAAGAAAAAAGAAAATTCATGAAGCCATCACTGCAGTTTTGCCAACAGACATGAAAACCTTGTACTTTTTGTGAAATATCTTTTTATCTCATACTGAAAATGCAGCTTTTATGTGGGTGCAGGGTTACTATAAGAAAGGAATACTTACGCACTCTAATACGATTTGAGAAAAAGCAAGGTCATTATATGTCAATTTGAAGCAAAACGAAGGTGAAGGATCTAAAGCTGAAGAATTTAATGCCAGCAAAGGATGGTTTGATACTTTTAGAAAGAGGTTTGGCTTTAAAAATGTTAAGCTAACCGAAGCAGCTTCTGCCAATGAAGAGGCAGCAGATGAGTCGTTGATGCCATTAAGAAAGTCATTTAGGGAAAAAAATATCTGACAGAACAGACTTTTCATGCAGACAAAACTGCCCTATTCTGGGGCAAAAATGTCACAAAGGATATTTACTAGTAATAAAAAGAAGTGAGCACCAGGATTGAGGCAGGGAAGAAAAGGCTAACTCTACTATTTTGTGCAAATGCAATTGGGTTTTGATCTGGACTGCCTTTGTCTACAAAGGTGCTAACCCCTGAGCCTTGAAGGGGAAAGATAAACATTAGATGCCAGTCTTTTCATTATACAACAAGAAGTCCTGGAGAATAAGAACCTTTTTTCTGGATTGGTTCCACTGATGCCTTTGTCCCTGAAGTCAAGAAGTGCCTTGCCAGTAAAAGACTGCCTTTTCAAGTTCTTTTGATATTGGACAATGCCCCTGGCCACCCAGAACTCCATGAGTTCAGTACCAAAGGTGTTAAAGTGGTCTACTGGCCCCAGACACATCTCTAATTCAGCCTTTAGATCAAGGAGTCATAGGGACTTTTAAGGCTTATTGCACATGGTACTCTGTGGAAAGGATTGTCAATGCTAAGGAAGAGATCCCCAATAGAGAGAACATCATGAAAGTCTGGAAGGACTACACCATTGAAGATGCGATCATTGCAGTTGCAAAAAGCTGCAAAAACCATCAAGCTCCAAACAATAAATTCCTGATGGAGAAAACTGTGACCAGATGTTGTGCATGACTTCACAGGATTTATGACAGAGCCAATCAAAGAAATCATGAAAGAGATTGTGAATATGGTAAAAGAAGTGGGATGTGAAGGGTTTCAAGATACAGATCTTGTAGAAATTCAAGAGCTAATAGACACCCTACCGGAGGAATTAACAGAAGATATCCTGATGGAGATGAGTGCTTCTGAACCACAGCCAGACTATGAGGAGGAACACATACAAGAAGCAGTGCCAGAAAACAAATTGCCATTAGACAAACTGACAGAAAGTTTCTGAGTATTCAAGACTGCTTTTGCCTTCTTTTATGACATGGAACCTTCTATGATATGGACGCTAATATCAAAGCAAATGGTGGAAGAAGGATTCGTATTGTATAGAAACATTTTTAGAGAAATGAAAAAATAAAATGTCTGACATTTATATACTTCTATAAAATTACATTGAATGTGTCTGCCTCTCTTTCCTGCCTTCCACTGCCTCCACTCCTCCACCTCTTCCACCCCTAAGATAGCAAGCAGGATCAATCCCTCTTCTTCCTCCTTCACAGTGTACTCCACATGAAAACAATGAGGATGACGACCTTTATGATGATCCACTTCCTTTTAATGAATAGTTAATAAATCACTATCGCTTCTCGGCCTTTTGGCTAAGATCAAGGGTAGTATCTGTTCTTATCAGTAAATAAATCACCATGCCATACAGTTAATAAACTTAAGTGTTGTGTGTGTGTGTCTTCATATGAAAATCTAATGACTGTTCGTCAAGGGCTGTATTAGACATTTTTGGGTCATTATTGTCATAATTGCCTCAGTCTTCATCCTGTAGAACTTTGCGCAAGACTTGTATGGAAGTGGATAGTCTATCCTTGCACACATATAAAGTGAGTGATATTTAATGTAAAATTAAGAATGTGTTAGTGTTCTTACTGTTGTATAACTTTGCTTTCAAAGAATTACATTACCATACAGTATGAATGTCTCATAATTGGAGAAACTGCATATCACCCTATCATCACAGGTAAGCGGTTTCTCTTGAAAAATGTAACAAGTTTTCTAATATTGTATTATAAAAATAATTGCAATACCAAATATCATAAAAATTTTATAATGGTTCATTCATTAGTGTATAGGCTAGACTACAATAAAGCAATCACATTGCTGTTTCTTCATTATCAATGCATGAATCATTATACCTATAAACAAATATGAATTTTTTACATCGTCTTTTCATTTTTTTTTTTAATTTTTTTTTTTGCAACGTTTATTTATTTTTGGGACAGAGAGAGACAGAGCATGAACGGGGGAGGGGCAGAGAGAGAGGGAGACACAGAATCGGAAACAGGCTCCAGGCTCTGAGCCATCAGCCCAGAGCCCGACGTGGGGCTCGAACTCACGGACCGCGAGATCGTGACCTGGCTGAAGTCGGACGCTTAACCAACTGCGCCATCCAGGCGCCCCCGTCTTTTCATTTTTGATGTCTAGTGTTAGCAATATATTTAACATCTACAGTATTTTTTTGTGTCTAATTGAATTGTGTCAATATTGAAATAGGTGCTGACAGACAATTCATCTTATAAAGAGGTGACATAAACTAAATGCATCGATAAATACCGTAAATGTATTTTATTTTCCTTATGATTTTCTTAATAACTTTTTTCTCTAGCTTACTATATCGTAAGAATCCAATATATATAATACATATAACATATAAAACATGCGTTAATCAAATTTATATTATTGGTAAGGCTTCCAGTAAAACAGTAGGTTGGTAGTAGTTAAGTTTTTGGGGAATCAAAGTCATGTGGATTTTTAGGGGGGTGACACCCCGATCCTTGCATTGTTCAAAGATCAAATGTATATTTTCTGGTTAGTAGTATCAAAGAAAAAATAAACACACATTATATATACATATGTATTTTTTCTATTATATTATAGGAATATATATTTTTCTAATATATATATTTTTTCTAATATTTTCTATATTATATATATTATATATTTATATGTTTTTCTAATATTTCTTTATTACATATATTATATATATTTTTCTAATATTTTCTATATTATATATATTATATATTTATAATATATATATAATATATATTTTCTATTATTTAGTGCCAAATTAAGTGATAAACTATGGTAGAGAGCACGAGTTAACTAGCTTCAAGTCAGGACAATGAAAGTAAACTGTTGTCCTTGAAAAGAAAAGCTAAACTGTTTCTAATCCCTCATAGTTAGGGAAATTTTGTTACATAAATAAATGCCAGAAGCTGTGCTGATCTGCTCCAGTAAAGAGATTATATTGTACATAGTAACTGTAACCTTGTTAAGTTTTCAGAGGTTCACCTTCATTTGCCATGATCCATTGGGTTTATGAAGGCCTTGATGAATTGATTGAGATATGATGTACCACCACTGTATCCTTCAGTTCTTTGATGATGGTGGATATCTCTGTGATTCTTTATGAGATCTGGCATTTCTTCTGATTTTTTTACTTTGATTACTTCTGATTATTTACCCTGGCTAGGATGCAAATTTTTGGAACTTCCTTCCATAATATCTCTTGCCCCAACTAATGTGAGCTGCTGCATATATGTGCATCAATTATACATTTAGAACCTGAGGAAATTACCAAAGAGTAGGCTCAAGGACTTATTGCACCCACTATCAGATGATCCTGAGCTATAATTGCATTGATTACCTGGCTTCCATAAGCTCTCATTCAAACTAGAGGACTATGATCGTATTTTACATCTCCACAGAAAATATGGGTATTACTTGTTCCCTAGTAGTCCTTTTCCTGGCATATGACTTCAGGTTTCTTTAGAGCAAGAAAGAAGGTATATTTACTATATATACCTGTGGCAACATTGTAGGGTCAATCTTCAGAGGGATCTGTCCTCCATTTATTTAATTATTTATTTATTTATTTAAATATGAAATTTATTGTCAAATTGGTTTCCATACAACACCCAGTGCTCATCCCAACAGGTGCCCTCTGCAATCCCCATCACCTACTCTCCCCTCCCTCCCACCCCCCATCAACTCTCAGTTTGTTCTCAGCTTTTTAAGAGTCTCTTATGGTTTTGTTCCCTTCCTCTCTAACTTTCTTTTTTTTTCCTCCTTCCCTCCCCCATGGTCTTCTGTTAAGTTTCTCAGGATCCACATAAGAGTGAAAACATGTGGTATCTGTCTTTCTCTGTATGACTTATTTCACTTAGTATAACACTTAGTATAACACTCTCCAGTTCCCTCCATGTTGCTACAAAAGGCCATATTTCATTCTTTCTCATTGCCACATAGTATTCCATTGTGTTTGTAAACCATAATTTCTTTATCCATTCATCAGTTGATGGACATTTAGGCTCTTTCCATAATTTGGCTATTGTGGAGAGTGCTGCTATAAACATTGGGGTACAAGTGCCCCTATGCATCAGCACTCCTGTATCCCTTGGGTAAATTCCTAGCAGTGCTATTGCTGGGTCATAGGGTAGACCTATTTTTAATTTTTTGAGGAACTTCTACACTGTTTTCCAGAGTTGTTGCACCAGTTTGCATTCCCACCAGCAGTGCAAGAGGGTTCCCGTTTCTCCACATCCTCACCAGCGTCTATAATCTCCTGATTTGTTCATTTTAGCCACTCTGACTGATGTGAGGTGGTATTTCAGTGTGGTTTGGATTTGTATTTCCCTGATGAGGAGAGATGTTGAGCATCTTTTCAAGTGCCTGTTGGCCATCTGGATGTCTTCTTTGGAGAAGTGTCTATTCATGTCTTCTGCCCATTTCTTCACTGGATTATTTGTTTTTGGGGTGTGGAGTTTGGTGAGTTCTTTATAGATTTTGGATACTAGCAATTTGTCTGATAGTGTCATTTGCAAATATATTTTCCCATTCTGTTGGTTACCTTTTAGTTTTGTTGATTGTTTCCTTTGCAGTGCAGAATCTTTTTATCTTGGTGATGTTCCAATAATTCATTTTTGCTTTTAATTCCCTTGCTTTTGGGGATGTGTCAAGTAGGAAATTGTTGCGGCTGAGGTCAGAGAGGGTTTTTCCTGCTTTCTCCTCTAGGGTTTTGATGGTTTCCTGTCTCACATTCAGGTCCTTTACCCATTTTGAGTTTGTTTTTGTGAATGGTGTAAGAAAATGGTCTAGTTTCATTCCTCTGCATGTTGCTGTCCAGTTATCCCAGAACCATTTGTTAAAGAGACTGTCTTTTTTCCATTGGATATTCTTTCCTGCTTTGTTAAAGATTAGTTGGCCGTACTTTTGTGGGTCTAGTTCTGGGGTTTCGATTCTATTCCATTGGTCTATGTGTCTGTTTTTGTGCCAATGCCATGCTGTCTTGATGATTACAACTTTGTAGTAGAGGCTAAAGTCTGGGATTGTGATGCCTCTGGCTTTAGTCTTTTTCTTCAATATTCCTTTGGCTATTTGGGGTCTTTTGTGGTTCCATACAAATTTTAAGATTGCTTGTTCTAGCTTTGAATGCTGGTGCAATTTTGATTGGTATTGCACTGAATGTGTAGATAGCTCTGGGTAGTATTGGCATTTTAACAATATTTATTCTTCCAATCCATGAGCACGGAATGTTTTTCCATTTCTTTATATCTTCTTCAATTTCCTTCATGAGCTTTCTATAGTTTTCAGCATTCAGATCGTTTACGTCTTTGGTTAGGTTTATTCCTAGGTATTGTATGCTTCTTGGTGCAATTGTGAATGGGATCAGTTTCTTTATTTGTCTTTCTGTTGCTTCATTATTAGTGTATAAGAATGCAACTGATTTCTGCTTTTTTTTGTTGTTTTGTTTCAAAATTAAAAATGTTTGTATTCAAAGGACACCATCATCCTAGAGAATGTGAGAAAATATTTGCAAATGATAGGTGTGATAAGGTACATGGATCTAGAATACACAAAGAACACTTTCAACTTAGCAATAGAAAGACAACCCAAATGAAAAACAGGTAAAAGGATTAAAATCCACTTCTTTAAAGAAGATATACAGATGGCCAATAAGCACATAGAGAGGATATTAGAGAAATGCAAATCAAAATGCCAATGAGCTGCCACTTCATACTCAGGATAGAAATAAAAGAATAGATAATAGCTAGTGTTGGCAAGGGCATGGAGAAGTTGGAACCTTCATACGCTGCTTGTGGGAGTAAAAAATGATACAACCAATTCGGAAAACAATTTAGCAATCCAATCTGGAGTTAACACAGGACCCAGCAAACTACTTGTAAGCATATATCCAAAGGAAAAGACATAGGTTCACATAAGTTCTTGTATACAAACATTCATAGTAACATTAATCATAATAGCCAGAAAGTAGAAGTAACCCAAATATCCTTCAACTGATGGATGGACAAAACGTAGTGCATCCATACAAGTTGGAGTGTCATTTGACAATAAGAGAATGAAGTACTTCTGTAGGTTGCAATATGGATGAGCTTTGAAAACATGAAGTAAAGGAAGCCAGTCACAAAAGATCACATATCCTATAATTACATTTACATAAAATTTACAGACTAGGCAACCCTAGAGAGAACATAGATTCATGGTTACCTCGGGGATGCTCACATGACATTTACTGATTTTGTATCCTGTGACTTTGCTGAATTCATGTATCAGTTCTAGCAGACTTTTGGTGGAGTCTGTTGGGTTTTCCATGTATAATATCATGTCATCTGCAAAAAGTGAAAGCTTGGCTTCATCTTAACCAATTTTGATGCCTTTGATTTCATTTTGTTGTCTGATTGCTGATGCAAGAACTTCCAACATTATGTTAAACAACAGCAGTGAGAGTGGACATCCCTGTCGTGTTCCTGATCTCAGGGGGAAAGCTCTTAGTTTTTCCCCACTGAGGATGATATTAGCTGTGGGCTTTACATAAATGGCTTCTATGATGTTTAAGTATGTTCCTTCTCTCCCGACTTTCTCGAGGGTTTTTATTAAGAAAGAATGCTGAATTTTGTCAAATGCTTTTTCTGCATCAATTGACAGGACCATATGGTTCTTATCTTTTCTTTTATTAATGTCATGTATCACATTGATTTGCGAATACTGAAGCAGCCCTGCAGCCCAGGAATGAATCCCACTTGATCATGGTGAATAGTTCTTTTTATATGCTGTTGAATTCGATTTGATAGTATCTTGTTGAGAATTTTTGAATCTATATTCATCAGGGATATTGGCCTGTAGTTCTCTTTTTTTGCTGGGTCTCTGGTTTAGGAATCAAAATAATGCTGGCTTCGTAGAATTAGTCTGGAAGTTTTCCTTCCCTTTCTATTTTTTGGAACAGCTTGAGAAGGATAGGTATTATCTCTACTTTAATTGTCTGGTAGAATTCCCTAGGGAAGCCATCTGGTCCTGGACTCTTATTTGTTGGGAGATTTTTGATAACTGATTCAATTTCTTCACTGGTTATGGGTCTGTTCAAGTTTTCTATTTCCTCCTGATTGAGTTTTGGAAGTGTGTGGGTGTTTAGGAATTTGTCCATTTCTTCCAGATTGTCCAGTTTGTTGGCATATAATTTTTTATAGTATTCCCTGATAATTGCTTGTATTTCTGAGGGATTGGTTGTAATAATCCCATTTTCATTCAGTATTTCATATATTCAGGTCATCTCCCTTTTCTTTTTGAGAAGCCTGGCTAGAGGTTTATCAATTTTGCTTATTTTTTCAAAAAACCAACTCTTGGTTTCATTGATCTGCTCTACAGTTTTTTTAGATTCTATATTGTTTATTTCTGCTCTGATCTTTATTATTTCTCTTCTTCTGCTGGGTTTGGGGTGTCTTTGCTATTGTGCTTCTATTTCCTTTAGGTGTGCTATTAGATTTTGTATTTGGGGTTTTTCTTGTTTCTTGAGATAGACTTGGATTGCAATGTATTTTCCTCTCAGGACTGCCTTCACTGCATCCCAAAGCATTTGGATTGTTGTATTTTCATTTTCATTCGTTTCCATATATTTTTTAATTTCTTCTCTAATTGCCTGGTTGGCCCATTCATTCTTTAGTAGGGTGTTCTTTAACCTCCATGCTTTTGGAGGTTTTCCAGACTTTTTCCTGTGGTTGATTTCAAGCTTCATCGCATTGTGGTCTGAAAGTATGCATGGTATGATCTCAATTCTTGTATACTTATGAAGGGCTGTTTTGTGACCCAGTATGTGATCTGTCTTGGAGAATGTTCCATGTGCATTCGAGAAAAAAGTATATTCTGTTGCTTTGGGATGCAGAGTTCTAAATATATTTGTCAAGTCCATCTGATCCTCTGTATCATTCAGGGCCCTTGTTTCTTTATTGATCCTGTGTCTAGATGATCTATCCATTGTTGTAAGTGGGGTATTAAAGTCCCCTGCAATTACCACATTCTTATCAATGAGGTTGCTTATGTTTGTGAGTAATTGTTTTATATATTTTGGGGCTCCCATATCCGGTGCATAGACATTTATAATTGTTAGCTCTTCCTGATGGATAGACACTGTAATTATTATGTAATGCCCTTCTTCATCTCTTGTTACAGCCTTTAATTTAAAGTATAGTTTATCTGATATAAATATCGCTACTCCAGGTTTTTTGACTTCGAGTAGCATGATAGATAGTTCTCCATCCCCTTACTTTCAATCTGAAGGTGTCCTCAGGTCTAAAATGAGTCTCTTGTAGACAGCAAATAGATGGGTCTGGTTTTTAATCCATTCTGATACCCTATGTCCTTTGGTTAGAGCATTTAGTCCATTTACATTCAGTGTTATATTTGAAAGATATGGGTTTAGAGTCATTGTGATGTCTGTAGGTTTCATGCTTGTACTGATGTCTCTAGTACTTTTTGGTCCTTGCAACATTTCACTCACAGAATCCCCCTTAGGATCTCTTGTAGGGCTGGTTTAGTGGTGATGAATTCCTTCAGTTTTTGTTTGTTTGGGAAAACCTTTGTCTCTTCTTCTATTCTAAATGACAGACTTGCTGGATAAAGGTTCTCGGCTGCATATTTTTTCTGTTCATTGTATTGAAGATTTCCTGCCATTCCTTTCTGGCCTGCCAAGTTTCAGTAGATAGGTCTGCCACTCGTCTTATGGGTCTCCCTTTGTAAGTTAGAGCCCGATTATCCCTAGCTGCTTTCAGAATTTTCTCTTTATCCTTGTATTTTGCCAGTTTCACTATGATATGTCATGCAGAAGATCGATTCAAATAACGTCTGAAGGGAGTTCTCTGTACCTCTTGGATTTCAATGCTTTTTCCCTTCCCCCGATCAGGGAAGTTCTCAGCTATGATTTGTTGAAGTACACTTTATGCCCCTTTCTCTCTCTTCTTCTTCTTCTGGAATCCCTATGATACGGATATTGTTCCGTTTGATTGCATCACTTAGTTCTCTAATTCTCCCTTCATACTCCTGGATTTTTTCTCTCTCTTTTTCTCAGCTTCCTCTTTTTCCATAATTTTATCTTCTAATTCACCTATTCTCTCCTCTGCCTCTTTAATCCATGCTATGGCTGCCTCCATTTTATTTTCACCTCATTTATAGCATTTTTTAATTCATGATGACTGTTTTTTAGTCCCTTGAGCTCTGTAACAATAGATTCTCTGCTTTCCTCTATGCTTTTTTCAAGCCCAGTGATTAATTTTATGACTATTATCCTAAATTCTTGTTCCGTCATATTGTTTAAATCGTTTTTGATCAATTCGTTAGCTAATGAATTCATTAGCTGAGAATTTGACAGCTGACGAATTTCTTTTGTGGAGATTTCTTCCATTTTGTCATTTTGGGTAGTCCCTGTGGTGGCTCCCAACTGCAGGGCACTTCCCCTGTGCAGTCTGGAGAAACTTGTGTTGGTGGGCAGGGCCACAGTCAGACCTGATGTCTGCCCCCAGCCCACCGTTGGGTGTACAGACTGGTATGTACCTTATCTTCCCCTTTTCCAGGGGCAGGACTCACTGTGGAGTGGTGTGGCCCCTGTCTGGGCTACTTGCACACTGCTAGGCTTGTGGTGCTTCTTTGATGGGATCTGGTGTATTAGCTGGGATGGATCTGCAAGTTTCACAGGGGCGGGAGGGGCAGCCTTAGCTTGCTCTGCCCTCAGTGGTCCCCTGTAGGAGGGGCCCTGCAGCACCAGGAGGGAGGCAGACCCGTTGGAGGGATAGATCCATAGAAGCACAGTGTTGGGTGTTTGAGCGGTGCAAGCAAGTTTGGTGACGGGAACTGGTTCCCTTTGGGATTTCGGCTGGGGGGAATGGGAGAGGGATATGGCACTTGCCAGCACCTTTGTTCCCCACCTAGCTGAGCTCTGTCTTCCAGGGCTCAGCAACTCTCCCTCCTGGTGTCCCCTCACCCTCCCTGCTCTCTGAGACAGAGCTGTTTACTTTTAACATTCCAGATATTAACAGGCTTTTGCCTTTCTGGAGTTCAGTTCAAAGGTAGACAGTCATCACTTTGCTTCTCAAGAATTTCAGCATCCCTTAACAATAAAACATTGATCTCTGAGGTTAACTCAGGATGGACAATTGACAAGAGCCCAGAAGTAGATACATATTGAGGAATTTGGTATAAAAGAGAAATAGATACATATTGGAGAATATGGTATAAATCAGCAGAGAGTCAATGGGGAAAGTATTTAATAAATGCGACTGTAAAGATGGGTTTGCCTTAAGGGGAAAATAATTATATCCTTAGATTATAACTTTACCTCATATTATACAAAAATAAATTCTAGGTGGATATTTCTTGAATGTGAAGAACAAAACTAAAAATATTTTGTTAAAAAATACAGGACAATAACTTTCATGATTTTTAAGGTAGAAAAAGACTTCTTAAACAAGAACACAAGAATACAAGAACAAAAGGCATCAACTGTAAGTGAAATATTGATAAATTTGACAACTTAACATATAAAACTATAATCCAAAAGACAATGGACAGATTTGGAGAAGGCATTTACAGTATTGTAGCACAAGATTCATATACAAAATATTCAAAGGCCATCTACCAATAGGTAAGAAAAAGCTAGTATGATATAAGTAATATGAATAATCAATTCATAGAAGAGGTTATTCAAACGACAAGTAATAATGAAAAGCAAAGCCACAACGAATTGCTATTTTACACCATCACACTTCCACAACTCTAAATATCTTGCAATCCCAAGTGTTGGAGAGGATGTGAAGTAACAACAGTTTTATACACTGCTATTGGTAAAATATTTAGTAAAGCTGAATATGTTCATATCCTACAATGTAGCAATTCCATTTTTAGGATGATTATAATTGGAATCACACAGAAAATGTTTTCTTCCGCAGCTTGTCATTATACTTAAAAGTCCTATAGATACATGCTTTTAGCTTAAGTTACTGTTTAAAAAAGGTCATGATTGAAATGCAGATAGCTTTCATTGGATGAAATTAACCAGTACATGGGTTATATTAAAGATTAGCTTTTCTCTCCTAGAGAAGAATACTAGGAAGGACACATTGGAAGGACAAATAGAAATGTCTTAAAAGTGAACGTTACTATTGAGAGGGCCTTCAAGAAAATGGCAATAGGTGCATTATCATCGTTTCTTCCTTGTCCAATTTTGATTTAACTGCATATTCTCAGTTAAATGTCTATTGAGGCTTATAGTCTTCTGAGTTTGGTGAAGACTGGTTTTGTGGGAACGTTAGTAGAGAATACCAATGATGGGATTCTCTCCTTCCTCCCCCCCCCCCCCGCCCCGCCAGTGAGCTCAGTGAGCACTTGGGAATCTGCATAAGGGCATTGAGATAAAGATCATAAAGTGAGCAACCCTGGGAAATAGCTTGATTTAAAATCATTGTGAATCAAGCAGGTTATAGGAAAAGGGTAATATTGGCTACATATCATGAATATGATTGGTCTCTCTGACCACCAATGGAGAAGTGGCTGAGCCCTGAGCTTGAGAGAATGAGGAAAAGGGAGGCTTCTTTCAGGTTTCTCAGCCAGGTTCTAGAGGCCAAGATAAGAGGCATTGGTTAACTCTATCATTTTTGGGAATGCTGCCTCTTAGTGGTACTTGAAAACTAGACCATGCACCCAGTGAATTAGAACTACTGGAATAGGCATGTGACAATATAAATAGAAAAATAATAAACATGCTTAAAGAAGTTAAAGTAAGGAACACATTTGAGTCCTGACTGGCAAAACTAGAATATGTTGTTGAATTCTCAGGGTATTCAGTGAAAATCCCAAAAGTTATGCCTTAATCTTAGAACAAATCTAGTTTCAGCAAAAAGACTACCTTAGGTTTGTCAATAAACTATAGTGAGACAGATCCAAGTGAAGAAGAAAGAAGACACAAATTACCAACATCTGGAATAAAAGAGGGAAAATTATTACAGATTCTACACACATTGAAAGAATAATAAGGAATTATTATGATGAACTTTAGTATAACCAAAATAGAAAAACTGAATTCCTTATGTCTATTAAAGAAATTTAATTTACTCTATAATTGAATTACACCCACTCCCCCCCCCCCCAGCCCTTCAAAAAAACTCAGGTATAAAAGATTTCAGTGGTAAATTTGACCATACCCTTAAGGAAGAAAGAATATCAAAACATTCTACAAAGTCTTTCAGATAACAGAGAGGAGGGAATACTTCCTTATTTGAGTCCATCATTATCTTGACACCAAAAGTAGATGACACATTATAAGAAAAAAAAAAGCTACAGATCAATCTTCCTCATGAACATAGATGTAAAAATACTTTAAAATATATTAACAAATAATGTCATGAATATAGAGAAGGATACTATATATCATCATCAAATGTGTTTATTCCCAGGAATAAAGTAAAATAAAAATGTTCTCAGGCAAAGAAAAGCTGAGAATATTTGTTGCCAGCACACATTAAGATATGTAAGTAAAGTCATTCAAGTTGAATAAAAATAGTCCCACATAGAAGCAAAGAAATGCAAAGCAGAATGAAGGGTACTAGAATGGTAAATGTGTAGATAGATATAAAAGAATATTGATTGTTTAAAAAAAGTACAATAGTGTCTTGTGGAGTGTTTAGCACATCAGAAATATAATAACAGCACAAAATTGTTGGAGGAGGTAACCTTTTAAATTTCTTCAATGTTCTTGAACTATTTGGGAAATTCTATAAGTATTAATTTAAGTTCAACTGTAATAAGTTAAGCATCTATAATAATCGCTAGAATAACCACTGAAGGAAAAAATACCAAATATTGTAACTATAATGCTAAAGAATTAGGTAAAGCAGAATTTTTAAAAGTACTTGATTAATCTAAAATAAAGCAGGGAAGGAGAAATAAAGGAGAGAAGAACAGATAGGATAAATGGAAGACAAATAACAAAATAGGAGACTTTAACAATACCAAAAATTACATGAATTGTAAATTGTCTAATAATTCTAATGAAAAGGCAAAGATTACTAGAATGTATTTGAGAAAAATAAGACTCAACTGTATTCTATTTGCAAGAGACAAACTTTAAACATAAGAACACCAGTAGGTGGAAGGTTAAAAAATAGAAAAGTATATAACATAAAACACTAACTTACAGAAGCTGGGGCCACTATTAATATCAGACAATATAGACTTTAAGGCAAAAAGTACATTTCATGCTGAAAAGAAGAAAAACAGTGTTCTAAAATTGTTTGAAGATTGTAACATAGTTTCAAGTTGTATTGATAAAAAATTGGCAGAAATGGAAGAAAAATAAACATATCCATAATTGGAGTTTCAGGTAAGAACGAAGAGAAAAAGTTAATGAGGATATATCAAATTTGAACAGCATGAATAACCAATTTTTCCTAATTGGCATAAGAAAGAATACACAAATTTTCATGTAGCCATGGAACACTGAATGAAAGAGAGGGTATGCTGAGCCTTGAAAAAATCTTAAGAAATATCAAAGGATTGAAAGCATACAAAGTATGTTCTTCCACCAGATTGGAAGTAAGGTAGAGATCAATAGAGATACAGAGCTAGAAAATATGCAAAAAAATTTGAATTTCAATTATCAAAACAGTATCTTTCAAAGTAATTCATTGAGTCAAATAGGAAAGCTCAATTGAAGTTATGAAACATTTTGAACCAAATAAACAATACAAATACGACATATTAAAATTTATAGAACATAGATAAAGCAATGCTTAAAGAGAAAATTTAAGCTTTAAGTGCACATATTAGAGAAGAAGCTTGAGAATCTATGTTCAAATTTTTAATCTTAAGAGACAAGAAAAAGAATTAAACACAAAGAAAGTGAGAAGGACATATAAATATAAAAACAAAACTAAATGAGATAGAAAACAAAGTGGTAGTCAAGAATATTGATAAAGTCAAAAGTTGTGTGATGACTAAAGTGTCAACTTGACTGGCCATGGGTGCCCAGATATTTGAATAAACATTACTCTGGGTATGTTTGTGAGGGATTTTTTTGGATGAGATTAACATTTGAATCAGTAGATTGAATAAAACAGATTGCCTTTCCAACGTAGATGGGCCTTTAATTCATTAAAAGGCCTGAATAGAACAGGAATGCTGAATACTGAGCATTATTTTCTCTCTGATTGACTGACCTCAAGCTGGGACATCTTGCCTTGAGAACTGAAGGCAGTCAGGAAATTACAGCATCTGCTCTCCTGTTCTCAGGTCTTTGAACTCAGATTGGAACTATACTGTCAACTCTCCTTGGTCTCCAGATTGCTGCCTGCAGATATGGGACTTCTTAGCCTCCACAATCATGGGAATCAATTCCTGTTGGTTCTTTTTGTCTGGAGAATCCTGACCAGATTTTAGAACTGAGAGTGGTTCTTCTTTGAATTTCTCTGCTTGGAATGAATATATAAATAAATAAGTAAGTAAGTAAGTAAATAAATAAATATCTATATCTCCATCCCCCATTATTTGCTCTTTCACTTTTCGTGGTTTCATTTACCCATGGTCAAAGGCAGCCTGAAAGCAGATGCTCCTCCTTCTGACATATTTCAGGAGCCTAACACTATATATAATACAATGCCTCAGTCATTCACCTCAATTCAGCTCAGCATGTAGGCATTTTATCATCTCACATCATCACAAGAAGAATAAGATACTTTGAGAGAGGGAGAGATCACATTCATAAGTTTTAGGACAGTATATTCTTATAATTGTTTTATTTTATTATTAGTTATTGTTATTAATTTCTTACTGTGCCCAATTTAACTTAATCATTGATATATATATATATATATATATATATATATATATATATAAAAATAGGTATCAATGATATACATATATATATAAAAGCAAATATATATAATTTGATATATATCAAATATATAAATATATATATCAATTATATATATATATATATATATATATATATATATATATATAAAAGCAAAACAGTATATTTATTGGTCAGTACTATCCATGGTTTCAGGCGTCTACTGATGCCTGGAAATATATCCCCCAAGGATAAGGGAATTACTATATTTCTTTTTGGGTCTGTTTCTCTGGAGAAACCTAACTAATACGAGTTACATCTTTGGATACTTCAATAAAATTACGTCAGCACTTAGAAAGACTGATCAAGACATAAAAGGAAAAGAAAACAACAATTACTATTAGGGATGAGAAGTTTTTATCATCATGCATTTAGGATGTATGAAATTAAATTTAAAATATAATAAAGCATATTTTGCACAACTCTATAACAATCAATTTAACATTGAAAATGAAATGGAAAAAAATCTTAAAAAACAACTTATCAAGAGTGACATGAGAAGTGATTGAAAAATCTCAATAGTTTTTATCTGTTAAAGAAATTGAATCTTCACGTAAAGATCTTCCCACAAAGAAAACTCCAGGAAGGGATGGCCACACTGGAGAATTCTCTCAAACATTTAAAGAAAATATGTTAATCCAACATAACCTCTGTCAGAGATTCCAGAAAGAGGGAACACTTCTTGTTTTATTAGACCAACATAAACCCAATTACCAAAACCTGAAAATAACAATAAAATAAAATTAGAGACTTTAATCTCTTATGAAAATGGATGTGAGTTAGAATAGAAGATTAGCAAACTGAATCTGGCAGAATGTGAAAAGGATAATAAATCATAAGTAAGTGAAATTTATTCAAGGAATGCAAGGTCATCTTAACATTATGATATCAACCAATAAAAAATCAATCTAGTTCATTTCATCACATTAACAGAATACATGATAAAAAATATTTGATCATCTCCATCCATATTCATGATAAGAACTCTCAGAAAACTAAGAGTACAACGGAGCATCCTTAACCTGATAAAGAGTATATATAAACAGTATACTTTCATAATTAGTATTAAGTACTGAATGTTTCCCCCTCTACCCTAAGTTTGAGAAGAAGACCAGATGTATGCTATCACTATTTCTACTCAACATTATCTTGGGGTCCTAGCCAGTACAAAAAAAAGCAAGAGAAAGAAATGGAAATGTAAATACCAGAAAGAAAGAAGTAAAATGTTATTTTTTTTCAGTTGACATGATTATATATGCAAAAAATCCAAAAGAATCTACAAACTGTAACATTACATGAATTTAGCAAGGTCTTTGGATGTAACGTCAATATAAAATTATTTGTATTTCTAATGTATTTCTAGTAATAATTAACACTTACAATAGCACCAAAAATAATTAAAATTTCTAGGAATAAGTTAGCAACATGAAATATGTATAAGAGTTCTACCATGGAAACTACAAAATATTGTTAGGAGAAATTAAGGAAAATCTAAATAGAGGAAGGATATATCATTTTCAAGGAGTGGAGGACTCAATATTTTTAAGATGTCAGTTTTCCCCAGATAGTCTACAGATTCATTACCTTCCCAATCAAAATCACTGTAGGGTGTATGTGCGTGCATGTGTGAGTGAATGTGTGTGTAATTTACATGTTAAATGGAATAGTCAAGGCAATTTTGAAGAAACAAAACAAAGTTTAAGAACTCATACACTACCAGATATTAAGATTTACTAAAAGGCTACAGTAATTAAGATAGTGTGGTATTAGCCTAAGAATAGAAACTTGTCCAAATGAAAAGAATAGAGAATACAGAAATAATCCTACCCGTATCTGATCACTTAATTTACTACAAGGATGCCACTGCATTCAAGAGGAAACGGTTATTTATTTTCAATAAATTATGGTGGAATAATTAGATATCTGTATGGGAAAAATAAACTCTGACCTCTTAAAAGTTTTATTCAAGGTAGATCAAAGATCTAAATATAAACAGCAAAATAATAAAGCTTCTAGAAGAAAGCAAGATGTCATCATTATCTTGAGGCATATAATTTTGTTAAATAGGATACAAAAGCACTAACTATAAAATGAAAGATTGATAAATTGAACTTCATTAAAATTAAGAGCTTCTGTTTTTCTAAAGGTGCCATTGAAAGAGGGAAAAGGGAAGCCACACACTGGGAGAAGATATTCATAATACACACACCCAACAAAGACTTGAATCCAGAATACACAGGCTTCCAAATCATTAATTAAAATACAAATAACTAGATTACAAAGTAGACAGAAGATTTGAATAGGCACTGCAAACATTGGCTTCATAAAAACCAACAAAAGTATGAATAAAAGCTCAACATCATTACTCATCAAGGAAATGCAAGCTAAACCCAAAGATCCCATTTCACACACCAGAATCGGCAAATTAAAAAGACTGCCAAACAGTACCACATATTAACTAGGATAAAGGGCAACTGGAACTTACATATATTCTGTGTGAGAATGTAAATTAGTACCAAGTCTTTGGAAAACTATTTTGCAGTATCTAAACATGTGTCTACCCTATGACCTGGTAGTTCTTGTCATAGGTATGTACCCAAGAGAAATGATTGTATATATCTGCCAAAAGACACAAACAATAATTTTTAGTTGATCTATTCCTAATAGCCTCAAAGTAAAATGATCCAAATTTTAAAATAAATTGTAGAACATTTATATATAAAAAGCAATGAAGAGACTGAAGTACATCCATCCTCTACAATATAATTGAATCTTCTACATGTAACATTGAGTAATAAAATTTGACAATAATGAGCTCACTACATGAACTATTTACATGAAATTCAAGACCAATCACAGTTAATCTGAGGTGACAGAAATCAGAGCAGTGATTCCCTTTGAGGATGGAGTGAGGTAGCAGTGTGTGAAGTTTGCTAAGAGACACAAAGAAGACTTCTGGGATGCTGCTAATATTTTGTATCTTAATCTGGGAGGTATATGCGTATGCAAAAATTCATCCAGCTGTATACATAAGATTTGTACACTTTACTATATGTATGTTATACCTCAATATAATGTGAAAAAAAAAGTAAACAGGACACTATTAGAAAAATAAATCCAAAAGGCCAACTAAGGAAAATATGCATAAATTTACAATAAGCAAATGCACATTAAAGTAACAATGAAACATCGCTTTACACATATGAGGCTGGCAAAAACTAAAAAGTAGGTAACACACTGCTGGTAGAAATGTGAATTATTACAATAGCTTGGAATGCAATCTGGCAAGATCTATGAAAACTGAAAACACATAATGCTTTTGATCAAAGATATCACATCTGATAATCTTTCTCAGAAAGAAAAGCTCTGGTACTCAATTGGTATTTATAAAAGTTGTTCATTGAAGCCTTATTTGTAGAAGATAAAAATGAAAACAAAGTTAATGTAAAAATGGAGTTTATGATTTCAAACATCTTGATACATACACATTATGCCATAGCAAACAAGAATTAAATGGGGTGAATTAGAGCTGTGTAAATTGACTTGGTAAGATATAAGTGAGAAATGGAAGATATAGAGACATGGATATACTTTTATTATATTTTAGCTAAAAATGAGAAAAGTTCTATATGCATGTATATTTATATAAAATTGTATATCTATGCATATTTGTATATGTGTGTATTATAAGAATATAGGAGGGGCGCCTGAGTGGCGCCGTCAGTTAAGCGTCCGACTTCAGCCAGGTCACGATCTCACGGTCCGTGAGTTCGAGCCCCGTGTCAGGCTCTGGGCTGATGGCTCGGAGCCTGGAGCCTATTTCCGATTCTGTGTCTCCCTCTCTCTCTGCCCCTCCCCCATTCATGCTCTGTCTCTCTCTGTCCCCAAAATAAATAAAAAACGTTGAAAAAAAAAGAATATAGGAAAAATAAGGAAAAACAATATACTAAATTTCTAAAACATGGATAACATGGTAGAATGGATGCTAAGGTTTGGGGATTAGAGACATTACTAGGAGGTTAAGTAAAATAGAAAAATTAAGAGTGCTCAAAAATTTCCATTGTATGTAGCAGAATTACACTTAGGCATTTATGTCAATTTATGTATATATGTATACATGTGAAAAGGAATTTACAACTGGTGTTGGTTTATAAAAATTACCAAAAATTAAACACACAATTATTTCACCTGATGTATCATAAGTATTTTTTATTTATTTAGTAAATCTTTTCCTGTCATCAAGTTATACAATTACATAGTTTTCTCTTAATTTAATGTAATTTTATTTTTAAATATTTACTTATTTATTTTGAGTGGGAAACAGAGAGTGTGAGTGGAGGAGGGACAGAGAGAGAGACACAGAATCCAAAGCAGGCTCCAGTTTCTGAGCTGTCAGCACAGAGCCCGATGCAGGGCTCAAACTAACGAACAGTGAGATCATGACCTGAGCTAACGTCAGACACTTAACCGACTGAGCCACCCAGGTGCCCCATGTTTCTATATTTTAAATGGCTTCAGGTTTCCTTCTAGATAATATTTCATATTTTTTCATTTTCTGGATGCCGAATCATTTTGTTTTTAAAATCAGAATTTTATTAACATTCTTGCCATAACCAATTTTGCCTATAAAACATTCTTCTTTTTGTTGCTTAAAAAATTATTTCATCAGTTTAAATTCCTACAGATGTAGTCATTGGGTCAAAAGTTATGTACGTTTTTATGACTCTTATAATGTGTTACCAGATTTTGTCCCCAAAGAAGGAATACCAAAAAGGAATAGTAATACCAGAAACGTGTGTCCCTGATCTTTGAAATTTTACTTGTTTTTATTTTTTCTAATTTAACAGATGTGAAAGGCATACTTTGTTGCTTTAAAGGTTGATTTTTCTTTAATATTGTCACTTCATTTTTGTTGATGCCTTCAAGTAACATCTCTCCTTGAGCTTTGGCATTGCTTTTTATAAATTGATATTTAAAATGTATTTTAGATATTTACTGTCTTTAAATTTTTTTCAGTGTTTGTTTATTTTTGAGAGAGAGAGAGAGACAGAGCACGATCAGGGGAAGGACACAGAGAGAGAGAGAGACAGAATCTGAAGCAGGCTCCAGGCTCTGAGCTGTCAGCACAGAGTCCGACATGGGGCTCAAACCCACAAACCATGAGATCATGAACTGAGCTGAAGTTGGATACTTAACCGACTGAGCTGCCGAGGTGCAACAGATATTTACCGTCTTGGAAACAGAGGGGAATTTGATGAGAAATAAAGGTGTACTACAAATGTAGTCTTGCCTGGATACTCACAGCTAGGGACATCATAGGGACACTGGGCAACTTTAGGGGAGAAGGGAAATCTGCAAGGGAAGCGGCATATGTGCTAGTTGAATAGCTGTTTTTGAAGATGATTATTATGCTGTGCAGTATCCTTTGAGTATCTAGTGCTTATTTTTTTTTTCAACGTTTTTTTTTTTTTTATTTATTTTTGGGACAGAGAGAGACAGAGCATGAACGGGGGAGGGGCAGAGAGAGAGGGAGACACAGAATCAGAAACAGGCTCTAGGCTCTGAGCCATCAGCCCAGAGCCCGACGCGGGGCTCGAACTCACGGACCGCGAGATCGTGACCTGGCTGAAGTCGGACGCTTAACCGACTGCGCCACCCAGGCGCCCCTCTAGTGCTTATTTAGCCTGTCTCAGTTTTGATGTTGCTCCCCCAGGAAGGCTGCCTTGATACTTCTACACTTAGACTTCCACGATAGCATAGCACCTGGGTGTGGCCCTGTTACCTTCATTTAACATCCTGTTTTATAAGATCTTCATCACTTGTTTGTCTCCCCATTGAATTTGAGAGGTGTAAGGACTGAAACTGTCACCCGGTAGAGTAGCTAGCACATAGTATGCTGTCAAATACTGAGTGAAGCGATTTATCTCAAGCAGGAAATAATCATCTTAATTAGTATTGCTGATAGTTAAGGTCATTAAGATGAAAACTCTTAACAGGAATGAACATGGTTGTTCTTTTATTATCTAAGAAAGCTACAAATTTGGGAGGAATCTCAAGTTAAACATCCACATAGATCATTATATATAAGTGTTCAATGAAGGGGTCTCTATAACTTGCTATGATAGTTCATTCTGGCGTATAACCTGCGAAAAACTATAAGTACTTCATAAAAAGGTCAGTTACAACTGACTATGTGATTCCACGGGAAAATTATATAAAATAAGAAATATATCATTTCATAAAGTGATATATGTCACTAGTTCATTTTCCATATTTTTATGGCTTTCAGTCCTATATTTACTATGGCTGCGTATCTGATATCCTGGGAGCTGAAAAAGTTATGGATAGAATATTATCACCAAGAGATAGCATCTAGAACAAATTCATTCTATCATCATGGAAGATTTAAAGATTAAATACTGACTGTTCACATATAGAACCTATAACAAAAACAACACTAATAGCTAACACTTGTGTTGTATATACACACTTTATGCTAGGCATTGTCTAAATACTTTATTTTTAAATGCATTTACTTTTCACTAGAACGCTATGATGTATTATAATTATGACATGTTGGCACTCCAAGCTACTCTCAGCGTTAACCTTGTTCAGTGAGGACATCAGCCACACAGAGCTTAAGTGATTATAGTCACACAGCCAGTGTTATCGGAATGCCAATGCTTGGTCACAGATTGCTTGAGCAGTATTTTTTTAGATCTACTTTCCTTCCACTAGTCATTTCCAGAAATTTGGATTTTATTTTATGTTTATTTTTAAACAAAGAAGGAAGAGCTAACATAATGTTGCAAGCTTTTTTCTTATTTGAAGTTAGGTGATTAAAAAGCAGTATTTTTACTTAGAAAATAGCAACAGCAATAAAAAACAAAACCAACAAAAAGTAATGAATAGTAACAATAATAATGATCATACTAAGCTTTTTTAATAATTTCCTATTAGCCAGGTACTGTATCAACTTTTATAAAGATTATCCTGCTTAATCTTCATACAATCTCATGAAGTAAGTACTATTATTTCCATTTTGTCATTATCATTTCACAATAAATATATTTTACTGAAAAAATAAGCAGAAAGGACATGACTTTTGAATAATATTTAGTCTTTTAAGCTGAATAAACTTAGCGTTTTGAAGCACAATACTGCATGTGTATATTTTTGGTTTTCTTATTTAATTATCTGTAAAGTGTAAAACTAATCCATGATATGATGCTATAATGGTGGGTAGGTATCTTTATACATTGGTCTGAACCCACAGAATGTACAAAAACAACAGTGAATCCTAATGAAAACCATGGACTTTGGATAATAATGATATGTCAGACTTGGGATAATAATGATAGATCATTGTCATAACAAATGTACCACTATGGTGTGTGGGGGGGTGATAGTGGAGGAGGCTATCCATATGTGGGGGCAGGAGGCATATGGGAAATCTCTGTCCTTTCCACTCAATTTTGCTTTGAACTTAATGCTTCTCTAAAAAAGTAAGTCTTAAGATACAAAAAACAAAACTAAAAATCCCTTAACCATGGACAAGTATTTGCTAATCCTGACGCCATATTGCTTCCCTACCAAAAGACAGAAAAAGTTGAGCAGCTGTTTGTAAAACTGAATCAGGAGACTGCAGGTTGCAGAAGAAGAAATGTTAACTTGACATCCTGAAATATAATTTAAAGCTTTGCTATATAGTTAAGATATTCTGGGTATAGCAGCAGCCAAAAGACCCACTTGGCAGTGAGTAAATCCATGTAGCTCTTTTAGAGCAAAGACATCAGTAACCCATTGAGCAAAGAGACAGAGTCATGAGAAATGATTTGTTCTAAAATGGTCTCTAGAGCTACAAAAATAGGACAGTCCTCCTATGCATCTGCCCATGTGGTAAGACTGTTAGTCTCGCTCTGAGATTTTTAACCTTATTCATATATATGGCAACCAACTCCATTAATAGTGTTATCTGTGAATGCAAACTACAACAATACATTATATATGTGCACTAACATATTTGCTGAATTTTAAAGTATGCAGCAATGTGAGAATTGGAGTGAGGCTGTTGTTTATAATGTATATCATGAAATGAAGAACAGATGATCTAAGAATGAACATTTGTTGGAATGATCTCTCTGGGCTTAAATATTTATTTTACTTCCTCCATCCCCCTCCCTTTCTGACAAAGTACTATGTTTTCCAAAATCTACAATATGAAACCATGGAAAGTTTATGACAAAATCACCTCAAATTGCTACCATAAATTATTACCTCCTACATAGTCTTTTTTCTGCTATATGCAATTAATCAAGGAAACAACTTATTCTTTCTAATTAAGGAGCTAGCTCTAAGAGTTTTATTTTAGGCATAAAAAGGGTGCTGAATTCTGGGAAAAATACATGTTTGTTCTATAAAATGTACTGTGCTTTGATTTCTGTCTTTGGGGTCTTATAAATGATCCCAATGGGGATATCTCTTGTCCTATTTCTCAGGGGAAATAGGAACCCATAGCTATAAAACTTCAAGCCTTAGAGATACTTTTGAAGGAAAGTGTCTCAGTAGGTAGTTCACATGGCAGATTTTTTGGAGAAACACTCAAAACAGTGTTCAGGCCAAGATGTAGAACTTGTTACAGAGAAGAAGATTTATTTTCTTTTAACCCCATGCAGAGCATGATGAGGGTCTCATTGCCTATTTTATAGGGTTCTTAGATTTTCTACTTGTTCCTAGGTTTTTCACTTATTCTGATAAATTATTTCACCTAAAGCTTATTTATCCCTGAGCTGTAATGATTCATCTATTTATTCATCCATCTATCCATTCACCCAATCAATTTCTATTCAGCCAACCAATAAATATTTATTGAGCACCTGCCAAATGTATGTGGTATAAGGTCCTAAAAATTCAAATATGAATGAGAGATGATCTCTGCCTTTGAAAGCTCACAGGTCAATACAGTCTTACAAAATAATATTTGCTTCACTCCTTGAAATATTTTTCTAAAACTGGATCATGTCAAGACTCTTCAAGGGGGTCTACATCTTTCAGAATAGAAGCAGTCAGTGTGCAATTTGAGATCTTCTCTGAATTCTTCCTCAATTACTCTTGTAACCTCACTGCACACCACAGTCCTCAAGGCTCACATTTTGGCCCAGTTGTTTACATTCTGCTCTTTATACATTTGATCCTTGCATTTTCCTCTCTTCTTAAACTTCTTCAAATTGTTGTATCTGTCCTTTACAGCCTTTTCCCAGTTCCAAGATCAGCTCAAATTCTTCCTGCTTCAGGGAATTATTCTATTTTTTACAATCCAATATTATATTGTATCTTTCCTGAGGAGTTCCAGCCACACTCTTCTACAACCAATTTTCAGAATGATCATCTAAAGCACAAACTGGATTGTGTTACTCCTCTATTTAAAACCAGTTAATGACTTTCTGTAGATCCTTTAAGATAAAGTTCCAGTTCTTCAGCATGGCAGCCAAGATCCTTTATGATATGACTTCTGCTCACCCCTCTAGTGATGAGTCACTGCTGTCCTGTCTCTACCGTACAGAATCATGTAACCTTCCTCAAACCCAACATGGTTTTCTGTGTGTGCAATCTTTCACACAGGCTATTCTCTTTCCCCAGAATGTACCTGTTTACTTTTTCTACCTGATATTTCCTTGATCTTCTTTAAGGTTTCAATTTTGATGTCACTTCCTCCAGAAAACCTTTCCAAACCCTGAAGACTGGGTCAAGTATCTCCTATGTGTTGCCACAGTGTCTTGTATTTCCCTTAGCAAAGTACAGCAGGTACCTTGTCATGTTTACATACAATTGGTACTAGCAATGGGTATTTAATGAATGTTTGTTTAGGTAAGAATATTGAATTGAGCTATCATAATTTCCCTTAGGAAATTTACAGGCTGGTTATTACTGGTAATGGTTTACCATGTGGCCAAATAGCATAAGAGAACTAGAGGGAAGCAGGTGAGCCTTGAGACTAAATATTCCCACTCCCATATGCACAGACTAAAGTTTCTTATGCAACTTTATTTGAAGCATAGTTTTCATGGGGTAAGAATAACAATTCTTTGTCCAGAAATGGAGTGAGTATGGATTCATAGAGCCAAATCACTAAGAGCTACAAAACCAATTAATGTTTGGGGCCAAGCAGTTCTTTATTGATTTCGTTTGTCCTTGGAGGAGGGGGTGTCTTTTTTTAATATCTCAAGAAACCACTAAACTCTAGGTTAATTGACAGAATGCTTCCATAGTAGCCATGCAAACAGTGAGCATGACTCTGAGGAAAGGGACATTTCTGCAGTTTATTAAGGTTCTAGCAGTTACTGTTAAAGGAACCCAAGGAAAACAAGTTCAGCAGGTCAGACTCTCTGGAAGTCATCAGTTGTGAAGATCTGCACAGAATGTGTCTGATTCACAGACCGGAATAAACCAACCTGGGGATCCTTTATAATTGGTGTGTGTGTATGGGGCTAGGGTCACTATTACTATTCTGTGGAGGGGGAGATTAGGGTCACTGTACATTGAATTTTAAAGGTAATGCAAATAATTTTTGTAATCACAGTTTGGGGAAGATTGGGTACTGTTGAATTGTATATCATTACTCAAGCCAAACCAAATATTCCTTTTTCAAATACTCTGTGGTTTGCACATTTAAAAAGTGAGATAATATAAAACTATGGAGCATAGGATGTTCACAAAGTACAGTTTGCTTTGTCTGTCTCCAAGCAGGTCTTCACTGAAGGAGTTGTTTACTTGACTCTTCAAAATCTTCAAAGGGGAAGATTCCATAACTTCTTCTGGTAACTAGTTGTTTTGGCTTCCTTGAAGTAATTTACCTTACTTCTGAAATGGTTCTTCTTGCAGTAATTTAAAATCTTGTTTTCTCCCTGTGGTCTTGACCTAAAAATGACAGCATTGCTTAGTGTGCTATGATAAATGAAGAAAACTTCCAATTATCTGCACTAATGGGCAAGTGAGGAAGAGCATGAATACATGAAATCAAACATATTCTCCAAACTTCAGTTTAGCTATTAGTTTTGACTTTTTCTCCAACAAAATTTTCTAAGGGTCTACTAAAAAGCAACACAGTGATTTGAATTTCATGCCTTTATTTTTTCACTGGCATATTCTCTGGTGGAGGCGATAATGATCATTGAGATCCCCAAAGGAGAGGGAGACAGTGGAAGATGCAGAGGTCTGGGATACAGATAAATTGGAGACTACATTCATGCATTTATAAAAGCTTTAGATTTCTGGCTTCCCAATCTGCTTTCTCCAATTGCTCTATAACTTCATTTAGCATTGTAAGTTGTGAAATCATTGTGCATGCATGTCATTTTGGATGTGCAAAATGTACACTCTTTTAAACAGTATTCTGCATTGAGCAATGGTAATGTAGCCAGTCTGAGCTCAAAATCCATGAACTACATGACAATTAGGTGCTACAAAGGAAACTGAACATGCTATTTTGTAAAAATGGGATAATAAAATAATAATTGCTCCTTAGTAATTAAAAATGCAGCCAATTAAAGGCATGCAAATTTACATAAAAAAATGGAAGAACCTTAAATTTTGCATTTCCTGACTGATAGGATTAAACTTCCAAAGAAAGTGTGAATTAATGCAAATGTTAACATGGCATCTCCTAAATCCTTTTCTACTTTTACCACCAAGAACAGAATATAGAAAAGTAAAAATTCATAATGAGAGGCCAGTCTCTGCTTGTTTTGTGATTTACTTAAAAAACACTGAGCATCCTTAGAAACCATGGAAAACTTAGTTAAGATTTCAGGTGGCAAACATCTATGCAGATACATCTTTATCTCTATCTCACCTATCTTTATCTATGTTAGAGACCTGATTTCATGTGACATAACCATGGATTTCAAACTCCCTGATGGGAAATGTCTGCCTTTCTTTTTTTTCAGAGCTGTCACATTTGGTGTTCCCATTCATTTAATGAGAACTTTCATTATCGTTCTAATATGACTACCTAGTTCCCCACTATCTTCAACAAAGGGTTTCTTTGTTTCCTTCTTTGTTCCTCTGCTTGTTCCCTTTCAAGTGGGATCTAGGTTCTATGATGGCAGTCCATCTTCTTCACACATCTCTTCTTTCCATCTGGACTCCCGTACTGATTGCCCTAGGCTGGAGAAGTACAAGTCTCTACAGGGCTGCCTTGTGTATCTGTGACCCTGTAATGCCAGGCATGTTCCAAAAAAAGTCATCCTATTTGGACCATGAGCCCCACAATGCTAGGTTTATGGTTACAACTATGGCTGTGTTGACTGTAAACTGCTTAGGACATTGGACGTTTAGATTCTTGGATTGATGCTTGTTTACCAGACTTTCTTTGGTGATGGGTATAAGAAACAACATTCCAGAGGGTCTTTACTTTTCTCTGCTTTGCATGTTTGACATTGCTTAATAAACATTCATGTATATTTTTTCTCTTTACCTGCTCGTTTATTGAATATTTCACTGACATCAAATATTTTCTAACCAACAAATGCAAAAGCTTATGCTTATTTTTATGAAGATTCATTTAAGATACAATTTTCAGAAGTGTTCTACATTGTAAAAGCTGGATTCATCTGTCAAAAATAAATGCCTATCTGCTAAACCAAAGATATAGAAAAATACAGTGTTTAAAAAATGAGTTTCCATAAGAACACAAGTTATAATGACCCATAAAACATTATTCTTTGCACACCACCATGTGCAAAGTCTTTATTCAGTTTCAAATAACTTTTAGATGGTTTCTGCAGCCCACTCTCTCCTGACAATAAGTATATTTAAGCTTTTATTTCTCACAGATGAAAATCACTTCTGAAATTTGAACTTTTATGGTTCTGCTATGTTGAGGTGACTCACTGCTAAAAATAACCATGGTTAATGGCCTATTGGTTCATAGTTTCACTCCCTTATAAGGCACTGAGGGGTGTGTCCCCAGGCGGTGAACCTCCATAACTTGAATTCCTACCAGAGTTTCTGAACCTACCACCAATCAAAGGAAGGACCTCTGGTTATACTCTTTTCTTAGAATGTGGATTTGTGATCAGAGATGTTTCAGTCTGCATGGTGAAAAGTAAGGAAGGGCAGACTAGAACCTCGGGGTGCTGGGGTTCTCAGCTCCTTCCTCCATTGGTCCCCTCCTGTCTTTTTTTCTTTTTTTCCACTAACACAATACTACATTGTTTTGTTTTTAAATCTCACAATTTACTTCAGAGGAAGACTTTTGTCAGTGTCCAGAAGGATTTTAAGGTTTTAACAATTATATCATTTTTATTTTTTAATTTGAACAAGCCATCTTCAATGTCTCAGGAGCATTTCCAACTTGCTACTATAGCACAGTTCTTTATGCTTTAAGATGAGGTCTATGTCCACTGTCTTCCAGTCTCAGCACTCTTGCCAAGAAGTTCTGTGGGCTCCACAACCACCTTCTGGGTATTTCCTACATAGAGTCTTAAGGGAACCTATTTGGTTTCACCAAATCCTTTCTAAATGTCTTCTATCCAAAGGAGACTTGTCCCACGATGGGTTCTCCCAGAAGCAGATGCTGAGTCAGAGACTGGAGTGAAGGATACATTAAGTGAGGTATATTCTGGGTCAACACCTTTGGCAGGAAATGTCATTGGGCAAAGGGAAAAGTTGCACTCAATGCTGGCCAGATATCCTATTGGAGATTTGGAGTTTATATATTCCATCAGAATGGTCCCATGGGGTGCTGAAATGACCAGGCCTTTGTATTCTTGCTGTAGTCAATCATTGGATGCGGACCACCCTTGGAAGGGCTTTGCTGAGGGGGAGTCTCTGCAGATGAGGCAAACCTTGAAGAAGCTAGCAACAGAGGCCCTTTGGTGACAGCATTCCCAGCAGCTGGGACAATAGTCTCTTCCTTGAAGGGGATTTGGACATCACATCTCCATCTCCACGTCTACTGCAAGTCTTTTTACTAATCTGGGTCTCAGGGCATGCTAAAAGGAACCCATACTTCCTCTAGGTATATATATGAACAGAAAAAAATGGCCCAATAATTCTTTTTTGAGGTGGTTAGGGGCAGAAGGGGGCTATTCTGTGAATTGGAGGGTATTTAGCATCATCCTTGTCCTCCGCCCACTAGATGCCAGGAGGAGTTTCCCCTTCCTCAAGTTGTGAAAACCAAAAATAACTGTAGACATTGCTAAATGTCCCTTGGGGGACAAAATTGTCTCCGGCTGACAACCATTGTGTTACATGAACAAAAAGGAAAGGCATAATTTTGCTTTCATTGATTAAATTAGCTGATATGCCTTAGCAGAAAGAAGAAAAAAACTTCTTTTGGTAATATGAAGAAATATTCATTCATAATTATTGTTCCAAAAGAATGATCACTAAAGTAGTTAGAGAAAAAAAATTCTGTGCTTCAGGGTGGAGATTACTAGGCACTAAAATAACTTTGCATGTGAATAGAATGCTACATCTTCTTTTTTCCCAAGTATTCTATAAATTTGCTGGGGTACTCCTTTCTTTCTCTCTTTTTTTCAGAGACATGAGATTCCAGATTTCATCTTTCCCCTTGTTTTTTCCAGTCTGGCTTTGGTATATCATTCTCACCTGGGCAAATTATATTTTGGGTGAGGATATCGGGTAGAGGTGTTTTCTAACTAGTGTGGTTTTAGCTGAAGAAAAAAAAGAAGAAAACTCAAGAGATTGAAACAAGACATTTTTATTTCTTCCTTTATCCTCAGCTCCAGATGTGGATGACTTCAATTTATGTCTAGGAATCATTTTAGAATTGATCTAAAACTGATGTTTATTTTTTATGTATTTTTCCGAGGTTGCTCTGAGAGCAGTTCATGTTTTCTCCTTGTCAAGTATAGAAGAATAAAGTAGAAGAAAAAAGGAACTTAGGTATATCTAAATGTTGGACATGAAATCTTTGTGACTGTTTCTTCATGACTGCTGAGGAACTGATAATTAACATGACAGAATGTATTAGGTTTCAAATAGTGTCATGAACTAGACAATGAGATATTCTCCCAAAAAGGAAGGACAAGATTTTGTCTGAATGGAAAATTCATATTTGAAATGTCTACGTGAAATATATAAGCTACAATAATTCCATTTTGGAGCAGGAGAAAGATTAAGGAAAAGAAAAATGAATTAAGTAAAATAACTATGAAGAATTTTTATTTGGTAGAGAAAAATAGATTTTAATTTTAGGAAACATAAACAGAATAATGGTGAATTTTGAAACCTTATGTATATACGAATATTTCAAATTGCTTTTCAGTATGTGTCACTTTACAATTGTTGGCAGGTACCTCTTTCCATTAGTGATTTGTGATTCTTTCTTGGAATTATCAAACCCCATTAAATTGACAGGTATTATGAAGTATGTTCAGTGCCATGGATATAAGACTAATACATAACATCTGCTTAACTTCTTGAACTTAGAGTACTGCCAGAATAGTGGTTGTTCAAGAGATTTGAAGTTTATAACAAACCACTTTGAAGACTTCTCTGAGAATGCATACAAAGGTCATTCTGTACCTTTTGATTGACTCTTTTCACCAATTTTGCCCACACTCCCAACCCCCTACTTCTGGCAACCACCAATCTGTTCTCTGTATTGATGAGCTTGTTCTGTTTTGTTTTGTTTTAGATTCCACATACAAGTGAGTTCATATGATATTTCTTTCTCTGTCTGACTTATTTTACTTAGTATAATGCCCTCAATGTCTGCCTATATTGTTGCAAATGATAAGATTTAATTCTTTTTTATGGTTGAATAATTTTCATATGTATATATATATATATCCATAATTTCTTTCATTTATTCATTTGTCATTGTACACTTAGGTTGTTTTCATATCTTGTAATGCTACAAGACTTGAACATGGCATGCATTATATCTTCTTGAGTTTATAGATTTTTTTGGTGAAGTTTTATATTGCATTGAAGGTTTAACCCATTTGGATCTATTTATTATGAATACTGATATATTTGAAATTACTTCTGCAATATAATTTTTGTTTTATTTACCATACTTTGCTTCTTTTTTTGAGTATTTCAATGAAGTGATTTTTTGATCACTTTCTTTTTATGCTACTTAATTTTGTTGTTCACATAATTTAAAAAAAATTGACTTAGAGTTGGCACACAGTGTTACATTAGTTTCAGGTGTACAACATAGTGATTCAACAAGTTTATGTTATGCTATGCTCATCACAAATGTAGCTACCTTCTGTCACCATACAATGCTATTATAATACCATTGACTCTATTCCCTATGCTGTGCCTTTTATCCCTGTGACTTACTCATTTTATAACTGTAAGCCTGTATCTTCTACTCACCTTCAACCCATTTGTCCATCCCCCTACCCACCTCCCCTCTGGCAACCACCAGTTTGTTTTTTTGTATTTATGGGTCTGTTTCTTTTTCTTTGGTTTATTCATTTTTTTAGATTATAAGTGAAATAATATAGTATTTGCCTTTCTGCCTGACTTATTATTTTACTTAACATAATACCTTTCAGGTCCATCCATGTTGTAGCAAATGGCAAGGTTTCATTCTTTTTTTATGGCTGAGTAATATTCCATTGTGTATATGTATGTGTACTACATTTTCTTTATTCATTCATCTATCAGTGAACACGGGTTATTTGAATATCTTGGCTATTGTAGCTAATGCCACAATGAATGTAGGGATGTACATACATATATATATATATATATATATATATATATATCTTTTCGAATTAGTGTTTTCATATTCTTTGGGTAAAAGGCTAGCAGTATAATTACCAGATTGTATGGTATTTCTATTTTTATTTTTTGAAGCAACTCCATACTGTTCTCCACAGTGACTACATGTATTTACATTCTCACCAACAGTGTACAAGCATTCTCTTTTATGCACAACTTGCCAACATTTGTCTTTTGGTAATAGTCATTCTAATAGGAGGTGATATGCACAGCATGATGACTATAATTAATACTGCACTTGCAAGTTACTAAGAGAAGAAGTCCTAAAAGTTCTCATCAGAAGAAAAAAACTTCTCGAACTATGTGTGGTGATAGATATTAACTAGGCTTACTGTGGTGATCATTTTCCAATATATACAAATATTGCACATTATGTTGTACACATGAGACTAATATGTTGTATGTCAGTAACACCTCAATTTAAAAAATAATTTAAAAAAAACCCACTGTGACAGAAATAACATTTTATTCACTGCATCAACACAACCCTGTTTACTATAGTTAACACACAGTAGAAGTTGCATACATTCCTATTCATGGATAAAGCAGGCAGTTGCTCACAGTGTCTAGTTGGATTGATCTAGGGAAAGGGATCCCCATGGGGGAGCATTTTCCAGTCCCAGACAATGCTTTGCTAGAAGTACTTTTGTGGAAGGATTAGCTTGTGTCCCAGCCTGTGGGGCACAACCCCTTGATAAGTTACTGCAAACACTGTTTGCACCGTTACTGTTACCTGAGAGTTTGATAAACCTTTTTAGATTCGCAAGGGTCCACATACTGAAAAAAGGTTAGGACTCCACAGAGACTTATGTAAAATTGGAACATTAATTTAGAATAATAAACCTAAGTTCTGCTCTCTCGGTAGATGGCTTGCTATGCAAATCTGAAGAAGAAGAATTGGTTGGGTAATCCAATCAACTGGTGACCTCCAACCATGGTGCCTGGTTCAGCAATGCTTGCCTTCTTCTCAGGACAGTGCTAGAGATTTTCTTTAGCTCCTTTCCTACATACATCTCACAGACCCAGAACACTGAAAGCCAGTTTGGGCCTGGGGAGAAACTTTTTAAAAGATAATTTCTAGGAAGAGAAAATATGTTCTGTAAAGTATTTGTTAAAACATATTTATAATGGATTTGTATTGATAATATTGTCAGATGTCATTCCACTTTTTTTTTTGAATAACTTAAAATATCCAGGCTATGTTGATTACACTTTGCATTCTTCTGAATCTCTTTAATTTCTTGAATTGTGTCATTTTGTGTGTTACACATATAGAAAAGTACATAAAAGTAAGTATATAGCTCAGTGGGATTTTACAAAGTGAACACACTCATGGAAACAACACTGGGAAACAGAAAAGAAACAGATTTCTAATACCTACAAACCCACCCACCATACCCTCTTCCAATCTCTAACTGCTGACCTCAGGGTAAAAACTATTCTGACTTCTGCAGTCTAAAATAGCTTTGTTGAGGTCAGGATACTTTGTTTCTTCTGAATGTGTTTCCAGAGAGTTGTGTTGATTTCAACCTTGCTGTTGCCACATGCCCTGCATGTAACTGGGACACTGCCTGAGGAAGGTCTTTCCAAACTGAACTGATCCAAGGGTGTGCATGTTCTTTAGGCAATCAAGATATTGGTAGAAGAATGGAGTATGGGAAGAAGTGGGTGAACATCATGAGAAGAGGACTTAGACTAAGTGAGATGGCCAAAGACAGAAAAACTTTCCTGTTTCCACACTTCTACTAGGAAAATCTCTAGGGAGCAGAGTTCTTGTTTCTTTTTTGGAATTTTCCTCTTGAGACCTCTGTATGGTTCTTGTTGTTGACTTTGCCATTTGTGCTTATAGAGGAAGATCACATATTGCTCTTGATACAAAATAACTTAGTGAGTATTAAAGACATAAATACCAAGATTTATAAGAACATTGTGCTTACATGAGTATTTTACTTTGGTGCATTTCCAGGAATGTTTCTATCAGGGCTGAATAGGACCCATATTTTCAATTCACCAATAAAGCCTTGCTCCCTAAATAGAGGTAAAAGATCAGTCAAAGCACAAGATTGTATCTTAATGAGAGGGTGGAGGGTAAAGAGAAACTGATGGCTTCAGGTGTGGATTCCTACAGGCCAGCAAGAACTGCTGAGAAAAAAACAAACAAAAAAAACCCCACTGAGTAACTTACAGGAACACCCACTTGCTAAGGACTGAGGTAATTCTCTATTTTTTTCCTTTCTTTCTTTAAGAAACATGAGTCTGGAATACCCCTTACTAAAGGTGGGAGGAGTCAGTAGCAGTGTGAATTATTCAACTTAAGCCTAGGCAGAGTGCAGCACCTTCTTTTCTTATCCACAGCATAATTCTTGGAAGGTCCACTTCATAGAAGAGCCTGACTCAAGGAAACACTTAATAGTCCTGAATGCTTCCTCTCTTTTATTTGAGACAGACCCCACCCTTCCAGATGCAACAATGGTCTCCTGTGTTAGAACATGTGACTTACTAAAGCAATGTAAGGGAGTTTGTTGTCTCTTCTGTCTGATCTACTTTTACATGGCCTCCTGTGTTTTTCCCAGCAGAGCTAGGGCTTAGACTAGAGCCAGGGGAGACAGACAGCTATTGGAGGCTGGAGACCCACTCCTCAGTTCCTCCACATGTGCAAGAAAATGGCTATCCCTGCCAGCTGGAAGTAGGTTTGCATATCCTGTCTTGGTAATTCTCTAGGCTGGGAATAGAAGACCCCTTAAGTATTAGGTCTGGGATTTTCCCTTCAGGTTCATTCTGAGCCCTTTGAATCTCACTGAGACCCACATGAAAAGAATGTTCTGGAATGCATCCATATTTACAGCTTGCTTTATGTCATGTTTTCTTCTCATGAGCCTCAGTTCTCTTTGCCTTCTTAGTTTTTATCTCTGTTTTCTCCCTATTTTTGTCCTTATTCAAATTCCTCTAACTCTAATGCCCAGTAGGTTTCTTTTGACTTCTGATCTGACTCTGTTCATCTAGTCTTCAGTTTAGCTCCCACTCTATATAAAGTTGGATCTACTAAGGCAAAACTCTTTTTGATGAATCCTTGTTTCTATGTCCTAGTTTTTCCCAAGAGCTCAAGCATGGGGCTCTTTCTCTCCTTTCTCCACCCCTCCTCACCTCTTTCTTTTTCCATCTTACCAATTTATTAATTTATAATGAGAAATACAAATGGCAAGTTATTGCTTATTTTGTTATTTTGGTTTATTTTTTTTCCCCTCTGTTTAAAAGAAAACCTGCTTAGCAAACATGGAATAAGAAATAGGGTAGTAAATTACTATTTGATTATTTAAGCCATGCATCTCTGAAACTAGAAAGTACTTTTCACTTTGGTCATGTGCTTGAACTTGGGAATGCTGCCGTGTTGGATGGTACTGGTGTTATGTATGTACTGTGGAGCCTGAGGACCCTCCTTTTCCATGCACAGATCTAAGCTAAGCAGCTTATAAGCCTATAACTGATTTTCTTCCACCTTCTCAAACTCTCCTTATTTCTGTGCTTTTTCTGCTGCTTTAATGATGCATTTCTGTGCTTCTCTCCTTTTTCTTCATCGTCCCATCTCGTTTCCTTTCTGGACACTCCCTTGTGGATCATGATATGCCTTTCTCTTTACTCCTACCACTTCACTTCCTTCTCTGTCTTTCTGCCCTGGTTTTCTGTTTTCCTATAGTGAAGGGACTATTTGCACAGATAATCAGATCAACATTGGTGTCTAAAGACAGATAGCCTGCAGAATCTATGTTTCTTTAGTATTTCCAGGAAATAGGAAAGTGCAATCACCATTATTCTTAATTGCCCTAGCTTAGCAATATGGTGGAGACTAAGGTACAGCAATTGGACAACCTCAGCTGTTTGTTAGCCATGGTAGCAACCCATTAAAATGCCAATTTGGAACTTTTAACGCATTATTATTTATAGTGAGTTTTATGCAATAACATTTTCCTTAAAAATCTTATCTGTTTATTTATCTTACCAAGGGTGGGAGTGTGGGGTGGGAGAGGCACATCTTAGGATCTGTTCTTAATTAGTCTCTTTTGGACTTGCTCTCAGCAATGTTTTTTCTTTTCTTTTTTTTTTTTTTGTTTTGTTTTGTTTTGTTCTTTCCTCTGAGTAAATGAGGAAGTAAGTAAATAGGGGATATCTCATGATGCGAAAAATGAACCCAAGAAGAATTAAAGATGTATAATGATATTATTATTATTATTATTATTTGCTTTTAGTTGTTCATTAACTAAAATGAAGGCACGATAAATGAATGTAACTAGAATGAAAAATTGGCAAGGTGAAGTATTTTTAAAGAAAACATTATTTTTCATTTTTTTAAACAATGTGAATTAACTCCAATTAGCTGTTTACAACATGTTGCCAAGTAGAACTCCTACCACAACTGTTTTAATGAACAACAAAGGTTCATTTGTAAGTAATCATTTTTTCCCCCAAGGATATTGTGAAAGTGTATTTTTGGTTCGTTTATCATTCCCCCTGCAACCTGGCTCATACTGATTTTCTCAGGTCCTTGCAACTCAAAGTATGTTTGTGCACGGCTAGCTTAAGCAGCAGCAGGGAGCTTGCTAGAAATGCAGACTCTCAGGGCCCCATCCCAAAGCTGCTGAATAGGAACATGCATTTAACAACTTCCCCAGGTGATTCCTATGAACACTGAAGTTTGAGAACCACTGACCTAGAAGATCTTTCACCTCAAATTACCAAAAAGGTAAACTTTAGTCTATACTTCATGAAATTATCCCAAATTCTGAATTAGTGGAATCAAAATTAATCAACTATCATTAGATTTCATTCCTAATGTAGATTAAATTTCACTGTTTTATTTTACTTACAATTTTTATTATCTAATAGTTTATTTCATAGGCTTGAGTTTTCTGATCCAGAGAGAAACATCTATTAAAAACTGGACTCATACCCAAATTCTCTTTCAATCTCTTCAGCATAGCTGGGCTTTGTCTATGAGATCTATTTAAGGGTAGTTTGAAATCTTGACATTTCCTTTTCTCTGGAGTATTGTATTCTTTCCTTTAATTGTGCGTTGGATAATTTCCTCTAGACTCAGTAGAAACCTATGTATCATGTTTTTATTTCCTGAATTAAGAATTCCCAACAGACTTACAGAAGTCTCCTAACATATGTTCCATTAGCAATCCATTAGCAATATTTGGAACCTATTTGGTGATGTAAAAATTCCTTATATATTGTAAAACACATTCGAAGACAAGTTTCAGCTTTTGGTTCAAGTAGGAGTGAATTTGTAAAGTAGCAAGAAAAAACTCTGCTTATCATGGTATACACCTTACATTTCTTATATCCACTTTAATCTTTTTTTTATCTTTGTACTTCAAACAATAGCTTTAAGTGGTTCTAACATGTGTAAGCCAAAAGCTATAAGGCAAAATAAAAATAGTACAAGTCACATTTGCCTGACATCTTTTTAAAAGGACAATTTATTGATCAATCTGAGAATCTATATTTTCTCTTTAAAGATGCATAATCTTGTAACTATCTGGATGGCATCCTTAATCCTACTTATTTATAAATACTTCTTGCAGTGAAAAGAGTTCAAGATAGCCATTTTATAAGAAGAAATACTTGTTGGATATTAATTTATTTGCATATGAATGTCAAATTATTGTAAAACTAGAATATAAACTCTCTGAAGGCCGACATTTTTTGTGTGTTTTTTTTACTGTTGTACCCTCTACTATCGGGGACAGAGACACACACACACGGTGTATGATAAACTCTTGGTGAAAAATGAGTAAATAATCAGGGTGAAAATGTAAGTTCTCTTCAAAACTAAACAGTTGGGATTCATTTCTTTTCTCTCTTTCTTTTTTTCTTTCTTTCTCTCTCTTTTATTTAAATTCATTTCTTACTGGTTGCATTTTGCTAAAAGTATCTTTGGGTAATAAGATCCTTCCTGGAAACCAGATCTTATCTAAACAATAACAGAAGCCAAAATAATTGTGATTCTTGAAGTTATTATGCAGAAATGGCTGCAACAATATGCCCAGTTTACCTATCACTCACCTATTTCAGGCCTTTTATCTATGATGGTATCACAGCCAAGTGTTTTTCTCTTGAAGTGCTTCTTCCTGTTCCTCGATCTGTCCCCATCACATAGAATTCTGGCAACAAAACTGTTCAGAGGGATTTCCTTTCTGCTTCCCACCTATCACCTTCTTGGCCCTGAGATGGATGAAGCCTATTTTCCCTTTAAACCTGGACTCTGGTGACTTTCTCTCTGTTTGGTTGGCTGGTGCATGACTCTCCACTAAGTTTATGTAATAGGCTCATGGCCCCCAATTTCTCTTCCTTTTCCTTATGGAAGAATATACTCTGTGTAGATGGTAGAGTATGTCAACAGACAGATAATAAATGGTGGAGCAATATTTTCCCTTTTGGGGAAGATTTGGGGTCAGAGTAACACCAGTTCTCTCCCATTTCATCTCTGTGTCCTATAAAAAGGTCCCCAAAGAATGCTGGCCTTCCATACCCTGCTGAGTTCTAAACTTTTAAAAATGACTCAATATTTTTAAATGTATTTTATAATTTTAAAAGGAAAAGACAACTCTATTGTTTCCTACTTGAATTTACTGCTAAAAATGTGATGAGTGAGACACTGGGGTGGCTCAGTTGGTTTTGGCTGATGGCTTTTGGTTTTGGCTGATGTCATGGTCTCATGAGGTCAAGCCCCAAGTTGGGCTCCAATGCAGGGTGTAGAGCCTGCTTGGGATTTTCTCTCGCTCTCTCTCTCTCTCTCTCTCTCTGCCTCTCCCCTGCTCATTCTCTCTCTCTCTCTCTCTCTCTCTCTCAACCTAAAAAAATAAATAAAAATGTGATTAGCAACTCTACATTGTGTGTGTGTGTGTGTGTGTGTGTGTGTGTGTATTGGCCTAGGAAACTTAATTCCTACTGGGAAATACATTATATTATAATGTCATGATTTGCTAATCACGTTCCTAAGCTAGGAGATTTAATATATAGAGGAGGATGTTTATAATCTAAAATCATGAAAGTTTTGAAAGATTGGAATGGAAGATAATAATCCCTCAAGCCATTGCAAAAGCACTTAATTACTCATCCAACTATTAGTTAAAACAATTATAGCCCTTATCATAAGAGGTCCATTCACAAGGAAAGTGTATATATGGAGCCAACACAGTAGGGTAGCAAACAGGTGCAGGCTCTCCAGTCAGAATCCCAATCTGCTCCTTACAAGTTGTATGATATCAGCAGGTTACTATCAGCGGGAATCTAGTTGGTATCTCAATTTCTCAGTTGTAATAAAAGACATATTAATATAACCTACCTGACAGAATTATTGTAAGGATTAAATAAAATACTGCGTGTAAAGTATAAGTACAATGATTATCATGCACTAAGCACTAAACAAATAGCAGTTCTAATCATATATATGTATACACACACACATACACATATACACACACACTTTATATGTTTATCAATTTAAAAATTCAACTGCCTTTGAACAAATCTAAAAAGCAACAGCCTGTTAAGGCATGCTGAGAGAGAGTTTTACATGAAAACATGGCATGAGAGGGAGGTGTTTAGCTAGAGAGGGAGCTTAGTGTACCCTAGCATCTACATCTCAGGCAGTTTGTCTTTTTCCATTTGATGCCAGGTGCAACTGATGGTCCTGGAAAGGAAGCCAGGTGCTTAGGTAGGCGATAGTATTGATAATCTGAAGATACATGGACACGTTTTTTTTTTATGAGCTATGACCTACTGGCTATATTTGTTACTTGTTAAACAAGTAGGCTGCTAAATTAAAACCACAATGAAATATCACTTTACACTGGTCAGGATGGCTAAAGTAAAAAACATAAGAAACAATAATTGTTGGCGAGGATGCAGAGAGAAAGGAACTCTTGTACACTATTGGTGGGAATGCAAACTAATGCAGCCACTGTGGAAAACAGTATAAAGGTTCCTCAAAAAAATTAAAAATAGAATTACCATATGATCCAGTAATCACCATACTGTGTATTTTTTCAAAGAAAATGAAAATACTAATTCAAGAAGATAAATGCATTCTTATGTTTATTGCAGCTGTATTTATAATATCCAAGATACGAAAGCAACCCAAATATACATTGTTAGATGAATAAACAAGGTGCGGTATACACATTCATTCACACACACACACACACACACACACACACACACACAGGAATATTACTCAGGTATGAAAAATGAAATCTTGCCATTTACAACAATATGGATGGATCTAGAGGGTATAATGCAAGTGAAGTCAGTCAGAGAAAGACAAATATCATATGATTTCACTCCTATGTGGAATAAAAAAAATGAACAAAGGAAAAAAAGAGAGACAAAGAAATAGACTCAATACGGAGAAGAAACTGGTGGTTGCCAAAGGGGAGGTGGGTAGGTGGGGTAGTTGAAATAGATAAAGGGTATTAAGAGTAACCTAATCTTGATGAGCACTGAGAAATGTATAGATTGTTGAATCATACTGTACACCTAAAATTAATGTAACACTACGTTAACTATACTGCAATAAAAGAAAAAAAATAGGCTGCTAATATCATTCTTATTTTGCAAATAAATAAAAGTTAAATAGTTCATGACTTGTGGCTATATTATATCAGTGGTGGATCAAATATTACAACTCAGTGGGGTGCCTGGGTGACTCAGTTGGTTAAATGTCCTGTCTGACTCTTCTTGATTTTGGCTCATGGTTGGTGAGATGGATCTCCATGTTAGGCTTGGCATTGTCGTTACAGAGCCTGCTTGGGATTCTCTCTTTCCCTCTCTTTGTCCCTCCCTTGTGCTCTCTCTCTCTCTTTCAAAATAAATAAACCTAAAAAAATATTACAACTCAAGAATTTTTGTTCATTGTCTTAGAGGCAGATTCCTATGAAGGGAGCTAAGAGCTTCAAAGCATAGAATGACTTGAGACATAATTCAGGGAAACATTGCATTTAGAGCCAGGCCTAGCATAATAGGGTACGATCAAAAGAAGGGACCACACTGGTTATTTTAACAGTAAGACTTTAACATAAAGAATTATTAATTAATTATCGAAGAACTGAAAAGGGCTAAAAGAGAACTCAAAGGTATCTCCACGGTAACAACTGCAGAGAGCAGCTATCATCCCTGTGGCCTGGCCAGGAGTAATTGAGAGAACAGAGGGGGGTGGGGTGGAGTTATTAAAATTTCAAAGCTTGGAGGAAGGCCCTGACAGGGCTGAAACTCAGACCTCTGATAAGGGGCAGGGCTGCTGCTGGTGTTTGAATGCATGGTCAAGGAGGTGCCCTGTGGACATGGGACCCGGATTCCTGAGGAGAGGACCCTGGCTGCAGCTGACTGGTGTCTCTGAGCGGGCACAATGAAGTTGGGTAAAACTTCCCAACTGGATTGGACAGGTGTTACTGGGATTAAACACCATGGCTTGGGGGATGAAGAGGCACTGCTGGCTGATGCTCTCAGGAACAGAAAGCCCACAGACAGTGAAGAGGAAGAAGCATCCCCTTCCCTCCTCCAAGCCCCATAGTCTTCCTCTAGGAGTCCTATTCAAAGAGTCAAGCAGCCAGTCAACAAAGCAGAAGTGCAGTTTTCGGAGTCCTGATCTTAGAATCACAGAACAGAGACTGGAAGGATGGGTTTGAAGCTGAGACACCATAGTATAACATCTAGAGCAGATAGGGTCTGTACGGTGGTGGTTGGGGGTGGAGGGATGATGCAGAATCAGGGGTTCCATGAGATCTGTCTGGCCTTCCTTGGGCAAAAGGGTCCTAAGTACTACCTCACAGACAGAACAGTCAGGGTGACTACTTTGTCAGGGAAGCATGAGCCATTGCACTAACAGGATTCAGAGGCAGTCTTGGGGGCATGTCATTATAGAATTTTATATTCTGTCTGCCAGCTTTATGGAATGCCAGAACCTGCTAAGTGTTGGGCTGAAACTGTTCTAATTATGGTTGTCCCTGTAAAAATGACTCAGAAAGTAAGGAGGGTCTGAGGCTGTGAGGGTCAGACAAAGTTGGGAACCATGTGATATGAGAATCCTGTATCCCAACTAGTCTGGTCTATTTTTCAATTCAATTTAATTCAATTCAGGACTTGATATATTTACAGGGTACTTGGTATTATGCTTGGTGCAGGGGATATAAATGTGATAAATATCTCATGTTTCAATAGGAGAGACCTAGACATACATATACAATTTAATCTGGTTAAGTATTAGATTATGAACACTTAGTTATTGAGGATGATGATAATTAATTCTACCTGGGTGTGTCTGGGGTGAAAAGATGGGGAAATCTTCACAGAACAAATGAAAATATACATCTACAGTGTCTAGATTGAGTTGATTCTTGGCAAGTGAGTAGGATTTTAACAAAGAGCCTAATGCATGAAAGAACACGATATGTTCAGTCAAGATGAATAGTTTATATGGCTAGAGATGACACAACAGGAAAGTGAGAAGCACATTGTACAGAGTTTTGAATCCAACATAAATTGAACATCCATGAGAATCCAAGCACACGGCTATGTTCTGGTGGCACAAAAATGAATAAAAGTCAGTATCTATTTTTGAGATGTTCTCAGTTATATGGATGAGTCAGACATGAAGTAGTGTAGGGAAAAATTGCAGGTAGAGAGAACCAGACAGACAAAAACAGACAAATGCCTCTGATTTCAGGAAATAATACTAGCCCAGCACTGCTGGATGTGTGAGAGGGATGAGTGGAGAGAAGTCTTAACAGCAGATTGAGATGAGATTGGAAGACCACTGTTTGCTGTAATAGAAGTTTGGATTTTATGCTATCATTAACAAGCAGCTATGAGGATTCTAAAGTGAAGATTATCATGGTGCATATTAGATTTATAACTGATAACTTTGGTGGTGTTATATGAACTGTGACTTGACAGAAAGGTGGGAAGAGAGACTGGAGACCAAAAGACCAGATAAAGACTATTAAAGTGGTCCAGACGAGAGATTTTCTGGTCTAAGGCAGCTAAGGTTTTGTGATTGATGGTACTGTATTTTATGGAGCTTGGGAAGACAGAGAAGGATAATTTTCCTTTGTTTTTCGTGAGGGGAAGGAGGACACCTTAAGTTTGAGATATCTGGGTTATCCAAGTGGCACAGTGAGGTAGACAGTTGAAAACATGCAGCCAGAGTATAGATTAGTCTAGATTAGCAATGTCTACCTGGTGTCAACAGCTTGCAGGGGATAGATGAAGCTAAGTAAACAGCCAGAGATGAACTAGCTCTTGAGGAAAATCAGCATTTGGTGATGAACAAAAGAAAAGGAACAGAAGGAGACTAGGAAAAACCAGTGGAAATCAGAAGGGATGAATATTTCCGAGGTTCAGTTTCTCTCTAGACTTTGGAGAGAAGATAATTTTTTAAGAGGAACGTTGGTCAACAGTGTGAAATACTGCAAAGTCAAGGAAGATAAAGAACTGAAAAGGAAAACTTTTAGATTAAGTTCCATAAGAGTAAGAAGCACATATATGTTTGACATATGGTAGGCACTCATGTTTGACATATTGGAGGCACTCAGGAAGTACTGTGGAATGAATGGATGGATGTATATTCTCAATTTACCTTGAGGGACATACACTGCTTCTTTTCTCCAGTTTATTCCTGTCTATATACAGGATTACTTATAATTCAATATGTAACACATACCAGATGTGAATATTTCTCTGGTTTTCAAAAGCTGGAGATAAAATTAATCTAAAAGTAACATGATCATATTTTTCTAGTTGAAAAGTAGGCATTATTCTGCATGAAAAAGTTTTTTTCCCTCGTCATTTTCAAATAAATGATATATTATGCATTAAACAATGGAAGATGAAATAGCACACATTTAATTTCCTATGTCATCAGAAGTATGTTCCTTTTGACCTTTACAAGTTAAATTCAAAAGTTAATTCAATTTTCCCACTAAAGTCTATTAAGGTTCTGAGGCAAGGGTTTAGGTTGAATTCAGAAAGATTTTAATGAGTTGGAAGTTGGTCAAAAAACATTTACTACTCATTTAAAAAAATGTTCCTGATTTATCATGACTTTCTCTATAATATTTTCATAATTTATCCTCTATCAAAATTAAATCCTATTAGCTGATCAACTGTTATATTAATTTAAAAGTAGCAAATCTCTTTCAAGGGGGCCAAATAATTTACAGAGCATTTAAAAATATGTATTACTTGAAAGGAACTTGACTTCAGAATCCTCAAAACTGCTATAGATCAAAATATGATTTTTACATCTCCACTAATTTGTACTCTTCTAATTTTTGATGTGGTATTCATGTTCAGTGTGTGATATTTCTTTTTATATTCTCCTTGAAGGAGAGGTTTATGAAGGTAATTAGCAGACTATGGAATTCAAGGTGATTAATATAAACTAATTCAAAGAAAATTCTGGTTTTGAACATTACATATACACATACACTACTAATTACAGATGAGTAGGAAATGTAGTGGTTTAACCTACTGTTTTAGGTTAGTTTCTCTAGAACCAGACTCAGAGAGGAGGATTTGTGGCCAAGTGATTTTTTAAGGAGGTACTTTTGGGAGAAGCTGGCACGGGAGTAGAAAGCTGGGCAGAGAAGTGGGCAAGCCAAGCAAAGGTAGGATTTCCAGTAATGTCTTTCTTGGCTTCAGTTTGAACCCAAAGGGTTCCTCTGGAGTATTAGCTACACCTTTAAGTTTCTTACCCTAGACAGAAACCCGGGCTCTCTTGTTCAGTATAAGCTAGTCATTTATTAAGGGCTGTGGAGGGTGGGGGGAAAGGGAAGTACCTTTCCAGAACTTCCGTTTAATTCTATAGGTAAATCAGTGCTTCCGGTGGCCTGGGGAAGACTTCTGAGGAGAATCTGGCCATTAGAATTCAAAGGAGTAGGTAAGGGCGATGAGAGTGGGGTGGTAGGAATGGTGGAAGGGATCTGAAGAGATGAGTGGAACAACAATAGTATGTTTTGTATAGTCAAAACCTAATTTCCTTGAAAATATTACAATTTCCAAATTTGTCTAATTTCTCTAATTTCGGTTGCTGATCCAAAAGTCCATATAAAGGTTTTATGTAACTAGTTATAGCGCATTTGTTGCTTGGTTGCTAAGTTAAAAACGTCCTCTTTTCTCTATAGACAAAACCAGGTAGAAATTCATTTAGAGACACACTAGCTGGCTAGAAGGAAATGTTCTTTATTGCTCCATTTTTATTTAGAGAGGCTCCTTTCCTGTCCTAGCACAAACTATTCCACATAATGTGCTTCCGTAGTAGAAATAGGTATGTGATTCACCAAATAACTTCCATATCACATTTGACAAGTGACCATTTTTCTCCTTCAAGAGTCTTTCCAGATCCACACAAAGTTTGTTTTGCTTTTGTTATGGGAAGCTGTTTTTCTTTTCTCTGCCTTGCTAAGGTATTTGATGGTATAAGGATAAAGAAGCCATGTAAATGCATATGGTGATGTTTTAGCTCAAAAGTACTTCACGTAAATCTCTAAATCATTAGTTTCTCTTTATTAAGTGTGTGAGAAGTTAGTTGGTACAGAAGTTACTTCATAGTTTTGAGTAACTGCTTGAAAGATTAGGAGTTGTTTAAAAGACATGTTAGCTTTGCTTTTTTATTTTTTTTGAAAAAGAGTGATATCTGAGCTCCAGTGTCCTCTGAAAAAAATCAAATTTTGATGCAAAAAATATCTTGACAGAGATCTTAAGATAACAGCTATTATTTGTTGCTCCAACTGAGGGCACTTGTGGTTTCAAATCTTTCACTATTGCATTGACAAACCATGGTTAACAGGGAAACTATAGTGGAGACTGGTGGCCATTTTCAGCACAGACAGTCAGGGTCTTCTGCCTTTCATTAAAACAAAACACACCTAAAATCAGGGCTGATTTACCTTTCAGGGCAATTGCACAATCCAACTGGCATTCTTCCCTTCCTTCACCCTCACTCCTTGTACTTATCTAGTGTGAGGAGAAGTAAAGAAAAGGAGGTCAAGTAGGGTTCACTTCTCTTAGAAACATGACCTTATCTTAGCTTTCAAGAGAGTTTTTCTAGTTTGTTTTGGAAAGGTAGTTAAATCTTGAAGCAATAAGGTTATCTTTTTGCTTGTATTGTCTATAATTATTTTCCATCACCCTCAGATGTTAGCAAAAATGACTTAAAAAAAGCCCCACCTAAACTCATATCTTTCTTATTGTCAAAAATGGACATACAAAGTAAGATATGTAGGGATGAGGCAGAATGGAGACCATTGTTAAAGAAACAGAGGAAGTAGAGGGAAATCACTACACCTGGACAATTCATTTAACTTCAAACTTCTTGACATTTAAGGTGAAAGAAAACATATTTTGGTTTCTGAGCTCATTTGTTATCAATATCGGGTTACTTTGACACAGAGGAATGGGCCACAAGCCGGAAGGAATTTGGCCCAGTTTATCCCCACCAATGCAGTCTTTTTCTTTCCAAATTCCAGTCTGAAATCACAAATTTTAGAGGAAGACCTTATATGTGAAATACATAGCATCTAAATGCTGGAAAATGAGATCCAGAAGGGATGTGACTGCTAAAGAATGTGTGGAGTAATGGAAATGGACTTAGACACCACCCCACATCCAGGCCTTGGACCACTGTATTTATCGACATTTTACTTTCATGGTGGAGTGGAATGATTTTAGGGATAGTGGCTACTCTGTACTCTGAAATTATGGAGGGAGAATTCTGATGGGAGAGTGGGTGGGAAGCCAGGCTGAGATGACCCCTTTCCTCCCCTATTCTGTCTCACTCTTTTGATCTAAGCATCTTATTTCTCATTTCCTTGTCATGAGTTTTATGAGATGTTTTTGGGTCCCACAATATCTGCTTCCATGGCCAAATTGCAGTTGACAGCAGACAAATCATTGTCCCTTTTAAACATCCGTTTTCATCACTATAAAGCAAAGAGGCTAGTCTTTGCCTTCTTGCTATCTCGTAAGAGTTTAAGGAGAAGGAAGGAGAAAGAGTACACAGAATGTTCTAGACATCCAGGGAAAAGGTGTTGCATGCTAAAGGTTATCTCACTATCTCATGGGGGCTCTTAGGAACTGAGACAATATGTGAGATGTTTGTATTTCCATGAAACACAGGCAAGCATATGTATTTGAGTTGTTGTATTAATGTTCTGTGAAGCTAATAACAGCATTTTACTTAATATGTCTATTCACTACTTCATTCTATGACAGACTCCACATGGACAGTGATTCAATAGTGTAAAAAAAGATTGTGTTTAAAACAATTCCCAAGCAAATATATAGTCATCCAATAAATATTGTATCCCATGTCTACATATCACCACCAGGCCATCTATTGTGATTTATATTTTCCTTCCAATAAGGAGGGAGGTGGAAGAGGCGGTAATGAAGGGAGAGAGCAAAGAAAGAACAATGTCAGAGAGGTTTATATTCAAGTGATTCCAGGTCTCCTAACACTCAGCATGCTGAAAGTGCCTCCAAACATTAAGAAACCAAAACGTCTCTTTTGGAATATGACTCATCAGTGGAATGGATTTAAATTTCTCTGTTTGCTACAGAACGACAATCTTTAAAAATATTAAAAAACTTTCCTGGAAATCTATTTTAAGAAACATGGGCCATACAGATCGACCCCTCCCATGGCCCATTCAATTCCAGAACATCATGAAAATGTTTATTAAATGTTTAAAATTGATTGCAAGTAGCATATTACTTTTAGACAAGCTAACAGAAAACAACACAAATTTAGTCAACAAAAATATTTTGGGGGAAGCTGGGCAGCCCACACAATGTAAGAAAGAGCTGAACCAGCAAACAGACTTTGAGAAAGACCAGAACATCTGCTTCTGCCATCTGAAGAGCAGTAATTCAAGGCTTTCTCTCCTTTGGTTGGGCCATCACCCAAATTAGTCCCTGTGTTCTGCTTAAGATACACTTCCTTGAGAGAAGGTTTAATTGGATTAGCTTGGATCAAGTACCCATCTTGGTGTTGATGGCTGTGAAGGGGTTCCTGGAATTGACAGCCCCACCAGAGACGTGGACTTGGGGAGGTGCAATTCTCCAAAAGAAAAGAGGTTGGCAGACAAAACACAAGACATCTACTATCTCAAAACTATACTATATGCTATATTTAAGTTGATTTCTTAAAATATGTAGTAGGTGTTTTACAGTATATTGGATTCCTGACAACTTTTATACTATAGTTGTATATATTGCTTAAAGCTAATGTAAAGGATGAAATGGAGTAGTGTAGTCTTTGTACCTGGGTTTGCCTTAGAATGGTCACTAATTAGATGTATGATGTGGGCAGGAACCTTAATCCCTGAGGGTCTCTGTTTCTAGAGTTGAAAAATGAGAGGGTTTTTAGACTTTTTTTCCCTTTGGTTTTGTTGTTGATCTGGGATACAGAATTGAATAACTGTATAATTCAGTGTTATGGTATACCATCCATTCTTCTAAGCAAGGTACCTTTTTTTGTTTTACTTTATTTTCTACTCTATCCCTAATCTCCATTCTTTTCACCAATGGAAAATTAATCTAATACTTTCAATACATGTTCTTGTATATGTAAATATATATTACTTTTTGTCATGTGGTTGTGTGTATATAATATATATATATATTATATTATACATATTATATTGTGTATATAATATATATATTATATACACATTTAAACTGTTTGTAACTGGTATTAAGCTACTAATCTCATCCTGGTTTTTTAAAATTGTTTGATGCAATGTCATGTTTTTAAGGACTATGCACATTGGTTCCTGTATATCTAGTGCATTGTTTCTATGCAATGCATAGAATGTTTGTAGCATTCCATTATATGTACCCACTATTATTGGATGTATCTATTTTTCTAGTGGTACACACATAAAGCAGCATTGAACCCTACTAACCCTAGCAAATTACTTGCTTGTACATGTTTTTGTTTTATTTTGTTTTTGGTAGGACTTGCAAGGGTTTCTTTGAGATAGTCCTATTTAGTAAGGTTAGGATATGAAAATTTATAATTTCACTGAGTACAAATAGACTGTTTTCCAGAAAGGTCTTACCACTTACCACTCCTATCAGTTCTGCATAAAAGCTATTGCTTGTCTATATTCTTTTCAAAACTTAGTATTATTTAACTTCCTATGTAAATTTACACATATAGAAATAGACATATACATACATATATGCATATATATGTTTATATATATGTGCTTTTTCCTTTCTGATCACCAAGATATTCCCCTATTTTTTTCCTATGTGCCTTATCATTTTAACTTTCATATTGAAGTCCTTAATGCGTTTGAAATAAACATTGTTTTTCATTTTGCCTGTATGCATGTAAACAAAATTTTTTTAAGACCGTCAACTAAATAAGCCATATATCATGTTTTCTCACTTATTTTTGGTGTCAACTTTATATAATATAGCAATTCACAAGTAAATATTAGTCTCTTTTGAACTCTCTGTTTTGTTTCATTAATCTGTTTGTTTTTGTACCTGTACTACTACACTGCTTCAAATTACCATAGCTTGTGGCGTGCCTTAATATCTGAGAGGTTAAGTCCCTGCTCATTGTTTTTCTTTTTCCAAAATTGGCCTAATGGCCAACTGGCTATTTGTATGGAAAGAAAGAAAAATAAACTGGGGTATAAAAGAAATAAATTCCAAATTAATAAGGGCATAGAAATAATTAAAAAATAAAACTTTGAAAATCTATGAAAATAAATGCACAACAGATGGAGTACCGAGATCTTCCAAGCAACACTGGAAATAAAATAGGCAATAAAATAGGAGATAGAAATAATTGACTGTATAAAGTTTAAAACTTTTGTATGGCAAAATATCCCATAAAAGATCAATAGGCAATGATGAAACAAAAAAAAATTGTAATTCAGAGTATAAATTTCTATAATGTTCAGAGATGAATAACTCAGTAAAAAATGGACATAAGATATGAATAGATAGTTCAGAAAAGAATAAACTTAAATGGCTAACGAATGTGAAAAGATGCACCAATTTAAAAAATGAGAAATCTACATTAAAGAAGCAATGACATACAACTTGATATTCATTGGACAGAGACATAGAGAAAAGGGTAATGTGATACATGTTGGTGGTAGGGATGATATATCGCATTTTGGGAGGAGAATATGGCAGGATCTATGGTAATTAAAAATACATATTTTTTTCTGTTCACTATTTCTATTTCCAGAAGTCTCTCAATTACAGAAATGTAGGTACAAATCTTGCCCATAAAAATAAAAGTACAAATTTATATGAACATTTTACTGGATTATATATTCACCCAAACTGGAAGTAAAGATGTACTAATGAGTTGAATATAACTGAATTATGGTTCAAACACCATGTGATATTCTATAGTCCTGAGAATGAAGTAGAACGTATGTATGTGAATGTACAGAATATAGGATTATGGAGGGAAATAGAATGTTAGCATGGCTATATGGAATTAGGAATGACAGTGGAGAAAAGATATCCAGGGTAAAGGGAATGTATGATATGATCTCATCTCTATAAAATTATATATGTATATGTATGCATAAGTAGTGAAACAAAGGATAGTTAGAATGTTAAATGTGGTTTTCATAGGGTAGTGAAATTCCAGGTGACTTCTTTACATTTCTACATATTGTTATGATTTTTTAGTGAGCATGTTTTATTTATATAATCAGAAAAATAGAGATAATTTCATTGTATGAAAAACTACAAAAATGCAAAATGAACAAATACAAAACAAAATTGACAACTTTTATGAACCATTATTCTTCCATGTAGTATTAGAAAGTTTGTAAGGTGTATAAAAAAATCCTACTGGTATCTTTATTAGCACTGCATTGAATTCAAGAAAAATTCTTTGCAGATTTAATCTTTATGATATATTTTATTGTATATTTATTTACTTTTGCTCATTTTTTTATTCTTAAAACAGCTTACAATTTTCTCTGTGAAGGTCTTTTACATCCTATATTAGGATAATTCTTAAATACATTGTTTTTGTTGCTATTATGTTTTCTTATTTTCTATTTTATTTTGTAATTTGTTATGAGGTATAGTAAAACCTTTTTCACGCTTATAAGTTGATCATTATCTTGTAATTGTGCTGAAATATTAGTTCATGTGGTATTTTTATTAGTTTGTGCTTATTTTATAATTAAAAATTTTTATTGTGGGAAAATACATATAGCATAAAATTTACTATGAACCATTGTTAACTGCACAGTTCAGGGTTATTAAATATATTCATATTGTTGTTTAATGATCACCACCACCCCAAACTCTTTTATCTTGTAAAACAAACTCTGTACCCATGAAACAATAGCTTTCTATTCCTCCCCTTCTCCCAACCCCTGGTAACTACCATTCTACTTCCTTTCTCTATTGATTTAATTGTTCTAGATATCTCATGTAAAAGGAATCATATAGTACTTGTTCTTTTGTGACTGGTTTATTTCACTTTGCATAATATCCACAAGAGGCATCCATGTTGTAGCATGTGTCTGAATTGTCTTCCTTTTTAAGGTTGAATAATACCTCAATATATATATATATATATATATATATATATATATATCACATTTTTTTATTCATTCATCCATTGACAGACATTTATTGTGTCTATCTCTTGGCTACTGAGAACAATGCTGCTATGAACATGGGTATAAAGAGCTCTTTGAGACCGTTTTCAATTCCTTTGGGTATATACCCAGAAGTAGAATTGATGGATCATATACTAATTCTAGTTTAATTTTTTTTTTAATTTTTTTTTCAACGTTTTTATTTATGTTTGGGACAGAGAGAGACAGAGCATGAACGGGGGAGGGGCAGAGAGAGAGGGAGACACAGAATCGGAAACAGGCTCCAGGCTCTGAGCCATCAGCCCAGAGCCTGACGCGGGGCTCGAACTCGCGGACCGCAAGATCGTGACCTGGCTGAAGTCGGACGCTTAACCCACTGCGCCACCCAGGCGCCCCTAGTTTAATTTTTTGAGACACTGCCGCCACCCAGGCGCCCCTAGTTTAATTTTTTGAGACACTGCCATATTGTTCTCCATAGCAGCTGCACCATTTTACATTCCCACCAGTAGTGCACAAGTGTTCTAATTTCTCCACATCCTTGCCAACACTTAGCTTTCTGGTTTGTTCTGTTTGTTTGTTTGTTTGTTAGTAGCCATTTTTACAGGTAAAATGTAGCCATTTTAAAATGTACAGTAGCCATTTTTACAGTGAGGTAGTGTCTCATTGCGGTTTTGATTTGTCTTTTGCTAATGATTAGTAATGTTGAACATCTTTTCATGTGGTTATTACCTATTTGCATATCTTCTTTGGAGAAATGTCTGTTCAAGTCCTTTGCCCATTTTCGAATTGGGTTGTTTGCTCTTTTGTTGTTGAATTTTAGGAATTGCTTTTGTGTATATTAAGCCATTATCAGATATAGGATTGCAAATATTTTCTCCCATTCTGTAGGTTGTCTTTTTAATCTGTTGATGGTATCTTTTGATGCACAGAAGTTTTAAATTTTCAGGAAGTCTAATTTGTCTATTTTTTTGTCTGTTTTTCTTTTGTTGCCTGTGTCATATCTGAGAAATCATTACCAAATTCAGTTTCATGAAACTTTTGTTGTATGTTTGTTCACTTCTAAGGTATTTATAGTTCTAGCTTTTACATTTAGGTCTTTGATCCATTTTGCATTAAATTTTTATATGATATTAGGTAAGATTCCAACTTAATTCTTTTGCATGTGGACATCCAGTTTTCTCATCATCATTTGTTGAAATAAAGAGTTTATTTTAATGTGGATTATCATATTTTTTTTATTTTAGAGAGAAAGAGAGCATAAGCAGGGGAGAGGGGCAGAGGGAGGGAGGGAGGGAGGGAGGGAGAGAGAGAGAGAGAGAGAATGAATCTCAAGCAGGCTCCATGCTGAGCCTCCTCTCCCCAAAGTGGAATTATGACTTAAACTGAAATCAAGAGTTGGAGCACAACCGACTAAACCACCCAGGTGCCCCTAGATTATTATATCATTTGTAAATAATGATAGTTTTCTATTTTTTCCTTCTACTTCTTACAATCTTTTTTCCTTTACTTGTTGAATTGGCCAGTTACGAGATACCATGCTGAAAAGAGGCAAAGTGAGCATCTTTATCTTGTTTTAAAGTTTAAATGGATGTATCTAAAGTTGATTTGCTAAAAAAATGAGACTTACTGAAGACTTTTGGTATATTATCTTTTCCAAATTAAGGAAGTTGACTTCTATTTTTGGTTTATGAGATTAAAATATTGGGGTGTTGAACTTTAGCAAATGTTTTCATGTATCTGTTGAGCAATCATAATTTTTTTCTTTTAGTCCATCATTTAGTTTAAACTAAAATTCTAAATTATTTGTTATTCATTAATTATGATATTCCCTGCCTCTGTTTAACTTTTTTCATGCTACCTGCAAGAGTTTCTGAGAAGGTTGTGGTAAAATATCCAGTTATAGTTGTTGATTAATTTTTTTCTGGATTTCAATTCTATCAACTTTTGCTTTATAGAATATGAAACTCTAGTCTTTGTTTCATTTATGTCTTTGATGTATTGTTCTTTTCAATCAGCATATTATGCCCCACATCAGTCTTTTATGATTGCTTTTGGTATTGAGTTTTATTTGTCTGATATTAAAATTGCTATTCTAGTGTACTTTTTTTAATACTCTTTTTATTTTAGAACAGCTTTATATTTATAGAATTATTGTAAAGATAGTACAGAGAGAGTGGCCATACACCCTCACACACAGTTTCTCCTATTAACATCTTACATTAGTGTAGTATAGTTTTCACAATTAATGAACCAATATTGATACATTATTATTAAAGAAAACCCATACTTTATTCAGATTTGCTGTTTTTACCTTATGTCCCTTTTCTGATCGAAGATCTCATCCAAGATTTAGTCATCATGTCACCTTAACATGTCCCATCATGACAGTTTCTTAGACTTTTCTTGTTTTCGATGACCTTGACAGTTTTGAGGATTACTTGTTAGATATTATGTAGAATGTTCCTCAGCTGGGATTTATCTCATGTTTTGAAAGATTAGACTTGAGTAATGTCTTTTTGAAAAAAAGACAAAGAGGTAAAGTGCCATTCTCATCACATCAGATCAAAGGTATATACTATTAATATATCAGTGTTGATGTTAACCTTGATCACCTGACTTAAAGTAGTGATTGTCGAGTTTCTCCACTGTAAAGTTTCTCTTTTTCTCTTTCCCTCTCCATATCATAATCTTTGGAAGAAAGTCTTTATGCACAATCCACATTTAAGGAGTAGAGAGTTATGCTCTACTTAAGGGTGGAATATCAACATAAATTATTTGGAGTTCTACTGTGTGGGAGACTTGTCTATTCTCCCCATTTATTTACTCAATTATTCATACCAGTATGGACTCAAGGATATTTATTCTGTGGGTTATACTCCAAAGCTACTTTATTTTGTTACTAAAATTGTTCTAATTTTGACCATTGGGTGTCCTTTCAGTTTGTTCCTGTATATCTTTGACATATCTTCTCATGGAAGGTTTTTTGTTTTGTTTTGTTTTGTTTTTTTAAAGCATTTTCTTACTTCCTAGTGCTATAAGATACTTCAGGCTCACCTTGTATATTTTGTGCTCCATTCCTAGAATCAGTCATTTCTCCAAGGAACTCTCATTTCTTTTATTGGAGAATGGTATTAGAAACCAAGGTTTTGGTGCTAGATGTTCTTGTTGCTAATGGATAGCAGTGTCTCTTGGCCCTCTCAGCTGACAGAGCAAAGAAATATATGTGTGTATACTAACCATGTACACATATATCTACACGTATTTCTATATGTTACAATCTATATCTATATTAATCTAAATATGAGATCTCATTGATGTCTCCAATTCTAATGCACTACCACATGATCATTCTAGAATCTGCCACCACCTTCCTTATTTGTAACATCTCACTCTCACCGTAAGAAATCCGGCTCCCACCACTTGACATTCTTTGTCTTGCCTTAGAATTAGTTTGTATATTATTTAGGAAATAGTTTGATGAGATTTTTTTTAGATTTTAATTGAGATTGCACTAAATCTATAGGTCAAGTTGTGAAGAATTGACATCTTAATAAGAAGTCTTCAAATCCAGAGTATCTCCCCCTTTTAAAGGTCTTCTTTGATTATTTTTTATTGGTAGTTTTGTATTTTGTAGTTTTCCATATATAATTCCTACACATATTTTGTTACATTTATAACTAAGTATTACAATTTGTGGGTGCTATTGTAAATATATTAATTTTTTTTTCAATATTTGTTTATTTTTGAGATAGATATGTATAGAGAGAGATAGGGAGACAGAGTACAAGCAGAAGAGGGGCAGAGAGAGAGGAGAACACAAAAGCCAAGGCAGGTCCCAGGTTCTGAACTGTCAGCACAGAGCCCGACACAGGGCTCGAACAACAAGCTGTGAGATCATGACCTGAGCTGAAGTCGGATGCTTAACCAACTGAGCCACCCAGGTGCCCCTGTAAATATATTTTTAAAAATCCCAAATCCCAGTTGCTCATTGATAGTATATAGGAAAACAATTGACCTTGTATTAACCTTTTTATATTAACCATGCATTCTGTGACTTTGCTATACTCCTTTGTTCATTTCAGGAGATTTTTCTTCTGGCTAATTTTTGGAATTTTCTATGTAGACAATCACATCATCTATGAATACAGACAGCTTTATTTCATCCATTTCCAATTGATGTGACTTTTTCTTTTCTTATTTCATCATTCTAGCTAATAGTTCCAGTACAACGTTGAATAGGAGTAGAAAAGAACATCTTTGCCCTGTTTCTTATCACAGGAGGAGAGGATTCAGTTTCCCATCATTAAGTGTAATGTTAGCTGTAGGTTTTTTATAGATGTTCTTTACCAAATTGAGGAAATGCTCCTTTATTCTTTGTTGAAAATTTTCGTCATGCATAGCTGTTGGATTTCATCAAATGATTTTTCTTTGTCAACTAATATGATCATATGATCACTTGTTCTTCTTTAATCTGTTGCTGCAGCAGATTATATTGATTGATTTTTCAAATGTGAAACAGCCTCACATGCCTGGAATAAATCCCATTTGTTTGTACTGTGTAAGTTTTTATATACATTGTTGGGTTCAATTTCGTAATATTTTGTTAAGGATTTCTAAATCCATGTTTGTGAAAGATATTGGTCTATTGTTTGCTTTTCTGTTAATGTTCTTATCTGGTTTATGTAGTAGGGTAATGCTGGCTTCATAGAATGAGTTAGAAAGTATTCCTTCTGCTTCTATCTTCTGGAAAAGATTATGGAGAACTGATATCATTTCTTCCTTAAATGTTTGGTAAAATTCACCAGTAAAATAATCTGGGCCAAGTATTTTCTTCTTTGGAAGAAAATTAAATATTAGTTAAATGTATTTAAAAATATAGGATTATTCAGGATATCTAGTTTTCCTTTTTTGGTTTTGATTATTTGGGTGTTTGCAGAAATTGGTCCATTTCATCTAAATCATCAAATTGGTGGGCATAGAGTTATAATATGCTTTATTATCCTTTCTGTGATAATGGGAGCAGTAAGATGATCCCTCTTTCATTTTTGTTATTGGTAATTTGTATCTTGTCTCTTTTCCTGGTTAGCCTGGTTAAAGGTTTATTAATTTCAATTATTTTTTTTCCCCAAAGAACCAGCTTTTTTAAATTCATTGATATTCTCCATTGTTTTCTTGTTTTTAATTTTACAGAATTCTGCTGTAGTTTCATCATTTCTTTTCTTGTGGTTGCTTTAGGCTTAAATGTTCTTTCTCTATTTTCCTATGATAAAAGCTTATGTTATTGATTTTAAATATTTCTTCATTAAAAAATATGCCTTTAATGCCAAACATTTTTCTCTAAGCCCTAGCTTTACTGCATTCCACACATTTTTATAAAAGTTGTATTTTTATTTTCATTTAGTTTTAAATGTTTAAGATTTTCTTCTGAGGAATTTTTTGGTTTGTTTGTTTTACCCAAGTGCTATTTTGAAGTATATTGTTCGATTTACATATATTTGGAGCTCTTCCAGTTTCCTTTCTTTGATTGATTTTTGTTTAATTCTATTGTGGTCTGAGAACGTACCTTATATGATATCTACTCTTTAAAAGTTGTTAAGGTATATTTTATGGCCAGAATGTGGTTTATCTTGGTGAGTGTTTCATGGGAGCTTGAGAGGAGTGTGTAATCTGTTGATGTTGGATGGAATGAACTATAAATGTCAGGTAGATCAACTTGATTGATAGTGTTTTTCAAGTCAACTGTATCTTTATTGATTTTCTGTCTGCTTGATCTATCAATTATTGAGGGAGAGGTGTTGACCTCTTCAACCATAATTACACTATATTTCTCCTTTCTGTTCTATCAATTTTTATCTCACATATTTTGACATTTCGTGTTTAGGTACATACATGTTTAGTGTTGTTTTGTCTTTTTGGAGTATTAATTTTTCTCTATTATGTAGTTCTGTTCTAGATCTCTGATAAGTTTCCTTGTTTTGAAGTTTGCCTTATCTGAAATCAATATAGCTTCTCCACATTTCTTTTGATTAGTTTTCTTTCTCTATCTCTTTGCTATTAATTTCTTGTATATTTAAAGTAAGTTTCTTGTAAACAATATAGTTTGGTATTATTTTTTATCCGCTCTGAGACTCTCTGTCATTTAATTGGTATAATTAGACCATGCATATTTAAAGTAATTATTGATATATTTGATTTAATATAAACTATGTAACTTTTTAATATTTGTTGTCTGACTTTTTCTTCTTTCTCTGGTTTTAATTGAACATTTTATATGGTTCCATTTTATCTTCTCTCAGTTTATATATTAGACTTAAAAAATTGCTTTTAGTGGTTGCCTAAAATTTATAGTATACTTAAAAATATTTTTTTAACATTTATTTATTTTTGAGAGACAGAGAGAGACAGAACATGAGTTGGGGAAGGGCAGAGAGAGAGGGAGACACAGAATCCTAAGCAGGCTCCAGGCTCTGAGCTGTCAGCACAGAGCCCAACTCAGGGCTCAAACCTACAAACTGTGAGATCATGACCTGAGCTGAAGCCAGACACCCAACTGACTGAGTCACCCAGGCGCCCTGCATATTATACATTTTTATACATTAACCTAAATCCACCTTCAAATAACACTATTTGCTCAATGTGTAATACAAGTATCTCATAACAGAGTATTTCTATATCTCTTGTCCTGTGACACTGTAATCATCCATTTGACTTTTATATATGTTGTAATCACTCAACATATTGCAACTATTATTAAATAGTTATTTTCAGATTAATTAAAAATAAGAAAAAAGGGGGTGCCTGGGTGGCTCAGTCAGTTAAGTGTTGGACTCTTGATTTTAGCTCAGATCATGATCTCAGGGTCATGAGACTGAGACTTGCATTGAGCTCCATGCTGGGTGTGAAGCCCGGTTAAGATTCTCTCTATCCTTCTCTCTGCCCCTCCTCTTCTTGAGTGCACACACACTCTCTTTATAAAAAACATAAGAAAAGTAAAAAGATATCTTATTGTATCTTTATTCCCTGATTATCTTTATTTATATAAATCCAGGCTTCCTTCAGATTGAAAAAAATCTTTGAACATTTCTTGCAGGGCAGCTATGCTGGCAATGAAGTCCCTCAATCTTTGAGAAACACTTTATTTTCCTTAACTTCTGAAGGACAATTTTGTTGAATCTAGAATCTTAGGTTGGTGGATTTTTAACACTTTAAATACTGTGTTCTAATCTCTTCTTGCTTGCATGATTTCTGGCAAAAAGTCTGCTGTAGTTCTTATCCTTATTTTTCCATAGACCACATGTTTTTTCAATCTGGCTTCTTTCAAGATTTTTTGTCTTTGGTTTTCTGTAATTGAATATGCTATGTATAGGTATGTTTTCATTTATTTATTTTTTGGCACTTATTTTACTTTGTATTTTCTGAGCATATTAGGTATATGATTTGGTGTTTGTCATTAATTTTAGAAAGTTACTAGCCATTATTGTTTCAAATATTTATTTTACTCTGTTTTCTCTTTGTTCTGTTTCTGGCAATCCAACAGCCTTTCAAAATTTTCCAAAGTTCTTGGGTAAATTATTTGTTTTTTAAAATATAGTGTTTTTTGTTTTTGTTTTTGGTTTTTGCATTTCAGTTTGCAGAGTTTCTATTGATGTATATCCAAGCTCCCTGATTCTTCCATTGACTGTGTCCAGTCTATTTGTGGGTCCATTAGGAGCATTCTTCACTTCTTTTACATAGTGTTTTCGACATCCAGCATTTACTTTTGAATTTTTTCTGAGAGTTTTCATCTCTCTACTTGCATTATCCATCTGTTCTCGCATATTGTTTATTTTTTCCATTAGAGCCATTTACAAATTAAACATAGACATTTTATTTATTTTTATTTTTTATATGTAATTTATTGTCAAATTGCTTTCCATACAACACCCAGTGCTCATCCCAACAGGTGCCCTCAATGCCCATTACCCATTTTCCCCTCTCCCCCAGCCCCCATCAACCTTCAGTTTGTTATCAGTATTTAGGAGTCTCTTATGGTTTGCCTCCTTCCCTCTCTGTAACTTTTTTTCCCTCCCCTCCCCTCACCCATGGTCTTCTGTTGAGTTTCTCAGGATCCACATATGAGTGAAAACATATGGTATCTGTCTTTCTCTGCCTGACTTATTTCTCTTAGCATAACATGCTCCAGTTCCATCCATGTTGCCACAAATGGCCAGGTTTCCTTCTTTCTCATTGCCAAGTAGTATTCCACTGTGTATATAAACCACATCTTCTTTATCCATTTGTCAGTTGATGGACATTTAGGCTCTTTCCATAATTTGGCTATTATTGAAAGTACTGCTATAAACATTGGGGTACAAATGCCCCTATGCATCAGCACTCCTGTATCCCTTGGGTAAATTCCTAGCAGTGCTGTTGCTGGGTCATAGGGTAGATCTATTTTTAATTTTTTGAGGAACTTCTACACTGTTTTCCAGAGTAGTTGCACCAGTTTGCATTCCCACCAACAGTGCAAGAGGGTTCCCATTTCTCCACATCCTCTCCAGCATCTATAGTCTCCTGATTTGTTCATTTTAGCCACTCTGACCAGCAAGAGGTGGTATCTCAGGGTGGTTTTGATTTGTATTTCCCTGGTGATGAGTGACGTTGAGCATCTTTTCATGTGCCTGTTGGCCATCTGGATGCCTTTTTTAGAAAAGTGTCTATTCATGAAACATAGACATTTTAAATTCTCTTCAGATAATTCCAAAACCTGTATCATATCTCAGTCTTATTCTAATAATTGATGTCTCTTCAGACTTTTTTTTTCCCTTTTGGTATGCCTTGTAATTTTTTGGTTGTTGGAAGCTAGACGTGTTGTAATCATTTACAGAAACTGAGGTAAAGAGGCCCCCAGTTTAGGAATTTATGCTCATCTGGCTAGGAGTTGGACTCTGTTTAATGTTTTCTGTAGCTATAGGTGTTGGAGGTTTCAAATCACTTTAATATCTTGATTTTTTCATCTCTTTTCTTTATTTTTGGCTTACCTGAGTATTCCCCCTCAGAAAGAGTGTTTCTTGCAGCTCTTTCTGCTGTAATGTATTTTTATATTGGAACCAGATTCACAGGGTCATAAGTTATGGGAGTGAGAGAATGTTTTATAATATTTCAATTAAGTCTCAGCCTTTTGGTAAGCCAGTGTCTTTGGTTTGTGACTTTCACAAACATGTTTTCTTACATAGCTCAGCAACCCTCCTGTTAAGTGAGACAGGAAAACTTGAGGGTGTTGGAATAAGAGTGATACCTTTCTTCTCACAACTATTGGAAAGGTTCTGGTAAAGTATTCCTTTCTAGAGAGTAGGCTTTTATTTTAAATAGAGAAGGCTCTGTGCATATTTACCAAGGATTACTTTCTACCTCACCCAGCTAGAGCCACAAAGGGATCTTTCTTGGATCTTCACCTCAAGAACCTGGTGGGGTTCCTGGAGATAAAGACTATGTGGCTCTAATACTTTTTTACTCTTAAGGTAGTATACATGGAACTTCCAGCAATTTATCAAAATTACTGTGTATGTGTCTAACTAGCTTGAGCAACTTCTATTCTAGGTGAGTAGATCTTGGCTTTGATTTTTTGTGTTTGGCTGTCTCTCTAGGTTTTGAGGTAGCAGTTTGCCCTCCAAACTTAGATCTCTGATTTGTTCAAGAAAAGACATGGGTTTTCTGTTTGTCCTACTTTTTCTTGTTATGAGGACAGGAATTTACATGTTGGAGCTGAAACATAAAGTTCAGCTTACATCTTACATTTTTATTTGATGCATTTCCACCCCTCCCAACCATTCTATTATTTTCAGCCTTTTCATATTCCTGTGCTAAATATGCCTCCTATATTGGTTGTGTTACTGGATCTTACTTTTTTAGTCCAATCTAAATTCTTTCCTTTGATCTGTGAATTTTAAAAAATTATATTTATTATAGTTACTGCTAAAATGTAAGTTTTTCCAGGTTATTTTGTATTTTCTATGCTTCTTTTTAAACTTCATTTCTTGTCTTCTAGCTATTGCATTTTTTGACTTTAAGTTACACTTTTATTTTTATTCTTTGGGTGATTACTCCTACTAGGGCTCATACTTAAATTTATTTTATTCATTTTTAAGTTTCTGTATCCTATCTCTTCCTAAACTAAATGACTACTTGCATACCTATAACTACTTCTGTTTTATCATTACCAACTTTGTACACCCCACCTCATTCATAGTGTATGTTATTATCTCTCCAGGTTTAAGTTTAGGTGGGAGAGCCATCGACCATGCTACTTGCCATCTTATTAGCTATGGAAAATCTTTGCTCTGACATTCAGTGGATCAAAACTCTAATTTCTACCTCATGTATCACTTGTTAGGGGCAGCAACAATTCACTTTGTCTATTTGGAATTAGAATCATAATTTTTGTTCAGAAAGTGATCTTAGAGACCATTTAGTAAAGTAGTCCCTATTTAATAAAGAATCATTTTCACTGAAGCAGGGGCCAACATGGCTGAGAAGTTGGGGGATCTGAAGTACCCTTGTCTCTCAAACACAGCAGTGTGGAGGCCAAGGGACTTTGAACTCCAAGAGTCCAGGAGGCAAAGTGACAGAGATGCCTCCAGGGCCCCACTGGGACAACCTGACAGGCCATAGGTGAATGATTGCAAACAGGGAGATAGAAAACGGGTGGTAGAGGAACAGAGGGGAAGGATCCACTTCTGTGGAGAGACAAAGGGAAGAGAAAGAGAGGCTGGGGAAGCATAGGACTGCATCTGGACAAGAGAAAAACCATGGACCGGGACAGAGAAAGGTCCAATCTCTAACTGCGGGGCTTCTCTGGATTGGGGCCAGTTGTTCTGTTCGCCCACCTGGAGAGGAGGGGAGCCAGCCCCGGCTCAGTAACTAGTTCAGAGGCGCAGTCTGCAGTGGGAGAAAGCAATCTCCTCCCTGGAGTGCTGTGGGAAGAAGGTATATAGCCATTCAAAGGGCAAAGGCTTCCTGCACCCACCAGCCAGAGACCATATATCAGGCGGCATACAGTGGCACTTTCCCGAAACTGGGGCAGAGTGGGAACCTTAAAGACATGGGGGTTTAAGTCCCAGCCAGTGCCATGGAGGTGTGGGAGTCAGCGGATGGGACAAACTGCCTTGTTTGCACCTGCGGCACAGTGAGGTTGGCTTGAACAGAGTGGTTTGGGACACCTGGTCTGTGGAGGAGAGACTGGGATGTCAGTATTTGTCTCCCCATCACCAACAAGGTGAGGCTTCAGGGATCTGACAGTGGGGCCCACAATGGAGGTGATACTTGCCTACACAAAACTATGCCCCTCCACACATGGTAACTGTACATCTACTGGAGCAGGATTGTTGCTGATGAAACAGACAGCCACTCCTCCAGACCAGTGCTGCTGCATTGCCTGGTTTAATCCTTGGACAGTTCTTATTATATAGATACATTCTTCCTTTTCTCCTTCTTATCTCTTCCCTCCTCTAGTCTGGTTACTCTGGCTGTTAGTTTGTTTAAGCAGACATATTTAATCTATTCTCTTGATACATGTTCTACACCTCCTTCTTTATTCTCTGTTCTCTCTCTCTGGATTAAGCTGTATAGTTTCTCTGTCTGGACAATGTTCTTTTCTTTTCTTTTTCACTGCCTCCTTCTTAATTTTCCTTTCTGTCTCTCTGCATTAAACTGTATAGTTTCTCTGTCTGGTCAATTTTCTTTTCTTTTTTTCCCTGCCCTTGTCATTTCTCTCTTTGTATGGGATAAAGCCCCTTCCATCAGCACCACCTCCACCCTGTTGTTTCCTTGTAGCTGGAATTTCTGGTTTTTTGTTTGTTTGTGTGTTTGTTTTTGTTTTTTTGTTTGTTTGCTTGTTTTCCATTCCAGGGCTACTTCAATGAAAAAATCAAAGCACACCTGATTTTTTGGAGGGTCCAAAACATCACTATGAGTAGGGAGATAAAGTAACCAAAGTCACAACAGCAGAGAGCAAGTAACACACTCCAAAAAACACCTCCTAAAGGGCTGGGCCCTGGACAGTGTATGACCCCTCTTTATAGTAGTGCTTTCAGATTCAGGGCACATAACAAGCTTTTGAAAACACATAAGGGACAGAAAACTAGCCAAAATGACAAAACAGAAGAATTCTCCTCAAAAGACATTCCAGGAAGAAATGACAGCTAAAGAATCGATCAAAACAGTTATAAACAATATAACTGAACAAGAATTTAGAATAATAGTCATAAGATTAATCGCTGGGCTTGAAAAAACCATAGAGGACAACAGAGTATCTATTGCTGCAGAGATCAAGGAACTTAAAAATAGTCATGATGAATTAAAAATGTTGTAAATGAGGTGCAAAATAAACTAGAGGTGATGACAGTGAGGATTGAAGAGGCAGAGGGGAGAACAGGTGAAACAGAAGATAAAATTATGGGAAATGATGAAGCTGAGAAAAAGAGACAGAAGCTGGAAAAAAAGATAAAAAAGTTCTGGACCATAAGGGGAGAATTAGAGAACTAAGTGACAGTTCTAGCAGTTATTTGGTGGTGTCTGCTCCACCAAATGAAATGAAATGAAATGGAATGGAATGAAATGGAATAATATCCATATCATAGGAATTCCAGAAGAAGAAGAAGAGAGAGAAAGGGGCAGAAGGTGTACTTGAACAAATCATAGCTGAGAACTTCCCCAATCTGGGGAAGGAAACAGACATTGAAATCTAAGAGGCACAGAGAGCTCCCTTCAGACATAACTTGAATTGATCTTATGCATGACATATCCTAGTGAAACGGGCAAAATAAAAAAGATAAAGAGAATTCTGAAAGCAGCTAGGGATAAACGGGCCTTAACCTACAAGGGTAGACACATAAGGGTAGTAGCAGACCTACCTACTGAAACTTGGCAGGCCAGAAAGGAGTGGCAGGAAATTTTCAATGTACTGAATAGGAAAAATGTGCAGGCAAGAATCCTTTATCCAGCAAGCCTGTCATTCAGAATACAAGGAGAGATAAAGGTTTTCCCAAACAAAAATTGAAGTAATTCATCACCACTAAACCAGCCCTACAAGAGATCCTAAGGGGGACTCTGTGAGTAGAATGTTGCAAAAACCACAAAGGACCAGAGACATCACTACAAGCATGAAACCTACAGATTACACAATGACTCTAAATCCATATCTTTTAATAACAACACTGAATGTAAACGGACTAAGTGCTCCAATCAAAAGACATAGGGTATCAGAATGGATTAAAAAAAACAAGGCCCATCTATTTGCTGTCTACAAGAGACCATTTTAGACCTGAGGACACCTTCAGATTGAAAGTGTGGGGATGGAGAACCATCTATCATGCATTGGAAGTCAAAAGAAAGCAGGAGTAGCCATACTTATATCAGACAAACTAGATTTTAAACTACAGGCTGTAACAAGAGATTAAGAAGGACATTATATCATAATTATGGGGTTATCCATCAAGAAGAACTAATAATTATAAATGTTATGCACCAAATTTGATAGCACCCAGGTATATGAAACAATTAATCACAAACATAAGCAATCTTATTGGTAAGAATGTGGTAATTGCAGGGGACTTTAATACTCCATTTACAACAATTGACAGATCATCTAGACAGAAAATCAATAAAGAGACAATGGCCTTCATATATGAAAAGCCCACAGCTAATATCATCCTTAATGGGGAAAAATGAGAGCTTTCCCCCTGAGATCAGGAACACAACAGGGGTGTCCGCTCTCACCACTGTTGTTTAACATAGTGTTGGAAGTCCTTGCATCCACAATCAGACAACAAAATGAAATAAAATGTATCAAAATTGGCAAGGAAGAGGTCAAACTTTCAATTTTTGCAGATGACATGATATTCTACATGGCAAACCCAAAAGACTCTACCCAAAGACTGCTAGAACCAATCCATGAATTCAGCAAAGTCACAGGGTACACAATCAATGTACAGAAGTCGGTTGCATTTTTATACACCAATAATGAAGCAACAAAAGAGAATTAAAGAAACTGATCCCACTTACAATTGCACCAAGAACCATAAAATACCTAGGAATAAACCTAACCAAAGATGTAAAAGATCTGTATGCTGAAAATTATAGAAAGCTTATGAAGGCAATTGAAGAAGACACAAAGAAATGGAAAAACATTCCATGCTCATGGATTGGAAGAATAAATACTGTTAAAATGACCATACTACCTAAAGCAATCTACACATTCAATGCAATCCCAATCAAAATGCACCAGCATTCTTCTTAAAGCTAGACAAACAACCCTAAAATGTGTATGGAACCACAAAAGATGCCACATAGCCAAAGTAATACTGAAGAAGAAAACCAAAGCAGGACGCATGACAATCCCAGACTTTAGCCTCTACTACAAAGCTGTAATCATTAAGACAGTATGATACTGGCACAAAAAAGACACATAGGCCAATGGAATAGAATAGAGAACCCAGAATTGGACTCACAAATGTATAGCCAACTAATCGTTGACAAGGCAGGAAAGAGTTTCCAATGGAAAAAAGACAGTCTCTTTAGCAAATGATGCTGGGAGAACTGGACAGCAACATGCAGAAGAATGAAACTAGACCACATTCTTAGACCATAGACAAAAATAAACCCAAAATGGATGAAACTCAAAATGTGAGACAGGAAACCATCAAACCCTTAGAGGAGAAATCAGGCAACAACCTCTTTGACCTCAGCTGCAGCAATTTCTTGCTTGACACATCTCCAAAGGCAAGGGAACTAAAAGCAAAAATGAACTACTGGGACCTCATAAAGATAAAAACCTTCTGCAGTGCAAAGGAAATAATCAACAAGACTAAAAGGCAACCAACAGAATGGGAAAGATATTTGCAAATAACATATTAGATAAAGGGTTAGTATCCAAAATCTATAAAGAACTTACTAAACTCAACACCCAGGAAACAAATAATCCAGTGAAGAAATGGACAGAAGACATGAATAGACACTTTTCCAAAGAAGACATCCAGATGGCCAACAGACACATGAAATGATGCTCAATGTTACTCATCATCAGGGAAATACAAATCAAAGCTACTCTGAGATACCACCTCACACTAGTCAGAGTGGCTAAAATGAACAACTCAGGATACTACAGATGCTGGCAAGAATGTGGAGAAATGGGAACCCTCTTGCACTGTTGGTGGGAATGCAAACTGGTGCAGCTGCTTTGGAAAACAGCATGGAGGTTCCTCAAAAAAATAAAAATAGAACTACCCTACAACCCAGCAATAGCAGTAATAAGAATTTACCCAAGGGATACAGGAGTGTGAATGCATAGGGGCACAGGTACCCCAATGTTTATAGAAGCACTTTCAACAATAGCCAAATCATGGAGAAAGCCTAAATGTCCATTGACTGATGAATAGATAAAGAAGATTGGTTTATATATACAATGGAATACAACTTGGCAATGAGAAGGAATGAAATCATGCTGTTTGCAGCAACGTGTATGGAACTGGAAGATATTATGCTGAGTGAAATAAGTCAGTCAGAGAAAGACAGATATCATATGTTTTCACTCATATGTGGATCTTGAGAAACTTAATGAAGACCATGGGGGAAGGGATCGGAAAAAATAGTTATAATCAGAGAGGGAGGGAGGCAAACCATAAACGCTTTTAAATACAGAGAACAAACTGAGGGTGGATGGGGGTGCTGGGGGAGGGGAAATGGGTGATGGGCATTGGGGAGGGCACTCATTGGGATGAGCACTGGGTGGTGTGTGTAAGCGATGAACCACAGGAATCTACCCCCAAAATCAAGAGCACACTTTACACACTGTATGTTAGCCAATTTGACAATAAATTATATTTTTAAAAAAAGAATCATTTTCTTGTGGTTCTCCAAGAAGGTTGCTCCTACCATGCCCATGTTATAAAAAAGGAATACAATTAATTATGAAGCTTAGCTACTCTACACAATATATGTAGTGTCACTCCCATCTCTAAATAAGCTTCCAGAAAATTTCAGAATAAAAGGCAAGTATCAGTCTAATGTTATAAGGGATACCTGAATTACTTTAGCTTCATGTTTTTCAGAGAAACAAACATTGAACTAGGTGGATTAGGTGACTATGGTCCAGATCATGTAGCATTTTAGAAGCAGAGCCAAGGCTGACTCCATGCTTCTGACTCCTGTTCCTGTGCTCAGTCCTTGGAACCATAATGGCTCCTATTTAGAGTCTATTTTGTGTAAAAGTATATGAAGAAATAGCTGCCTTTGAGTACATAAGAATTCCATATTACGATACAATGCTGTGTAAGGAGAAAGTAATTTTCATTATAAGCCATTCCTTTCCGTTGTTCAAAGTCTTCTGAAATAATCTCTTATAGATTTAAATTATCCCTGCTTGAAAAATGTATGGTTGAAGATCAGAGGTAATTTTATTTTGAATAATTTGGGCAGACTCTTTTGAGATACATCAGATTGGTGGAAATATAAAGAAGGAAAATGTTCGTAAAAACTCACAAACTTATTAGCTTTCACTTAACTCTCAACTTGCTGAATTCATAACTTTCTTTAAATGAAATTCTTCATTTAATTGGAATCAAATCATAAAATAGTTGGGTAATTTAAAAATGTTAGGCCACTTAATATTTAATATGTTAATTGGAAGTACCAATAAACATTATGGCCCTTATTTTTCTTGTTTCAGCTAGCATTATTTCATCTTTTAAAAACACCACAAAACATATGATAACAGAACCACACACACAAACTTGTATTGGGGGTGATCATTTGAACACTGTAAAGTCAGGAGTTTTCAAATTGAAAATTCTTTGTGAAATAAAACACAAATTTAATATTTCCTATTTCCTTTTTCTCACTGAATATTTAGTTAGGCATTTTTGCTTTGATAGAAAGGAATAGAGAACTGCTCTAACAACCCAAGCAGTGGAGTCTTATTGGAAGGATACATGTGGTCTGGAACCACATGAAGAAACTCACTGAGAACTGAACTGTTCCTTCTTGATCTCATTTAAGGAGTCTTAACTTCTTTCTTGGTATCTGTTTTGGCTCCTTTATTCCTTCTAGCAGATTCTCTTATTTATGTAAAGCTTCTGCTTCCTCCTGTCTTCAATGTGTACTAGATTATTGCAGTCTTTCTGAATTCCCTATACATCATGACTGTTCATCTCCACCTTATCCATGGGTAACAGAATGCACCCACCAACAGGTTGCAGTGATATCCACCTTGATGCACCTGGTTTGACCAGTGCCACCTCAATGGTAGATGCCAGTGAGGTCATGCTAGTACCAACTATGGCTATCTAGGTTTCAAGGGCTGATGGAGGGCATGTGGAGTTTGTTGTCTCTGGCACAAATATTTACTTATGTACATATTTAACCAAGAATGACAAATGGATACATATACAGTACCATGTCTATCTTGTCATCATAAATTATAGTTACTGGTGGCCTCATTTGAATGCTCCAAGGTGTCAAAAGTGACAGTATATGTGGGTACAACTGTCTAAAATATTTTTCAAATGTATTTGTTATGAATCTTTTAGGTGGATATTATTATAGTATTTTTATGTAATCCAGACACATGGCATGAATCTGAACACATACAGTTGCTACACGTTACGACATCTAAAGTTTCTATTTACAGTTTCATTGGGGTTGGAGTGGGATAGAGAATGTATGTTTAAAAAAAAAGGAAAAGAAATTCAAAATGTCACATGCTTGCTCTATTTGATCAACTTACATATACATTATGTAGCAATATCTGGTGGGTCTTATCAAATGATCTTTGAAGCCAGAGTTTCCTCCATTGACTATTAGAGTTTTCCTTGGAAGGACTTAGGAAATTCCTCCTCCCAGTTAACTATTTCCAGTTGCCTAGATTTGAAACTCTAGGCAGAGGCAGCCTGAACACTGCACTTGTCCCTGGTGTAATTGTGACTGTGAAACTGGAACTCCCGGATCATGTTGTTCCAAACAGGATGTAGGAAATGAATGTAGGAGATTAAAAAGAAAAGGCCCTGCCCCCTCACTCTGTGGTCTCATGGATATTGAGCTGCAGGAGAAGTAGGGCAAATGGAGAGATACCAGAGGCCAAGATCCTTCTGGAGTTGGGGACTTCTATCAGTGGAACAGTGGAGGTCAGGGATCCAAACCACCAAGTCCTAGTCTACCTGCTTTCAAGTTCCTACAGTCTGTCTGATTAACCAAGTGGTTCATGTGAAAATCACAAGATTACAGTTTGAAAAAAAGCTCTGCTGAACTGCTAATTTTGTATTTATATGAATGTATCTGGTATTTGTAAATATTCTGCAATAGCAGAGGCTCTCTCCTGGGAACATTTCTACTGCAGGAAGATTCACTATGGTGTAATGGAAAAACCCTGGAGCAGGCATCAAAGTGTCAGAACCTGGTTTTGTCCCGACAAGCTGTTTGACCTTGGTCCTTTATGAGACTGGGTTCTTCATCTGACAAATGCAGGTGCTTAAAAAAAAGAGGAATACCCACCCCATTTTCCTTCAAATGAAATTGTAGAAGGAAACCTATTACATGTAAGACTTAAGGCTGAGTTGGGATCCTCATTAAGCTTTCTCTTCACTTGTACAGCAGTCCCTGAACTGTCCCCTGCAGAACCCTAGGACTCAGAAAACAGTTTGAAAATGACTAGATTATCTCAATGAATCCTGGTCTCTGCTCCCAGAGATTCTGATTCAGAAGTGTTGGGGGCAATGCCTAGGAATCTGTATTTAATTCTCCTTCCCTTCAAGTGATTCTGATGTAGGTCTTCATGATTTATTCTTTCCTGAAAGTCTCTCAGTCTAAGTTACTTTAGATTTGTGAAATTCCAGTTGGCTCATCTGCAAATATGAAGATTAAAATATCATCCTACTTGAAAGGTTTTTTTGTGTGTGTAGGGGGGGGAGGGATCAGATGAGATAATGTATACAAAATTATGACTTTTAAAATGACATCTGTTGAAAGATGATTTAAATACCTGACAGACTATAGAATACTATACTATTCTAAAAATAGTTTTATGTAAAAATGCAATCCAGATAGTATAAAAAAGAGTCTTCAACTCCAAAACTTCTATATTAAGATCTTTTAGAAAGAAAAACTCTAACTGGGTGTTTTTCTTCTGTTAACAAAAAAGAAAGACATAAATGTGCAATCTGATTGATTAAAGAAATATAGTTTAAAAGAATAGTACTTATTTTTACAAGTATTCTTTTAGGAATTTTCTGTATAACAGGGGACTATAAAGGAGATCTTTACTATTAATGTATATTCATCCTACAATAGATCTTGAATTTGATAAGAGGTGGAGGGTCTATGGCTGATTTTCATTGGATATAAAGAACATTCATTCTTTTGGATGAAAACAGACTTGTGAATATTTGAAGAAGCTCTGTTCTAGGATATATTATGTTCAGCCTCGAACTCAAAACACTTGTTCATTTCAAAAGTCCCAGATACTTTGTTCCCTAATCCATAAAATGAGCATTCGGGTGATCTCTAGATCTGTCAACCTAAGCATAAGTTCCTATAGTACATAAATAGCACTCTAGAGGGGAAATTTACCTCAAAACATCCATGTAATCAGGAAGAGAGTGAGGTTATTGTTTGACTCATAGTCATGTTAAACTTTATTTTTGTGGCAGCTGATATTTTCTAATGAATCTGTAGAAATTCCTGAATTAATAGGGTTGCTATGAATTAGACTATAGCAGAAGATAATCTGAGCCAGTAGTCCTAAACCAGGCTCCTCTCAGATCTGTTGAGAATTCTGATCAGCCACATTTGGAAACCACTGTACAAGAGAGCCATTTGTTGAAAACAGAATTTCTCCGGATGTGACTCAATTAATTCTTGTCAGCCTATCACATTCAAAAGTAGCTATGGATGGTGAACTTTTCTAGAAATGTCCTGAATCCAGGTGTGTGTGTGTGTGTGTGTGTGTGTGAGTGTATGATTTATCAACTGTGCATCCACTGTTTTAAATCGTGTCTAGTAACTGTTAACACGTGGGTGCTTAAAAGCAAAATGCAATATATCTTGTTGCAATATATATGCAATATGCCATTTTATAGCTATGGAGAACTTAATATTAAATAGAAGTATACAAATAAGTAGGGTCATATCTATTCCCAAATGAAATTAAATGAAAATCTTTTTAGGACTTTAGTCAATATGCTTAAATTTCTGGAGCCTACACTGCTTAATACATATGCAAATGCATATTTCCGTACAATTCTCTACTGGGACCACATGACAGGTACTGAGGGCTCAGTTATTCCACCTCGACTCTACAATTTCTTTGTAGATGAAGGAGAAAAGATTTTTAGAAAAGTAAAAGAAAAAACGTGGAGAATAAAAAGCTGCTGAATTCACTATAAATTAGTTATATGTTTATATATATTAAATTTATTTATAATTTATAAATTAGTAGCCTCCTTTAAGCCCTGGAATGTTGGAGAGAAACCAGTGCAGGGCTTTTTAGTATATATATTTTTAAAGTGCCTTTGAATATCTTCTACTTTTCCTCCTACAGTTTGGACATCTTCCTTGCACCTGTGTTTTCTCTTATAACTGGCTTAGAAAATGTTTTTGTTGGTTGTGAGACAGCTGGTAACCTTAACTTTTACCTCATTATGTTCTTCTGAGTTCATTGTTTTGATTACAATCAATGTCCAAACTCCATTATTCTCAATCCAGTACAAATATGTACCATGGGTACTCTGAGAATTTCTTTGGGTGTATTCAATCCTAAATCATAATAAAATGTCTTTTTCATTTATCTCATATATGTTATCACAGGAATCATAAAGGCAAAACTTCAATCTGAAAGTTTGAAATACTACTTTTTAAAAAAATTTTTAATATTTATTTCTGAGAGAGAGAGGGAGAGAGGGAGAGAGAGAGAGAGAATGCAAAGCAGGCTCCAGGCTCCGAGCTGTCAGCACGGAGCCCATTGTGGGGCTCAAACCCACAAGCCACGAGATCATGACCTGAGCTGAAGTTGGATGCTCAACCAACTGAGCACCCAGGTGCCCTGAAATACTACTTTTTATAGCTGACTATCTTAGGGATGATTTTAGCAAAAGCAGAAACCCATTCAAGCTAACATGAATGAGGGGGTGCATCTCACGATCTTTTACTGGGAGCTTGAAAGTCAGGTAGTTCCTAATTTCCCTTCTCCTTATTATAAAGTCTTCAGCTAGTGTCTCTGGTTTCCACTTCCCAGGAGACAGAATCTTGTTGGCTTAAGTTCATGTAATGAAGTTATGCTTCCTATGGCTGGGGGTGGTGGGGAGCAGATAATACAAGAAATGTCATGGGAACTGGGAAGAAGTGATGGTCTTTATAGTAAATGACTATTGCTACTTTTTGAATTTTGGTCATAGTATCTATTTGATATCTTCTTTTTCTTTCCTTTTTACATCTTCTTTTTCTAATGTTCTTTTAAGGATAAGTATTTATTATATTTATTTTCTAAATGTTTATTTCTGACAGAGAGAGAAGAGAGAAAGTGAAAGAGAGAGAGAGAAAAAGCATGAGTCGGGGAGGGGCAGAGAGAGAAGTAGACACAGAATCCAAAGTAGGCTCCAGGCTCTGAGTTGTCAGCACAGAGCCCAGCATGGGGCTCGCACTCATGAACTGTGAGACCACAACCTTTGCCAAAGTCGGGTGCTTAACCAACTGAGCCACCCAGGTGCCCCCAAGGGTAAGTATTTTTAAAACCCAGTTAATTCACTTCACTAGCATCCTTGTTTTATTCTTATTCTTATTCTTATTCTTATTCTTATTCTTATTCTTATTCTTATTCTTATTCTTATTCTTATTCTTATTTTCTTCTCTGATGGTATACTAGTTTTGGACCAGACTGTTCGAGACCTCTCCCTTCTCTCCCTCTGGTCTGTGTTACAGGGCAGCAGATCCTTGCTGTCCCATTGCCCACCTCCCATGACAGGTTGGTTAGCCAATAAAACAGTTCTCAGAAGAGACTGGAGTGGGTAGAAGGGAGAAGCATGGTCTTACTTCCTGGGAACATTTATGTCAGTGTTAGTGCCTTCTCTGCCACCCCAGGTCCCATGGGCCATTTGGTTCTAGCTTTCTGTACAGCCCAGCCCCTGGCTGTCATAACATGTCTTCCTCCCTTTGTCTTTTCAACTTAGGGGTAGAAGCTGCTTCCTGCTATTGCAAGTCACTGAGCTGGGCTTACTGTCTACACTTCCTTTGTTGTCTTATCTCACACCTCACCTATGTAAGCAATTCTTGACTGATTGCTAACAGTTTAAATACTACCCAAAGCAATGTACACATTCAGTGCAATTCTTATCAAAATAACACTAGCATTCTTCACAGAGTTGGAACAAATGACTCTAAAATTTGAATGGAACCAGAAAAGACCCCAAAATAACCAAAGTAATGTTGAAGAAGAAAACCAAAGTTGGAGGCATCATAATTCTGGACTTCAAGCTATATTACAAAACGGTAGTCATCAAGACGGTATGGTACTGACACAAAAACAGACACATAGATCAATGGAACACAATAGAAAACCCAGAAATAGACCCACAACTGTATGGCCAAATATTCTTCAACACAGCAGGAAAGAGTATCTAATGGAAACAAAAAAGAGTCTCTTAAGCAAACGGTTTTGGAAAAACTGAACAGAGACATGCAGGAGAATGAACCAGGACCACTTTCTTATATAATACACAAAAATATATAATACACACAAAAAAATAGGATGAAAGACCTAAATGTAACACAAGAAGCTATCAAAATCCTAGAGGAGAAAACAGGTAACAACCTCTTTGACCTCAGCTGCAGCAACTTCTTGCTTGACATATCTGTGGAGGCAAGGGAAACAAAAGCAAAAATGAACTATTTGGGGACCTCATCAAGATAAAAATCTGCACAGTGAAGGAAACAAGTCACAACTCTAAAAGGCAACTGAGAGAATGGGACAAGATGTTTGCAAATGACCTATCAGACAAAAGGCTACTGTCTAAAATCTATAAGGAACTTATTAAACTCAACACCCAAAAACCAAATAATCAGGTGAAGAAATGGAAAGAAGACATGAAGAGACACTTTTCCAAAGAACACATTCAGATGACTACCAGACACATGAAAGGATGCTCAACATCACTCATCATCAGGGAAATACAAATCAAAACCACAATGAGATACCACCTCACACCTGTCAGAATAGCTAAAATTAACAACTCAGAAAACAACAGATGTTGGTGAGGATGTGGAGAAAGGGGGACACTTTTACACTGCTGGTGGGAATGAAAACTGGTGCAGCCACTCTGGAGAACAGTATGGGGGGTCCTCAAAAAATTAAAAATAGAGCTATTTTTTTGCACCCAGCAATTGCACTGTTAGGTATTTATCAAAAGGGTAAAAAAATGCTGATTTGAAGGGACACATGCACCCCAATGTTTATAATAGTGCTATCAACAATAGCCAAATTACGGAAAGAGCCCAAATGTCCATTGACTGATTTATAGATAAAGAAGATAGAACATTACTTGGTGATCAAAAAGAATGAAATCTTGCCATTTGCAACAACTTGGATGGAACTAGAATGTATTTTGCTAAGTGAAATACGTCAGTCCAAGAAAGACAAGTATCATATGATTTCACTCAAATGTGGAATTTAAGAAACAAAACAAGATTAACATAGGGGAAGGGAAGGAAAAAAAAGTGAGAGGGAGACAAACCATAAGAGACTCTTAAATACAGAGAACAAATTGAGGTTTGCTGGAGAGGTGTTGGGTGGGGGTGATGGGCCAGATAGGTGACAGGCATTGAGGAGGGCACTTGTTGGTAAGACACTGGGTGTTATATGTAAATGATGAGTCAGTGGGTTTTACTCCTGAAACCATTATTACAGTATATGTTACCTAACTTGAATTCAAATAAAATAAAACTGAAAAATAAAATTACAAATATAAAGACCACATTAGATCTTTAGAGCACTAATGACTCAGAAGAAGCTCATAGGAACACATTTAGAAATTATTCATTTATTATTTTGCCACACCCATTTTTTTTAAAGTTTATTAAAAAAGTAGTATTTGGACCAAGTGTGATACAGTATAGAACTGTTGCTGCTTGTCTTTTTTTTCTTAATTAATGGACTTTATTTTTTAGAGTGGTTTTTGTTTGACAGAAAAATTGAGCAGAGTTTTTATGTATCCCCTGTCTACCCCCACATATAGTTACCTCTATAATTGACATTTTGCACTAAGGTGGTACATTTGATAAAGTTGATGAGCAAATAGTGATACATTAGTAGCTAAAGTCTATAGCTTACATTAGAGTTCACTCTTTGTGTTGTATATTTTATGTGTTTTGACAAATACATAATAAAATGCATTCAATTTATAGTATCATAGGGAATACTCTCATTTCTTTTTTTTATGGAATATTATTTTTTTCTATTTTTTAATTTTTTAAATTTACATCCAAGTTAGTTAGCATATAGTGCAACAATGATTTCAGGAGTAGATTCCTTAATGCCCCTTACTCATTTAGCCCATCCCCCCTCCCACTACCCCTCCAGTAACCCTCTGTTTGTTCTCCATATTTAAGACTCTCTTATGTTTTGTCCGCCTCCCTGTTTTTATATTATTTCTGTTTCCCTTCCCTTATGTTCATCTGTTTTATCTCTTAAAGTCCTCATATGAGTGAAGTCATATTTTTGTCTTTGTCTGACTGACTAATTTCATGTAGTATAATACCCTCCAGTTCATCCACGTAGTTGCAAATGGCAAGATTTCATTCTTTTTGATTGCTGAATAATACTCCTCTCTCTCTCTCTCTCTCTCTCTCTCTCTCTCTCTATATATATATATATATATATATATATACACACACACTCTCTCTCTCTACACACACACACACACACACACACACACACACACACACCACATCTTCTTTATCCATTCATCCATTGATGGACATTGGGCTCTTTCCATACTTTGGCTATTGATACACTCTTCACTTTAAACATTCCTTGTTTTCCAGTTATTTATCCTTCCCTCCTCCCGGTAACTCCTGATCTTTTACGATCTTCATAGTTTACCTTTTCAGAGCGTCATATAGTTGGAATCATACAGCCTCTTCAGATAGTCTTCTTTTACTTAGTAAAATGCATTTGAGTTCCCTCCATGTGTTTTTGTGGCTTGAAGTTAATTTTTCCAATTGCTGTATAATATTCCATTGGATAGCTACACCGCAGCTTGTCTATTCATTCACATATCAGGCAACTTCTTGGTTGCTTTCAAGTTTTGGCAGTTATGAATACAGCTGTTTTAAACATTTGTGTGGACATATAATTTCTACTCATTTGGGTAAATACCAAAGAATGCCATTGCTGGATGATATGTAAGAGTGTGTTTAGTTTTGTAAGAAATTGTCAGACTGCCTTCTAAGGTTGCTGTGCTGTTTTGCAATTCTCACTAGCAATAAATGAGACTTTCTGTTGCTCTACATACTCATGAATCCAGCATTTCAATGTTTTGGATTTTAGCCATTTTAATAGCATTTTTCCCCACTGTTGATGATAACCTAGTCTTTTTCTTTTCTGGTGGTAAAGAGATGAGATCAGTTGATGATATTACGACTATTTGTAAGCATGCTTTATTAATCATTACAATTTCTTAAGGACTTAAATGTTTTGAAAAACTTGTGATCCATTTGCTTTTTTAACATTTTTTAAAAATTTAATGTTATCCTTATCCATGTTTTCTTTGTTGGATACATAGACCAGTAAGCCTATATCATTATTTACTATGGTGGCCCATAATTCAGTAAGGAGGAACAAGATTGTGCCTTTTCATTATCATTTTGGAAAATGTTCCAGGACTTCACCTATTTATGCAATGTCCTTTGTGTCCATTCCCAATGCTGCAACCTCGACTCCAGCTTTCCTGTTTCACTTGATTTGCTCCAACAGTTTTCTGAGTGGTGTTCTTGCCGGCATACTCTCATTCATTCACTCTATGAATAAAACATTATGAAGAGCCCACTATACGTCAACATTGTGCTACCTGACAGGGATACACAGATGAGAGATATATGCTCTCTTCCATCAACATATTACATTGTAATATTATATTACAATATAGCATTATATTATAATATAAAATTCCAATATAATAGGAGAGAAAATTAGATACTGACATGCTCAGAACAGAATCGGTAGGTCAAACAATAGAGATATTCACACAATAACCATATACTTATTCATGAATACCTCCAGGTAATTAGTTTTGGATGGGAGACTATGCTGTGGCTATAGTATGATCTCAACAAATATTTGCTGAAGCTGTGAAAAGACGAGTTCTCCCTCTCTGAATGCCAGCTAGGTCTTTGTATTTGCAGTTGCAAAGCTATAATTCTTAGGGAAACATAAATCTCACTAGTTTCCCCACCCCAAGATCTAGGTTTACCTGAACAATAATAAAGCATACTTTCTCTGTTCTGCAGAAAGAAGCAAGTCACTGTTTAGAATATTGCCTGTTCCTCTCGTGAGGAATGAGTATGGTAGAGTATATGAGTATAGAGAGTATATGACACTCTATAAATATCCTGCATCCTGACTTATAATTTAGCTACAGTTGTTTTCTCCTCGGGCTCTTAGGGTAGTCTGTGTCTAGAGATTTTTGAGACCGTGGAGAAGCAAGTCAGGAAGGAGTCTTGTAAAAAGGGCCCCATGTCAGGGGGCTCTGTGGGAAGGAAGTAGTGAACACGTGGACTCACCACATGGAAATGGCAAAAACAGACCCACATGCGTGTGCATGATCACACGACTGACAAAACTGCTCCTTGCAGCGGTCTCCTAACAATCAAGCTGGGGTTGTTATAGAAGTTGTTGTTGAACACTTTCTATGTGCCTTACAAAGTGCCAGGCACTTTTGCATGTGTCATTACCTTCAAATAAATATGCCACCAAATTTGTCAGCAAAGAGATAGCATGGAGAGAGTAGCTTTAGGGAGATATGGTTAATGTATGGTTGAGTACACAGAAGTGGTTCCTGCAGAGGAGCTTGGATTCAAGGTACAAGGGAATAGGGTAACCTTGCAGTGGGAACAAAACCTAAGAAAAGCAGTGCTTCAGGAAGACTTACATGGCAGTGCTCCCCACAAGCCCAAGGAAGTTGACATGTGAGGTAGACCTTAGCAAAAAAAAAAAAAAGCCTGTGCTTGAGATGAGCTCAAAAGTTCTCTTTTGATCTTAGCACCTCATTTCTGGAACATCTTATAGCCCTTGAAGCATCTGGCTTTTGTGTGCTCTGCTCTTCTAGTTGGAGGTACACTTATCTCAGAAGGTAGACACAAAGGGGTCAGAAGCACAGATGTGGCAGTTGACCCACGAAAAGCATAGGTCAAGATAGGAGAGTCAGGACTCCAGGACTAGGACTTGGGGAGGGAGAGGAGGAAAGGAGTCAGCAAAGAACCAACGGGCTTTGGAGCAAGAGCAAGAAATACACACTGAATCAGGCTGCCGTAATATCCGCAAAACTGCGTTTTAAGAAGGAAAGGATGCTTTTTGGGATCAAGGGCAGTAGCACCTATTAAGAGCCTAGGAAGCAGTATTCTAATCATTCCATTTGCAGCAACGTGGATGGAATTGGAAGGTATTATGCTGAGTGAAATAAGTCAGTCAGAGAAGGACAGATATGTTTTCAGTCATGTGTGGATCTTGAGAAACTTAACAGAAGACCATGGGGGAGGGGAAGGGGGAAAAAGAGTTACCAACAGAGAGGGAGAAAGGCAAACCATAAGAGACTCTTAAATACAGAGAGCAAACTGAGAGTGGATGGCGGGCGGGGGGAGAGAAGGAAAAATGGGTGATGAACATTGAGGAGGGCACTTGTTGGGATGGGCACTGGGTGTTGTAGGTAAGCCAATTTGACAATAAATTATATTCATAAAAGAAAAAAAAGGAACCTACAAAGCCTATTCCACAATCCTGGTTAAAATGAAGTACTCTGTCCTCTCTCAATAATCTGTAGAGCTATCATTTTTTAGAAGAACAAATATGTAATCAGTCCCATGACCTTTTTTACACATATCATTTCAGTCATTACAGCAGGTTTATTAAGTAGATATCATCAACATCATCACTTATTTATTACAGATTGAGGACACTAACTCAGACTTTAAATGCCTTGCTCAGGTTTGCACAGCTAGGAAAGATGGAATTACAACCCAGGATGGTGTGTTTCGCAAGCCTGAGGTTTTAGTACTAGCATTATTTTATGGCACTTGAGATTTTGTAAGTGTGTCCCCCTCTCAAAAAAAGTTCCCTTTCTATTGTGTTTTTTTGTTTGTTTGTTCTCCACCACCTTATGCTCATGGTAGGAATACAATGCATATTCACTGAAAGACTGAGAGGAGTGGAATGAAAAAGAATAGGCCAGAATAGAATAGATGATAGAGAAGTACTTGCTACCCCTTGAAATCAGATTGCAAAGGAGTTACTTCTGACCTAAGTGGAGTTTATTATTCTCTCTCCTAGATGGTCTGTAGGCATCTCTAGATTCACATTTCTATTTATCTGACTGGTCTAAGAATTATGGCCCCATGCCTGTATTTGTTAAGGGGAACATTCTAAATCAGAACTCACTGGCCCTTTTCATTTCCTGAACATGTTATCTATCTAACAGAGCTCTTATTTGCATAGAGATTTGTTTAGTTTTTTAAATGCTATACAAGCTGATCTTGGTAGAAGAAAACTCAAGGAGTGTTGAGTGAAATGGAATTATTTTGCTCACTCTGAGTATAATATTTGATTTGTCTCTCCTTGTCATCTGAAAAGGAGACTACCTACAGACTAAAGATAAATAGAGTGCAGAAGGCTGCAGATCCTTGAATAAATATGATATGCAAAAGGTCTGAATAGTCAACTCCATTTACAGACACTCCTGTGCAAATTAGATAGTTGGATTTTCCCCTAGGTAAGTGAATTTTGGAGGATATTTAAAATCAGAGTGGTAGATGGCCTTTTTATTAAAATAGAAAACAATGAGTATGTGCAAAGAAGTTTGCATTTGAATGTCCCACAGGGATCATCGGATTCACTTTAGCTCTCACAGATAAAGAAATTGAGATAAGCTAATTGGCCTTAAATATCACAAAACTAGGAAGGTAGGGAGTATACCAGACTCCATCCTAGTCTGTTCTCTGGTTACCATGACAAACTGCCACCCAATGACTCTGCAATTCCTCCTCTCAACTCCCCTAAAGCAAAATACTGAACTTTTCAAATGTTCCCAATCTTGGGTTATAAAATTTGTTTTGGTATATTAATACCAATGTTACTGATGCATACATAATAAAATAATTGGAGGTGGAAATGATTACTGAACTGCTCTGTGCCAGGCACTGTTCTAGACGTGCTAGACCCAAAGGGTGCAACTGTGAGCAAGACATGGGCCCTAAACTCTAGGAACTTCAAAGCTAGTGAAACTGGCTTCTTGTTCTGCCACTTAGGAGCCAACCACTTGGAGTCTCAATTTCCTCATCTATACAATGGGATAATCATAGCTCATAGAGTTACTGTGTAAAGAAAGGTATACACAAAAGTCCTAACATACAGGATCTCAGTAAATTGAGCTATTACTAGCAGCTTTGTTTTACAAGCAAGGAAACGATGGTCCAGAAAGACCAACCAACACACTGAAGGTCACACAGTTGTAGGCAATCTGATTCATCCACAAACAGGATTTATATGGCTGGGGAATTCCTAACCATGCTCAAGGGTGTACCCTTCACTTCAATTTTGTTGAATATATCTTGCATCATAGTTGCTTTCTGTAGTACCTTTTACATTGCAATCTCTTGGAATGTAGAAGCAGATGATTGAATACCAAAGATGACTTAACAAGTGTTCAGGGGAAAGCCCCCCAATATTCTTGAATCAAATTCTTCATTTCTCATAATAAAAGGAACTTCACAGTCCATTTAATGCATCCTCCCTATTTGGTCATTCAAATTAAGTCTTGTACTATTGGCTTTCTTAAAAGCTAGCTAGTGTTCATTTTAAAAGATGCTTAAGTAGCAGATAATCATCATGTGAAAGCACACTCATGGTTACAGAGCTTTCCAGTTTAGAAAATTATGCATTATAGAACCTATTCAAATAATATGTTCTCTTCAGACTAGTGTGATGAATTTGCTACTGGGTAGGGGAAGGTGAAGAGGTAATTGGTACCCATTTAGTAATATTCAAAGATTTTCAGAAAGATTTAAATTTAAAGGTGATTTAAAGAAAGATTTACATTTTAATAAGCACCAATATTTGCTGTTATATATACCAAAATTCATTTTAAGAGAAAACAAATCTGTTACCTCTTTCAGGACTCAGATTCAGTGCACTCACTCTGGAGAAAGGCGAGGGAGAGGTCCTCCTCAGCAGCTCTCCCTCTCTGCTTCTTCATCCTCATTAGCCATCTCTTCCCCAGGGCTTCTCCTGCCTCAGGTTCACTGGGAGCTTGTTACAAGGGCGTATTCTTAGAGCTCATCAGACCAACTGAATCTGAGCCGGGGGTAGTGTGGGGTGGGTTTGAGAGAATCCACAGTTTAAACAAGCTCTCCAGGTGACATTTTCCCCATAATAAAGTTTGAGAACAACTACAGGTGTGTCTGTTTATTGGTCCTTGTTTTAAACCAGTGGTTCTCAAACCTGGTTACATGTAAGAACAGTCTGGGAAGCTTTGAAAAAATATCGATGCCAGGGCCCCACCCATGGAGATCCTGAAATAATTGGTCTGGGACTGAGCCTAATCATTAGTATTTTCTCCAAGTGATTTTCATTTGAAGACATAGTTGAGAACCATGGCAATGCTTCTGAGATCCCCACGTGATGCTTTCCCACATCTGCCCTCTGTCTCAGTATTCTGCCCCCCTGTCTATTATTTTCCAATTTGCTGCTTCCTTTCCTTGCCTTGTACATCCCTAATTCCTGACAGATGGAATTCACAGACCATTTGGCATCTGAAAAGGGATACCATAAAGCGAAAAAAAGCAGGAAGTCACTCATTATTTAACGTCTGTATTGCTGGCTTTTAATATCCAGGAAGGTTGTGTTCTAGTCATCCTCCTATAATTCAAATGATGCCCTTTGCACCTGCCTCCGAGATTCTGATTATGGAGATGACACATCTTAAAAATAAAACAACAGAAAAAATGTGATTGGTCCTATTCCTGCTGATGTTTAAATTTACTCTTATGAATAGGGGAAGGTCATGAGACATGTTGGGCCAAATGATATATCTCCTGTCATCTTAGAAGGTTCAGATTGAAGACTGGAGTTGGTCCATTTCTTTCATTCCACAACATGTAGAGATGTATTTCCTCTTTTGGATTTTTGTGATTATTGTTTCATTCATTATGTTCATTAAATAAATATGTATTGGGCACTACTACAATGAGAATGAATGATCTATAGTCACATGCAACAATATGGATGAATCTTACTAACATAATGTTGAACAAAAGAATCCATACACAAAAGCAATGTACCGTATAATTAAATAAAGTAAAAGCAAATGCAAAATTAATCTATGCTATTGTAAACCAGGATTGTGATTACCCATGGGGATGTATGTACTGGAAAGGGCAAAATGGAAGACTTCTGGTGAGCAAGCAATGTTCTATTTCTTAATCAGGGTGCTATATACTGAGTATGTTCAACTTGTGAAAATTTATTGAGGTTTTTACTCATGATTATATTTTTGAACTCTTTTATATTTTCATAGAAGTTAAAACTATATAAAGAAAAATATTTCATGGGCACTGTGAGACCCTAGGGCTTCAGAAGTGAATATGTCAGACGTGTACCCTGCCCTCATGGTATATGCGGTCAGGTGGGGAACACAGGCAAGTTCCATCATATACAGTATTACAAGGTTTCCCAGAGAAAATGACAGCTAAGACATTTGAAGTGTGAATAGACGCTTGTCAGCATAAGTGGTGAGGAAAGGGAGAGTACCCATGGTCGCAGGAACAACATGGACAGGACTCTGAAGGCTGAAAACATGGTGGGGCAGACAAAGTGAAATGGCCAGCATGCAAGATGAGCCTGGACAGAAAGCAGGGCCAGATTAAAAAGACCTTCTAAGTCATTTCAGAAGCTGGACTACTTGTCACAATGGGGTCCCTGAAAAACATTTGAAGGGGACGTGGCAGGCTGCAGTCCTGAACAGATGTGGTTTTAAAAAAATTACTGTTACTGCAGAGAAAGGAATAGATTGGAGAGTGCAAGTCCGCAGGCTGGGTTCCTGTAATGCAGGCAGGAGATAATGGAGGTCTAGCTGTGATGGAGGCAGTGGGTGGACCAAAGTATTGAGAGGCATTTAGGAGGTAGACTTGCCAAGATTTGGTGCTAGGTTGGAAGTGAGGGAGAAGGAGAGGTGAGCAGCTCTCTCCTGAGAGGTTGAGCAGCTTAATGAATGGTGGACACTGGTAGGATGATGGTGGGTCCAGTTCTGGGCACAGAGAGAATGAGACAATGATGATTCCAGCTGAGAACTCTCTTATGAAGGTGTGTTTTCTTGTTCTGCCTGCAGCCTTCCCTAAGAGCAGAGTCTATTTCGAAACAGCCACATTAATGGCAAAATGAAAAGAAGCTATTAGGTCCATTCATTGGGCAAGTTGAGGCATGTCTCTTAACCACTAGGTCTCTCAGCTTCTTTCTCTGTAAAATGATGACAATTAACAAGCCCCACCTATCCACCCAGAGGTAGAGAACATAAAATGGAATCCTAATTGTAATCATGTTCCCTCAATGCAAGGAGACATTATTTCATCATATTTAGTCTTGGAGAGCATTTCCCTGTATTTTCTTTTGCAACTGATGTTAGATGATATAAAATCTGTTCTCTCTAACTTCACGTTCACAGGAAAGGTATTTCTGATATCCGTAGGAAAAGGACTGGAATCAGACCCTCCTTCATGGTTACCTTTGAGATGGGATCTTTCTGTGTCAATCTTTGCCATTTTGGCATTTTGGTTCATTTTGTGTTGCCAGAAGGTTTTCCCCGCAGTGCATGCTTCTCCTGGAGCTGCTCTCGGAATGTTTTAGTTATAGAAGTGGTACCACCATCCACAGGTTGTGTACACAGCCTTTGTCTGCAGCCAGGAAATTAGTCGGGAATCTCGACCTCCTCCACTGAAAGACCAGATGACTTCCCACAGACTGTCTCTCTCCTGCTCACTAATGAAGAGAATCACAGATGCCATTTGATGATTACTTCCCAATTTTATTAGTTGTCTGTCTAAGAAGATAAATGAAAATCCTTCCTTTAGTACGTGTTTCTGCAAATTGCTCCAGTAGGAAAGGCCAGGTTTATGTGTAATCATTATTTATCTATTAATGGAACTATAAAACTATAATCGTAATTTAAACTATAAATCACAGAGTTAGAGATGACTTGTATGACTGCCTAAAGTTTCCGTGTCATGCTCAGTGTATGGTATTTTGGGGAGAGAATCTGACTCAACCATGCATCCTCCCTAGATTCTGAAGTAATTTCTGTAATCATTGTACATCACTGTGGTACATAGTATTGTTAATATTAGGCAAAATATGGAGAACTGTCTCATAGAAAATGTCACTATAATCCATTCATATAGTTCTGTCCAAGATAAAATGAATTACCTTGGTAGCTACTGAAACTACAGTATTACATTGTGTTAGAAAAGAACTAGTCTGAGGAATTTATTACATATTTACTTTGCGTTCAGTACCTTGGATATCCGAGTGCCTTCCTAAGTACTGAGTTGTGTCATGATCTTTAAGTTCAGGGACCCCGGGTGTGGTTTACTCCTTTCTCTGTCTCAAGTCTACGCTCTAATCCTTTCCTTACCTGTGCCCAGACTGTTCTTAAATCCATACACTGAGACTTGTTGCACTGGTTACACTTTTCAGTTTTATTATTTATATTTAGTTGCTTTTAAAATCTGCTTGCCTTATTTTTGCTTTATAGATTATATAATTTCCTTTGTTCTGTTTAATGTTTAAAACAATCTTGGGTTGCTTTTTATTACCTACACTCTTGGACTGTGAATTATGCTGTTTGTTGCATCAGCAGATTCTTCTGTGATAGTTTTTCCTCTTCTGTTTATAAATTTTGAGGGTGATCTCCTCTTCCATGCAAGCCTTACCACACGCCCTGGCTGAGGGTCTCAATATTCAGTTGGACTCAATTTCCCCCAAGACAGACCCTCTCTTGTATCTTCCTTGTACATTTTCTTGTACCTTTCTATTTATACCTTCTTATTTTCAGAACTGCCTTCACCTCTACTTCCAGAAGTAATGAGTACCACTGATGTCTGAACCACTGTACTATAGAACAATTCTCTTCTATTTTCATTTCATCCAGATGATAAGAGAGAGCCATATTTGACTCAACTGAGAATGTTTTAAAACACACTATTATAAAGAGCATTATTATATGACCAGTGGATGATTAGTTGCTTTACTGTTCCTACATTAACAAAGCATACATGTATTGATCACATACTATATGTGTCAAGCCCCTTCTGGTCACAAGAGATCCAATGCTGAGCAGAACTTATCTAGTTGAGGAGATTGACAAGTGAGCGATTATTATATGATCTGATAAACACTATAATAGAATTATGACCAAGAGTTCTGAAAGAACAGGTGCTATTAATTATCGCAGCAACTTATGGACATTTACTTTGTGCCAAGCACTGTGTTAAAGGCTTACTTTCAGTACCGAGAGGCAGTTGACAGTGCTGAACCCATGTCAATATTCTCATTTTACAAATGAGAAAAATAGGGGTTATCCTATGAACAGGAGTTATACCCCTAGCAAGTGGCAAACTGGTGTTTTTAAGCACATCACTCCTGACTCTAAACCACCCCTTATGAGTAGAAACTGGGGGGGATTTCGTGGAGGCAGTTCAACTGGGACTTGGATGAGTAGATATTAGCCAGTCAGGGAAGAGAGAAGTCACATTAGTATGGGAAGCATCTAGGAAGGGGAGCATCCTGATGTGACAGGGACTTAGGGAACATTGAAGGGGTGGGTAAGCATGGAAGATGAATGGGAATAGATCCTGAAGACTTCACAGCCACCATTGTCTCTCATATGAGCCTCACTGGGTTTGGGGAGAGAAGTGAAAGGGTGGGATTGAGAGTTGGGATAAGTATGCTATTGACATGCATTTAAATAAGAAAAATATAAAGTTCAGATATTGGCAATGTATGTGAATTCTCTGCTCCATTTGCCTCATGTATAATTGGAACCACAGAGCTACCGTCAAATGAGCAGACTGTACCTACCATCCTGGTGTGGCGTTTACCCTGTAAACACTTATTGCCTCACTGCATCCTCCTTCCCTTACTGCACAGCATCTGTTTCTGTTTGTTACTGGACTCCACCTCAAAGGTTTCAACCAGCAACTTTTTTTTAAATGATTTGCCATGGTTGAACTTTGCAGGGAAGAAAATCACCTCCTCCCCTGCCACCCCATATTCTGGAGAGTATGTAGTCTATTCAATGACTTCAGGCAACTAAGTTAAAAAATAATAATAATTTGTGATAACATTTAGAGGAATGTCAGCGAGTTATGGTGTTGCCTTTTGGTTGGCATATGCGCATTTGATTATCACCTAGGTAAAAATTATCTTCTTATAATGTACATCAGGTGATGTGCTGAATATTAGCATCCTTCCTTCCTTCCTTCCTTCCTTCCTTCCTTCCTTCCTTCCTTCCTTCCTTCCTTCCTTTTCTTTCTTCCTTTCTTTTCTTTCTTTCTTTCTTTCTTTCCTCCTCTCTTTCTCATTTTTTTGTTCTTTCATCCTTCCTTCCTTCCTTCCTTCCTTCCTTCCTTCCTTCCTCCCTCCCTCCCTCCCTCCCTCTCTGCCTCTCTCCCTTCCTTTCTTTTCCAATGCAACAGTGACAGGATTTCAATCCATCTGACAAATAATGTTTTGAGGTATTTTCCTACATTCACAAAGAAATTTCCGTGTTTTACTAGTGTGTGTGTTAGGGGAAGTGAAGACATAAAAATTGTTACTTGTTGTGGCCCTTTGTTGATACAGATATTTTCCTCTCAGGTACATGTTCACAGCGATTAAACACAGGCCATCTGAGCACATTATTTCATTTGAAATCCCAATTAAAGTGTCTCATAACTATTAGAAGTTTAGTTGAACTTGTGTTCTTGGATTGTGCTCACTGTCAGCCATTCTTTTTATTTCAGTGCTAGATAATCACTAAATCCTTGTATTTATTTCCATTTTCCCAATTAGCTTAAGTTGTTAGTGCAAATTTATATGTCCTGGTTCTTCTAAGTTCTTGCCAATTACTTTGCAACATTGAACACTTTAACTGTGCTTGCTCTGGGGAACTAGCAATGAAACGGTAATTAACTGAGATACTTGCTCTTTTCTGTGAAAGCTAAGAGAGTGAGATTATACTCCAATAAACAGACTTAAAGCAAAATGATGGTAACTCTTTTGATAACAAATTGTTAATCATAGTTTACATGTAATTCATTTTTTACATTAGTTAAAACTACAGAAATGAAAACAAACTAAATTATAGTTTGTCAGATATAATAAAATGCTAACAGATCAGGTCTGGCTTGGCTCAGGGATACTCTACAATTTACATGACGTTTTAAATGAATCATAAAATGTTAATCAAGTAGAAATCTTGACCAAATCCAAGTAATCTGATTGAGTTCTGCTAGAGAGATGAAACAATGGAAATTTCTTTCCCATTGCACTTTTTCTTTGAAAAATTCATTTATGGTTATTGAAGAACAGACTTAGAAATAATTTTTAAAATATTCTAAAGTTAATCTCTTCTACCACCTTCAAAGACAGTCTGGTCATTTTCCAGCACTGTGGAAAAAAATGAAATGGGGATAAATTATCACAATGTCTCAATAGTTAAGTGGAATTTCAGACACACTTAGCGGCAATCAATAGATCAGTGACATTTACTGAGTTTCTACTAATGCATCTAGAGAAAGATGCTAAGGAACTGAAAAGATACTAAGGAATAAATGTGTATGTGTATATATACAGTTGATCCTTGAACAACATGAGTTTGAACTGTGTGGGTCCACTTATACACAGTTATTTTTTCCAATAAATACAATAATATGCTGTAAATGTACTTTCTCTTCCTTAAGGTTTTCTTAATAATATTTTCTTTTCTCTAGCTTACAGTATGGTAAGAATACAGTATATAACACATACAACTTACAAAATATGTGCTGTTTGACTATTTCTCAGCAAGACTTCTGGTCAACAGTAGGCTATTAGTAGTTTAGATTTGGGGAAGTCAAAAGTTATATTTGGATTTTTTTATTTTTATTTTTTATTTTTTTAAAGACAGAGAGAGTGCAAGCGGGGTGAGAGGGGCAGAAGGAGAGAGCAAGAGGATCCTAAGCAGTCTCCATGCTCAGCATAGAGCCTGATGCGGGGCTTGATCCCACAACCCTGGGATCATGACCTGAGCCAAAATCTGGAGTGGGACACTTCACCAAGGTGCTCCATATTTGGATTTTTGACTGTGCAGGAGGTCGGTGCACTATATATGTGTGGATACAGATATGTATATACATATATGTATATACATATATACATACACATAGTGTGTGTGTGTATATATATATATATATATATATATACACACACACACATACATACATATAGTGTGTGTGTGTGTGTGTATACCTCCAACACATTGTGATATTATAAGCTGGTTTTTATATGGATCTAATACTTTAGAAGCATAAAATCCAGAGATGATGTGAGAAAATTTTTTTGTGTTGTGGGACTTACAGATACTTGTTCTGAGGCAAAGACTGAGATGGTGAGATGGAAGAGCCAACTGGGAAGTTCTGCAAGTTACACAGAGGAAGAGATTCTATAGCTATACAAAAGTGCAGTGTCTTCAGTGGGAGCAGTTGCCACCCACTCCTTCACTTCTTAAAAGTCTTCAACTCAGTTTACTGGGAGATCGTTTCTTTTTTAATGTCAACATATAGTCAAGTTTATTATGTATATTAAAAAAGACATTTAGTTTTAAAAAGGTTACATAGCCATTGTTTTTGGTATTATCTGGGTTTCATAAAACCAAAGATTTGTATGAGGTATTTTAATCAACAATGTTTTCCTAAGTTCAATGCCATTTGTTCTGCAGCAGGAGGTAATGTCCACTGCTGACATGCCTTAGCTATAAATTTTTTTTTCCTTTCAGAATCTGGGTCTCTGGGCAGTGGGAATTTGTGCCACCAGAGAGAGAAAAGTAGCTTGTGTTAGATTTCCACATCCCCAGAAAAGTTCATTTCTTCTCTTTGTGAAACCTCTCCATGTGGTTTATGATTTACTTCTCTCTCCTTTAGGAGCCAAGTATCTGTTTCCTATGAAATTTACTACATTCGTGAAAGTAGAACCTGGTACAACTATTCTTACATGGACTTGTCAAGACTAGGTGGAAAATTTTTTAGCTTCATTCATATCAAAACCTAAGTTATTTATAGAAGCTTTTCATTAGAAGGCTAATGGTTCATTGGGACATCTGTATCCTTGTTTTTCATTAGAAGTTTCCAATTTTCCTCTCAACATCTAAATGAGTATGACAAAAATCATTCTCCTGCTGTATCTTAATATAATGTAGAATGAAATATATCATCAGATGCTCATTTCTAACAGACATCTCGTTCTTGGCATAGCCAAATTGAGCTCCTAATCTCTAAATACCAGCCCATATGCCCCATGACTCTTTCCTCTTTCAATCTGTTCTGTCCTCCATCTTCCTAATATCAGTTGATGGTGACACCATCCTTCCAGTTACTTAGTACAAAAATCTTAGTGCAATGCTCACTTCACTTTGAAGCACTCTATCCTGGTGTATCCTATCCCTCTTACCCTGCTCTATTTTTCTTTTTACCCACAGCATTTAGCATCTTCTAACACACTATATGGTTTACTCTTTTGTAATGTATATTATCTATTGTCTGTATCTCCATATTAGAAAGTAAAATCCTCAAAGACCCGAGGACAAGGATCTTTGGCCTAAAATAGTGCCTCCATAGAAGACACTCAAGATATATTCGTGAATAAATGATGAAATAAGCTATGAATAAATTCCACAAGAGATTATTCAGTTAGCTATTTTTGTTGCCTAGAAGTAGCTAAAAGTACCCAATATCAAGGAATCTCTTGCTGACGATTCCATTTAAAATAGTCTCAGAAGGGGCGCCTGGGTGGTTCAGTCAGTTAAGTGGCTGACTTGGGCTCAGGTCTTGATCTCACAGCTGGTGAGTTTGAGCCCCACATCCGGCTCTCTGCTGTCAGCACAGAGCTCACTTTGTATTGCTTTGGATCCTACGTCCCCTCTCCCTCTGTCCCCCCCTCTCCCCCAGCAGTCTCTCTCTCTCTCTCTCCCAAAAATAAACATTAAAAAAAATAATAAATAAAACAGTCTCAGAATGGCTATGATTTGGCTTTCAAAGTAAGAGTGAGGCAGGTTAGGCTGGTTTCTAGAGGCATCCTGTAAGTGAAGTGAATTATGAGGACTAGAAGAATGATCTCTAATCTTTGATAAACCTTTATATGTAATATTTTGAGAACTGGTAGGTATAAGGAAAGACATTCTTTATGGCTTGAGAAAAATTAGTTTATATTTTGCTGTTATTGCTACAATTCAGCAGCATGATCACTTAATTCAAAGAGCATAGCTTTGATCCTGACAACACTCTCAGTAAATTTGAACAATTACATTCTTTCTTCTTTAATTTACTCAACTTAGCTATAGGAACTAGGGTTAGATAGTTTTGTATTTATTTCTTCCCCAAGCAGGAAAATAAATTCAGCATTTTTCAAAATTTCTTAGAACATAGGAAATAAAGTAGTAATAATAAAAATGAATTCATAAGGTGTTTCATTTTCAGATAATTAAGACATAAGATTATTGTTTGTAAGTTGCATTTTATAGATAATTTGTGAGATGTAAATGGTGAATTATTATAGTTAGAAGTGTTATTGCTAGACTAGTTAAAATCAACAACACAAGAAACAACAGGTGTTGGCAAAGATGTGGGAAAAAAAGGAACCCTCTTGCACTGTTGGTGGGAATGCAAACTGGTGCAGCCACTGTGGAAAACAGTATGGAGGTTCCTCAAAAAGTTAAAAATAGAACTACTCTAGGACCCAGAAATCCCACCACTGGATATTTACCCAAAGAATTCAAGAACACTAATTCAAAGGGATGCATGCACCCTGATATTTACAGCAAAATTATTTATAATAGCCAAGATATGGAAGCTGCCCATGTCTATTGATGAGTGGATAAAGAAGATGTGGTATATATATACAATGGAATGTTATTCAGCCATTAAAAAGAATAAAATCTTGCCATTTGCAATGACATGGATGGAGCTAGAGAGTGTAATGCTAAGTGAAATAAGTCAGTCAGTCAGAGAAAGATAAATATAGGATTTAACTCATGTGGTATTTAAGAAACAAAACAAGCAAGCAAAGGGGAAAAGGAGACAGAGAGACAAATCAAGAAACAGACTCTTAATTATAGAGAACAAACTGATGGCTACCAGAGGGGAGGTGGGTGCGAGACGGGTGAAATAGGTGATGAGGATTAAGGAGTGCACTTGTTGTGGGGTGCCTGGGTAGCTCAGTCAGTTAAGTGTGCTACTCTTGGTTTTAGTTCAGGTCATGATCTCACAGGTTCATGGGATCGAGCCCCACATTGGGTTCCATGCTGACAGTGCAGAACCTGCTTGGGATTCTCTCTCTCCCTCTCTCTCTCTGCCCCTCCTATGATTGCTTTCTCTTTCTCTCTCTTTAAAAATAAATAAACATTAAAACAAAAAGGTGTGTACTTGTGATGAGCACCGGATAATGTATGGAATTGTTGAATCGCTATATTGCACACCTGAAACCAATATAACACTGTATGTTCACTATTTTGGAATTAAAATAAAAACTTAAAAAGGATGTCATTATTAGTCTATGTTTTCCAGAAGGTTTGACTTTTGTTTAATGTGTTTGATTAAAATATCTGAATCTGAGATACATAGTTTTGAGTAATACCTTGAGTAATTTATTTCTACTTTATAGGAATAGTATTTAACATATATGAAGATCTGCTTCAAGTTGACATTATGGAAATGGTTAGGGTTTTAGAAACAAAAGGACAAGGGTAAAATAATTTTACAGTTTATAACGTACAGCTCTCTAATCTGATGCAACCATCCGGAGATCACACAACTTCAGAATTGGAAGACTTGGAGATTTCCATAAGACTTTATATTTTGACTAAGAGAAATCAAGTGATTTTCCCAAAGGTATCCCATCACACAACTGGTTCATGGCAGAGCTGGCACTAGAAACCAGGAGTGTGACTGCCAGAGCAGAACTTTTCACTTTCCAGAAGCAGAGTTTTGAGCTAAATTAGGCCATCTTGGAATCTTACATTCTACTAAAACTTGGCTGAGGAGAGCATTCTTATTACTGAGAAATAATTTCTACCAGAAAGCAATCTATATTCAAGAACTACCATGTTTCAAATACCACTAGTAGAAGCATTTAGTGGAGCTGATCCATTTGGATAACTCTAGAAGACAAAATAGAATCTACAGATAAGTTGGAGAAAAGAAAAAGGAACGAAAGAGGAAGGAAACAATATTCTGGATAAGACAGAGTCTGGGATATCCTGGAGGTAGAGAGAAAAAAGGCACTAAGCCGCTAAAGCATTCTGCTTCCTCTTGAAAGGAATGTGATTTGGGGTAAAAAAATCATTGGAAAGAGGGCAAGTGGAATTAGAGCCTATCAATCCAGGAGCACCTGGTTGATGACAAGTCCAGCAGTAATAGAGAGGAAAGATGGCAGTTTCATTGGAATCACGTTAAACTTGGTTCCAGAATTTAGTGGACGCTAACTACAAGGACATACCATAAAGAGGGAATTTCTTACATTCAGAATTCATCTGGAGAAGGGGAGATATGATATGGAGTATGAGGAAACATAGAAGTCTATTTAACCAGAACAGAGGAGCAAACATACATTAAAATCTCATGGGTCACCCCCAGGAGGGATGTAACTCCAGAGGTTCTGAGGGATGCAAACTGAGTTTGGTATGTTAGGTCTCAGTATTACATATGTTTATTATGCCATGTTATTTGTTAATACTCTGTTATCTGTCCTTCCTGCTCTGTTACTCTTTCCCTCATTAGGTTCTACTAAATTATTTTGAGAGGAGAACTGTGCACTGTCTATTGTTCTATATCCTGCACCACCCCTTCCATCTACTACCCAGTATTCCTAATCTCCCTACCCTGCCCTATTTTTATCCCCTTGTATTTACTATGTATTATGTTTATAAGTTATTGTCATCTCCTGTTCAAAGAATGTAGGCTCCATGAGGGAAGAGATTGCTTTCTTTGTTTTTGTTTTCCAAATGTCTAGAAACATGCTGGGAGGTTAGGAAGTATTGAATAACTAAGTGTTGCCTAAATTGTTAGGTCCCTGGTTAAATATCTTGGTTAGTTCCACGTATCTTATGATTATGTTGTTCTTCCCTTGCAAGTAGATCCACAAAGCCAGATATTTAAGTCAGCATAGTCTCTTTTCTTTTTCTATGATTTGAGAGCAAGCTGTTGGTCTGAAAGGAGAGAAAGAACATAAACTGACCTGGGACTGATCTGGGACCTGGAAAGAATGTGGCACCATGAAGAGGGCTTTCTGCTCTGGTCTTTGCTAATTCAAAGAGGCCCAGAATTTGCCTCAGTATCCTGAGCTTACAGGTGGGAGACCCTGGCTCTTGTTCTATTCTGTCACTAATTTACTATGTGACATCTAATGAATCACTGTCTCAGTTTCATTGTTTATAACATGAGTATAATAATGGTTTTAAAAGTTTAAGATGCTATGTGTTTGTAAACATATTATTACTGCTTTTATTTTAAAAAACATTTTCCTAAGACAGCATCTATTTATGTATAGGATAAGATTTTAAGGCATAATATATAATTTCTTTAGGTGACATATTTGCTTAATATGCACTTTCATGAAATATTTCCTGGTTTAGAATATCAATTGTTTTTGTAGAGTATGATTTTGGGAGATATCTTTTTCATTCAGATATGGACATCAGTTTTTACTCCATTGGAAATCAGAAAATGAAGTTCAGCTATTTGTGATCACTGCTTTTGGCTGAAAGAATACTGGATTTGAAGTGAGATGCTGCATAGAGGTTGCACGGAAGGCCTGTGGGAAAGGCTTAGGCAGGTAATGGGCACTGACGAGGAATGAGTTTGTCATGAACCAGCCCATCAGGTGCAAGGGCCATAAAATGAGGCCATGAGGGACACAGTGTTCCTGATGACAGTAGTAAATCTGTTTCAAGTAAAGTGAACTGTTTGCTTAAACTTTCCCATGTTCTGTCAGACCTTTGGCACTGAGAACCAACTCAATACAGAAATTAGCTCACCCAGAGACTGCAGGGCAGAAAGACTCAAGTACAGATTGTTGCATCAAAATTGTATTTAGTAAAGTAAAGCTCTCATGAAATATTTGGTATATTGTTTTTTTAAACTTTCTGGTTTGAATAGAATTTTCCTTTCTTATATTACTGTTCTTTTAGCATAAAATGTGAAACAAAGTTCTTACCTGATAAAATATGTATATGTATGTATATATATGTATGTATGTATATATGTATATATATATATATATATATATATATACATATTTCAGCTCTCTGACAAATCTATACTCTCTTAATTTTAATTTTTTATTAAAATTATACAAGGAAAATTATTTAGCATCCCAAGGAAGCATTGATTGTACTTATCCTCATGGACATTTCTTGTTTTATTTTTATTTTTATGTGGACTTTTTTCTACTTCCTTTTCTCCAGTGAACATTGTTTCAAATAAAGCCGTCTTATATAGAACGACATGGTTGCTAGGGAGCCAGAGTCACAACGGCTGATGTTACTAGGGAGGATACAGAGGTGAGTCCCTGATTATAGAAGAGAACCATTTTTCATTCTCCTTGAAAGTGAGTCTTTATATACAGATGACAGGTTCACTAACTCGGTTAGGAATAAGACGTCAGAAAGAAATATGAAATTTTAATATGTTTCCTCAGAGTGATATAAATCTAAAGATATTTCTTCCAGATGAATGGATGGGGTTTATACCCACCTCTATCTTACTCTATGGTAAAAATGCTTTTGGAAAATACCACATAGTGCAAATTGGTTTATAAAACTGGGCAAACTCTCTAAGATCTTGAGCTCAAAACCTGTCATTAGATGAATCTCTGCCCAATATTCCTTTCATTTTCACATTTGATTAAGTATAGGTCAATAAACATCCACTGAGATCTGCTATATGCTAGGCATTTTACTAGGGGATTTTCGTGTGTTTTCTCATTTAATCTTATAATCCTGATGCAAAGTATTATTATTTTAACAAACACTAGTAAATATTCTAGTTAGTGGAGAAGGCAGAATTTGAATCCCATTCAGTGTCACTAACTCATTTCTCTTAAAACATCTCCTAATGATGAATAGAATAAATACATAAATACATCAGTTTCATATAAACTATACCAACAGTACTTTTTCTGTTAGTTTTACTAATGCTTCTGAAAAATCCATAAATGGTAAAGTTTAGTAAAATACTTTCAGGAGATTATCCTGGCATTTGAAAACAAAATGTGCTAAACATTGCTTAGTTTTACCATTAGATAATTTAATTTTGTTGTTTGGATTCCCTGTAGGATGTTGTTAATGCCCACGGTTAAACTCAATTAAAACTTACTGAGTAGATACCTTGTATACAACATGGTGCTAGAATAGGTAGGACTGTCATTATGAAGCTTTCTATATAACATGGTGGAGATATTACCAGATGGCAAAAGGAAAGCATTTTGAGTATGAATCCTTTTTTTTTTTAAATGTAATCTCTGTGTTCAACGTGGGGCTCAAACTCATGACCCTGAGATCAAAAGTCACCTGCTCTACCAACACAGCCAGCTAGGAGCGCCCTGAGTAGAAATCTTTAATGCCTCTTCAATATTTGAAATTTGCAATCATATCAGCAACATGTTCCTCTTCAACTTTAGATACCTACAATCTTCAGTACTCTAGAACACATTAGTGGAATCCTAATGTCAAAGCCAAAGACTATCTTTACACAACTTCTGAGATTATGGAGTTTTCATTGTCACCAGCATCCATTCACAGAATCTGAATAAGAGCATATGGAATAAACTAATATACTTTAAGAAAAGGTTGTGAATCTTGAGGTTTACACGAGATGAAGACATGAGCCACACTGAAGAATGGATTGGCACCCTATTAGCCTGAGAAACCACATCCCATAACCCAGAATATCTTTTAGAAAACAAAAGTGGATTAAAAAAGAGAGAGACATGTTCTTGGAGAGCAAGCTGTATGACTTGAGTGGGATTTATTGAGGCAGTTATTGTGTCTGGGTTTTCAAGAGTGCTGGAAAATTTTATGATCACCACTAGGCACTTGTAGCCTGGTCAGTGGAGATATAAGAGAAAGATTATTTAACACTTCTGAATGTGGATTTATTGTCCGTGGGAATTAGGATTGAGAGTCTTTCCATGTATTGCTTTTTCCTATGCTAGATTATTTTTTTAAGATTTTTTTAAAGAAATTTTGGTCTTTTCCTCTGAAATACCTATTTGTTGATTACTGTGAGGGGCAGGACATGTGATTAGGTGTATTGGCTCAAGTGTAGCAAATGCCACCCTACCTTAATAGAGGTTGGTTAGAAAGGTAGAGTTGGGGATTACTACCTTAATGGTCACCCATGGATTTAGCACTGTCAATCCCTTATCTCACAGAGGGCATGGGCAAACCTTTAAATGACTCCAATTTTAGAGATGGTGACACTGTGCATTAGACATAAGCCTTTGCAGCAGACCTGAGCCTTGAACACAGACCGAAATAAGAGATTTATGGGAAAGACAAGCCTTGTTTTTCGAACCACTGGCTGTTCATAAAACATGACAATCAGATAAAACTGTATGAGTTTTAAACATGGGAAGAAAGTGGAGATATTTCTCCACATACTTTGTGATTTTATCTGTAAGCCAACTTTCTAGGAAAAACCTTATAAACAGTTGCAATAAGATGCAAGGCGTTAAGGGAAATGACAATATTAAAATCAGCTGTAGGACTGCATTGTTTACAAATGAGCCAGTTCATTTAGAAGGATTTGATTCATTTAGGGAGTCAAAATAGCCAAACTATTCGTATAAATTACCTATGTTTTTATTTTATTTTATTTAAAAAATTTTTTCTAATGCTTATTTCTGAGACAGAGAGAGAGCATGAATCAGGAGGGGCAGAGAGAAAGGGAGACACAGAATCAGAAGCAGGCTCCAGGCTCTGAGCTGTCAGCACAGAGCCTGATGCGGGGCTCGAACTCACAGACTGCGAGATCATGACCTGAGCTGAAGTCGGATGCTCAACCGACTGAGCCACCCAGGTGCCCCATAAATTACCTGTGTTTTTTAAAAATTACCTATGTTGAAATATTCTAGGGGTTATGTGTATATATACAATTCACAAGGCATCCAGAAGTTAGTAGGAAGTTTTGGACATGGTTTAATGTGCCCCCTCCCCTCTGCCTTAGTACTGAAAAGGAAACATTCAGTTCTCCCCAAGATATCTACTGAGACCTTATTTTATGTCAGGCATTGCAAATGTGCCTATGGGTTAGACATAGGGAAATACAATCCTACTATTAAATAAAAAAGAATATTTATTAAACATAACATTGCCCTTGAGACAGGTTGTACGAAACAAAATAGGATTATTTGACCTTGCATGCTATGTCAGTCATCATTGCCTATTTTAGAAGATCTTGGTTCATCATAGCAAAGACCCAAGAGACTTGCATATTTTTAGGTTATAATCACAAGAAATTAAAAAAGTGTTTCATAAATATTTAAAGTCTTCTTTTTCTTCAGATACATACAAATAATTGCTGCTATGGTTTTTTTCTTTTGTTTTTCTCTTTGAATAGGCAATGGCTACAATTGATTCAGTGCTACTTTACCAGAATAAGTAAAGGTCTATTTGCCTTGCATGATATTAAATTAAATCTGAGAGATAAACAACTTAAATTTTAATGCTTCATATTCAAGAGTGCATCTGTGCTAATATTTAAATAATACAATACATCTATCTTTCAGACTCTGATTTAAAGTTTCGGTCTTCTTTAGTTTTAGGCTTTTGTTGAAAGCTCTAAATTTATTTAATCCTTTTCTTTTCGAGAAAGGTGAAGGTATTAGTCTAAACCTTGCCTGACTAAAAAAAGAGTGCAAATCTTACTTCAGATTCATCCACTGAGTTATTTATTTTACTAGTTTACATCAAGCCTTAGTCATAAAGGCAAATAATATGAAGCAATGTTACCTGTAATATTCTTTAGTATATTTGATAGAAGTATAGAATGACCACATCATCAAATATATGCCTATAAAGAAATTTATTTTATGTCTTTCCTCACTGATTTGAATTACTCCATTCCCCAAATCACTGAAGGTAAAGCAATCGTTCTAGGATTTCTATATGAATATAGGTATTTCTTTTTCACTTTTCATATATAAGATGAACCAGTGGAGTGTAAATACATTTTCATTTTCAATTTTTTCCCCTCCTTTATATTGGTATATATTGTCGCCAAATTACCTCCTTCTTTATGGAGGGTTTGTAATACAGACACACTCACTTTGCCTCATGAGACAAGATAGTGTAAGGAAAAAAAATTCAGGGCCCTAATACTATTCCTTCCCTTAACTCGGGTGCAGTTCTAAACCTTGAAGAACTTCAGTCTCTTTATTTGCAAAATGGAGTCAATCTATCTACCTTTTTTGGATTTTATGAGGATTAAATTAACATTCAAAACAAATAGATCCTGACAAATTGTGGGCAATAAAGTGTCAGCCCTTTTCTCCTTATTGTTAACTGTGAATACATTAGCGGGACAAAGCCAATCATTCTTTCCTCTTCTTTCCACTAAGATCCAGGAGAAATGGCAAGACTTTATTTTACTTTTCATAATGTGTAGGTTGTCATTAAGAAGTTGTGGAAGTTAGTACTAGGAGATAGTCATGGTATTGTTTCATGTTTTTTTCTTAGAAGTAACTGAAGTATACTCATTTGAAATTTTATTAACCACAGAAACTATTGTATAGCTTGACAAATAAATCGAGTTGGCTTGAAATTTTATGTTTCTTGGAAAAGGTGTGTAGTGATTAAACACATCATTTTCACTTTGCAAATATTTAGTTCATAGTTATGCCTGAAGGAGTTCTTAATGAGTTTTAATATGATTCCCAGACGAAACAGTTAACATTTAATCTTGTAAAAATTCCATAAGTCTTAGGCATTTGTGATGGATAAGAGTCTCACTGATGGCCATCACCAGTTTCTTTCTTCTCTAAACCTGTCCATTGTTCTTCATATCAAGAGTGGAATCTAATTTCCATCTCCTTGAGTCTGGGCTGGCCTAACTAGCTAGTGTGACCAATAACACGGAGCAGGAGTGATGCTCTGTAGCTGCTAAGCCTAGGTTATAAGAAGTTTCACATCTTCTTTGTTGGTCTTTTGGGATGTTTCCTCTCAGAATCAACCTTCCTTGTTGTGAGAACTCCCAGACACATGGAGAAGCCATGTGTAGGAGTTCCAATTGGCAGTGACAGCTGAGCCGTAGTTGGTGGCCATTATCAGCAGCCAACCATGAGAATGAGCTGCCTTAGATGTCCAGCCCAGTCAAGGTTTCAAATGACTCTAGCCCCAGTAACTGTTGGACTGCAACCACATAAGAAGCCCTGAGTTAGAACCAGTCAACCTACAGAACCATGAGAGAAAAAATTAAAAACCTGTTGTTTTAAGCCGCCAAGTTCTTGGTAGTTTGTTATGTAATTGAAATATGGGTAACAGGAATAGCATTATAAACAAACTACATGTTCATATAAAGATGTGGTGTCTGTTATGTTAAACCTCAACATATTAAGCAATTTGTGTCCTTAATAGGACCAAATCCTGTTTTTTTATTTCAATGTGATCAAGTTCTAAAAAAACATAGTGAGTGTATGGTGTTAGATTTGAGGGGGAGAATCAAAATATAGAATTTTGGAACTCTGAGCCTCATATGCATCCATCCATTCATTTAAATATTGATTATGTACATATGCAAAGCAATATGCCAGGTGCTGTGGGGGATAAAGGGATGAGTCAGAAAGCTGTACCAATATTAGCATTTTGGAAGACCCTCCCTTTTCCCTCTGAAGACAATAAAACACAGTGTTCAAGTTTCCTGCTGGGTTTTCTTTTGGTGTTCTTTTCAGTTTTCTTTCTTCTACTCTTTTGACTTTTTTTTCCCCTTCAGATTGTAGTTTCTTTTAGTGTTTGGGAAGTGTAAAAAGAAAAAAAAAAACCTTAATTTGAAGGAAAAATAGTCACATACATAATTACATAGTTATAAAAAAACACACAAACTAGTAATGTTAGTAAGCAATCTAAGTTTTGGTGAAGATTTTTATTTTTATTTTTTGACCCAGTTTATTTCTTTTTGACACTATAATATTGTTGTCTTTTGGTGAGATTTACGTTCATGATTTGATATAAATGACAAGAAAGGTAATACAATTTTTCTGTAGCTCAGATGCTTCAAGTGTGATAAACCAACTATTAATTGCTTTCAAGTACTGTGACTTTAAGAATATGGACTTCAAAGGGAGAGAAGCTGAACCATATTTGTGACTGATGTTTACTATATTTTTTAATGTAGGTAATTTTCAAAACACTCTAAGCCTAAGTTTTATTATTTAAAAAGTGAGCATAAAACTGGTACTGGGGAGCCTGGGTGGCTCAGTCGGTTAAGCATCTGACTCTAGATTTTGGCTCAGGTTATGATCTCACAGTCGTGGGATTGAGCCCTGCGACCGACTCCATGCTGTGGATCCTGCTTTGGTTTCTCTCTCTCTCTCTCTCTCTCTCTCTCTCTCTCTCTCCCAAAAATAAATAAAAATAAAAACTTTAAAAACATGGAGGGGGGTGCCTGGTTGCTCAGATGATTAAGCGTCTGACTTTTTATTTCAGTTCAGGTCATGATTTCGTGGTTTGTGGGATTGAGCCCCACATTGGGCTCTGTGCTGACAGTGTTGAGCCTCCTTGGGATTCTCTCTCTCTTTCTTTCTTTCTCTGCCCCTCTCCCACTTGTTCATTCTCTCTCTCAAAATACATAAACATTTTTTAAAAAACTTAAACAAATTATACTGATATCCAAAGGCTATTACGAGTATTGGACACAAATATGCATGTAGAGTACTTGCAAGAGCTCTAGCACATAGTAAGAGAACCAACATTTTTCTGAAATTATGGTCATGGGAGATTACATTTTTAAGGTATTAAAAAATGGTGATGCTGATAGTTTAAGGAAATGTGGGTTCCACAGTCAGTGGGGCATTTAAAAATTGTCTAGATCTGTTTACTTTTTACAAATGGTACCAAAATTTAAAACGATCATTTAGGAGTGCAAGCTTTCTTTAAGTGTAATCCCATAAAAATGGGTCGTTTATCTAGTTGAAATGGGGGTAGGGATGAATCTCACTTTCTGCAGTGATTCATGTAGGATGAAAACCTAATGGATTAGCAAAGTGCAGGTTAACAATGGTCGCATTAGGCTAATCTTTCCATATTTGTGACTATATTTCTTTTTAGTTCTGCTTGGCCATGTGTTGGAAGCCCTTGAAACTATATATTATCCTAAATGTCCTACATCATCTCTTGCCTCCCTGTGAGAACAGAGTTCCTGCTCCTCATTCTGCCTGCAGAGTCCTAACCTGTGCTTTTGCTCTGGAGATCAGCTTCATTGCTCCAGCTTGGAGGGGAAAGGACACAAGTGGAATATGTTTTAAGGAAAAAAAAACCTTGGATTGTGTTAAATTTACTATTGCAAACATTTTATTCCAATTACAAAATGAAATCAAACATGTTTCACCTTAATTGCTCAAGCAGACTGAGCTACATTTTCATCTCATAGCTTTAAGTTTTATAATTTGGGATTTCTCCAAATACATTCTAGGGAAGTTGGTGAAGGCACTACCAGCTGGTGAGCACAGATGTTATTTCATTAACATACTTAGCCAAACCTTGATGACTCCTAATATATGTTTCCTTAATCCAGGATGTTTCTTTCCTTGAGTTCCTTTTCTCAAAGACTTCCAAAAATTTCCAGGGATGCCAGCACATATTCATGAGATTTTCCTGGTTGTAGGTCTTTCTTTGGTGAGTCCACTCCAAACTCCACAGACCTTAAAGCTGCTCCCCAATTCTTGTGCATCTCAAGTATTTGCCACTACTATCAGTGATGAGGCTGGCTGTGTTTTGTATCTGGCACAGGGGTCTCACAGCTTACTCTCGCACCTATAACGTGTAAATAAGAGCATCTCTTCTGCTCTCTGTTAGAGGGAAGGCTAAAAGTTTGCCTGAAAGAAATAAGTCCTAGAGTAGGTGGTGACAGCTTTTTTTAATTAAACAAGAATAAAAAATTTAAGAATAAAATATGCTTATTTTAAAATTTGAAATAATATAAATTCATGTAGGTAAAAGGGGGAGACCCCCACTTTTGTCCATTTTGTTCACATCTTCTATATATTTCTGTTCTTTTGTTTCTCTATATGTGTATATACATATTTTAAATCGGAGCTCTTAGAAGGAAGAGAAAGAGAAGGAAGCAGAAGCAATATTTGGGAAGATAATGGATGAGAATGTACCAACTTTGCTTTGATTAGTGTTTCATGATATGTTTTTTATTCATGCTTTCATTTTCAACTTTTCTATTTTTTCTATGTTGTATCCCTTAAAATTATATATTATAATTATATGTTCCTTAGAATTAATATGCAACTTGTAATTTATAAGGTATAGCCTAAAATTTTTTTCCTTTAACTGGAACATATGGTACATTTAGATTTAATGCAATTACTAACATTTCAAATTGTCCTGTCTTTTTTCTCCTTTCTTGCTTTTTTAGGGTTGATTATTTTTTTTATTATTCTAGTATACCCTTCCACTACTTTGGAAGTTGTATTATGTTTTTTCTTTTAGTGGTTTCCCTAGAAATTATAATGTGAATAATCAAAGTCTAATGCCATATAATACCTTTACCCTTCTCCTAGACAGTAGAAATCTTAAAGACTTTTAATGCCATTTACTTCCTTCTTGATTTATATTACTTTGCTAGATATTTTAATTCTATCTTTTCTATATTCCACAATATATTATTACCATTTTTTTGTTTAATATAGTCAAAGTTCACTTAAATTTACTCAAATACTAATTTCTTTGCTCTATATTTTTTCTTATATCTCAGACTTTCCATTGGGGATCACTTTCTTTATACCTGGAGAATATCCCCTAGAATTTTATTAATGAAGATCTCTTAGTGGAAAACTTTCTCAATTTTGCTTATAAGAAAAATGTCATTATTTATGCTCTTTAAAAATTATATCTTCGGGGCACCTGGGTGGCTCAGTTGGTTAAGCGTCCGACTTCAGCCAGGTCACGATCTCGCGGTCTGTGAGTTTGAGCCCCACGTCAGGCTCTGGGCTGATGGCTCAGAGCCTGGAGCCTGTTTCCGATTCTGTGTCTCCCTCTCTCTCTGCCCCTTCCCCGTTCATGCTCTGTCTCTCTCTGTCCCAAAAATAAATAAAAAACATTGAAAAAAAAATTAAAAAAAATTATATCTTCTCTGGATATAGAAGTCTTGATTGACAGTCATTTATTTCAGCCCATTGAAAATGCTGTTCCACTGGCTTTTGATTTCACTGAGGCTATTGAAAAGTCAGATGTCAGTCTGTTGTTACATTGAAAAAAAATCTGATCTCTGGCTTCTTTTAATACCATCTCTTTGTCTTTGGTCGTGTGCTGCTTTACTGTAATGTGACATTTCTTCTGTGGGGGATGTATTAAGACTCTGCAATTTGTGAATTGATGTGTCTTTTATCATTTCTAGATATCTTCCCACTATCTTCCCAAATACTGTCCTTGCCTTGTTCTCTCTCTCCTGTCCATCTGGGGCTTTGATTGAAAATATGTGAGGCATGCTAACTCTACCCTCAATCTTCTTACCCCATTTCTTTATTTCTTCATACTGCATTGTAGACAGTTTCTTCTGATCAATATTCTAATTAGTTTTCTTTTTAGCTGTTTTTAATCTGTTCACGGTCACATCAGTTGAGTTCTTAAATTTGAATAAATGTATTTTTTTTTAATTTCTAGAGTATCTCTTTTATTCTTTCTCATTATCTGCTGGGTCATTTTTTATAGTGTCCACAGATATATTAAGTCTTTTCTTTAATAGGCATTTTATAATTTAGAGCTCATTAATTAAATACCTGAAATCTCATTTCGTTTTGGCTCTTGTTGTTGCTGTTGTTCTAATAATGCCTTCATTTGCTGTGTACATTGTAAGTTTTAATTCTTTGTTGCTGATTTTCTTTGGGAAATTATTTGTGGGAATTGTTGAGTCCTAGAATGAAGATGAATTCCTCTAAAAATCTGAAGAGTGTTTTTGTTTTTTTCTGCCATGTACCTGAGGGAACTGTGTCTGTGACTATCTTAAAGTAAATTTATAGTCTGAGGTATTTTGGACCACACAAATGAAATGAATTCTAGCTACAAATATACTGAAAAGCTGGTTTACAACTTTTCATTGAAGATTTATCCTTTTTGTTTTCCTTTAGTACCATGTCAGATTTCCTTGTAGCCTCCTGGAAGTGGGGAAAGAAGGATGGGCTTATTTCTGATTTACTCTCATTTAGTTTGTGGACACCTGGAGTCACAGATTATTGATTGGGAAGTGTCTTTTATCAACTTCCTAACTTGGGTTAACTTTGTGCTTTATTTTTAATCCCCATGATTCCACGAGGCTATGAAAATGAAATTCAAGTTTCTAGGTTTAGAAAATGCCCCCATGTTAACACTACATTAGTCCTATGCTAACTCTTTGGATTCATTTTTTTCCCTGTTTTTGATTGGAAATAAATTACTATTTTGTCATATCATAGCTGCTTTTAATATGACATTTTTATGATTAATCCAGTATTTTTAGTTGTTTTCAAAAGGATAATCAGTCCCTTCAAATTCCTAACTGCCATAATAACCGAAGCATAAATCCCCATTCTTGTCTATACTATTAGTATATTACTTAATCATATGGAGCTTTGTCACATCTCTTACTTTGTGATTAATAATTATTAGGCTGTGTAACATTTTATTATATGTGTCACCATTCTAATTGTATTATAAACACCTAAATCAACATTCATGTGACACATATGGCACCCCAAGAGTGAGGATCACATTACTGGTGCCCAGAATATATTGGCTGATTGAAAGACTAGGGTTTAATTTTTACATTTTAGGAATATTCTTTTTTTTTTTTTTAATCTATCAGTATAGCACCATGACCCACTGACAGTAAGTTTATGCTCTTTAAGTTGTTTTCTCCATACACACTGATTAATTTGTACTGATCTATTTCTACTCTTTGGGCAAGGACATTTATCACCAGGGGCTTGTATTCATGAGCTGGAGAAGATCAGGAAATGCAAGAGCAGACTACTTGTGAGTGTGTGTGAAATGGTGGAGGCAGAAATGGTGGAGGCAGGTTAGTTTTCTCTCAATATCTACTCTCCTTTTCTCTCATTACAAGAGGGTTTTTGGTTAGATACATGTCTTCCTAGAATAATAAAATATACTGGCCAGCCTCCTTTGTAGTGATGTATGAAATATAACAATATTCCATGGGCTGTAAGTCGAAATACCCTGTGAGAGCTTCCAGGACCCTTTGATATGTTACAACTGGCATGTACCTATTGAACCTTCACAACCACTTCCTCTAACCTGTTGCCTAGAATATATGTGATGGCTATAATTCCATCTCAGGTCATGTGTGAAGACCATGCCCAAAGGATGGCACGGTGGAATGTTGGAAGGAGTCTGGATCCCTGAGGACATTGTGTAACAGGGCCGTCCTACTGTCTCACAGTAATGTTTAGCTATGAGCTCTTACCTGAGAGACAAATGAACTTTTAGCTTGTTTAAGCCACTGTTGTTTTATGTTTCTGCTATTCACATCTGAACATTATCCTAACTAATCTAATGAGTAAATAGTTAATTCCAGAAATTATGCTGTCAGAGGGTTTGCTTTTAAATATCTGGGATCCAGCACATAACATTTAGTCACACCTGATTAATGGTTTTTGTCACTCTGTAGGTGGGATTGGATGGTAAATAGCATAAGCTAATAATGTAACATCTGTTTTATATGCTTAAATTAAATGCAGAGTAAACTTTACAGTTTTCAGTGTATGTTTTGAGTTCCATTATTTTACAATTTGTTTTGTTATCTTTTTAAAGTCTCCAGGTTAAATATCTTCCCTGTATCTTGTTGATATTGTATGGATTGGATAAAACCCCAGAAAAAAAATGTTGTTAAGGTTGGGCTTCATGTCATAATGCACTGGGTGGCCCTGGAAACATGAGACATTTTTATAAACATAACATAGCTAGGTGTTTGTGCTTTATATCCATGTATATAAATCTCCCCACTGAAAACAAAATAAATTGATGAGAGCAATTTCTATGATGTTGATTTTTTTTTGTCACGCCACTGAAGTCTTAACACAATTCTTATTTCGGCAACTGATTATTTTTATGGAAATACGAAGGGAAATGTAAAGGTTTTACCAAACCTTTCAGGAACAGATAATTACTATGTAATATATCCATTCCAGGGCCTAGAATTGGTTAGTTTTTCAACTCATTTTACGGAATGGCAAAATCCTGCTGTTGATTCCAGAAAAGATAACCCAAAAATGATAACTAAAGGAAATTCCATCTATGGATATAGATGCAAAATCTTAAATAAAATAACAGCAAATTAAAACAGCAGTATACAAATCACCATACCTCATGACCAAATAAATATTTTTTAGGTTGGCAAGTATGGGTCAACATTAGGACAGATGCAAGTGTGATTCATTTTACCACTAACTTAAAAGTGGAGGGAGGAGATCATTCAATTTTTCAACTGAAAAATTCCTATTTTTATCAGAGATCCTGATCAAGTCTCTTAGAAAGATAGAAATAAAGAGAAAATCCCTTAACTAAATATAGTGTATTTATAAAAGACCTTAAGCACAGATCTTACATAATGGCAAAATATTAGAAATGTTCTCATTATAGGCAAGCACAAGACAAAAGTTTTCACTACAACTGGTAGTGCCGATATTCGATGAGAAATCCTGTTCAATTTAATAAATTAAAAAATTATATATATATATGTGTGTGTATATCATTTCTAAATTACATAAGGTTTATGCTTTATAATATTATTTATATTATACAATACATTATATAATTTATACATGATTATATAAATAATATACAAATCTCTGTCTATATAGACTGACTGAAGTCAGTCTAGAACATCTGAGTAAATTACACAGACAGGTAACCGAGGCTCATTTGCCTGATCTATGTAGTACTAGTACCTTTCCTTCAATCCATGCCTATGGCACCACTGGGGACACGCTGACAGGGGGAAAAAGGATCTGGGCCTGGCTCACAAAAATGTTGGTATAATATGTTGGTGCCAGTCACGAAACAGTTGCTGCTGTATGAAAGCCCCACTCGATCTTGACCCTGAAGGAAAGTGATTAAGAGAAATCTTCCCCTTGGACACAAGAGCAATACACTTGATTATCTGTTGCACATTGAGAAAGAAGTGGCATGAGTAAAGGATGTATACTGACTCCTGAGGAGTGGGAAATAATATAATCAAATAGTCAGAAGGAACAAAACACAAAGACATGAGACAAAGATGTCTAGCAGAAACGTATGTACATAGACTACCAGAAAACAGCAATCTCATACAAAGCTCTTGGCAACCAAGTAGACAATGAATGTCAGCTTCTTACTGAGTCCTCCCAGTGCTTATATAATGGAGCAATGAAGCCATGGTAGTAAGGATGGAATGTAAGCATGGATCAAAAACATATGATTCCTTTCACTAAGGCTTATCTTTTCATCCCACAATCTTAGTCTTTGCTAGATTAGAGATCCTAGCTTTACTTCCATGGGATCCACCCAACAGGGGGGCTATAATTACCAACATGCCACTTTGGGGTCTCTTTGCCAGTGAACAAAAACAAAAACAAATAAACACACAAAAAGCAGGCAGTAGACTGGAATAAAAAAGACTCATACATGTATAGAAATTATCTTTTTAATAAAAAATATGTATATATGTGTGTGTAACAATGAATATATAAAAATCATCTACAAGTCAGCAAGAAATGAATCACCCAATAGAGGGGAAAAGCATATGAAATATGAATAAATACATAAACTTTTGAAATGATAGTAACTCTGCTGTGAAAATCAGGGAAATTAAATGAAAGCAATTGTGATAAATATAGATATTCCCTCAAATTTAGAAAAAAAGCAAAAAGATTGATGATTGATAATATCCAGTTTTGGTAAATTTGTGGGGAAATAACAACTCTGAATATACTGTTTGTGGAAATATAAATTGGTTAAGCCTCTTTGGTGGGCCTTTGGAAATCTTTATCAAAAATTTTAAATGAGCTTAACGCTTGAACCAAATTTCAACTTCTATGTACATAGGTATCTAGTTATGTACCAAGATATTCACTGAAGCAGAGTTTATAATCAAGGATAACTGAGAGAAGCCTAAATATAAATCAATAATGAAATGGTTAAATATCAGCTTTATATAATAATATTCTGCTACAGTTTAAAAATAGGAAATACCTATAAGATATCTGGACATATTTTTAAGAAAGATTTTTTTAAAGTAATGTGTATGATATGATTTTATTTATGAAAATAAAAAAATATTTGTTATACACATATATACTTTGGGTAGAAATGCACACACTAAGCATCGACAACATTTACATTGATCTTTCAGGAGGGTTCTATGGGAGAGACAGCAGGAAGAGGGCAGCAGGGAGCGTAAGGTGGTATTCACTTTGTAACCTACATACTTTTGTCTTATTTGCATGTATTAAAAAAAATTAAAGCCTATGCAATTTGAAAGTGGTTACAAAGATCCAAGATTCCTTCTTTCTTGTTTGTGGCTATTCCTGCCCAAAATGTTCTTGCATCTATTCTTGTATCTTATATCATGAGTAAGTCATACAGCATTCAAGGTGTCCATTTTAAAGGAAAGCCTAATGGATCATTAGGAATTTAGTATACACGTGAAATAATTTTTCAGGACAAAAACAGTGTAAAATGGTAGCCATTGTTACAATAAATGTGTATTTATATTATGTGGACAGTGGTTTCACTCATTATAGATATACGGGTTCTAACAATGCCATTTGTTTAGGTGTAAATACAATTCTCTCAGACAGTAAGGCTAGAGAATAAGATGGTGAATTTGTATTTCATTTGAGATAATCTTAAAGAGCTTGAAAATTAGAGGAGAAAAAAATAGGTAAATGTGAGTACAGGAGTTTTTCTAGAATGTTTCATATTCTGCCAGTTCTAAAGAGCCTCCTGAAGGGACAGATGCTTTTCACTTATTGTCTATTATGTTTTCAGTGGATTAGGAATAAGAATCTTGCTCAAGGAATCCTGCAATGTACTTGTAGTCACTAGGATTCCTATCATGTTTTTTATTCTTGGTGGAAGCAAATGGTTGTCATGTGACTAGGAATTATGGCTCTCATTTTTGAACACTATTAATGCCCCAGAAAGTCAAGGTTTTCACCTAAGAAAAAATGTAAACTTAAATTGGGGAATAATAATGTCCAGTAAAACTGTGTCTAAGTTACATTGAAAGAGAGGTTAAGGAATTTTAAAAAGGTAATATTATCCCCTAAAGGAAACTGTTTTAGGTTATTTGATATTACATGAAGGCAAAACATTTCTTCTTTTATGTTTGGAGAAAACAAACGAATGAAACGTGTACCAATTACATTTTTACTAGTCACTGCTGACAGATTCAACTTCATATTGATTCCATTTATGAAACCTGAACTGATACCCCCTTTTGTGACTCAATGAAGCTCTGCCAATCTGCAGTGGGTCTAACAATGTGCTGGGAGACAGATGCGTATATGGAATGTAGACAAGGACCAGAGGGAAAAAGTTACTGAAAACAGGAATACCTAAATTTTTAACCCACTGTTGGGAAATTACATCCAGGGAGGCAGCGCTGAATTTTACTGTAAAATTCTAAGAAAGAAGGAGGTCACCAAAGAAGGGCCTCAATAAAATAAAATGGAGGCAATTGAAAGCTTGGCAAGCAGAAATGCATGTCTGGGTAATTCTATTAATATGGGATTTCAAGGGAGTAGTGTATGAAAGAAGAGACTCAGATAAAGAAACTTAGAACTAGAGAGGTCAAACAGTTTAGCTCTTATTTCATTTCTAATACATCTAGGGCAACTTCTGGCTGTCAGTCTGTAGCTCTTTTACTACATTTGGTCCTTCTTTTCCTTTAAAGAGAAAGCCTTTTCTCAGAAGCAACACTGAAGCAAGTCAACAAGGGAATCTCTATGGACAGAAACATGGAGGGTGTTATAAATAAATATGGAGGTAAATAAATATGTTGATCAGCATAAGAGTGATAAAAGTAAATTTGGTGATAGAAGGTGGCTATCAAGCTTTTTTTTTTCCTGGAACTGGATGAACTACAATTTTAAAAGTCAAATCAGCCAATATAGGAATAAAAATGGGAGTATTAAATAAATTGAGATGCAAATATTTATGATACAGATTCTATGTTTGCAAAAGTAATTTTTCTTATTGAGAATAATGGCTGTTTAAATAATTATCCATGTTTCTATATAGATAGTTTAATCATTGGGAAGCATGTAAAATACTCCTGGCCTGTGTTAAATGTACTGTTTGGGTTCAGATCATATTTGGCACCTTTTTTTTGACCATCTTTGTCAAAAGCACTTTTACTTATAGTCTAGTGGACTTTAGTGGAACAATAAAATACCCCTTAGACAGAGTTTTTTTTTAGATAAAGTTGTATTCTGTGTATAAAATTAATATATAGTGAAAGATATAAGAAAAGCTATTATAATATATTTCTGTTTGAAAAAGAAGATTCATTTTCAGGTCCTAAAAGCCTAGTAATGTCTACATAAAAACTTTAATTTCTCATCCAAATTGAAGCGTCTCCCTTCTACTCAGCCTATTTCTGACACCCTCTGGATCAAGGACTTGTAATGAGGAAGGTGAGAAACATATTATTATCAATCCTCATCCTGTTGTTGGACTCCCCAGTGTTCAAACAAGGGAAGGGGAATTAGAGGAAAAGAGACAAAGTTGTAGATGACTAGTACTATTTTAGTTCTCTGTTGACTAATACTATTTGTTAGCCAGGTCCTCCATTTTGGAAAGTGTCCCAATATTTACACAGAATGGATGGATTTCTAGTTCTTTAGGGTCAGTTTGCACATGCAAGTGTGTGCGTGCACATGCACACACACGCACACAGAGTTCTGTGCTATGCTGTTTCCTCATACAGATATTTCTCTGACTCCTTAACATGTTTTTCAACTGCCTCCTAGTTTTCCTTTTGGGTCACATCCATCATACCACTTAGCTCTCACGAATCTTATGCATCCTTACCTTGCCATATGGCTGAAGTACAAGCTGCTCCTTATGACTATCTTTTGTCCTTATTTTGCTAACTCATATGACTCCAGCCCATCACTTGCTTTCAGATCGAGAAGCAGTCTCTAGGGTCCTGAAATTCCAGGCGACACACATCAAGCTCTGTCAAGATTCTCACTTTATTTCAGTCTTTTTTGGAGCATTCAAGGGAGAGGTTGAAGGGAAGGGAAAATGTCACTGTATTCTCTGTGAGTTTGAACTATTCTTCTCTCTTAAGAGTGCTCTTGAATCCACTTTTGAACTTTAGACTTCATGTAAGTAGGTTATAGGTGGTGGTAGGAGTTGATAGTTGCTGGAACGGTTCTTTTCTCTTCATTGAATCCTCCATGGATGTGTCTAGCATCTCTCTTTAGAATGTGAAGTTATTTATAACTCATTGTTCTCAGTTTTGGGGCTTCAGCCAAAATCCTACGACAACAGGAAAGGTCCTATTCAAATTCTTGAAATATATATATATATATATATATATATGCACACACCCAGATACAGAGATGATTTCACATTGCTTATGTTGTGCTTTTTAACCTTCTTCTTTTTACTGTCAATTATATCATGTTCATTTACCATGTAATTACATTTCTTTGGAAATGAAATACTAATAATTAATATTTCATCTTTATGAAAATGTCATAATTTATTTTCCCTTTTAATTGTTAAAATGTTAGTTTTTTTATTGGATCATACCAGTAATACCTGCTCATTAAACATTTTTGAAAAATACAGAAAAGTACAAGAAGACAATAACATCATTTGTAATTCCATGAATAAGGACTACCTGCCTTTTGGTATATTTCTTGCTAGATTTTCTCCCTCTGAATAGCTGTAGATAAGTATATGGATATAGAGATAGTTATATCTATGTATGTGTATATATGTATGCATATACAAACATATTTAATCTCTAATACTTTTTGTTATCATACATCAGTATTCAAAAATGAATGGGGTTCCTACACTATATAGTTTTGTACCCTATTTTCACTTCCTATTATATTTTGATTTTCATATTTGAAGAAGTATTTTTGAAACCTATTTTTTTTATTACTAGCAAATACATGTTAATTATACAAAGGTTAGAACATATAGACTAGCAAAGAAGAAAGTCAAAAAAATATTAACTTTTTGGTATTTATCCAGTCTGAAGGTCTACCAAACCGCCTCTAGATAGAAATGAATTCATAATAATACGAACATGCAAATCTCACTAGCTATAGAACACATCAGTCTTCTGCTGCAAAGTCTGTCTCCTATCCCTACCCTCTCCAGTTATTTATGGGCATTCCTCACATTAGAATGCTAATCATTCACTTCTGCTGCTCATTCGTCTACTGGTGGCAGCTGTATTAGGATATAGGAGATATTAGGAGGCCATATCCCTCTGGAGAACCTGGTTGGTGGATGCAGTGTAAGCTGCCATGCTCTAGTACCCCAAACCACAACCTTTTGTCTCTGGAAGTTCAGTCCAGTTTGCTACTGAGCTCCTTTTTTTCGCTTAGGATTCTTTCCAGGGATCCCATAGTTCCTACATGAAATCTGTCCTTCCTACCATCCTCCCTCCACTTCCTATAGTCTCAGAATGATGTCTGTGTATGTGTGCAACTAAACTATAGACACAATTATAAAAATACCCTTTGCCCTGGGGGGGGAGTGTTTCAGCCTTGTTGTAATTCATTAGAAGTTGTCAGATGGGAAGTTGGCACAGGCAGTGCTTGCACGTGCACACACATACATACATGCACACATTTACAGTTATGGGAAAGATTTTTATAATACACATATTTTATACCATGAAATACTTTTCTGGGTGTATTTATTATTAAATCTTTTAAATTTTTTAATGTTTTTTGTTTATTTTTGAAGGAGAGAGAGACAGAGCATAAGTGGGGGAGGAGCAGAGAGAGAGGGAGACATAGAATTTGAAACAGGCTCTAGATTCTAAGCTGTCAGCACAGAGCCCCATGCGGTGCTCAATCTCACAAACTGTGAGATCATGACCTGAGCCAAAGTCGGACACTTAACTGACTGAGCCACCCAGGTGCCCCTATTATGAATCTTTTATGTGTTTAAAGATTTGTATCTGTGTAAGGATGTGTACATGGTAGTTTTAAAGATGTGTCTATAGATCCTTTGGTACTCCTCCACTAAGGAGAAGCTTAATTACCCTCCCCTTGAATGTGGGCTGGACTTAGTGACTTGCTTCTAGTGGTAGAATATCACTTCTAATGTTAGATTTTAAAAGACTGTGCATCCATCTCAAGCTCCCTCCCTTCCTCCCTTCCTCTCTCTGTCTCCTTTCACCTCTCTTTCCCTCTTTCTCTCCCCACTCTCTATAGGGGAAGCAAGGTTGTGAACAGTCTTATGGAGATGATCACATGGGGAGGAAATCAAGCCTCTTGCAGTCCTCCTGAGCCTGGAAGAAGATCCTTTAGTCCCAGGTGAGTCTTCACAGATTGCAGTCCTGGCCAATAGCTTGGCTGCAACCTCATGAGACATACTGAACTAGAACCATCCAGATGAGCTACCCCCAGATCCCCGACTCAAAGAAACTTGAGAGAGAATAAAAACAATTGTAATTTTATGCTGTTTAGTTTGGGGTAATTTGTTATACATTAATAGATAATGAACACAGGATAGATAGATAAATAGATGATAGATAGATAGATATAGATAATGTGAGTTATAAATTTATGAAAACCTATGACCCAGGACTCAAACTTGCAACATTCCCTACTACTCAGTATACCATGAACACTTTTATATGCCATTAAACTTTACCCAATAACATTTTTAAATGATTAACAGCATTCTATGGTATAAATGCAATTTGCTTGACTCCAATACCAAATTTTGGATATTAAACTAATTTCTAGTTATTCATAATTAATAATCCTCTGTTGAACTATAAAATGTATAGTCAGGATTCTTAATTGTAAGCCACAGAAAACTTTTCTTGATGATTTAAACAGAAAAGGGATTTTCTTAGGTAATAGACCTAAAATTACTTAAAAATAGTAAGTAAAAAAATAGTAAAAAAAAGTAAAAAGCTCTGAAAAATGAAACAAGGGGCAACTGGGTAGCTCAGTTGATTGGTTAAGTGTCCTACTCTTGATTTCAGCTCAAGTCATGATCTCACAGTTCATGGGACTGAGCCCCGTGTCAGGCTCTGCCCTGACAGTGTGGAGCCTACTTGGGATTCTCTCTCTCCCTTTTTCAGTTCCTCCCCTGTTTGTCCCTCCTTGTGCACACACACACACTCCCTCTCTCTCAAAATAAATAAATAAACTGTAAAAAAAACAAAGGATATTAGGAAATGGAAAAACAACATACCGTATAGCCCTTTGGAGTACAAAAAGCTGCAGAAAATATTCAAATAATATTATGAAAACTGTTTCAGGAGGAAAATGAAGCCACCTCAATATCTTTAATGCTGATCCTACACCTACGGCACTCACTGATCTCGGTGGCACTGCTGCCTCAAGTGCCCTGGGAAATCTTGCCTTGTGACTGCCAGGCAGGATTCTCTTAGTCTCTGCTTCTTTCTGATACTGCCTCCCAAGTTTGGGGTTGGTGGGTGTGACTGGTGGAGTCCTTTTCAAAGGCATCTGCCCTCCAAATGAGAAGGGAAAAATGAGAACTTGGCAATTTTAGTTTCTATCCTGGGAGATAAGTTGGGTGTTCTACTGAGAACAAGATACAGATACTGAGAAGTGAAAAAGGGTGCCAGATGTCCACTGACATCCACATTGGCATGTGCAACATTAGCTTAAATTTTTCTTGCAGTAATAATAAAATAAAAACCTTTCTCCAACTTAATGTAACTAACCTTCCTGTGTCCAAACTGCATTCCCCTCCTTTCCAAAGGGGAACCACACAAAATGTCATTCACTGCTGCATCCTGAAAAATCCATTTTCCTTCTAGTTTATTTACAATCTATTGTAATCCTAAGAGACAAACTGAAAGTTGTTTAGCATCAACATACCCTATACAAAATGGTGGAAGGAAAGATAAACAAGAAGGGAGAAGTGAAATATATAAGCCTGAGAAAGGAGGAAAACACAAAAAGTTGTTGTGATCCTCTCTTTGTAACTGGTCACGAGGCTCAAGTTGGTGATTATGACTTTTCTACTACTCATTTTGTGTATCTTTTTAAAAAATTTAGCCAACACCTCAAATGTCAAAGTGCTTAACGTGATGTAGTGTCCCATACTGACATTCTTGAGGAATCTAAGGCTTTGGTTATCTTTCCTACATAAATGTTGTGGCCTCCCAAAGAATTTTGTCAGTGAACATTCAGAACAAGGAGGCACCCCAGGATGTTCTTTTAGAGTCGTCAATATTTCTTACTTTCTTAATTGTGTAGCAGCAATTCTAATTCCTCTTGACAGAATCAATCTCAAAAGTCAACAGCATAATCCCCTTTATTTCCTGTTCACTTAGTGGCCTGAAGAGTCTGAATTGGCCAGGTGGTATTTTCAAGTTACCCATTAATTATTCCCTTGTTGTATCTTTTGATATAAGCAGTAGTGCTTTGGTTACTGAAACAACCAAATCAACAGCACCCAGAATTTCACGGGTGGAAAGTTATATTTTGAGAATGCCTGTATTTTGCACGGGGCCTTCTGAAATCTAGAATTCCCCATTCTACCCCCTTTCAGTCAACTGATCATTGGCAGCTTTGCATAATAGGCAAGAATAGAGGAAAGGATAAAATGGTAGCACTAAAACCATTTGTGCCTTCAGAACTTTATCAGGTCCCATCGTGTATATCCACTTCCATTTGATGATGGAGCATCTTGGAGTACACCTGACTTAATAGACAAGTGGGTTAAGATGTCAGATTCATAATGTGAAGTTTCAGGTCCCATGGTCACATGTTTAGTTGTAAATAGGTACCAGAGACAAACCAGGATCTATTATTCAAAATAGGAAGAGACACTTGAGGAAAGGGTAATGGCTTTGACCACAAGCCTGAAGAATTTCTTCTGTGATTCCCCTAGGGGCTAGCCACAAACTTAACCATTGGATTTCCTGGGTAAAATAGTGAAGCTACTTCCAGTACAGTTTGGTCAGCTGAAGAGCCTTCTTTGTCCTCTGAGACCTTACTTGAAATTCATACCTTTTATATTTCACACCTATCATATTTCATAAATGCTCAGACGGCATATTCGGCATATTCAAAAGTGGTTACATTTTCTCTCTTACAACTAAAACGGCTCAAGTGTAATGTCCTTTTGTAGTGGATACAAATTAATGCACCTTATCTTTCACTTTGTTTGAGAGAGCCCATATTGCCCTGGAAACATCTTTTATAGAGAAGTTAATATTAGGGTACTGTGTTTTTATATTTTTATCTCCCATTATCTGGAAAATGTATATTTTACCCAGGTATATTTTTACCTTTGGTTCCTAGTTTCCTACAAGCCAGAATAATGTTCTAGGAAGGTGAAACAATCCATTTATCTAAAGGGAATCCAGCTTATCTCTTACCTAAACTCATTGGTATTTTTCAGAGGTAGGAGTCTCAGGAGAATGACTAATGTCTACTATAATAATGAATGATTCCTGTTAGGTCTGAACTTGCAGTCAAGGAGGATTAACAATTCAACATACTTCTTTGAATGAGGCTGAACAGTATGAGTACATTTGACAACCAGGATCTTAAGAAAGACCATTAGGTGTATCATTCAAATACAAAAACCAGTGTACTTTCCCTAGCCACTTTTACCACACTTTGACCCTTGTGGACAAGACGTGTTTCAAAACTTTTAGTTTGTGTTGTTTTCATGTGGAAAAATGTGAATGTTCTCTTCATGGATAGATTCAAACTTTCTGAACAACACTATGCTCCCATAGTCATTTGTCCTGGGGGAGATATAGACAAATGGATTTAGACTAGGGTGGGCAAGAGACACTTACTACACTGAACCTATCATGATTCTCTCTACTTCCTAATGACAGAACAAAAAGGACAGGTCCAATGTGCAGAGGTAGGGGAATAGTACCCGATTTGTCACTTTGTCCATCCTTTATGAAAATTCCTCTGTTTACTTTTTCCTGTTTATTCAACAAATCCTCCATCTTTTTTTCTGGTTTGCCAAACCCAGTCCTTTGGCGTTTCTTTGTCTCTCTTCATGTACATTTCCCTGAGGACTTTTTAAGGGTAATTACATAAACATAGCTTTTAGTGACTAAAAAAGTAACATGTAGGGAATGCTATATTTCAAGCATTTTTAACTCCAATGTAAGTGCAAAAATTTCTACAGGGCATAGGTATGTAAAGTTGAAAGGAATATCTGATGGGTGTGTGATCGCTTTATGCTATTCATTTAAATACATAATCTTCATATGTCTATGATTATTCTAGTATTAATTCTTACAGTCAAATTTCTAGGTCAAAGGAGGTACATGTTCATAAAGGGCAAACTTGGCCCCAAGAAAAGATGAATTAATTTATAATTCTACCAATAGTGTACAAAAAGCTTATTTCTTTATATCTTTGTTAAGATATTACAAATAAACACAATCTTTGACAATCTGCTAAGTAAAAGGTATTATCTTCTTATTGATTTCTAATAACTTTTTATATATAAAGAATATTAAACATTTACTTGTCATTGGTGTTTAAATATTTTCTCTAGGTTTTTTCCTCCAGTTAGAAGGAATGTTTGTATTAAATATATATGTGATGAATATATCAACATTTTCCTTAATTTTTTTTTTGCCTGGATGCATTGATAGCATGCCTAGAAAGTCTTTATCTGTGCTTAATTTGTGTAAATGTTCCCCTATACTTTCTTATAAAACATTTTGTTTCATTATTCCAAAGTAAATCTGTATCCAATCTGTAATTCATTCTAGGGTATATCTTTTGGGGGAGTTGTTGCAGGGAGTATGGCCAGAGTCACAAAAGATGAGTCCACAAACAAAGTACAGTTAAGTGAAGGTCCTCATACTTGAGTCAGAATGAGGCCCTGACTCCAGAATGAAGCTTCTTTTTATTAGGATAATTACTAAAGACTACGTGCATAAAATCAGCTAAGGAAGTGTGCTAATCAATCTATGGTTTAGCTTTTCAAGGTTGAATTTCGAGTTAATTGGTTTCTATAACACTAGGAAGGGTCAGGTGTGAAGGAGGATTGGGGTCCTGGACAATGTTAATGGCTCTAGGCGTTCCTTACAAGCAGAGCCACAGCCACTTTCAGCTATGTAAACATGTCCTAAGGCCTTGCACTTCTCCAGCCCTTCTCTTTTGAAGTCTCTTTCCTTTTTTAAAAAATTTTATTTATAATCTTATATATTTTTTTTGAAATTAACATCCAAATTAGTTAGTATATAGTGCAACAACGATTTAAGGAGTAGATTCTTTAGTGCCCCTTACCCATTTAGCCCATTCCCCCTCCCACAACCCTTCCAGCAACCCTCAGTTTGTTCTCCATATTTATGAGTCTCTTCTGTTTTGTCCCCCTCCCTGTTTTTCTGTCATTTTTGTTTCCCTTCCCTTATGTTCATCTGTTTTGTCTCTTAAAGTCCTCATATGAGTGAAGTCATATGATTTTTGTTTTTCTCTGACTAATGTCATGTAGCATAATACCCTCCAGTTACATCTATGTAGTTGCAAATGGCAAGATTTCATTCTTCTTGATTGCCAAGAAATACTCCATCATATATATATATATGTATATATATATATATATATATATATATATATATATATACCACATCTTCTTTATCCATTCATCCATCGATGGACATTTGGGCTCTTTCCATACTTTGGCTATTGTTGATAGTGCTGCTATAAACATGGAGGTGCATGTGTCCCTTCAAAACAGCACAACTGTATCCCTTGGATAAATACCTAGTAGTGCAACTGCTGGGTTGTAGGGTAGTTCTATTTTTAATCTTTTGAGGAACCTCCATACTGTCTTCCAGAGTGGCTGCACCAGCTTGCATTCCCACCAACAATGCAAGAGAGATCCTCTTTCTCCTCATCCTCGCCAACATCTGTTGTTGCCTGAGTTGTTAATGTTAGCCATTCTGACAGGTGTGAGGTGGTATCTCATTGTGGTTTTGATTTATATTTCCCTGATGATGACTGATGTGGAGCATTTTTTCATGTGCCTGTTAGCCATCTGGATGTCTTCTTTGGAGAAGTGTCTATTCGTGTCTTTTGCCCATTTCTTCACTGGATTATTTGTTTTTTGGGTATTGAGTTTGATAAGTTCTTTATACATTTTGGATACTAACCCTTTATCTGATATGTCATTTGCAAATATCTTCTCCCATTCTGTCGGTTGCCTTTTAGTTTTGCTGACTGTTTTCTTTGCTGTGCAGAAGCTTTTTATTTTGATGAGGTCCCAGTAGTCCATTTTTGCTTTTGTTTCCCTTGCCTCCAGAGATGTGTTGAGTAAGAAGTTGCTGCGGCCAAGATCAAAGAGGTTTTTGCCTGCTTTCTCCTTGAGGATTTTATTTTTAAATTTATTTTTTAATGTTTATTTATTTTTGAGATAGAGAGAGACAAAGCATGAATGGGGGGAGGGGTCAGAGAGAGAGGAAGACACAGACTCTGAAGCAGGCTCCAGGCTCTGAGTGGTCAGCACAGAGCCCGATGTGAGGCTTGAACCCACAGACCGTGAGATCATGACCTGAGCTGAAGTCGGAAGCTCAATTGACTGAGCCATCCAGACGCCCCTCTCCTTGAGGATTTTGATGGCTTCCTGTCTTACATTGAGGTCTTTCATCCATTTTGAGTTTATTTTTGTGTATGGTGTAAGAAAGTGGTCCAGGTTCATTCTTCTGCATGTTGCTGTCCAGTTTTCCCAGCACCACTTGCTGAAGAGACTGTCTTTATTCCATTGGGTATTCTTTACTGCTTTGTCAAAGATTAGTTGGCCATACATTTGTGGGTCCATTTCTGGGTTCACTATTCTGTTCCATTGATCTGAGTGTCTGCTCTTGTACCAGTACCATACTGTCTTGATGATTACAGCTTTGTAGTATAGCTTGAAGTCTGGGATTGTGATGCCTCCTGCTTTGGTTTTCTTTTTTAAGATCGCTTTGGCTATTCGGGGTCTTTTCTGGTTCCCTACAAATTTTAGGATTATTTGTTCCAGCTCTGTGAAGAATGCTGGTGTTATTTTGATAGGGATTGCATTGAATATGTAGATTGCTTTGAGTAATATTGACATTTTAACAATATTTGTTCTTCCTATCCAGGAGCACAGAATCTTTTTCCAGGAAGTCTTTTCCTTTGATGCTTCTCTCCTGCATCTCCCACAGAGAATTATCTGTTTCCCCCCCCCCCCAAATGATAAGTTCCCTGCTCTATTTTTAAATCGTTTCTCCCCTGATTTAAAGCACTATCTTATCCCACACTGAATTCTTGGGTATGCTAGTACTTGACCTGTCTGGGCATACTTTTCTATTCCTTTTGGTTTGATTCTGTGCCTTGGTTTTATTACTGCAAAATTTTAAACATTTTATTATATTTAGTTCTTAATTTGTCTTTGGTTGGTAAGAACATATTATTTTCCAAGTGACTCAGTTTGTCAAAGCTATTTAATCTAAAGTTTTATTCCTAGAATACTGCTATAAAGTTGTTTTGAATTGGCATTATGTTCCTATTTTAAATACTTATGGCATTTGTATTAACCTCATAGCTATATTAGCAACAGTTATTTAGTTTTAACAATGTTTAACTGGTTTCAAGAAACTGTCTTGCCCAGGTAAATAACATATTCTATATTCTAGAGGTCTTGTTTTGACTCTCTTCTTAGTGGATTCAAATTAGACTTGGAATAATACTTTGCTTTCCATGAGTCCACAAGTAATATTCTTTATTAGCTCATACACAGACACATACAGGAACATAAACACAAATACATAAATATCTAAAGCTCTCTTTTTGTTGTGTGGATACAACAGAAATTTTAGTTGGGGTTAGATCTTTAGGGAGATACAAATTTTTTTTCTTTAAAATTATCTGTAGATGTTAATTTTTAGTATCATTCTTAATTTTGATTTATTATTCAGACAGCTCTAGAATACTTTTTATTTTATCCTGGAGAACTGCACTTCAGAATTTGACCTATTGCATATCTTAGATTATCATTTTGTTATTCTCATGTAAAATGACTATTTTGATACATATACAATTATTAATTACTTCATTGTCTTTGACATTTTGTGTCCCTGAGTATAAATCTAAGACTTCCCTATTTTTAAAAAAAATTTTACATAGCATACTTTTTTTCTGTCTATATACTTGTTTTACATTTTAGTAATGCAAAATTTTCTTTAAGAGAGCTTAGGTAATTGGCACCTTTCCAGTAAAATTTCCTGCAGCAAGTAGAGCAACAGCAATCACACATATTCTGTTTGCACTGCTGTTTCAAAAAGTTTTCTGCAATTATATCCTTGATTGTTTCTTCTGTTTTAAGGTTAATTTTTCTTGGAATTTTTGTTTTGAATTCACTGTATTGTGGGTCATCTTTTCAGGTCTGTACCCCTAATTACTGATTTGATTTCTGTACTCTGCTATACTCTATATTGATTTTAATATAGATTTTAATTCTATTGAAATGCTAATTTTGTCACATTATTCCCTTATTTCATACTCAAGACTTAGTCCTAGATTTCCTCTTTATTTTGCACTTCAATCATGCTTGGTTTTATTTCAATTTAATGTCATTATTTCATTTGTTTCTCTAATTAATTGAGTTCAAACTTTCAGAGATTTCTGATAACACAAAGTGATGTTTTCTTATAATTGTAAGTCTTCTGCACTTTGTTTTTTTTTTAATATATGAAATTTATTGTCAAATTGGTTTCCATACAACACCCAGTGCTCATCCCAAAAGGTGCTCTCCTCAATACCCATCACCCACCCTCCCTTCCCTCCCACCCCCCATCAACCCTCAGTTTGTTCTCAGTTTTTAAGAGTCTCTTATGCTTTGGCTGTCTACCACTCTAACCTCTCTTTTTTTTTTTCCTTCCCCTCCCCCATGGGTTTCTGTTAAATATCTCTGGATCCACATAAGAGTAAAAACATATGGTATCTGTCTTTCTCTGTATGGCTTATTTCACTTAGCATAACACTCTCCAGTTCCATCCATGTTGCTACAAAGGGCCATATTCATTCTTTCTCATTGCCACGTAGTACTCCATTGTGTATATAAACCACAATTTCTTTATCCATTCATCAGTTGATGGACATTTAGGCTCTTTCCATAATTTGGCTATTGTTGAGAGTGCTGCTATAAACATTGGGGTACAAGTACCCCTATGCATCAGTACTCCTGTATCCCTTGGGTAAATTCCTAGCAGTGCTATTGCTGGGTCATAGGGTAGGTCTATTTTTAATTTTTTGAGGAACCTCCACACTGTTTTCCAGAGTGGCTGCACCAATTTGCATTCCCACCAACAGTGCAAGAGGGTTCCCATTCCTCCACATCCTCTCCAGCATCTATAGTCTCCTGATTTATTCACTTTAACCACTCTGACTGGCATGAGGTGATATCTGAGTGCGGTTTTGATTTGTATTTCCCTGATAAGGAGCGACGTTGAGCATCTTTTCATGTGCCTGTTGGCCATCCAAATGTCTTCTTTAGAGAAGTGTCTATTCATGTCTTCTGCCCATTGCTTCACTGGGTTATTTGTTTTTCGGGTGTGGAGTTTGGTGAGCTCTTTATAGATTTGGATACTAGCCCTTTGTCTGATATGTCATTTGCAAATATCTTTTCCCATTCCGTTGGTTGCTTTTCAGTTTTGTTGGATGTTTCCTTTTCTGTGCAGAAGCTTTTTATCTTCATAAGGTCCCAGTAGTTCATTTTTGCTTTTAATTCCCTTGCCTTTGGGGATGTGTCGAGCAAGAGATTGCTACGGCTGAGGTCAGAGAGGTCTTTTCCTGCTTTCTCCTCTAGGGTTTTGATGGTTTCCTGTCTCACATTCAGGTCCTTTATCCATTTTGAGTTTATTTTTGTGAATGGTGTGAGAAAGTGGTCTAGTTTCAATCTTCTGCATGTTGCTGTCCAGTTCTCCCAGCACCATTTGTTAAAGAGACTGTCTTTTTTCCATTGGATGTTCTTTCCTGCTTTGTCAAAGATTAGTTGGCCATACGTTTGTGGGTCTAGTTCTGGGTTTCTATTCTATTCCATTGGTCTATGTGTCTGTTTTTGTGCCAATACCACGCTGTCTTGATGGTTACAGCTTTGTAGTAGAGGCTAAAGTCTGGGATTGTGATGCCTCCTGCTTTGGTCTTCTTCTTCAATATTACTTTGTCTATTTGGGGCCTTTTGTGGTTCCATGTGAATTTTAGGATTGCTTGTTCTAGTTTCGAGAATGCTGGTGCAATTTTGATTGGGATTGCATTGAATGTGTAGATAGCTTTGGGTAGTATTGAGATTTTGACAATATTTATTCTTCCAATCAATGAGCATGGAATGTTTTTCCATTTCTTTATATCTTCTTCAATTTCCTTCATAAGCTTTCTATAGTTTTCAGCATACAGATCTTTTACATCTTTGGTTAGATTTATTCCTAGGTATTTTATGCTTCTTGGTGCAATTGTGAATGGGATCAGTTTCTTTATTTGTCTTTCTGTTGCTTCATTGTTAGTGTATAAGAATGCAACTGTTTTCCGTACATTGATTTTGTTTCCTGCAGCTTTGCTAAATTCATGTATCAGTTCTAGCAGACTTTTGGTGGAGTCTGTCGGATTTTCCATGTATAATATCATGTCATCTGCAAAAAGTGAAAGCTTAACTTCATCTTTGCCAATTTTGATGCCTTTGATTTCCTTTTGATGTCTGATTGCTGATGCTAGAACTTCCAAAACTATGTTAAACAACAGCAGTGAGAGCGGACATCCCTGTCATGTTCCTGATCTCAGGGAAAAGCTCTCAGTTTTTCCCCATTGAGGATGAAATTAGCTGTGGGCTTTTCATAAATGGCTTTTATGATGTTTAAGTATGTTGCTTCTATCCTGATTTTCTTGAGGGTTTTTATTAAGAAAGTTTGCTGAATTTTGTTAAATGCCTTTTCTGCATCGATTGACAGGATCATATGGTTTTTATCTTTTCTTTTATTAATGTGACGTATCACGTTGATTGATTTCTGAATATTGAACCAGCCCTGCATCCCAGGAATGAATCCCACTTGGTCATGGTGAATAATTCTTTTTATATGCTGTTGAATTCGATTTGCTAGTATCTTATTGAGAATTTTTGCATCCATATTCATCAGGGATATTGGCCTGTAGTTCTCTTTTTTGCTGGGTCTCTGTCTGGTTTAGGAATCAAAGTAATACTGGCTTCATAGAATGAGTCTGGAAGTTTTCCTTCCCTTTCTATTTTTTGGAATAGCTGGAGAAGGATAGGTATTATCTCTGCTTTAAACGTCTAGTAGAACTCCCCTGGGAAGCCATCTGGTCCTGGACTCTTACTTGTTTGGGAGATTTTTGATGACTGATTCCATTTCTTCGCTGGTTATGCATCTGTTCAAGCTTTCTATTTCCTACTGATTGAATTTTGGTAGAGTGTGGGTGTTTAGGAATTTGTCCATTTCTTCCAGGTTGTCCAGTTTGTTGGCATATAATTTTTCATAGTATTCCCTGATAATTGCTTGTATCCTGAGAGATTGGTTGTAATAATTCCATTTTCATTCATGATTTTATCTATTTGGGTCATCTCCCTTTTCTTTTTGAGAAGCCTGGTTAGAGGTTTATCAATTTTGTTTATTTTTTCAAAAAACCGACTCTTGGTTTCGTTGATCTGCTCTACAGTTTTTTTAAATTCTATATTGTTTATTTCTGCTCTGATCTTTATTATTTCTCTTCTTCTGCTGGGTTTAGGCTGTCTTTGCTGTTCTGCTTCTATTTCCTTTAGATGTGCTGTTAGATTTTGTATTTGGGATTTTTCTTGTTTCTTGAGATAGGCCTGGATTGCAATGTATTTTCCTCTCAGGACTGCCTTTGCTGCATCCCAAAGCGTTTGGATTGTTGTATTTTCATTCGTTTGTTTCCATATATTTTTTAATTTCTTCTCTAATTGCCTGGTTGACCTCTTCATTCTTTAGTAGGGTGTTCTTTAACCTCCATGCTTTTGGAGGTTTTCCAGACTTTTTCCTGTGGTTGATTTCAAGCTTCATAGCATTGTGGTCTGAAAGTATGCATGGTATGATTTCAATTCTTGTATACTTATGAAGGGCTGGTTTGTGACCCAGTATATGATCTATCTTGGAGAATGTTCCATGTGCACTCGAAAAGAAAGTATATTCTGTTGCTTTGGGATGCAGAATTCTAAATATATCTGTCAAGTCCATCTGATCCAATGTCTCATTCAGGGCCCTTGTTTCTTTATTGACCGTGTGTCTAGATGATACATCCATTTCTATAAGTGGAGTATTAAAGCCCCTGCCATTACCACATTCTTATCAATAAGGTTGCGTATGTTTGTGAGTAATTGTTTTATATATTTGGGGGCTCCTGTATTCAGCGCATAGACATTTATAATTGTTAGCTCTTCCTGATGGATAGACCCTGTGATTATTATATAATGCCCTTCTTCATCTCTTGTTACAGCCTTTAATTTAAAGTCTAGTTTGTCTGATGTAAGTATGGCTACTCCAGCTTTCTTCTGAATTCCAGTGGCATGATAAATAGTTCGCCATCCCCTCACCCTCAATCTGAAGGTGTCCTCAGGTCTAAAATGAGTCTCTTGTAGACAGCAAATAGATGGGTCTTGTTTTTTTATCCAATCTGATATGCTGTGTCTTTTGGTTGGCGCATGTAGTCCATTTACATTCAGTGTTATTATAGAAAGATATGGGTTTAGAGTCATTGTGATGTCCGTAGGTTTCATGCTTGTAGTGATGTCTCTTGTACTTTGTCTCACAGGATCCCCCTTAGGATCTCTTGTAGGGCTGGTTTAGTGGTGACGAATTCCTTCAGTTTTTGTTTGTTTGGGAAGACCTTTATCTCTCCTTCTATTCTAAATGACAGACTTGCTGGATAAAGGATTCTCGGCTGCATATTTTTTTCTGTTCATCACATTGAAGATCTCCTGCCATTCTTTTCTGGCCTGCCAAGTTTCAGTAGAGAGATTGGTCATGAGTCTTATAGGTCTCCCTTTATATGTTACAGCACGTTTATCTCTAGCTGCTTTCAGAATTTTCTCTTTATCCTTGTATTTTGCCAGTTTCACTATGATATGTCGTGCAGAAGATTGATTCAAGTTACGTCTGAAGGGAGTTCTCTGTGCCTCTTGGATTTCAATGCCTTTTTCCTTCCCCAGTTCAGGGAAGTTCTCAGCTATTATTTCCTCAAGTACACCTTCAGTACCTTCCCTCTCTCTTCCTCCTCTGGAATACCAATTATGTGTAGATTATTTCTCTTTAGTGCATCACTTAGTTCTCTAATTTTCCCCTCATACTCCTGGATTTTTTTTTATCTTTTTCTCAGCTTCTTCTTTTTCCATAATTTTATCTTCTAGTTCACCTATTCTCTCCTCTGCCTCTTCAATCCGAGCCATGGTTGTCGCCATTTTATTTTGCAGCTCATTAATAGAATTTTTTAGCTTCTCCTGGCTGTTCCTTAGTCCCTTGATCTCTGTAGCAATAGATTCTCTGCTGTCTTTTATACTGTTTTCAAGCCCAGCGATTAACTTTATGACTATTATTCTAAATTCACTTTCTGTTCTATTATTTAAATCATTTTTGATCAGTTCCGTTAGATTTCGTTATTTCCTGGACGTTTTTTTGAAGGGAATTCTTCTGTTTCATCATTTTGGATAGTCCCCGGAGTGGTGCGGAACTGCAGGGCACTTCCCCTGTGCTGTCTTGAATACCTTGCGTTGGTGAGTGGGGCCGCAGTAAGACCTGATGTCTGCCCCCAGCCCACCGCTGAGGCCACAGTCAGACTGGTGTGTGCCTTCTCTTCCCCTCTCCTGGGGGCGGGATTCACTATGGGGTGGCGTGGCCCGTCTGGGCTACTTGCACATTGCCAGGCTTGTGGTGCTGGGGATCTGGTGTATTAGCTGTGGTGGATTGGCAAGGTGCACAGGGGTGGGAGGGGCAGGCTCAGCTCGCTTTTCCTTCGGAGTTCTGCTTCGGGAGGGGCCCTGCAGCACCAGGAGGGAGTCAGACCCGCTGGAGGGATGGATCCGCAGAAGCACAGCATTGGGTGTTTGCGCGGTGCAAGCAGGTTCCCTGGCAGGAACTGGTTCTCTTTGGGATTTTGGCTGGGGGATGGGCGAGGGAGATGGCGCTGGCGAGCGCCTTTGTTCCCCGCCAAGCTGAGCTCTGTCCTCCGGGGCTCAACAACTCTCCCTCCCGTTGTCTTCCAGCCTTCCCATTCTCTGAGCAGAGCTGTTAACTTATAACCTTCCAGATGTTAAGTCCCACTCACTGTCGGAACACACTTCGTCTGGCCCTTCTGCTTTTGCGAGCCAGACTCGGGGGCTCTGCTTGGCCGGCGGGCCGCCCCTCCGCCCCGGCTCCCTCCCGCCAGTCCGTGCTACCCTCTTCCGTGGGCTCTTGTCTGCGCTTGGCTCTGGAGACTCCGTTCTGCTAGTCTTCTGGCGGTTTTCTGGGTTATTTAGGCAGGTGTAGGTGGAATCTAAGTGATCAGCAGGATGCGGTGAGCCCAGCATCCTCCTATGCCGCCATCTTCCCCCAAGTCTTCTGCACTTTAAATCTATCTTTTCCTTCCAGCTTATGTAGGACCCCTGTAACTTTCTTATTAATTTGAATTTATACCCATTCTGTAATAAAAGATTAATTCAAGCCAAATATTTGTCATTAAACCATATAGCTGGTTGTGTTTAGATGTCTCTTATTAGATCTTAAGCTAGTATTCAGATGATATGCACAACTATGAACTCAATTTTGGAGGATTGTGCTAATTCAGGTAGCATAAACTCTATTGGACATAGAATCTCCTACTCCTTTTTCTAAGCTTATGGAAGATTTTTTTTTCCTGAACAGCTTGAGGCATTATATGTTTCTTCCTCTGTTAGATACACCGCATCTAAAACTTCAATCCCCTAACTGCCCTTAAAGTTTTACTTATCTCTCTCCCTTCTAGTTTGGCCTCATATCCCAGTGTGATATTGTCCATTCACTTTCAACCTGAAAAGTGTTACAAATTACTGAAATTGTTGTTCCTTAATAGGAGAAAAGCAGGAAGGACCAGTGTGAGAGAGAGGTGAACGTAAGGGAGAATTCTCTTTTTTTTCCCCCTTGATTTTTTAAAATGTTTATTCAGTTTTGAAAGACAGAGAGCATGAGAGGGGGAGGGTCAGAGAGAGAGGGGAAACACAGAATCTGAAGCAGACTCTAGGCACTGAGCTGTCAGCGTAGAGCCTGACATGGTGCTCAAACTTGCAAACTGTGAGATCATGACCTGAGCCAGTTGCCGCTTAACCGACTGAGCCACCCAGGTGCCCCATGGGGGATTCTCTTAAATGCTAGTAAAAAAACCCAGTATGAGCATTGATTAATATTCAAACTACTACTGTTGCAACATCACATCTCTTCCTATGCTGAAGAGAGAACATATGTGTAGGTCAATAGGCAGGAGAGCTTGTGGACTGTAATGGGTTGTATGAATGGACTGTGTGGTGAAAAAGGGTGGGAGGAGATGAGGCTGAGGGGATCAGAGTTACATAATCATGACATATATCTGCCTGTGGAATCTAACTTTATCCTGAAGGAGGTGCTGAAATGTTCAAAGTTGGCATGTAATGCAGTGGGACAGAAAGATCTCTTTGGTAATCATTTGATTGGAGCAGGAGGAGATTCCTGACAGGAAGAGCACATAGGATGCATGGAAATCACCCAGGCAAGATAAGGTAACATCCTGGGGGGAAATGAAAGACTTTGTGATTGGAGTAGAGGGCAAAGGAACTGGAGGAATCCAGGGTGACTCTTAGGCATTTGGTTAATGTTACAGGGTCAAGGAGTGTGACATTCACTGGAATAAGCTGCCTTCTTGGGCTGCGGCATTAAGTGATGATGAGTTCAATTTTGGAACTTTATTAGTGATTTCATATATACAATTTTCTACACAGGCAGTGATCACTTTAACTTTAGTGGAACAACAACAAGAAATGTTTCCAAGGATAATATAAGCTGACTGTTTTGTACGCATGTATTGCCTACTTAAACTATTTGGATTGTGGTATGTTGTTGCTAAGGCCAAGGAAAGTAGAGAAATTAACCAACAAGATCAGTATTTAAATCAGGGTTGCATTGGCAGCACAAGAGAGTGAGAAAGAGCTTAGCTTTGGAAGGCAGGAAATTAATATCCTTGAACGGATTTTACTCATTAACAATAGGATTTGGGGCAAGGCAGTTAGTCACTTAGTCATATAGGCTCCTGAGTTCCCTATTTGTAAAAGATAGATAATATCATCTTTCAAGTTATTTCGGAGTCTTAAGATCTGAACCAGATAGCTGATATGAAATTGCTTCCATATGCTGGTTTCATATCTGGAATGACAAGAAACAACATATTAGATATTTGTTGGAAACTGCATTGGGGCAAAAATGTTCTGGTGGACTACCTTATGTAGTAAGGAAGTAAGGATGTAAGGAAGACTAGCCCTTTGTACATTTTAATGCTACCTTTGATAAAAGAATATATTTAATTCAATTTTGGTAAACATAATAGTTTGGAGACTAGAGCATTGCAAATGTAAATTCTGACACATTACAAATAAAATAAAGCTAAATGGCAGTACTGAGTGCCAGAGAGATATTTTTTGCAATCAATTTTTTAATTAGCATTTTCCTTTATTAAAAATACAAGAAGAGAGAAAAGAAAATAGTTTTACATTCAATATTAATATAATTTTCAACTCCTGGCTATGATTACATCATAAATATCACAGCCAAACTTCTTACAGAACTAAATACAGAGCATTTCATATTCTTTCAAACAAGTTCACATAATTAAGAAAGTGTTTTTCAAATGAAATAGAATTATCTCGTTTACTCTGCTGTATTTACATATGTCTTTCATGAAGAGCTATTTGGCAGTAAATCTAGCTGTTCTTTAAATAAGCGTACTAAAATACTTCTTCAGAGTCTAAAGTTCTACTAAGAGGAAAAAAAATCCACACCAATTTTGCCTCTGAAAAGATATTATCACTGCTCTTTTTGTTGGTCTAGAGACAAAATATTGGAGAAAATGGAATTTTACCAAAAGCAAATTATGAATTCTCTTTCACAGAATCTTATCCTACAGTTTTTTTATAAACCAATAAAAATTAATGGATTAGGGGGAAAACCCACTTATTTACCTCAAAGTATTTTGGAATAAAGAAACTGATCATTATTTACCCAGTGGCAGTCCTAGGTAAGCTCCCCTCAGGCAGAAGTCCAAATGAAAGACTTAAACACTGCAAATTGTGTTTGTCACATGAAGCTCTACCCCTCAAAACAAGCCAGCCCCACTTTTGATTGGTAAATATTTTAAGCTAGTGTCCAGTCAGCACCTTAGTTTGAATGGGTTTTATTACTAAGTTTAAATTTTGGGTATGTTAATATCTGACAGAGATTCTATTTTAACTCCGATGGTAAAACTAAATAAATAAATAAATAAATAAATAAATAAATAAAAGAGGGGGAAAAAAAGGAAGCTATTTTAACAGCTGAATGGGTTTGAGAACAATAACTTTTTAGTTTGTGCCTGAGTGTCAGCTCATTCTTGTTGTCACCAGGGGATTGATTAGACTAGTGTTTCAGAGGCCATCTTTGAAGTCAGGCTGCTGGAGTTTGAATCCTGGCTTGCCTACTTAGGAATCATGTGGCTTGAAACACATTACCTTCCTTCTCTGTCCTCATTTTCCCTAATTATAAAATGGGGAAAGTAATAGTACCTGTCTCATAGTTGTTGAGAGTATGAGTGAACATATAAAATGTTTAGAACAGTTCCTGACACACTAAGTACTCAGCAGTTATAAACTCTCCTTACTATTCTCAAAGAATAGTTAACACAACAAAAAGCTGATAAACAATGAGAAAGAATAGAGTAGGCTCTTTTAGACTAGTGCCCTGGACGTTGCAGGGATTTGAGAGAAGGAATGCACCATTAATGGGGGCTCTACCAAAGGCTACCTCTCATTCTTATTGCTTGGGATCGATCTTGAAAAACCAAGAGGAGGAGTATATCGCTATTTCCCTGAATGCTGGCGACCTAACCAGAACCTTCAGTTCTTTTCTTACTGGTAACATTCATTCCCAAATGAATCCCTCCTCTCCCCCTCCTACCCCCGCAAACTTGCAAAACCCACATGCCTCTCCTTGCTTGAGAAATACATGTGCCAAGTTTGAAATTTTAAAATTCAAACTCCTTTAATTTTTTGCATACACATAAATTCTGGCAAATTTCAATGCTGGTAAAAAAACACGTTTTGCTTGTTGGAATGCTATTATCGCTCCAAACGAATGAACAGATTTCTTCAGCCTTTTTAAATGTAATTCATTTCTGAGAAGACAATAGGGATGAAGAATTTCTTCTTCAAGGGTCATGCTGAAGGAGGTGTAGAAAGTACTGAATTTGTGCATGCAACATACTGAATAAGTTTCCTCTCATCTATAACTGGTTATTTTATATACTTTTATTTGCAAAACTCCCAGTGAGACAACATAGCCTTGACAAAATGAAGAAGAGTGTTAACCAGAACCTCATTTAACCCATTACGATGGATAGTTTCATGTGTCAAATTGGATAGGCTATGTTACCTGCCTTTTCAATCGCATGCTAGTCTTGGCGCCGCTGCAAAGTTATTTTGTAGAAGTGGTTAACATCTGCAAACGGTCGACTTTTAGTAAAGAAGACTACCCTTGATAATGTGCATAGGCCTCATCCAATTGGTAGAAAGGTCTAAGGGCAAAACAGAAGTTTTTCCCTTTCATGTGGGGTCTTCAGTGCCAGCTTCTACCTGAGAATTCCAGCCTGTAGGCTTGATCTACAAGTTTTGAACTCAGACCAACCAAACCCCACAATCTCATAAGACTATATATATGTGTGTGTGTGTGTGTGTGTGTGTGTGTGTGTGTTACACACATATTTGTATATTATGCAGTTTTGAGGATGAATTTATCCTCAAAAGAGGTGTATTTATGTGTATATATAATATACATTGGTTCTGTTTCTTTCTCTCGTAGAGCCCTGACTGATAGACTCTTCACCTTAACTGTGATATAAAATGCAAAGTACAAATTTCACTGGAATAAGACTTTTTACTTCAACTGCAACAACACTACTGATATTCAGAATTTGGGCATCTGATATGGTTGGTTTTTAACTTTTTATTGAAATATTACACACACACACACACACACACACACAGAAGAATAACACATATCAAATTGAACACACCTGTGTAACCAACACCCAGATTAAGAAACAACATAATCTGGATACCAGAAGTCACCTTGGTTCTCCTTGTTGTCATGTCTCCCCTTCTCCCAGAGTAACCAGTATGCTGACTTCTAAACACATAGATTAGTAACCAGACATAAAGATTTTCAGTATGGGCAAGTAAATGTGTTTGGAGGATAGATGTCATTATCTTCAGACTTAGAGTGAGGTCTCGAAGCAAAGAGACAGTCTTATTACTCAGAGATTGCTCACAGGTTAAGACTTACTAAAGTTCAGAGCAAATGATGAATTTTTCTTATTATTTTAAAGCCTTAGTCACTAGATGGGTTTTCTTAAGTGTATATTATAAAATCTACTCCAATCAGTAGTTGCAGAAAGCTAAGTCCAGAGAGTAGGGAATTTAGGAGACAGTTTCTGCCCTTACATTATTTAATAATTAATTGCAAGAAATAATTAAGTCTGTAAAATGGAAGTTTGTTTCCTTTCGAACTTCAAGCCAGTGGTGCTGGAGTGGTCTTGAATACTCCAGCTTTTTCATAAAGATGTTAGATCAGCTTCTTTGAAGAGAAGAGACTTTCTATGAATATATGAAAATATTCATATTTTCAAATATGAAAATATCTCTACTATTGGCATTTACACGATTTGTTATTAATAGTACTTTACCGACTTTGTGAAGTTCCCTTAGTCTTCTGAAGCTATTTCCTGGTATCACATATGCAATCAATTGACATTTCCTTACCAGAAAGTTAACCCACAGCAATTTCCAACTTGATGTACATTTTAAAGTTAAATAAATATCAGAAGATTATGGGTGTAACTAGCACCGCTTCAGAACTTGCATTAGAAAAACTCTATTTCATGGTGGAAAATAGGACTTTTACATCCAGAAAGATCTATGGAAAGATGGATGCTTAGGAAATGAAGCCAGGAAAGGACTCCAAAGTTCCTGTGTATACTCTCTGGCCAGAAACCTCCCAGGCACCTGTTACAGCATCCCCTCTCTCTTGGTCAATGTGGGCATTCAATTCTATTTCTTCCTTGGGAGGGCATTACTCAGATCTAAATATGCACAACTCCCCAAATCCCTCAGGTTTTAAAAAATTTCATGACATTTGATTTATGGAGGTGAAAAAAAAAGGATCAGGGGAATGGAAAGCCCTGTTAAATGGCTTGGCCATTCTAACTTTCAGTGTGGTGATGAGAACAAAATCAGATTAATCTGGCCGTTGGGGATTTCCATGTTGATAACATTTCTGTATTTATATCATAGTCATATGGGTGCATGTCTTATCTTCACTAATACACCACAGACTTCTTAAGGAAAAGATATCTTCCCAATAAAGTTTTGTGTACCTCCAAAGTGTCTAAAAAATCAGTATTTGTCATATGGCTTTAAAAAATAACCATCATTTAGTTTTTAGTATTAACCCATTAAAATTAGAACAAATTATGCAGTTTTGGGGATGAACATTATTTATCCTCCAAAAGAGGTTTAGGTTTTCTGCCCATTGCTTAATTGTTTAAAGGAAGAATAAGCAGAACAAATCTAAATAAAGCCTTGATATGTCAACACTTGGGATGTTGCACATTATTGTAGTTATTTCATCTTGAGAAACAGAAGATCAACAGAAGTATTAGAAAAAGAATAAGAAGATCATGAAAGATCTTACATTAGTGATCTCATTTCTTCCTTTAGTTACAACCTTTACAGCAAAACTCCTGGAAAAACATCTATTCTACTTGGATCTGATTTCTCTACTCCAATCTCCCTCAAATCTTCCCTGACCCACCTTTTGCCTGCACCAAATCCACTCTACCAAAACTGACCTTGGGGGCCACACATTTCAAGCCTTATATGACTTGACTTACCATTGGACAAAGTGACCACTCCCTCCTTTTTGAAGTTTTTGGCTTAGCTTCTAGGGCACACTCTTCAGGATGCCCCTCTGCCTGCTCCTTCTCAGGGGTTTGTGCCAATCCCCCCTCATCTGTCAGTTACCTTCATGTTGGAGTGCTCAGAGCTCACTTGCCTCTTTCTCTGTCTACATTCACCCTGATGAACATGATGTCAGTCTCATTGCCCAAGTTGTCTTCTGAATGTTGATGACTCTCACATTTATAATCTTAGGCTCACCTCTTCTAAGACTCCCAGTTCAAGCTACCTATTCAGCACTCTTAATGGATATCTAATAGGATATCTAAAGCATACAAACTGACTTCTATCTTCTCCCAAACTCCCCCTGATATTACTCTGCAAGCTTGTTTCTCATATATTCCTCCTAATTTCAGATTCAGGCCAAAATCTCATCTTAAACTCTTCACTCTCACAGTCTACATTCAAGCCATCCAGCAAATCATAGTGGCTCTACCTTAAAAATGTTTTCAGGACTTCACCATATCTCACCAGTTCCATTGCTGCGTAATGTTTCACTTAGATTATTATTTTTTTTTTCAACGTTTATTTATTTTTGGGACAGAGAGAGACAGAGCATGAACGGGGGAGGGGCAGAGAGAGAGGGAGACAGAGAACCGGAAACAGGCTCCAGGCTCCGAGCCATCAGCCCAGAGCCTGACGCGGGGCTCGAACTCACGGACCGCGAGATCGTGACCTGGCTGAAGTCAGACGCTTAACCGACTGCGCCACCCAGGCGCCCCTGATTATTGCAACTGTCTCCTGACAATGGTGTGTCTGCTTCACTCTTGCCTTCCTATAGTCTGTTCTCAATATGGTTGCCAGAGCGATTGTGTTAAAAAGTAAGTCAGATCACATTACTCCTCTGCTGAAAACCCTCTGTTGGCTCTCCAAGGTACTTAGAGCAAAATCCAAAGTTCTTATATTGGCCTGCAAGAGCCAACGTGATCTGGCAACCTCATTTCTTACTATTCTTTTTCCTCCCTCTAATCATACTGGTCTTGCTGCATGTTCATGGTTTCTGCACTTGCTATCTCCTCTGCCTGGAACACCCTTTCCCCAGTCACCACCCCCTTGCTTCCATCAAATGAGCTTCTCAGAGAGACATTCCTCCTCTATTATATCTGAAACAGCAACCACCTCCACATTCCTTATCTTACTTTCTTGTTTAATTTTTCTCCAAAGTACCTATGAACACGTGGCATACTACATATTTTGCTTATTTAGACACAGAATGAAAGTTCCAAGAATGAAGGGAATGTTTTTTTCTCTCTGCTAAATACTCCATCACCTAGGATTTTAAGTACCAAATTATTTGTTGCATGATTGTGCCACTTCCCTTCTCTCTCCCCTCCCCTCCTTTCCTCTCTTCTCTTCTTTTTCATTCCTTTCCCTTAGCTTGTCTTCTCTACCTACGTTTATTCTTTCAATGATCTCCCCAGTGACATGGCTTTGGTTACTACAAGAAGTATAATCCAAAACTTGTTTAATAATTATTGCAATATAAAATATATTTAGAGGCATCTGTCCCCAATGAGAAAATGAGGTAGGCAACATAGAAATAAAATGTTGTTTTATAACATTTACGTCCATTTCCATATAGACGTATTTCTACTACCAACAACTTCCTTCACCCTCTCATGATTTTTCCTTAAATTATTAGAATAACTTCTTAGTTGTTATTTGTAACTTATTTGTGAATATCTCTAACCTTTTCTTCACATAGTTGCCAATGTAATCATATCACACATATTTAAATATATTTCAATTGCTTCCTACAAATGAGGAGGATGATAAAAATGAGGTGTAGAATCAAGTATTTTGAAACTGGAATGAGCCATGTTTTTCCCCTCAAAGTCAAATATATGTTTCCAATATGAGTTAATCATATCAAGGAGACACTCTGAAGAATGCCTGCATTATACATGTATATAATATTTCCACTGCGTGAAAAATACTGCTTAGTTGAATTAAAGGCCTGTATTGCCATTACAACTTTTTTTTTTTTTCAACGTTTATTTATTTTTCGGACAGAGAGAGACAGAGCATGAACGGGGGAGGGGCAGAGAGAGAGGGAGACACAGAATCGGAAACGGGCTCCAGGCTCTGAGCCATCAGCCCAGAACCCAACGCGGGGCTCGAACTCCCGGACCGCGAGATCGTGACCTGGCTGAAGTCGGACGCTTAACCGACTGCGCCACCCAGGCGCCCCGCCATTACAACTTTTAAACATTTCATTCTTTTAAATAAAGTAGAAATAAAATTGAAATCCATCTTGAGGATCATGATGCATTTCTATAAATCTGTGGACTGTTGCTTGCCATTAGGCCTGAGTTTTGGTTTGGTCAGCATTTTCTTTGCTAAGAAGGTCATCCATGAAACCCATTTTAGATTGATTGGTTTCTTTGTTAAGTTACACGCTATTTTAGTGGTGCAGAACATGGATAAGTTTTCTTTCAGGAAACACAAAAGTAGAAGTGTTTTCCAAATCTTTCTATACTTGAGTGACATTCTTCACTGGCCCAAACTTCTTTGGCTAATTGATTCTCTAAACAAGACCTCAGCCAACCTTCAGAGCAGCTGTTTCTGGAATAACGGAGACTGGCAAGTGAGGGAATAACTGTGGCTTTAACAGGCATGCATTTGCTTTCCACCACATTCTAAATTGCCTTCTCTGAAAGGGTTGCTTTTGATGACCAAATGCATCTTGTTTTCTCTCGGTTAAAAAAAAAAGAAAGAAAGAAAATACAGTCCTATTTTTTAGACCATGATAACATAAAGCAGTCACTGGAAAAATTGGCAAGAGTGACTAGAGTTCCTAATAGGCTGGCCACTGTGACTTGGGATATTTTTCTGAGAAACCCAGTAATGCCTGTTTCATTTTGGAATAGATTCCTTTCCCCCAGTGGCACTCCAGAAGCCTAGCTGTCTGTTTCAATTATAAATCCCCAGTCTTCTCATCACAGACTCAGGGCTATAACTGACTTCTGGCAATTTATGATCAGACCTAAAGCATTTAGCTAGTGAATTGTACCATTTGTTGAGCATGTAAAAATTTCTGACACTCAGAGCCAAAATTAAAATGTCATTTAGTAAATGAGTGTGTTAAAAGCTAGGGAATCTTATAAGAGAGATAACCAGTGTCTTACTTAAAACCCCAGAATTTTAGAGCTGGAAGGGAACTTAGTGATCACTTACTCTAACCCTTGATTTTACATATGAGGAAACTGAGGCCAAGGAAGATTAAGTACCTGGCTCAAAGTCACAACTGGCTTAAACAGATCAGTAGCCTAGTTCCCTCCAAGAGCCTGTTTCGTGTCCCATGATTCTCTTTTCACTCAAATGGGCTTTTGTGAAAGAGCAAAATCGGAAGACAGACAAAGATCTTAGGTGTTTATTTTCCATTATTGACAGTTCTCTTTTCCCCAGTGGGGTAGGCCAGGGTGGGCACAGGTGGAGGACGATTGTGCAAGCTGAGAAGCTCCTGAGATAATATTGCTTAACTTCTATGTATTTAGGACTGTTACTGTTGTAGGCTGAGTGAAACAGGAGGGGGATGAGATTATCTTTCCTGGAAACAACTACAATAGATAAGAACTTTTTGGGATCTGTTTAATAGTAGAAAGCATGAGGGCATTTTGGACAGCTGTTTTTAGTCAGTGTGTTTGGATAATTTGGTTCACTGTAAAGAGGTCCTGGGTGTATCATGGTATCCTGGATTTTCAGTTTGGGTTATAGGACAACTTCTATCAAATAAAGCACAAATTTGAAAACAAACTTAGAAGACCCTTTAGAAAGACCATGGAGACTGAAGTTTTGGAATTAAGAGCCATTTATCACTGGAGTTTTGCTGACAAAATTGATAGGAAATTAGGAGAAGACTATTTTTGTAGTTTTATACCTTCAGGATTGTTAGAGGCAGAATCAGTCTATTAAAATGATGTTCCCTATACTGCTGCAGTATGCTATGGAGAGTCTTGGGATTCCTAGAAATGTATTAGGGTTTGAGTTTTCTTACAGTTGACAGTGAGGTTGGCTCTACACTAGGACTGTAGGTTGTCTTTCCAATAAACATTTTCCCCCTAACTAATCCTGAACATTCACATTTGATGGTGCTATATCCACATCTCAATTATTAGGATATCAGAGAACATCTGTTGCATTGTAGATACTTACATGTTTTTCAAGAAAATGTAAAAGGATTATGAATTTATGAATTATGAATTATGAATGATTTAATTCAGAGAGGGACAGAGAGTGAGTGAAAGGTTTTAGTATTGGCTGTGGCCATGTTCAGGGTTAGACAACCTCTTCCAGCCGCCTGGGTCCTATCACCCAGAAGTTTATGGGGGTCAGTTGTCCCTACATTTCCTCCTATCCAGTTTGGAACAGAAAGAACAGATAACCCATCGAGCTACAATATAATGGCCAACGATTTTCTGCGGTAGCATGAGACTAGCGTTTTGATGCATGTAAATTAAAGAATATCAAAAAAGGGAAAATTGTTAAGGTTCTCCAAATATTTAATTTCTAATAATTCATCTACTAGGTTAATAGATTCAGTTTTTCTCAGCAAGCATTTGCTGATGCTAGTTGTGAAATATTTGGCTTCCATAGAGATAGAAGATCCCAGATATTCCTTGTGAGAAAGTCCATTAAAATTAGCATGTCCATTAGCATGTCCAAATTAGCATGTCCATTAAATTTTATTTTAACCATAATATTTATTTGAAACAAGACAAGAGAATCTTACTTCTTGGTATTTTAACAAACTATATGTAAAATAGTAAATTGATTCCCCTTTTACTACATCTAGCAGTTCTTCTTGTTTTTTTTGATTTTTTAATGTTTATTTATTTTTGAGAGAGAGACACAGAGTGTGAGCAGGGGAGGGGCAGAGAGAGAAGGAGACACAGAATCGGAAGCATAGCAGTTCTTCTGATTGACTAATTATATTAATATGATTATTTGGAAATACCCTGGATGCAGTATGCTAGTTTTAGTGACTTTAAAGGATTTCATATGCCTACATGTAAGTGTAGGAGACAATGATCATAATTGATGTCACATAATGTAAGTGAATTCAGCGTTTGAAGTTGATTTGCTGGAACATCTGATCTCACTGGAAGGAAGTGCTGATAAAGGCAGAAAGGTTTTCAAGGGAGAGAGGTATCAAGTTCAGTAACACCTCATTAAGTGCAAGTGCTTTGTCTGCAGGGAAGAGAAATTACTGATATTTTCATATCTTGCAACATTTTTCTTTGTAATTTAGCAGCACAAAGGCCTTGTTTCTATAGTAAAATTCTCTGGAAAACTATCTTTTTTTTCCTGGGCCATGGTCTTTGACCTTCTTATAGTGGGACTCATTTTAAAAGTTCAAAATTGGTGAGAGATTACATTGAAAATTGTATCCATTATTTTTCTAGAAATAAAGCAAGTTATAAAACTTCAGGTAGAAGGGGTACAGAGAACACCAAATGGGATTGATGAGAAACAATACAAAACAAAACAAACCTATATACTATAGTGAACTTTTATACCAGAAAATACAAAGAAAATTTCTAAAAGTTTCCAGAGAAACACAGAAGGTTACTTACTAAGTAATAAGAATCAATGTCTGACTTCTCAATAGGAATACTGGAAACAGGTAAACGATTGAACAATATCTTGAGGGAAACCTTTTAAATATTAGACTTCTACAGCCAAATAAAATATTGTTTAAATATTAAGATGAAATAAACATATCCTCAGATATATAAGGTATCAGTGGTTCACCTCATAGGGACACTTTTTAAAAATAACTCTTAGAGAATGTACTCTAAAATGAAGAAAAATGAATCTGGAAGTGATGAGATATGGAAAGTAAGGCCAAGTTCATTGTTATAAAAAAGCAATTAAAAGTGAATAGCCATAATGTTCTAAAAATAAAATTCTAGAGAGCATCAATGATACCAGGAAAGTGAGTATAGTATAAAGGATAGATCACAAGGAGGTGTCAGCTTGTAGAAATTTTAATCTTGTTCAGAGTGAAGACACAGATATTTATAAACTGTAGCGGAACTAGAGGGTATAAAAGTTCATGAGTTTTATGTAATGGCAGCCCACCAGAAGAATAAAAATAAAAATAAGAAGTATAACTATTAAAGTAGCAGAAGAAAATTTTATTTAGCCAATATAAAATAATAAAATAGAAAAAATAAAGCATAATTATTGTAAAATAAAATATAAACCAAGATGACACGGTTAAGATCTGATATAACAGTGATTACAATAAGTATACATGGGTTAAAATCACAGCAAAAATGAAAGAAGTAATAGCTGAGGGAAGAAATCAATAAAATTAAAAACAGCAAAAACAATAACAGAAAAGGTATGAAAAGGAAAAATGAATCTTTAAAAAGATTGATCAAATATGTTGTGAAAGCCAGTCAAGAGAAATGGAGATAAGTTTTAAATTTTAACAGTGGAAAATAACTAGTAGAAACATAAATAAAAATTGAGAAATAGTGTTCAGAACAACTAGATGTTAATAATTCAACAAGCCTAGATAAGATATGTGAAATATATGATTTTGTTATGATTTCCAAGGTGAAAGTTTTCTTTGGCATGTCTAATAAATGCAAAATTTCTCTAAATTGAAAAAATGCATTAAAAAGCTTAAATTATGATTTAAAAGTTTGCATTGGTTGGACATGCCAAAGAAATCTTTCACTTTGATTCAAGACCATGGTAATTTGCCAAGCCTGTTTTTGGGAGCCTTATAGTCATATCACTAATCTCTTAGGGTTTATAGGAGAAGTCAGATGGCTTTAGTATGTTATAACAGTTCCCAGTAAAATATTGTCTCCAGAGGATACTAACCCATGCTAGTAAATGAATCAAAAAGTGAGTTATATAATTATGGAACAAAAGCCCCATTGTCCATGAGGGCCAAGGACTCACCATTAGAGAGGCAATGCTGACTCAGAGTAACCCAATAAGATATGGCCATCTCATGCTTGGGGGGCTCTAGATGTTTTATTTATCACTAATTGTACAGTAGAAGATGACTAGGCACTTGGAGCTTGAAAAGTGTTTACTGATTTTCTGTGGAACCCCATGAACCATGCTCCCCTGGATCCATCTTAGCTTTTGGTTATGCTGTTTATTCCATTGTTTCAAGCCCTTTAACCCTATACTCAGAAAGAGTTCTGAATGACTTTCTGCTGCTATCAGTAACTTGGATCAACTAGTAAGAAATTTAGTTTCTCTGTGAAGGCAGAAGAATGGATAATTTTCAGACTGCATACTTTATACTCCAGAGACCTGAGGGGAATATCTTACCAGTAAAGTGGTAACATTTCTGTAAAAGACTATAGGTATAATACTTAAAATAATTGAGACCTGTAGGCAGAATTCCTAAGGGAGGAAAAAGGTATTTGTTCTGTTCAAAAGCATATGTGAGAATATCTATCTTTGGCTTAATCGGGTGTTTGCCAAGGTTGTGCCATTATTTTACATTTAGATAATGTAACCAATCAAATAAATTTCTGGCACACTTATAAAGCTAACCACCAAATCAAAACAGAATAGGACCATTTGTATTTGAATACTCAGAAGTAGCTAGAGATGACAAAATAAGCTCTAGTGATAACTGGCCTTGTTAGCTGACTGGTACTGGTTTCAAAATAGCATGTTATTCCCAAGAAGGAGATTCTTTTGATTCTGATCTGGTTGTCTTCTGGGTTGATTCTAGTTTGAATTCAGCATTTCTAGAGAGCAGTTATGAATATCATGCTTATTTGGCTTCATGTTTGAGTGCATGCTCATTAGACAAAAACTGAATGATAAATCAGGTCAGTGTTTGAGTGGTCAGTTATGTCTAACTCATAACTATGTTTGTTGAATCCTGATTTATGGGCAAGGACTGAAGTAGAGTCCATTTCATGTTATACCCAGAACTTCATCTTCCATAACATATGCCTTGGAATTTGAAACCTAAAGGATTTGATAATTTTCTTCGAAAACCTGCTACCTTATGTAGTGCTCCTCTACTTCATATTTTACTATCATGGGACATCTGGGAAGAGTCACTTTGCTTTAGATTAATGGGCTTGGCTGTTAGATTGATGGAAATATGGAGTACTTTTCTGTTAGATGAAGACATTTGTTTCTCACCTCCCATGCAGGGAATGAATATTGTCTTTTTATAGTTCAGGAAAGCAATTAGATAACAATTTTTTTTAAAGGAGGGTTGGTGTGTGTGTGGGGAGATATCTAGAAACTATTAAGGCTTAAATAGCTCCATCCAAAACAGCAATAGCTTACACATACAGTGTTTTAAAGTTTACAATGATTCCCATATATTATCTCATTCATTTGTTCATTTGCTCACTCCAACCATATAGACAACACTGGGCTGCCTTTTAGTCTTTCAAACAATTCTGTGAACTGGGTGCTATCCAAATTTGAAAGATACAGTGTATGTTACTCTATGAATCTCATGCATTGTTTTGTGATAGGGTTGATCATATTGATATTTTTGTTTATATGTTCTTTCTTAGGGCTTCTATGAATTATGGTGCTCATGAGGCCAAAAGCTTTAAACCATGTAATACCTTTCAAGGGTAACTGCACATTCTCCAGCTACCCACTATGTACAAGGTAATCAATGTTTCATTGGATTTAGCAGATGTAAAGGTTGGCCCCAAAATGTGCAGCAGACAACTGTGAATGCCATGTACACTAGTACTTCCATGAGGAAATAAAAGAGATAACTAGAAAAGGTCACTTTAACATATTTACGTACTAATAGACTTTCCTCTGTGCTCTATTTAAAATTAAATGTCTATGCTGGACACTTCAATATAACCTCTAGTTGCAAGCAAATGTCGTTGGATTGTTACTTAGCTTTCTATCACAGCAAAAGTCTCACTCACTCGTAATTGCTAGTTTATTTTACCATTTCTTCCTCTAAACTGAGATCCTTAGAGCCTTTGTGTTTTTCCATATACCCCTTTCCATCATTAGGCACAGTACTTGACACCTAATAAACATTCAGTGTAAGGTTTTTTGGTTTTTTTTTTTCCTGATGAGTGGCTAAATCATAGATTCATTAATCTAAATTTCCAAATATTATTTCTGCCTGTGGGCAGTGCCATTAAGAAGTCATTATCTAGGGACACTTGGGTAGCTCAGTCGGTTAAGTTTCGAACTTCAGCTCAGATCATGATCTCACAGTTCATGAGTTGGAGACCTGTGTCAGGCTCTGTGCTGGAGCCCGCTTCGGATTCTGTGTCTCCCTCTCTCTCTGCCCCTGCCACATTTGCTTCCTCTCTCTCTCTCTCAAAAATAAATAAACATTAAAAAAATTAAAAAAAAGAGGTCATTATCTAATAAGGTGCCTTTTGATACATACACTGAGAGAAACAAATTCTATTCACATAATTGAACTTTAGTGGAAACTATGGATCAACTCTTTTCAGTATTTACATTGTATTGAAATAAGACAAATTCTACTTTGACCAATAAATTATTTATTACAAAAATTTAGTAAAGAATATTCAACTCCAAACAAAAGAAAGCTATACTAAGTGCGTCATGTGACTTTCAGGCAGGTACTTGCCATCTCCATCTCCTTTTTTTTTTTCATGAGAACATTTAAGATCTAGTCTCTTAGCTAATTTTAATTATATAACTATATTTCAAATTTAAAATATATGACATAATTATACAGCATAATATATAATTATACCTCTATTCTTATGTAACTTTTGGAAATGTATCCTAATGACCAAATCTGGACAGCCTATCACATTTCATCTTGAAAGTTTGCTACAAAAAAAACCATTTTTTTGGTTTGACTGACAGGAATAAGAACAGAATGGCTAGATAAAGACTTCTTTAAGAGTACCTACCATTCTTCCTCACTCCCCCAAAAGCTCAATGTCATAGATGCATAAGCATAAGATTATCTCACCTTGATAGAATACAATGGAAGTATCATGGTCAACTTTCATAAGATCGAACCAAGAAAAGGTCTTAAGTGATGTACAAATAGTACAAATAATAACGTTATACAAATGTACAAATAATATTCTCTCTTCTATTCAGTCAGATCAGTGCAACTGCAGGGGCAAGAAAGGGTATTTTCTACTACTAAATGCAATATGCTTCTATAAAAATGTTTCAAATCTGATATTACTTATAAACTTTTTTTGATGCCTGGGTTGAGGTTGAAGACTTGTAATATAAAGAGTGGGTCAGTTGTGAATCTTGTCAACATTGTGCTGGTGACAGACTTTGTTACATGTAAAAAGAAAAATCAGCTTCAGAACATTTCAAATGTGTTGGCTGAACAGATATAAACAAAAAAAGATTGGCATCCTTGTAACTATATTTTATGTATTCAAAAGCCCCTTTCCATTCATGGGGAAAAAAACCCAGAGTTCATTATGTATTTATGAAAAACAAAATTACCTATTCATAAAAATCAAAAGCAATATGTTTTGCTTATATCAACGGGTAAAATTAATACAACTTTTCCTATAATAGCTCATTTGCTCTGACATGATTTTGAATATCAGAACAAAATGTCAAGAAGAGTTATAAATTAGAATAAGAGATAAAATTCTTCAAGTAAATTGTTTTCTCTATAGAGTCATAGGAATCAATTATTTATTATTCATGGAAATGTTAGCACTTCTAATTTGTACAAGGGCTTTCATTTTTACTTATTGATTCACCTACAGGGCATGCCCCTACTGTAAACATCAAGGTACATTATTATTGTTGCTGGCACTACCTATTAATAACTCGATATTGGAGCTGTGCTTCCAGTGACATGTTTAATCTGCTTTTGATTAAACCAAGCATTCAATTATTCTTGGATAATATTCCCTTGAATCATACTTTTAAATATTAAGAGTAACAACCTGACTCTTCTTTCTCTCATATACTGTTATATTTGTCCCTGTCTTGTCAAAACGACTGGAGATGTAATGAAACTTCATGGAGGCCTGTCTTCCAGACATCAGTGCTCCCTTGCTAGAACAGGTAGGGATGGGAAATGCAACTTCCTACCAATGAGACAGCACTTGGTAGGATTATTCAATTTCTGAACTTGCTTCTGCTACCAAGGCTGTTAATTAGCACCAACTATGACAGCTTGTGGCATGATTGGACTCTTGTTCAACACAAATAATCATTAGCTGCTAATGATTTTAAATCACTGTGAACAAGACAGAGTCTGCCCTTCTGACCTAAATGTTCCAGGGGATGCTTAGAAGTTACAAGGTCTCCTGTAATGGATGAGGCTGGGTGTCTGGATTGGGAGCTGGGATTTTTTCTTAGCCACAGGAATAATGTCTTTCAACAAATAAGACATTGGGGTCTCAATTTACTTAATTTAAAAAATAAATATTTTATCTGATATAGTATATTTTGTGTACCAAATTGGTGCCATACAAAAAAGCCACATAGAGGAAACGCATGAAGTACTTCTGTTGGATTTTGTGTGCACCTTTGCAAGTTGTTGGAAATGTCACTTTTGTTTTTCTTTCCACAGTGATTAGCGTAGTTAGTTTTTTTCCCATTATCTCTAGATAACTAGTCACTTAAGACTGGCTCAGCTGAAAGTGGAATGAATCAACGGAAAATGAAAAATGGCTCCTCCAAAGCATTGTGGAAAAATTTTTTAACATAATGAGTTAGTGATGTAGTTCTTTATATATTTTACATGTATTTAATATTTTGTACAACAGTTACTGAATTTATACATACAACTATAGCTAGAGACAGACCTATGAACTTAAAACACATCAGAATAAAATAGAACAGAGATCTGATTTATCAAGACAAAAGTTCCTAACGTAAGGAATAAAAAAATAAGAATGTAAGAAATATAAAAATATAATAAGATATTTGAGGCCTCTCAAGGGCATTGCTAAATAAACTTATTATAGCATTACCAGATGCTTTAACTATTAAACTGTTAGAGTATATGAATCAGCATAGGCCAGGAGTAAGAGTCTTAGGTTCCATTTTTATTGTATTTGTCACTCCCTCATTGCATAATAGCATCCCGAACAGTTGCTGCCCAGAACCTCTCAAAGGTGGGTGATTATTGCATTCTATCAATGGTTATACCAGAGACACAGGGTTATCACTGCACCTATTAGCAGCCAATAATGAATGATATATACAAACAGTAAATAATACACACATATTTTCCAACATGGAATTCTATTTTCAGGCAAGCATAATTGCTACTTTCCTTTGCAAGATTCCCTATAAATTTGTACTTATTGAGAAATTAGTCAAATATGGGATTGGTTTAACAATTATTAGTCTCAACTAGAAGATAACATGGGACAAATAAAAACAGAATGACTTGGAGATTTGTCTGGCTTCTTTGGGGACTGATAGCTTAGGAAAAGTTAGAGATGGGAAATAGGAATTCTTAGGTTTTTCAGAATTGGATTCAATGATTTTGATATTTTTAATGATGATGAGGTTTAGGATTTTGGTAACATTGCATGTTATCAGTTTCAAGTGTTTTATTCTAATTGGCTCAAATGAGCTGTAACTTTTCTTTACTGAGTAAATTCTGCTTATGACCAGAAGATGCTTAATATAGTAGTAAAAACTTGTATTTATGGGATGTCTGCCATGTCCCAAGAATTTGGTTAGGTGCTTTCACATATATTATCTTACTTTCACAAAAACACAGTCCAAATTGATGGAGAAATTAAAAGCCAAGTGTCTATGTGTCTCAACTTTTGTGAAGCATGGCACTGGTTTTGGCATAATTGTCACTGTTTATCTTTGGTCTTTCCAGCCTCTTTTTCACTTCCTTTCCTAAATCCTTGCCCCATGAATACCTTCTCAAAAGAAAGTATTGGAAATTTGCATGTTATGAATATTTAAATAATATCAAAAACAAAAATTCAAGAAGTTTTAATTCTAATATAAAAATTAGAGCAGTAGCTTATCTTAGCATAAAGCCCTAGGTACTCCCTAATGCACGCAAATCTGGAATTTTCTGAGATACTTAGACAGAATCACTGGCACTGACAAAAACTGAAGTTAGTACTGGACCTGGCGGAAAAAAAAAAAAAAACAAATATCCTTGGTTACAGGTAAAATTTTGGAATCATGATCCCAGAAATGTTCTATAGAGTACTTCATTATTGTTACAAGCCCCAGGACCAAACAATAGAAAAGTAGAAGTCTAAATTAGCGGCAAAGCAAAAAACAAAAACACTGTATTTTTGCTTCTTTCATGAAGAAACCCTAAATATGTGTGTTCTTGTGTGTGTGTATGTGTCCCCATGTCTGTATTCCCATGCCTGTGAGCTTATATCTGTGCATTGGTGCACATGTGCATGAGTTAGAAAGGAAAAGTACAAATAATGTAGGAGACCATGATAGTTGTCGCTGAGTGATAATACCCCAACAAAACAGAAATTTTATTAAGCTTTAACCCGTCTGTGTATAGATAAATCCACATCAGGTTAGATTCATACAAGAAAAACCAAACAAAGCACTCAAATGAAGTTATAGGTGTGAAAGGGAAGGAAAAATGAAAAAAAAATCATCCTGAAATTGTCAGTTTCAAGCCAGGGAAATGTGATCAGAGCCATAAAAAAGTCTAAGATGTAACAAAGCCACAAGGCTAATGTGATAACTGGATGCTTGATAAATCTAGCTGGAACTTGTTTCTATCTGTGAATTGACGATAATCTTTGAAGAGAAACATGCGCCTCTTGACTGCTTAGATTCTTCTTCTTCTAGGGTCGGCACTATAATCCAGGTCAATTAAAGGAAATTGGCAGAGGTTCCCTGGTGAAAACAAAAGCAGGTTTTCATGCAACATGTGCTGTAGGTTAAGTAATGGACTCTTGGCTTCTTGGGACAGGATGTACTACTGGATATGTGCTAGGATCATTACAGAGAGAGCTTCAAGCATCCACCAGGGTTACAGGCAACAGTTATTAAATCCATTTCCTACTCAGGTTCTCGGAGGTTCATCACCGGCCTCCTTCCTGAAGTGACCTGATTCTTCTGCCCTGAATGTATGGTGTGACTTGCAAAGCTTCTCTCAGCATAACAGTACACTCTTTTCATTATTGTCTTTTTCTCTGGGGCTGGGCATTTTTCCCAGCTGGCTCTTATTTGGCTCTTGAGAAATCAAATCCTGTCCTGGCTTTGTGTATATCACCCTACTGCTTTAGTGTTTTATTATTATTATTTAATATTTATGGATGTGACATCATAATCATCGTGTGCCCATTGCCAATTTCCTTAACCTCATTTTGACAGTCTCTACCCACAGGGCTACAGATGCTCTGTGAAAAAAAGGTGCAACTTTCAGAGAGCGCTTCAGTAAGATATCATTAGTGAGTTGCTAATTAGCATGTTTTCTCTGCATCATTTTGGATGGTCTCAGCCTTGTTTTCAGTTTTTTTGAAGCATGCATTATTTTTGCCTCTCTTAAAACATACCATTAAATTTCACTTCATGTAACTACATCTGGAAAGAAAATATCAATCATTTCTCAGTAATTAAATGTGGCTACTTCATTGCTGATTTACTATCTGGTAAAATCTCAGAATTTCCTTGAGCATTATTTTAGAATCTAGCCTGTGAGAAGTGTTATCACAGATATTCAAAGTTTTGTGGTAAATCTAATAAGATCTCATGATAATTTTGGTGATACCTTATTAAAACTCCCTGTAGTATAATTAAGCCCCACCATCCTGCATTTAACTGAGGGGAGGAAATTCTGAACTGTAACGTCAACAGCTGCAACCACTTTATGAAAATGTTAAGACAGTTAGCAAAGCCAAAACAGTTACAGATTACTATTATGTAAATTATAAATTTACATACACCCCCACATACACACATATACACAGACATACACACATCTGCAGCAGAGTTTATTTTAAAATGGAGATATGGGTAGGTGAAATTTATATCTACCTTACCATCAAGCCTTACGTGTAAATCAACACCTTTTCCCATCCCATGTCCTCTGTTATACAGGTCCATGGAAAGCCATCCCACACCCACCCAGGAGTCTCACCTCACATTGGCTTTTTCCTCCAGCTACCGTTTTCTTTCACATTGAAGTCTTCCCAGTCTTCACTACAACTTCTACAATGGCCTTTCCCTAAGTCTGAGGTCACAAGGCTATAAAACCCACTACAGGGTGTTAGGGGTAGCAGTAACCCCACCTCCCCTTAAGTTCAAACCACTAGGCATGGAACCAGCTTGTGAAAGCTAATTTGCTCTCTATCCTTGCACAAGAAATATATGTTCCATAACAGCTATTATTGTGTCCTATCTAGGATTCACTGGATCTCCAGTGGATACCAATGAATTGTGTATAGAGTTTTTCATCTCTCTCTATATCATATATAGATGTATGTGTATACACACACACACACACATACACACACACACACACACACACACACATATATATATATATACATATGTATACACATATACACATATACATCTCAGAGATATATCCATATCTCTGGATATCATTTTTAACTTAAATTTTTATGAAGGTAAATTATAAATACAATTGTAAGAGATAATATAGAGAGATCTCTTGTATACTTTGCCTAGCTTCCCCCAGGGCTAACATTTTGTAAAATTACAGTCTAATATCACAGTCAGGATTTTAATATTGATACAATCCACTCAATCTTATTCAGATTTCCTCAGTTTTAGTTGCACTTTTGTGTGTGTGTGTGTGTGTGTGTGTGTGTGTGTGTTCTATACAATTTTATCACCTGTGTATGTTTGTGTAGCTACCAGCACAGTCAAGATATTGATTCTTGCTGCCTTTTATTACCATGCCCACCTCCCACCTTCCTCCTTATGTCCCATCCATAACTCCTGGAAACCATTAATATATCTTCAACTTTTAAATTCTATTATTTCCAAAATCTTATATAAATGAAATAGGACCCTTTGGAACTGTTTTTTCTTTTTTTCCACTCAGTATAATTCCCTGGAGATTCATCTCAATATATCATATATCATGAATTCATTCCTTTTTCTTTCTGAGTAGATTCCATGATATGTTACGTTCAAAAGTTAGTTTAGTAATTCATTGATTGAAGAACATCTGGGCTGACTCTAGTTTTGGCTATTAACAAATAGAGCTGCTATGACCACTTATATACAGGACTTTCATAAACATAAGTTTACATTTTCTCTTAGGAAGTAATGCATTGAGTTGAGAGCTGAAGGATGGAATAAAAACCCAGTAGTTCATCCCAGTATGTTCAGTTTTTATAGAAACTACCAAACTGTTGTCCAGAGTGGCCATACCATTTTTAAATTCCCATCAGCCATGTATGAGTGATCCCATTTCTCCAGGTTCTCTGTACCTTTGCCATCATTTAGCTTTGTCAGTTTTTTATTTTAGATATTTTCATAGGTGTATGGTGAAATCTTGTGACATTAACTTGCATTTCCCTACTGGCTAATGATAGCAAACAATTTTACTTTTGCTTATTTGCCATCTGTAAACATTTCCAAGAAAATGTCTGTTCATGTCTTTTGCCCATTTTCTGGATTTTTTTTTTTTACTGTTGCGTTCTGAGACTATTTTATATATTCTACACATAGTCCTTTGTCAGCTATGTTATCTGTAAGTATTTTCTCCCAGTGTGTAGCTTGTTATTTCATCCTCTTCACATGCACTTTCTCAAAGCAACAGTGTTTAATTTCTGGATGTCATTTAACAATGTCATGAGTGAGACCAGAAGGAAGAAATTGGTGTTTATTATTTAACTACCATCATCAAGATATGGGTTAAAATGCAAGGTCTACAGAAACCATAGTCCCACATCTAGTTCAGTATACAGATAATAATAGCTGGTGGCAAAATAAGGTATGTGATGTTATGTTGCAATAAATGGTTATCTATAAATTCATATATTCATTCAACGAATAATTATTGAGTGACACTTATGTGTTAGGCCCTATACGGGTGATGCAATGGTGATTTAAATCACAAGAATGTATAATTAAAACTGAGATAAGAACTCTGATGTAATAGAATATTGTACAATAAGAACATTTAATAGAGGAACAGGAAATAATGCCTGAGTTGAGAGCTGAAGGATGCATAAGGAAGGAGGAGGAAGATATGAGTGAGGGTGGCAGATGGGGAGATGTGCTATGCTCAAAAGGAGTGCAGAGACCCTGCAGTGGGAGGGAGCATGAGTAGCTGGGAAACAAAAGGAAGGGCGGCTGTAGGGTGTGTAGGTGACAGGACAGTGATGCAAGAATGAGATGGATTTGGTCTTTATTCTGAGAGCTATTCCAAGACTTGGTAAGTTTTACAAGGGAGAAGTGAATGAGTGATCAAACTTACATTCTGGAAAACATACTCTACCTTCTGTATGGAATGAGGAATGGAAGCAGTAGGGAAAGGCTGTGGGCTCACAGGCTTCTGTGGTTGTGCAGGTGAATATTGGTGGTGGTTTGAACTGAGATGCTTATGATATGTTCTTGATAAGGTTTTCAAAGGATTAATAGCCAACCTCAGACAATGAAATTAAAGACAGAATTTGGGCTGCATTTTGTAGAATTGGGTGTTCATAGAATTCGGTGGATCCCCTTTTAGACACATACATAGTAGAAAGACTACTACAGGGGTTGTTTCTTCTCTGGGAAGGGATAAGGACAACTATTTACCTGCCTTTAGGGTTGAATTTAGAAGCCTCAGTGCTTTGTCTTGCCACTAAGAGCTGAGGTGATATTCTATTCCAATCAGTTTTATGAAGTTTCCCTCCTCCCTCCTACCTAAACCCCTAGATCTAGGACCCAAAACCCAAATGGCCTGGGTAGCTCTTCTAAGACCTAGGTCATAAGAAAGGAAGTATGTTAAAAAAAATACAAGAGGGGCGCCTGGGTGGCACAGTCGGTTAAGCGTCCGACTTCAGCCAGGTCACGATCTCACAGTCCATGAGTTCGAGCCCCGCGTCAGGCTCTGGGCTGATGGCTCAGAGCTTGGAGCCTGTTTCCGATTCTGTGTCTCCCTCTCTCTCTGCCCCTCCCCCGTTCATGCTCTGTCTCTCTCTGTCCCAAAATTAAATAAATGTTGAAAAAAAAATTTAAAAAAAAAATACAAGAAAAGACAAAAGTTTAGAAAAATCCAGAGAGTAAAAGAAGGGAGTGAGCGAAATATAAATAGAGTTTGTGACAAATAGGAATGAAGAGAAAAAGTTGCATCTGTCAGGGAGTGCCATTCATTATCACTTGGTGTTTCCTCACCAACAGAAGCCCCTAGGTGGGCATAACTCCCTTTCTCTAGCCATGATTGATGGTAGGGATGCCATTTTTGTGGATGAGGAGCGTAGCAACCCAAAGAAAAAAACTGGAGCCATCTATGGGGGAGTCTTGGGAGCTGAAAAGGGTCTATGACAAAAAGCAGAAATTATGTCACAGAAGCCATTGGAAGGATGGGGCAGGAGTGGATGAAAGAATACCTTTAACATGAATCAAGGATGAAATTTTACTCTAAATTCACAGAGTCATATTTCCAAGTACACTTGAAACATTTGGTGTCTGTGCTTGTTTATAGTTGGGATATCATAATTTCCTTTGTATGTATGTTTTAATAAAGAACTTGAAGAGAAAAGAAACACCTATAAAGCCTTTTTTGATGACAAATAGATTTTATGAAGTATTCTTTAATAATCTAAGTATAAATGATCTAATAGCACATAGATCAAATCTCTCAAAATATCAAGTGAAATAAAAAGAAAAACAAATATGTAATAAAAAGAAATACATCATTCTTCCAAATATTTCAAAATTTCTCTCAATATGCAGAAAGTCCCCAGCCCCAGTTACGGTTACCTGTCTCAAGGTTACAAGGAATGAAAGGACTTCTCCATGATCTGAGAGACAAATAAAATCTAATTTACTGTGGATATACATTAATAAATATGTATCCAAGAGGTCATTTCAGCTCTAGTGGCTTGGGCTGCTAAGTGCAGTCACTTTGCTCACAGAGAAACTAACTAGTGTAGTCTGCAAGTTCAGTAGGACTCATTTTTGATATTGTTGCCATTTAGAAAACTGACCTTTTTTTTTTTCCTTTTGGTCACCATTTTCACATTCTAATTCTAGCATACGAAAAAGACTGGCAGTGCTTTGGGGCAGTAGGGGCAGCTGGCATTGAGAGAAAAAAATGTTGAAATGCTCAGGTTGGCATTTAAGGAGTAATTGCAATTGTGAATGGCTCTCTCAGGCAGTGTCAATGCAGATTTGCCTCTATGAATATGACCACTTGTTTTAGGCTTGGAAAATTCAGGATAATGTCTTTTTTTAAATCTCAGATAACCACATTTTGCATGATTCCTTTTTATATTCTATGAGGAAGATCCTTTTGGAAATTGTGTCCTAAAAAGTATCCACAGACTACTGGTGTTGACCAAGTGGTTATACACATTAGCTATTCCCTCTGCAAACTGTTATAGGACCAGATTCTCTCACTTGTCCTATTAAATGAAAGAAAGAGAAAAATACCTGAAAACAGGAAAATCACAGAAAGAAAAGTATAAACCAATTGTATTTTTCTCCTTCATCTCACCCATCTCCTTAAGATAGTATTAGATTTGTAAATGAATGCTTTGTGCACAATACTGTTTTACCTTGAAATTTCTAATTTTATAAACAGTCATCTAATTTTGGGGAATTTTCTGATAGCACAGTTTCCTGTTTCTTGGTTGCTCCCCAATTTTCTAAAATGTAATCATAGTTTGTTGTCCAAAGACAGGTGAAAAGTTGCCCAAGGAAGAATTTATCAATCTGGGAAACTCCCAAGAAAAAGGACACTGAGAGTTGATGCTATCATATAGTTGGAAATCACTGTTAAGAGCTTGAGGAAAATGATGGTTCACATTAAGTGAAGTGGAATGCTAAACACCGTGTGACAGACAGTGAAGAAGGGATTAAAAGGCTCACAAAGTAGATGTACTACCATGTAAGCCTGGAAAACTCGCCTGATGACTACATTGTAAAGGACATCCCAGACTTTAAAAATGGGAGGAGGCTGACTGCCTGGTTCAGTTGGTGAAGTGTGTGACTCTTGATCTTGGGGTTGTGAGTTGGAGCCCTGCACTGGGTATAGAGATTACTTAAAAAGAAAATCGTTAAATAAAAAGAAATAAAAGAAATCCCAGGGGACACTCCTTTATTAAAGCAGCTTTGGCAAGGGGCATCAACACCATAGAAAAGCTTCATGGTGGCTGTGCTTCACAGACCATAGTTGATGGTAGGAGTTGCCTTAATAGACAGCAACGGGGATTGACAGGATCCCAAACTAATGGAGGCTAATTGTTAAATGTCAAAAGCCAGTTGGGCATATTTACTGTAACGAGCAGCAAGGCTATAGTGGTAGCTGGGACACCTGAGATCAGAGGGCTCTGGAGATGGTTAATAGAACATGGCATCTCTAGGGACAAGATAGATGGGAAGTCAGCAAAGGTGTTGCTCAATTTACACCATTAAAATAAATCAAGATTGTCAATATGCTAGGCAACTTCCCAATAAAATGTCAAAATCTCTTACCCCTTTTCTGGATTTGAGCCAGTTTACCGATCCATAACTTATTTACTGTAGAAGAGACCATATCCTCAGAAGGAAGGACACAACAAGATCATGACAAGTGTATATGACAATAATTCTCTTAGTACTTCTGCAAAGGAATCTCTGGGCACTTACTTAACAACTATATACTGAGAAAGGGAACGACCCAAACATTTTGAGGAACATTGGACAAAGAGACTGTGGGGAATAGATAATAAAGACCTGGCTCAGGTTTGACTCAAGGAGTCCAGAGACCCACTCACTGATTATTTCCCCAATCACCCAATATATAATTGAATGTAGCAAAAAGAAACTCCATATTGAGATCTAAGCCTATGCCTGTAGGTAAAAGCAATCATAATGAGGAATGCCAAATAAAAATCTCAGAAATAGCCTCCTTCCCATCTTGCCTTCCTGGGACTGAATTTCTGATCCTCCAGTTTCTAGAAGTATGGAAGTATAAACCTGGGAATATGTGAGCTTTAACTTATAAAGCTAAGTTCCCATTTCCTCAATAACTGAGTCACTCCTCTTTCCCAGGGGAGCTTCAATCTAATGGTTAATGAGAAGGATATAAAGGTTGGCTCCTTTGCCAATTTCCTACAATTCAGCTGTGCACATCCCTATCTTCAGAGCTCCCCATGAGTTTGGCTGAGGATGTTGTGGGGCTTACCATCTCTCTGCCCATTGGTACTTCTTTTAGCATCCTATAGGTGGTAATGTCAAGGATACTCTTCAGTAAACTTTGTGCATGCAAACCTCAATCCTCTCAGAGTCTGCTTCCCAGGGACCTGACCCGCAACATCATCCTTTCTCTTTTCAAAATAAAAGAATTGTGGGACTTGCCCAGCAAATAAACTCATCAGCTTATTTTAGCCAATTCTTCCAAAGTGTTAGGTATTCTAAGTGATCGTTTGTCTGTGGCCTTTTTGATATGAAAATTACCTTGATCTGATGAATGATTACTTGGGAAATAAATTAATGAGTTGATTGTTTCATTTGGGCTCAGCCTAGCATTTTTATCAGAATATCCCATTAAAGATTCAAGGAGATGGTTCTTTCTTTGGAGAGACCATTCCATTCCTTCCAAGATTACCTTCCATTTTGGGGGAATTCTGAAATGCCCTGAGCTATGCAACTGAGTAAAAAGGAGCCTCTTTATTCTCTCTGGTCATAATATGCAAAATGGTGTGATCTTTTGAAATCTTCCAAACCTGAAATGCTTTTTTTTTCCCTTTGTCTATACTCATTCAAGTAAATTATTGTTTTTATAATAGTAAATCAGAGACAATTTTTCCTCCCATTTTTATATTTTGAAATTGATTTCTATTTTAAATCTTGGGTATAGACTGGCTTTTATCCATTGCTTTTAGAAGGCTTTACAACCTTTACAACCTAAAAGGTGTAGAACCCAGATAAATGGGAAAAGGTACTAATATTTACTGAGTAACTACTATGTGTCTGCCATTATGCTTCGCTTATTCATATGCATTATATCATTTAATCTTCACAATCATCATGTATTATAATTATTTCCCATTATATTATTCCCATTGTATTTCCCAACTCCTAAAGAGTTGAGAGGTAAAATAAATTGACTAAAGTCAGACAGCTCATAAACTGAAATCAAGGTTAGAACCCAGATCCTAGTCCCAGAATCCATGTTCAAAGCTTTTTCCACAGCTAATTTGACTGTGTGCTTTGTATCTAAAAACCATATCTCCTTTATGGAAGATTTTTAATGTCTTAAAAATTATGTCTTACCTGAAATGCTATGATTTTACAGATAATTAGATTCTATTGAAATTTTATTTCGTTTTCCAAAAATCACAGAGAAATTTGTGGAATAAGAAATCTTTTTTTCTTTTTTTGCCTCTGAAAGAAGTGGACTATAGTATCCCCTTTTGAATTCTTTGCTTTGAACTCAGAAAATATTTTTACTTGAACAGAATGAGAATTTAGTATTTAAAATATAATTGTGGCTAGTGTGTATATGTATGTGAGTTTGTGTTTGTGTATATTTAATTTATAAGACATATTATTGTCTAGTAGAAGTGAATTAATAGATCATTAGAGTGGTTCAGAAATATTTAATGTATTTAGGAAATAATTCTCTACCTACCTCCCCAGTGGTTTAAAAGGAACCAGGGTGATGGGGCAAAGCAATGGTTTCCTTAAATGGATCTGAAACAAATGACAATGACTCTCCCAGACAATGACTATACAGGAGGAAGAGCAGCACATTTATTCTTTGACCCTATCTCTGACTGAGTGGTAACCAAAGGAACAACTAGCAAGTAAGTTTTTCTGTATCATCATTTTAGTTACAAGAAACTCTCTTGAGAGAGCCAGTAGAGTGTAATAGCGTAGCATAGCCTAGATAGGGGCACTCCTCTTAGTAAAATAAATATCTGGGAGGAGATAAATAAGTGATTGTAGAAAGTATTAAGAAGTAATTGCTTGTGTATCCTAAGTCAAAAGTATAATTTTGTGATCAACACACATCTATTCTGTAGAAGAAAACCAGGGAGCGCAACATATCATTTATGTCAGTACATCCACAGCAACCCTTATTAGTTCCAGGTTTGGAGTGGGGACTCAAGGGCACTTTGGACTATTCACCAGATAGTGTTTTCTGCTTGTTGTTACTAATGCTTCATTTTAGTATCTCAGGATCAGTGTGTTTCCATATGGGGAAACTTTAGTCTACCCAAGAAAGTCTATTTTGACACTGACTTAAGAGGGTTATACGAGAATCTGATTCAGTGCTTTAACAAATGGTTAATCTTATGTAACAATGCAGTTCTGTAAATGCAAAACCTTTGGTTTAGTTACTAAAACAAACACTGCATATTATATCTAATGAAAGCTCTGATGTCCTGCAGTTGGAGTGATAAGAATTCATTCTTGTATGTTTACTTTATAATTTTCAAAGTGTTCTGTTTCATTCAATGTCTTGAATGTTTAATATGACTAATCTCTTCTTGCTCTGGAAATGAGCATGTTCTTTGATAAATTGTTCAAGTGTTTAGGCATATAAATGGAAAAGATTTAGATTCTTGACACTGTATAGCATACAAGTTGATGAAGGGAACCTCACTATCACATGCCAAACAGGTTCTTCAACATTATGTATGTACAGAGAGATTAATGAAAAATAGCATAGGCTTTGGAAAGTTAACCTCTTCTCATTCCTAGATTTTATTTTGTTTCTTAGTTTGTTTTTTTAAGCTAGAAACAACTGAGCCATCATTGAACAGGTGAAAAAATCATACAGGTTTACTTTATGTACACACACATATATACACACAGCTATTAAGTAATAAGTATTTTCTGAAGCATTTGTGAAGGCTAAGGGAAGACACTGAAATAACTATAGATGGTGGGGGGTGGATAAGGCAACAGTGCCACCAATTACTTTTATCAGCCATATCACCCCATTATGTAAATCATAGAGATATATAGATATATCTTTATAGATTGGCTTTGGCTTATCTATAGGGACAGATGTTATCATTTGAGTTGAACCCAGTACATCATACATTCATAAAAGCCAGATGGATGACACTGCTTATAGGAAGTTTAGTACCTGCCCATAAAGGCCAGATGGGTGCCGCTTCACAAAAAGGTTTATATTGGCCAGCTGTGACTGCACTCCAGAGAGTAATGAAATATTCTCAATTCTCCAAAGAATTTCTTTACTCTTTGTTTTCCATTGTAATTGTCTACAGAACCTTTCAGAACAGAAACACACCATTGACATAATCATATACAACCTATATCTAAAGACAGTCGCTCTAGGGTAATACATAAAAAATATAAGACACTCAGCAACCATTTCAGCTAAAGAAAATAAACCAGTAAGATTGTGAGATGATTTTATGCTGGCTATTTCCTTCAATTATAAATGGTTTTGAGTCCCATAAGTGTAGCTTAAAATATGTCAAAGTGAACAAGATATTTCTTTGATGGAAAACACTCAAAATCTATTCTCTTCACCTGTATTAACACACAAGATTCCAAAACCTTGTGGTGAGTGAAAATCAAGCCAATGTTGAATGAAGACTAAATTGATATTCCATCTCTATGTGGTTTCCTCATAAAACATTTATTTTTGTGACTTGTTCTCTTTGCTGACTTGGTGACTGAATTGGTTATGCTTGGTTTCTTAAATTTTCAGTCTCATAAATAGTTTGCTTGTAATTTAATATTATGATTACTTAAAATCCTAAATTTACCACAGACTTTAAATTCATGGGAGAGCAATCTCAAGGCTTTGTAAATATTAAAATTTATGAATATCACAATAGCAAATTATTTTCCCCATGAAACTTTTTATATTCTAAGACCCATAACTTTCTTATAGTGTTTCATATTCTGTTTCATTCCTGCCTCTAGCAGTAGCAATTCCCACTTGTTTAAGGACTATTTATTTCATAAGCCAAGATTTGTATCACCTCATGAGTTTTACTGTGTGCATGGAAAAATAGAAAATAATTGATCTTAGTTAGCTGTAGATGATGAGGTTAGTAAGATTCTAACATGTTCAACTAAAATTCTTTAAGGTTAGTCAGTGTTGGTGAAACCATGAATGTTAAGTCTGTGAATATTAAAAGCTTACCATGTTGTCTAATCTAATACACCTATGGTGATAAATCTCTTAAGGCTTTTTAGGGGGTTAATGTGGCTAAACAAAGAAAAGAAGTATTTTAATTAAGAAGAGGGAGAGCATGAATCGCTCCCTCTCACTGAAGTCTTTATTTTCTTTGAATTTCTTCAGATATTCAATATAGTTTCCCTCTACACAAAGTATGAGAAACTCTGAGCTAAAAAACCAATGGGAAATTACTTCAAATTTCAGGTGTACAGGTCAAGAGTTCAGACTGGACACCACTTCGACTATTTGGTGAGAAAGTTCACCAAAAGAAAAAAGAAGGATGGAAGCAATATACACTCAATCCACATTTCTTATGGGCCAGCAAGCCAAAAGTATGTTTAGTCAAATATACCAACCAAACTTGGCTCTTCTAACTTTCAATGTAGAAGAGTTCCTTCACAGATTGAAACACAAATATGATGTTATTGAAGAGTAAACATGGCTCCATTGTTATCCCCCAACCAGGAAGTAGAGTCTATGGCCCAAGCAGAAACACTTCAGTAGTTTTGGCCTACTGAAATAGGGTTTAAAGAGTGAAGGACTTGAGCCCTAGCATTACCATATTGACAAGACATAGCTAATTTTAGTGCACAGGGCAAAATAATAGAGTGGGCCAGATCTCTGAGGTTCTAGGAATATGATCTCCTTAAAGGTCTCTCAGAGTTAGAAATAAAGCATTGTGAAATATTATAAATTTCCACAGATGGCAGAGTAGAGAGATCCTGAGCTTACCTTCTCCCACAGAGAATCTATACCCACATCTCTGAGAACAAACTAGCAAAACTAGCAAAACAGATCATATACAACTAACAATACAAAGAAAAAGCCATATTGAGATGAGGAGGAAAGGCAAAGATGTGGTTTGATCAGGAATTACTGCAGGTGGAATATTACAACCATAGAGGCCCTCTCTGAGGAATGAAATCCTAAGCCCCACATTGGGCTCTACAGCCTGGGGGAACTGCACTGGAAAGAGGAGCCCCCAGTGTTTGGCTTTAAAAACGGATAGGGCTTATGTCTGGGAGAACAGAAAGGCAGTAGGAAACCAAGACTCTGCTCTTAAAAAACGTATACAGGGGCGCCTGGGTGGCGCAGTCGGTTAAGCGTCCGACTTCAGCCAGGTCACGATCTCGCGGTCCGTGAGTTCGAGCGTCGGGCTCTGGGCTGATGGCTCGGAGCCTGGAGCCTGTTTCTGATTCTGTGTCTCCCTCTCTCTCTGCCCCTCCCCCGTTCATGCTCTGTCTCTCTCTGTCCCAAAAATAAACAAAAATGTTGAAAAAAAAATTAAAAAAAAAAAAAGTATACAATCTCACTCGCTCAGAATCAAAGTGCAGAGGCAACAGTTTGAAAAGCACTTGGGTTACATTTGAAGGAGATCTATTGACCAATTTACTCAATGTATGCCAGATGGGCAGGGATATATTGGAACATTCTTCAGGGACAAAAGCACTGGTGGGCACCCTGTTTTTATTACTTCCCTTCTACCTAGCTGGCCTGGTGCTGGTGGGTTCCATTTCTGAAACTCTCCATCTATTGTCCTAGCATCACTTGCTCCACCCTGGCTTTCTCCTGTGGTCCTGCCCTATTAAACCTATCTGCCTACTAGGAGCCCCTCATAAGCTGAATGCTACCCTAAACTTCCCAGCAGTATTCATTGGCCAGCCCAGAGCCCTTCCCAAGTAGCTTCTCCAGCTCTTCCACTTTCAGTGGGCACACTTGGCTGGCACTGAAACCACTCCCAAGTGGCCCTACCCTGGGGCAAGCCCCACACACTAAAATGCCTATAATAGTGATAGCTGGACTACCACTAAACCTACCAGTAAGCCCACAGCTATTTTAGCCAGGCCCTGCAGCCAGTTGCACTGGGGGACAGACTGCATACCATAGTGCCTGCAATAGTCATGTCCAGGCCACAGATTCAGACAGGCCATGGGCCAGCCCTGATCACCAGCATGCCCATAAAATTCATGGCCAGACTTGACAGACAGCCTCCTTAGCAGGAGGCTGTCACATCAGCAAGTCTACAAAAATCATGATCCAGACATAACAGGAGGATGAATGCAGTCCACACAGGGGTCACTCCTAGGGCAAGTGGCTCAGGGAAAGTTTGCAGTACAAAGTCCCACAGGGGACCTTCTTCATAAAGCCACTACTCTGAGACCAGGGAACATAACTCATCTATCTACCTAATACATAGAAAAAAAACCCCAGAGAATTAGATAAAATGAAGATACAGAGAAATATGTTCTAAATGAAAGAACAAGACAAAACTTCAGAAAAAGAGCTGAATGAAATGGATATAGGCAATCTACCAGATAAAGAGTTGAAAATAATGGTCATAAAGATGTTCATCAAATTCAGACGAATGGATGAACAGAGTGGTATTTTCAACAAAGAGATAGGATATACAAAAATAAAAATAAAACCAATTAAAGCTGTAAAAAAAAAAAGAAAAAAAACACACTAGGAGGAATCAAATGGATTAGAGGAAGCAAAAGAACAGATCAGCAATCTGGAGGACAGAGTAGTAGAAATCATCCAAATAAACACACACAAAAAATAATAAAAAATAAAGATATGTTAAGCAATCTATGGGACAACATCAAGCATATTAAAAATCATGGTGTTCCTGGGTGGCACAGTCAGTTAAATGTCCAGCTTCAGCTCAGGTCATAATCTCATGACTCATGAGTTCAAGCCCCATGTTGGGCTCTGTACTGACAGCTCGGGGCCTGGAGCCTACTTTAGATTCTGTGTCTCTGTCTCTCTGTGCCCCTCCCCTACTTATGTGCTCTCTCTCTCAAAAATAAATAAACATTAAAAAAATCACATTAAAGGAGTCCGAGAGAGAGAGAGAGAGAGAGAGAGAAAAGGGTAGAAAAATTATTTGAGTAAATAATACCTAAAAACTTCCCTTACCTGGAGAAAAAAAGGACACCAAGGTCCAGGAAGCATAAATAACACCAGACAACATGAACTCAAAGACATATAATAATTAAAATATCAAATGTTAAAGATAAAGAGGCAATCTAAAAGCACCAAGAGAAATACAAATTGTTATGCAATTTATGCAATAAAAACTGCCTAAGGCTATCAGCAGATTCTACACCAGAAACTTTGCAGAGCAGAAGGGAGTGGCAGGATATATGTAAAGTGCCGAAAGGAAAAAAACAAGAATATTTTACCTGGCAAGGTTATCATTCAGACTTCAAGGACAGATAAAGAGTTTCCCAGACAAACAAAAGTTAAAGGAGTTAATCACCATTAAACCAGCCTTACAATAAATGTTAAAGGGACTTCTTAAGCAGAAAAGACTATATAAATAAGAAAATTATGAAAAAAATCTCACCAGTAGCAAACATATAGTAAAGGTAGTTAATCAACTAACTACATATAAAGCTAGTATGAAGGTTAAAAGACAAAAGTAGTAAGGCAAATATATCTAAAATAATTAGTTAAGGGATACACAAAATAAAAGTTGCAAATGTGACATCAAATACATAAAATGTGGAGGAGGGGGAGAGTAAAAATGTAGTGCTTTAGAATGTGTTCAAACTTATGTGACCATTAACTTAAAATTGACTGCTATATACATAGAGTATTATATATCAACATTATAGTCATCATAAACCAAAAAAACAATGTCTATTTTGTTAATTGATACACACAAAATAAACAGAAAGGAATATAAACAACACTAAAGAAAGTAACCAAATCACAAGGGAAGAGAGCAAGAGAGAAGAAAGGAACAGAGAACAACTACAAAAACAATGAGAAAACAATCATTAAAATGACAATATATGCATATCTATCAATAATTGCTTTAAATGTAAATGGACTAAATGTTCTAATCAGAAGACATAGGGTGACTGAATATATTAAAAAAAATAAGACTCACACATGTGTTGCCTACAAGAGACTGATATCAGATCTAAAGACACATACAAATGGAATGTTAAAGGGTGGAAAAAGTAATTCCATGAAAATATAAACAAAAAGAAAACTGGGGTAGTAATACTTATATCACATAAATTAGCCTTAAAAAATCTGTAACAAGAAAAAAAAGAAATGATTTACATAATGATAAAGGGATCAATCCAACAATAGGATATAACACTTGTAAATATCTATGCACACAACATAGGGGCACTTAAATACATAAAGCAAATATTAACAGACATAAGAGGAGAAAATGGCAATATCACAACAATAGTAGGGGACATTAACACCCACTTACATCAATGTATAGGTCATCTGGACAGAAAATCAATAAATAAACATTAACCTTAATGATACCTTAAACCAGATGGACTTAATAGTTATATACAGAGCATTTCATCAAAAAGAAGCATAATATACATTGGTTTCAAGTCCACATAGAATAGTCTTTAGGATAGACCACATAATAGACCACATAACAAGTCTCAATTAATTTAAGAAAAATGAAATCACATCAAGTATCTTTTTCAACCACAAAAGTATGATACTGGAAATCAATTACAAGAAAAAAATCCCTAACAATACCACAAATACAAGGAGGCTAAGAACCTGCTACTAAATAACCATAGGGTCAATGAAGATACCAAAGAAGAAATTAAAAAATACCTTTAGACAAATGAAAATAGAAACACAATGTCCCCAAATCTATGAGATGCAGAAAAAGCAGTTCCAAGAGGAAGGTTTATAACAATACAGGCCTACCTCAAGAAATAAGAAAAAATCTCAAATAAATAATCTAACCTTACACCTAAGGGAATGAGAAAATAAACAAAGCCCAAAGTTAGTAGAAGGAAGGAAGTAATAAAGATCAGGGTGGAAATAAATTGAATAGAAATTCAAACAAACAAAAAATACCTAGAAAAGATCAATGAAACTAAAGTTTCTTTCATAAAATAAACAAAATTGATAAACTTTTAGCCAGAATCATCAATAAAAAGAGAAAAAGAGCGCCCAAGTAAATAAAATCAGAAATGAAAGAGGAGAACTTACAATGGATACCACAGAAATACAAAGAATCATAAGAGACTAAAACAAACAACTGGGATGACGTGGAAGAAATAGATACATTCTGGGGCGCCTGGGTGGCTCAGTCGGTTGAGCAACCATCTTTGGCTCAGGTCAGGATCTCACAGCTCATGGGTTCAATCCCCATGTCAGGCTCTGTGCTGACAGCTCAGAGCCTGGAGCCTGCTTGGGATTCTGTGTCTCCCTCTCTCTTTTCCCCTAACCCACTCGCATTCTGTCTCTGTCTCTCTCAAAAATAAATAAACATTAAAAAAATTAAAAAAAAAGAAATAGATACGTTCTTAGAAACACAACCTTCCAAGAAGAATCAGGAAAAAGTAGAAAATTTGAATAGAACAATTACTAGTAATGAAGTTGAATCATAAGTTTAAAAACTCCCAGCAAACAAATGTTCAGGACCAGACAGCTTCACTGGTGAATTCCAACAAACATTTAAATAGGAGTTTATACTATCTTTCTCAAAAAATTCCAAAAAGTTGAACATGAAAGAATGCTTCCAAACTCATTCTATGATGCCATAATTAGATAACACCAAAACCAGGCAAAGACACTACACACACACACACACAATAATTACAGGGTGATATCCCTGATAAGCTATGATGTAAAAATCTTCAACAAAATTTTAGCAAACCAAATTCTCCAATAAATTAAAAAGAGCATACACCATGATAAAGTGGGATTTAATCCAGAGATATGGGAATGGTAGAAAATCCACGAATCAATCACTATGATATACCATTGAAGAGCATCTCAATAGATGCAGAAAAAGCATTGATACAATTCAACAACCATTCGTGATAAAAACACTTGATGAAGTGGAAAAAAGAGGGAAAATACCTCAACATAATAAAGGCCATATTTGAAAAACCCACATCTAACATCATACTCAATGGTGAAAAGCTGAAAACTTTTTCCTTTAAGATCAGGAACAAGACAAGGATGCCCACTCTCACCACTTTTATTCAACATAGTATTGGACATCCTAGCCACAGCAATCAGACAAGAAAAATAAATAAATTTATTAATATTAGAAAAGAAGTAAAACTGTCACTGTTTGCAGATGACATGATACTACATATAGAAAACCCTAGACTCCATCAAAAAACTACTAGAAGTAATCATGAATTCAATGAAGTTTCAGGATACATAAATCTACTGCATTTCTTTAACTATTTTTTTTTGAGAGACAGAGAGAGACAGAGCATGATAGGGGAGGAGCAAAGAGAAAGGGAGACACAGAATCTGAAGCAGGCTCCAGGCTCTGAGCTGTCAGCAGAGAGCCAGACGTGGGGCTCACACTCATGAACCGTGAGATCATGACCTGAGCTGAAGTCAGACACTCAACCGACTAAGCCACCCAGGCGCACCCCCCCCCCATTTTTTAAACTTTTTAATGCATTTATATACACTAATAATGAACTATCAGAGAGAGAAATTGAGAAAAAATCCCATTCACAACTGCATCAAAAAATAAAATTCCTAGGAATAAATTTAACCAAGGAGGTGAAAGATCTATTCTCTGAAAACTATATAACATTAATGAAAAAAACTGAAGACTACACAAATACCTGGAAAGATATATTGTACTCCTGGATTTGAAGAATATTGTTAACATGTCCATACTACTCAAAGAAATCTACAGATTCAAAGGAATCATTATTCAAAATACCAATAGCACTTTTCACAGAAGTGGAAGAATCCTAAAATTTGTATGGAATTACCAGACCCCAAAAAGCCAAAGCAATCTTGAGAATGAAGAAAAAAGTGGGAGGTACAGTGCTCTCTGACTTCAGATTATACTACAAAGCTATAGTAATCCAAACAATACTGTACTGCCACAAAAACAGACACGTAGATCAATGAAACAGAATAGAGAATTCAGAAATAAACTCATACAGTCAGTTAATCTTCAACAAAGGAGGAAAGAACATATAACAGGGCAAAATCATTCTCTTTTGTAAATGGTGTTGGGAAAACTGGGCAACTACATGCAAAAAAATGAGACTGGACCACTTTTTTTTTTTTTACAACATATACAAAAAAAAATTCAAAATGTTTTGAAGACTAAATATAGACAGGTGCCTGGGTGGCTCAGTCATTTAAACGTCCAACTTGGGCTCAGGTCATGATCTCACAGTATGTGGATCTGAGCCCCAAATCAGGCTCTGTGATGACAGCTCAGAGCCTGGAGCCTGCTTCCTCTTTCTCTGCTTCTCCCCTGCTTGTGCTCTGTCTCTCAAAAATATATACACACTAAAAATTATTAAAAAGTAAATGTAGACAGGAAACCATAAAACTCCTATAATATAACAGGTAGTAAGCTCTTGGGCATTGGTCTGAGCAATATTGTTTTTGATCTGAGGCAAGAGCAACACAAGTAAAAATGAATAAATGGGACTACATTAGACTAAAAAGTTTTTGTACAGTGAATAACAGGATCAACAAAAGGAAAAGGCAACCTACTGAATGGAGAAGATTTTTGCAAATGATATAACCAGTAAGAGGCTAATATCCAACATATATAAAGAACTCAAACAACTCAAGATTTAAAACAGCCCAATAATCCAATTGAAAATGGGCAGAGGATCTGAATAGACATTTCTCCAGGGAAGACATGCAGATGACCAACAGGCAGACACATGAAAAGATGCTCAATATCACTAATCATCAGGGATATGCAAATTAAAACTACAGTAAGATATCAACTTACATCAGTCAGAATTGGTGTTACCAAATAACAGGTACTAGTGAGGATGTAAGAAAAGGGAACCCTTGTGCACTGTTGAGAAGGTAAACTGGTGCAGCCATTATGGAAAACAATGTGGAAACTCCTCAAAAAACAATTAAAAACAGAACTGAAACTAATACAATGTTGCATGTCAACTACACTTCAATTAAAAAAAAAAAAGTTGCTATGGCCCATTTGGCTCCATCTGGAGCCTGCTTCAGATTCTGTCTCCCTCTTTCTCTGCCCCTCCCCTGCTCACGCTCTCTCTCTCTCTCTCAAAAATAAATCAACATCAAAAAAATTAAAAAAAAAGAATATTTTGTCTATAATAGTCTGAATACTTAATGTCCTGAAGTGGACCTCTAAAAGATGATTCTAAAGTTGAAGAACCATAAAGGTAGGTAATTTTTGTAATAGCAAAGTTAAAATAGGCATTTGATTTTTCTTTCTCGGTCTATATGGGTTTTTATTTCTCTGGACTGTACATAAATATAAGGAAAGCCAATCATAAATATTATATATATGAATATTTTGAAAAATCTTATTTGAGCTTTACTGGATTTTAATCACACAGAATTTAAAGGGTTTGCATTTGGTTCCAAATGCATTATACGTTTACAGACTTTTTCTAATTTTTTTTAATTAAAAAAATTTTTTTAATGTTTATCCATCTTTAAGAGACAGAGCATGAGCTGGGAAGGGGCAGAGAGAGGGAGACACAGAATCTGAAGCAGGCTCCAGGCTGCGAGCTGTCAGCACAGAGCCTAACACAGGGCTCGAACTCACGAACTGTGATATCATGAGCTGAGCCTAGGTCAGATGCTCAACCGACTGAGCCACCCAGGCACCCCTCTAATGTTTTAAATAATTATTGCTAGTTTGCTTTTGTAACTGAAACAGATGTATATCATTGATAGCAACATCAAAGGAATGTTTTAATTTATTAATTAAAACGTTATGGCTTCTTCAAGGCCGGTACCTAAATGCAAGCAAAGGCAGTGATCTGTGAATTAATTTCTTTTCTCAAATTTCTTTTCTCAATCGTTTTCTCAATGGATATATAAAGAGCATTTAACTGAAAGAGAAAGTTCTATGGCTAAATCAAAGCATTAAAATATTTTAGTGAAATTTCGATTTCAGTTCATTTTCCAAACTCACGAATGATTTTCCCTAAGCATGAAAGGCAGAAGTTGAGGAGGCTGGGAAGAATGTGGTCACCGTAAAGGGAAGCACAGTCCCTGGTTTCTGTGATTGCCACCATTCTATTTCAATGTTGATTTCCAAAGTCTGGTCATGATTCTTTCTGTGGTCATATGTAACTAAAAATGTCAAACTGGTAACAAAATGGCATAGCTGTTGAGTTGGCCTCCCAACAGTTGGATGGCAGATCACTGTTTTGGCTTAAGAGCTTGGAGGAGAACCTGAAGATGGAACCGAGGCAATTCCTTTTCCACAATTATGTTTCAAGAGGTTCTCTCAAGATCGAACTTCATTGAGAAAGTTCCAGACAACATTGGCACTATGCAAGGGAGACTCAGCAAATAGTTTTTGATAGAGTCAGTCACTAATTCTCTGACCAGATCTGTTCTAGATCATCATAACCAGAGATGCAGAGAGGGCATGACAGAAGATTAGGCTAAATCACTAATATACCCACAGCAACTATCTCTTTCATCTTTGGTTTTCGGTAGACTGACAGCTCTGATCAAATTCAAGTTGATGTTACTTTTAATACTATTCTTTCCTCAAAGGACACTCCTTAGTAAGAAGGGTGTGGGGAAAGACAGTGCCAGCTACAACATGCATTTTTGAAGGCTTCCTGGCCATACACCTTCTTTCTATAACATGTGTTCCATTTCTTATCAGACTCAGTATCAAATGCTTTTCTTTAGGCTTAAAATGAGTGTTCTATTTGTGGTTTAATAGAACTTATAAGTTAAATCTTTACAATTGATAGAAAAAATATAGCAGGGAAAAATAGAGAAACTTTTTGTGGTGGGTAAACTTAGTTATTGGGGAGTCAAATATAAAAGGGAAGAGAAGACATTGGGCCTTGATAGATGCAGGTTGCTGTCCACAATACTTATTAAATATGACCTTGGAAAACACTAGCGATTCTTATTGTGTACTACCAAATAAAATGATCCTACAGTCAAGAGGAATCCTGGATTGCAAAATGACTTCTGAAAATATACAGTACAAGTAAAATTGGTCTGGAATTTCAGTATGGTCTCACCAGAAATCTTACAAGTATAATGACTTTATAAAACTACTTCAAATTAACATAGAATAACTAGAAACTGATTATATTATCTTTAATGGGTTAATGAGATTTATGAGGGAATCAACACATGTAGGAAAAATAAAATTTATGAATCTCGGTCTTAGATCTATACCTCTTTTTACCCTTGGTTCTTTAGAAAATGGAGTCTGTGACAAAGCTTAATTTCTCAGGTTTTATTGGTAGTAGCAGCAGATCTGAGGCAAAAGATAAAGTGAGGCAGGGAAAGAGGGAATGAACATACAAAAGGATAGATAGACAAGCTGGTTCTAGCTTCACAAGAAATACAACTGATTGTTTGATTTTGCACACTGTTTTCCAAACAGGTCCTGCCTCAGAATTTCCACTTTAGGGCAGGGGTCCACAGAATTTATGTGTAAAAGGCCAAAGAGTAAATAGTTAGACTAACCAGGGCATATAGTCTAGGTCACAATTACTCTGTTGTAGAATGGAGTTGTCATAGACAATAAGTAAATAAATGAACATGTCTGTATCTCAACAAAACTGAAAAAATAAAAGGAAGGTCAGAATGACCCTTTGACTGCTTGACAAATCCCATCTTAGAGAGGAAGGGGAGAGGGATTTACTTGCCCTTTCTTTCCTGTCTCCTCTCTCTCATTGGTCAAAGTTCACCTCATGGGCCATTAATACTTCTGACTTTGTCAGCTACCCCTCCCGATAGTCACCGAGTAAATAGATTCCACATACCACAGTGTGGTGTATCATTTGAGCTTAGAAATGTTGAAGGAGTTGTAGCCTTCATAGGAGGTTGAACTTGATTCCAAGAACCACCATGATAGCAAATGACAAGGTACTAAGAGGAAGAAACAATGGTGGCAACTTGAGCTGTCTACTTGAACAGGCAGCCATGGACTGAAGACTGGGACCCTGATGGGGCTGATTCAATCTTGGGAACTACCTAAACTGAATCTGATAATGTATCATATTCATATAAGGATTAAAACTTTCTATAAAGAAATATAAGTGAGAAGTGTTGATTGACACATATCTGACCTATGTTATTTGCTTTAAAGTTTGTTAAATTACCACTACTGTAAAACCATTAAGAACATTCTCTGAGAATTTGCTGAAGCCTTAAATGGCTACAGAGCCTTAATGGCTACTGAGAAAATTGGGATAAAGTCAACATTTGAAAATAAGATGCAAGAAGATGCAGTTGTCCTCTGACGGGTCTCTGGAGCTGCTATAATAGGCAGAATAGTTAGTTGATTAGATGGTCATCAGAGATCTTGCTCTATTTTTTACATAGCCAAAACCAGGCATTGGTGTCAGAGAGCTTGGGTTCAAAGCCTGGCTTTGGAATGGATCAGACATACTCCTGACTCAGACCACCTCATTTGCTATTCCCCTACCTGGATATCCTCAAAACAAGTCCCTCATCTCCTTGGGTCTTTGATGAAATGGCACCTGCATCCTGGGGCCCTGCTGGACCACTTGTTTAAAATCACAAATCCCTCCTTCTCCAGCCATCCATATTTATACCACCTCCTATTTAATTGTCTTCATAGCATGTATACCATCTAATACATGACACCTTTGATTTCTTTATTTTTATTAATGGCCTATCTTCTCTCCTGTAGAATAGAGAAAGCTTTTGTCTCTATTGGTCACTACTGGATCTTTCATGCCTTGAATAATCCTAGCACATTTTTGAATAAGTGTAAAATCAACATTTGAAAAATATAGAATTTTTATATATATATATATAAAAGCCTTATAGTATTTTAATTATATATAGAATTTATATATATATAATTTATAAATCTATAAAATTATACATATATGTACATAAATAAAATTTACATACATATATAATTTTATATGTATAAAATATACATATTTTATATACATGCACAATATAAATTTTATATATGTGTATAAATATGCACTATATATGTGTATATATAAGTGTATATATGTGTGTGTATATATATATATATACATATATATATATATATATATGGCTTATAGAAATAATTTAACTGGCTCTGGCCCAAGATAGTGACGTAGGAAGACATTGAACTCATGTCCTCCATGAACACACCAAATTACACCTATTTATAGAGCAATTCCTCCTGAAGAACTGATGGTAGACTGAACAGCTTCTGAAAAACAAAAGATAGAATGGCAGAAGAGAATGGCAAAAGAGACAGAGACAGGGTAACAAAAGGAACCCCTACCCTCAACACTGTGAACTGCAGTGGGGAGGGATAGTACTGAGGGCCTAGAAACAGATTCATTTGTCCTGGAACACAGAAAAAAAGTCCCAGTTTAAAAGAGCAGCTAGTGTATAAAGATCCAGCCCTAGAACTTTGCCAAATGATGGGGGAGCTTCTGGCACTCTTTCTGTGTGGGACGGGCTGGTGGACATGGTCCATGCTCCCATCTACCTTGAAAGAACAGACTACTTAATGAAGGGTCTTGGTTCCAGAACATGCCCGCTGCTTCAGTAAGCCCCAGACCTCTGGCCCACACTAGCCCCAGCCATCCCATCAAAAAGGCCACAGGGTGGTTCCAAAACCCCTGGTCAGCACTCATTACAGCTCCAGCATTTATACCAAGGTGACACAGGCACAAAGCACCCTAAAACACTCCAGGCCCATACCACCTCAGCTTTAGATGGCTTGCTAGGGTACCCCCTGGATGATACCCGCTTCAGATTCAGCTGCCCTGCCACGATGCCCCCTACATGGAGCATTCTGGGAACCCCTGGCCCATGCCAGTGTCAGTTACAGCCACTTTGCCAGGGCACGCCCTGTGCAGAGCACCCTGGAACACCCCCACCCAGGCTGGCCTCAGCTCCCAGTGCCCAGCTAGTGTGCCCTCTGTGCTGAGCACCCTGAAATTGTCCCAGCTTGACCCTCCTTCAGCTTCATATATCCTTCCAGGGCACACTTTGTGCAGATAGCCCAGGCACCACACCAGCGCCTACTTCAGCTTTAGCTGTCCTCCAAGGGAGTCCCCTGTGTGGAAGACCTTAGGGCCTCCTGGCTTGTACCCTACTTTGGCTCCAGGCACTCTTCCAGGCCACCCTCTGTATAGAGAATTCTAAAATACTCCAGTTTACACCCACTTCAATCTCAGCTATTCTTCCAGGGTGCCTTTTGTACGGAGAGTACAAGAACCTCCTGTAACGCACACTGCCTCAGCTCTAGTTGTCTTGCCAGGACACCCCCTGCATGGAGTGCCTTGAGACATCCCAGCTTGCACCCACTTCAGCTTCAGCTGTCCTGAAATGAGCATTTGCTACACAGAGCCCTGGCATTTCCTGGCCTACATCCTGCCTCAGCTCCATTCTCCCTCCCAGGGCACCTTCTGAGAGTCCTGGAATACCCCAACTTACATCCATTTTGGCTTCAGCTATCCTCCTTGGTGCCCTTGGTGTGTAGAGCCCTAGGACCACTTGGCTTTCACCCATTTCAGATTCAGCTGTCCTGCTAGGGCACCCTCTGAACAGAGAACCTTAGAACCACCATAGCCCACACCCACTTCAGCTCCAGCCATCCCACCAGGGCAGCTCTAGCACAGAGTGCCCCACCACCTCCAGCCCATGCAAGCCACAATTCCAGTAAGCCATTAAAAATCACCAAGCACACACAACCTACCTAGGGACAGATACACAGGACCATTCCTTCAAGTTTAGGAGCAGTAACTATGTGCCTAATTCATAGAAACAAACATAGAAATTCAAGCAAAATAGGGAGACAGAGGAATATGCTCCAAAATAAAGAATAAGACAAAAACTTCAGAAAAAGAAGTAAATGAAATAGAGATAATAAATATGCCCGATAAAGAGGGTTAAAATGATCATAAGGATGTGTACCAAGCTGGAGTGAAGAGTGAAACAACTCAGTAAGACTTTCATTAAAGAGAAAGAGAATATAAAAAGAACTAGCCAGACATGAAGAATTCAATAAATGAATTGAAAAATACACTAGAAGAAATCAACAGATTAGCATATTAGTAATCTGGAAGCAGTGTAGTGGAAAGCACCTAAGCTGAACAGCAAAAGAGAAAAAAATAAAAACAAATGAGGATAGGCTAAACAATCTTTTGAATGACATTGAAAGAATACACATTTATATTTTAGGGTCCTAGATAAAGAAGAAAAGAAAAGAACAAAAATCTTATTTGAAGAAATAATAGCTGAAAAGTTTCCTAACCTAGGGAAGGAAATAGACATCCAGGTTCAAGAAGCAGAGTATTTTAACAAGATAAACACAAGGATATCTATACCATGACACATAATAATTAAAAATAGAGAATTTTAAAAGCATCAAGAGAGAAGCATAAAGGAAAACACTATAAGGATATCAGCTGATCTTTCAACAGAAACTGTAGTCCAAAAGAAAGCAGGATGAAATATTCAAAGTACATAAAGGAAAAAACTGAAACCAAGAATACTCTACTCAACAAGTTTATCATTCAGAAATGAAGGAGACATGAATTTCCTAGACAAACAAAAGCTATAAGTATTTATCATCACTAAACCAGCCTTATGAGAAAGGTTAAAGAGACTTTGTTAATTGGGAAAAAAAGGCCATAATTAGACATAAGAAAATTATGAATAAAAAATGTGATATATGACAATATATATATATAAAAGATGGAGGATGGAGTTAAAAATAGTGTTTTAAGAATGTGTTTGAACATAAATGACCATCAACCTAATACAGACTGCCATAAACTTAGGATGTTATATATGAACCTCATGGCTCATAACCCAAATCCAAAACCTATAATAGATACATAAAAATTAAAACAAAGAAAGCCAAACATAACACTACAGAAACTAATTAATCACAAAGAAAGAGAGCAAGAGAAGAAGGAACGGAGAACAACTACAAAAGCAACCAGAAACAATTAACAAAGTGACAATGAGTTCATATCTATCAATAATTACTTTAGGGGTGCCTAGGTGGCTCAGTAGGTTAAGCATCCCACTCTTGATTTTGGCTCAGGTCATGATCTCATGGTTTGTGGATTTGAGCCCCGTGTCAGGCTCTGTGCTGAGCATGGAGGCTGCTTGGAATTCTCTCTCTGCTTCTTTTCCTGACCCTTCCCTACTCACACTCTTACTCTCTTTCTCTCTCCAAATAAATAAATTAATTAAAAGTTCATAATCTCATGGTTTGTGAGTTTGAGGCATATGTCACACTCTGCTGACAAAGCAGAGCCTGCTTAGATTTCTCTCTCTCCTCTATCTCTGCCCCTCTCCTACTGTTCTCTCTCTCTCAAAATAAATAAATTAAAAAATAATAATTGATCTAAATGTAAATGGACTAAATACTATCATCAAAAGGTAGGGTGACTGAATGAATAAAGAAATAAGACCCATCTATATGCTGCCTATAAGAGATTTACTTGAGATCTAAAATATCTATAGTCTGAAAGTAAAGGTATAGAAAAACATTCACCATACAAATGGAAATGAAAAAATAGCCAGGGTAGCAAGATTTACATCAGACAAAATAGATTTTAAAACAAAGACTAACAAGAGACAAAGAAAGGCATTATATAATGTTAAAGAGATCAATCCGACAAGAGTGTATAACAATATAAATACCTAGGCACCCAACATTGGAACCCCTAAATACATAAAATGCATATTAAAGGACATAGCGGGAGAAATTTATAGTAATGCAATAATAGTTGGGGACTTTAACACTCTACTTACAACAATGGATAGATCATCCAGATAGAACAACAACAAGGAAACAGTGTTTTTTGAATGACACATTAGACTAGGTGGATATAATGGATATATACAGAATCAAAAACCAACAGAGTACATATTTTTTCCAAGTACACTTTGAACATTCTACAGAATATGTCATGTATTAGACCCAAAACAAGTTTCAATAAATTTGAGAATTTTGAAATTATATCATGCACCTTTCTGTCCAAAATGGTATGAAATTAGAAATTAATCTAAAGAAAAAAAAACTGGTAAAAACATAAATATGTAGATGCTAAATAACATGATATTAAACAACCAATGGGTCAATGAAGACATCAAAGAAGAACTAAAACATGCATGGAGATAATTGAAAATGAAAACACAAGGGTCTAAAATCTTTGAGACACAGCAAAAGCAGTTCTAAGAGGGAAATATATAGAAGTACAGACTTAGCTCAAAAGTCACGAAAAAGTTCAAATAAACAATCTAATCTTACAGCTAAAGGAACTAGAAAAAGAACAAAGCTCAAGATAAGTGGAAGGAAGGAAATAAGAACCGAAGCAGAAATAAATGACATAGAGACTAAAAAAACAATGGAAGAGATAAATGCAACCAAGAGATGATTCTTTGAAAAAATAAAACCTTAGCCAGACTCATCAAGAAAAAAAGAGAGGGCCCATTATGAGTGAAATCAGGTATGAGAGAGAAGTAACAACTAACACCACAGAAATACAAAGGATTATAAGAGAATACAACGAAAAATTTTATGCCAACAAATTGAACAACTTAGAAGAAACAGATAAATTCCTAGAAACAAAATCTTCCAAAACTGAATCGGGAAAAATAGAAAGTCTGAAGAGACCAAACACTAGGAATAAATATGAATCAGTAATAAAAAAAAAATTACCAAAAAATAAAAGTCCAGGAACAGAGGGATTCATGGGTGAATTCTGTAAAACACTTAAAGAACTGTTAATACATATTCTCCTCAAACTATTCCAAAAACATAGAAGAGGAAAGAAAGCCTCCAAATATATTCTATAATATAGCATTACCCTGTGATCAAAACCAAATAAAGACACCACAAAAAAAGAAAACTGCAGGCCAATATCCTTGATGAACATAGATGAAAAAAGTCTTCAACAAAATACTAGCAAACCACAATTAACAATATATTAAAATGATCATTCACCCCAATCAAGTCGGATTTATTTTGGGGATGCAAGGATGGTTCAATATTTGGGGATGCAAGGATGGTTCAATATTTTGGGGATGCAAGGATGGTTCAATAATAGCAAATTAATCAATGTGATACATATCAACAAAACAAAGGATAAAAGCCATATGATAATCTCAATAGATTCAGAAAAAATATTTGACAAAATTCAACATCCTTTCATGATTAGAATGCTCAAGAAGTGGGTTTAGAGGGAACACACCTCAACATAATAAAGGCCATATATGAAAAACCCACAGCTAGCATCATCCTCAATGGTGAAAAACTGACGACTTTTCCCTACAATCAAGAACAAGACAAAGATGCCTCTCACTACTTTTATTCAACACAGTACTGCAAGTCCCAGCCACAGCAATCAGATAGCAAAAGGAAATAAGAGGAATCCACATTGGTAAAGAAGTTAAAGTCATTATTTGCAGATGACGTGATACTATATATAGAAAACTCTAAAGACTCCACCAAAAAACTACTGAAAGTAATAGTGAATTTAATAAAGTTTCAGGGTAAAAAATTAATGCCCAGAAATATCTAGCATTTCTATATACTAAATAAAGTAGCAGAAAGGTAAATTAGGAAACATTCCATTTACTATTGCACCAGAAAGAATAAAACACCTAGGAATACACTTAATCAAGGATGTGAAAGACTTACTACAAAAATTATGAAACATTGATGAAAGAAATTGAAGATGACACAAACAAATGGAAAGATATTCCATGTCATGGACTAAAAGAATTGATATAATTAAAATGTGTTTATTATCCAAAGCAATTTACAGATTCAATGCAATCCCTATCAAAACACCAATAGCTTTTTTTCAGTACTATAATAAAGAATCTTAAAATGTATATGGAATCACAAAAGACCTCAAATAGTCAAAACAATCCTGAGAAAGAAGAATAAAACGAGATAACACAATTTCAGATTTTAAGATATACTACAAAGCTATAGTAATCAGAACAGTATGGTACAAATATAGCTATATAGATCAATGGAACGGAATAGAGAGCCCAAAAATGAACCCACAGTCATATGGTCAATTAATCTATGACAAGGTATACAATAATACACAATGAGGGAAAAACAGTCTCTTCAACAAATGGTGTTGGGAGAAACTGGACAACTACATGCAAAAGAATGAAACAGGACCACTTTGTAACACCATACACCAAAATAAACTCAAAATGGATTAAAGACCTAAATGTGAAATCTGAACCCATAAAAATCCTAGAACAGAAGAAGGAAGTAATTTCTTTGACATTGGCCATAGCAATATTTTTCTAGCTACGTCTCCTAAGGCAAAGGAACAAAAGCAAAAATAAATTATTGGGATTACATCAAAATAAAAACCTTTTGCACAATGAAGGGAACCATCAACAACAACAAAAAAGGCAATGTACTGAAATGGAGAAGATATTTGCAAATGATATATCTGATAAGGAGTTAATACCCAAAATATATAAAGAATTTATATAACTCAACATCAAAAAATCAAACAATCTGATTAAAAAATGGGCAGAGGACCTGAATAGATATTTCTTCAAATAAGACATACAGATCTTCAACACACAAACACAAAAAAAGATGCTCAACATCACTAATCATCAGGGAAATGCAAATTGAAACCACAATGATATATCACCTTATATCTATCAAAATGGCTAGAACAAAAAGATAAATAACGAGTGTCGGCAAGGATGTGGAAAGAAGGAACTCTCATGCTCTGTTGGTAGGAATGTAAATTGGTACAGTCACAATGGAGAACATTATGGAGGTTCCTTAAAGAATTAAACATAGAAATACCATATGATCCAATAATTCTACTATTGAGTTATGATCCAAAAGAAAAATGAAAACACTAATTTGGAAAGATACATGTGCCCCTATGTTTACTATGGCATTATTAACAATAGCCAAGATAAGGAAGCAACCTAAGTGTCCATCAATAGATATATGGATAAAGAAGATGTGGTTTACGTATATGTTTGATTATAAATATTATAGACATAAAAAAGGATGAAATTGTGGCCATTTGTGACAACATGGATGGGCCTAGAGGGTATTACGGTAAGTGATATAAGTCAGTGAGAAAGACAATGATATGAAAGTATATGATTTCATTCATATGTGGAATCTAAAAAATAAAAAAAACAAAAACAAAAACAAAGAGAAAGCAGAATCAGACCTATAAATACAGAGAACAAACTGATGGTTGCCAGAGGTTGAAGAGGTACAGGGATGGGAAAAATGGGTAAAGTACAGTGGGAGATATAGGCTTCCAGTTATAGAATGAATAAGTCACAGGAATAAAGGCACAGCATAGGGAATATAGTCAACTTATTTCCTTGCTGTATCCTAGCCTCACACTGGGTTTTTAACTTTTAATTTTGTACATTTTAATATTGTTAAACTATAATTTTTATATTCTCTGATAAGACAGCAGACAGGGGGAAGAGAACTGAAAAGTTTAACCCCTAAAATATGCAGTAAAATTGAGTAAGGGTTTGGAGTGGGAAGAACCACCACAGATTCAGTTTTTAACACAACAAGCTGAGGAATTGCACAGAAAATAACACAGGCTTGTGTCTTTTTACCATTGCTTTTGTCCAGCACAGCTCATTGAGCTTTGCGGGTATATTCAAGTGGCTTCACACAACTAGCACTCAGTTTTACAGGTGGAGTGACCCGTATTGCAGCAGTAATTCTGTGTGATAAGCATCTACCACTCGTCTCTTCCCTGGAAGGAGTTCTGTTCGAAGTGGGCATACCCAAATTTCTTTGCTGTTACTGACAGGACCCAGAAACCTATTTCTGGTTTGGATTGGCAGGAAAATACGAGAGGATAGCAGGGTAAGACTTGTCTTTCTGTGTCCAGGAGGATCCACTGCTGGCATTCTGAAGGGGATAATCAATTAAAATATCTTTATGCTACTCTGAAACTTGTGAAAAGAAGAGGTTTTTAATTCAGTAGGAACACTTCAATTGCATTACTTGGTGTCTTGCCTTCCCCCCAGCTTCTGGTACCTGCTGTTGAACATGTACCTACCTGGCCAAACCATTCGGGTAAAGGGAGAGGTGAGATATAATCTCTCCACCTACTTCTAGGTTGGGTGGCATCAAAATCATCCTGAATTCATTGAATTGTGCAGTCTCAGATCCTTCCCTTCTCTATGCCCAGAGAAGAGAGGGTCGTGGTATCCACTTTCCAGTGTTCACTAGAATGCTATTCAAAACCTTGGGATAGAATAACCTCAGCCTTTCTCTTCTCCTCTGTCATGAAACCAGGTCCTCAATTTCGAGGAAAGCTGTGATCTGAGTTTTACCTGCTCCTTTGAGCAACAGCGGAAGTGAAAACAAATTAGTTCCTCCTTATTTTTGCACGCAAAACAAATGTGATAACATATTATTTTCTTCAGGAGAGCCAAACACTGGTCAGTGTTATACACTGCCCAATTTTGTATATTTCTTCAAGTAATCTTATTACAGTCATAACAAGTTAGCCAATATTGCCTTTGTTCTTTATGCATTTCTCCTGAGTACATGGGATTTCTATTTGTTAAAATTCCTTAAATATAAAGAACTACGACTGGAGGATGGTATCTGATTTTAATACACTAAGCAATGTTATTTCTTTCCTACAGAAATTTTCTTCTGAGTTTGGTCTTATCACCATCATTGTCACTATTATCATTATGACAGCTAACACTTACGTGGAACTTACGATATACTAGGCATTGAGAGGATTTTATATTTATTAAGTCACTTAAACTATAAAGCTTCTCTGTAACACAGATACTATTTACCCACTTTCCAGATGAGAAAGGTGAAGCTCAGAGACACTGAGTAGTCCAAAGTCACACAAGTAGGACAAGTGCTAGAGCTAGGATTTTAACCAGGCAGAGTAACATGCTCTTATCCTCTGAGCTATCATTTTTGTCACCAACTAAAACAAACACTGCTATTCAACTACTATTTTCCATTAAATTACTTGTTTTCTTTCTTGAGTCCCCTTTAGGTATATTAGTTCTATGATTAAGTGGTAATTAAGGAAGTGTTCAAATGCACAAATGGCCTTGTATTTTTGATAAAACTCTGGTATTTATGTTGTCTCAGGGTTTTCCTCCTATTTCTTAATTTTTTTATGTCTTATGAAAAATAATTCTGTTTCTTACTTGCTGAGAGTTATCATGACCATATAAATGAAAAATATAGTAATTTTAAAGAGAACCATAGAGATTTATTCAGGTGGGCTTTAGCATTTGAAAATAGTCAAATAATTGAATTGGTAAGATGTGAACTGAAGGCAACAGCTTTACATGTCGCAGGAAGGAATTTTATAGGCAGCAATGGGCATGCAAGTCTTGTGTGACACAGGAATATGTTTGCTTAATGACTTACCAGATCTAGTGCCAGTCCTGGTTTATGAGAATGGCCCTGTGTGTTGCTATGTAGATGATGAATTGTAATAAATGTGTTCAAGGACATTACACTACATCAGCAAAGACATTTGGAGAATATATACTATATGCTGTAAAAGAAAGTTGCAAACATTTCTGATTAATAAAAAGATATTTTTTGTGGAGGTATTACTTCATTCTTCTGTCTTTTAATCTTTATTTGAAAATTATGCAATCAGCTCTTTTGTTATTAAATTAGTTTCAAATCTACTACTATATATCTCAGTATACAAGTGACTGCAATTAGATGACAGCCATGTTTGATTTCACTGCATAGCCTTCACTTTCTTTAAATTCATGTTCACAAGCAGCATATTAAATGAATTTATTTTACAAAACAGTAGTTGCTGAGTGATGTTAGGTGTGTGTGTGTGTGTGTGTGCGTGTGTGTGTGCCCGCAGCAACAGCACGTCTAGGAACAAACTTGTGTCTCAGGGTGGAAATTTGGCCCCCTAAGTTTCAGCCAGAATTATTTTTTTGACTTAGTTATAAACCCACAAAAACATGGCTTTATAATGTAAATGCTGACATAACCTTTATATATACCCAGCAATAAATCAAGGAGCTATAAAATACAACATTTAAGAAGCCAAGCTAGGTAAAAATACTGAGTTAATGTGTATTGAGAGAAAGAGAAAAGTTAAACACTTCCAGTTTCAGTTTTGAACGAAGTATAGACCCCTTTGTGTATTTTCCATAACAAAATAAAATTCAGAATGACCATCGTGTAGAAGTGAAATGAAATACTCTTTATGGGAAAAATACTCTTTATGGGAAATAAAAGATACTTCAATTAGGGGATTACTGTATCCCAATCCAAAAGCAAACCTATGAAGGCCATTGAGAGTTCCTTCCCTAAAGAATTAAATTTCAGTCACCTATGTTCTGCTGGAGATAGAAAAGGTACTCAATTCTCAGGGAGTGCTGTGACAGGGTAAAGAGTTTGTGGAGTCCAGTGGAATATCATGCCAGCAGAATTCTCATTGAACACTTGATGTCATGCATCATCTGACACTGGCTTTTCCATCAGGTCATTTCAGGATAAGGTACTACTGAAAAAGCATAACTGACTGGTGAACTGCTGACAAGTTTTAGGGGTTTGGCTGGCATTCCAAAGTTTATTTGAGTTAATCTCCATTCTCATTGGCCTGCAATGCTCGGTGAAAACTTGGTTTTCAGGGAACACTTTCATTACTACCTGATTGTACTGGTATCACAAACACCACAAGAAAAGTACTTGAGAGACAGGTTTTTATAGGAATAATTTTCTTCAGGTAAGAAAGAACTTCCTGTTACAAGGTACAAGGAGTATCCGGTTTTTGTTTATTTGTAACACATGGCAACTACAGACAGCCGTATTTACCAAAGCCAGTGTCATTGGTGTGTTGGCGACTTGTTCCTGGAAATTATCTGGAATTTATACTTTCTACAGTAGGTTCCAAAGAATTCTCATTGATTGGTTAAGTAGGTAGAAGGTAGCAACAGATAAAATCAATTCAGCAACTGCACTGTGAATCTGCAGACATTATAGTTGTAATTTTAAGTTTAATAGATGATGATTGATCTGAGAGGGTGTTAGACTGAATAGAAAATACCGCATTTTACTGAATCTCAGAGCCTTAGGGCTCAAGGACCTTATAAACTATACAATGATTCTCAGATTTCCATATATTCCATCACCATTTACAATGAAAAGGTCTGTACCATCTTCTGAGGATAATGTGTATGTGCTTAAAAGATTTTTCTTCTGCTCTAGTAATGGTTATGGAAAACCTATGTTCTGCTTAGACAAGTCTGTACCTGTGAGTTTGGTTGGGATTTTTTTGGGGGTGGAGTTTGATAGTACATATAAAAATAATAGCTAAGTGGGAAAAGAAGCACTGGTTTGGTCAATGGCTGAGCAAACAGAAACATCGCTATTACTGGATTTTGTTAAAAGATTTGAGAACACAGTTTAATTTTGGAAGCTTAGATGAGGCCTCTAGCTGCCTCTTCAGGAGATCTTAAGTTCTGAGGCTCTCATCCCCACCGCATGAGAAAGGCCAATCCACTGCACCTACCTGTGCCAGAAGTAAAGGGAAAAGTAGCAAGAGAGTCTCCTTCCCACTGATGGATCATTTCAAGCTGGCCTAAGCTGTTTATACACTACTAGGCCTGACTTCCTGTGTGTCAAGAGAAGAAGGAGAGCAAGGCCCTGGCCCTCTGACAGGTGAAACAAAAATTTATAGAGAGAGTGGAAAAGACCTGTTTTAAATGGATACAGGAAGTGAAAGAAGAAAGTAGGACGTGACCATTTCTTCTTAAGACACAGTAACAGTACGCTCCGTTAAATGTGGTGCCAAAGATGTCAGCTTTTGTCCAATCAAGTTGGAATGTACTCCTCCCACAGGGCAGTGGGAAGGACTGAAGCCCAGGCAGACATTCCCTTCTTTATGAGCAGAGATGTAAATGTGGAGAGCAGAGGGAGAAATGTTTATCTTCTACACTTCCCTTCTGACAGTGGAATCCTTTCCATAATTTGCTCCCCAAATGACAATCCTGAACTTTCTTGAATACCTCCAGAAGCTGGAAATTACTCCTGGCAGTTCAGTGTGATTTGGGATACTTGTAGGAAGTTCTTATATGGAACCCAACTTACCCCATGACTTCTACAATGTATGTGGGTGTTGTCTTTGCAACAGTAAAGAGCTGGTCCAGCTATGTAACTCATCTCTAGATATTTGAGACCGTTATCTCTCTCCACACACCTCTCCTGACCTTCAAACACCATGCCTCTCCATGAAATCTAAGAAGTAGGAAGAATTTTTATAAATATAAGGACACTTAAATCAGTTTCCTCTTGAGAGCACTTTCCGTTATATCACCTCCTGGAGGGGAAGTTCAGGTTAGAGTGCAGGAGAAGCAGCACTGATTGGCAGGACCCACAGTGGCACAGCAGGGAATGTGTAATGCCTCTTCTTTCCTCTCACTAAACAGCAGTGAAGGCTCTTGTCCCTCTCTGTGTGCCTTCTTTTGCCTCTGCTCTTAAAAGTGAAATTCTGCATAGTTGAGAGGACTGGTGCAGAGTTAAGACTCGTAGAGCCAAGAAAATAAAGAGTCAGATGTCCCAGCAGCTTTCAGTGCGTCCTGATTCTCACCACCCCCAGAGCAACCATGAAAGTAGGAGGGACCAGATGAAGACATTTAAAAATTGGTTCTGCTCCATAGTGATCCAGAGCAAGCTGGGGCTCGGCTGCTTTGAGGTGGTTTGAGAAGCTTCTCTCTGGGGTTGGGACATTAACGTGGCAGCCCTGCTTCCCTTTGAAATCACCCGGACTCACCCCCCAAAATAAAAGTTTTGCTTTTTTAAAAAAATCTATTTATCTTAACATACAATCTAATGAAACCAGATTCCATGGAAATCCAACAGAAGTATGTATTCAGCATAGCCATGGCCAACTTCTGGTCTTTAGCACGGATCTGTAACGCGGGAAGTGTGTGGGTGTTTGTGTCGGATCCGTGCCATTCATTGGGTCTAGAGTGAGATCTGTGTGCGTTAAGAATTCCATTTATCCCATACGTTACAAGGGGAGAAAGGAAGTGCACTTATGTGCAGTGTTAAGAAACAAACAAAACAAAACAAACCCCCCTACAATGTAAAGGCCTACATCTTTAAAACTGTACCAGCTGCTGGAGAGTAGATGATATACATTTGGGATGTCACATGACATGTACAATGCTTCATGGTCACTTATGTAACAACCATTTGGGTGGGGAATTACCTACTGAGGGCTTTGTATGGCTATTAAAGAAATATTCATAGAAAATACCTAAGTATGATATGAAATGTAGATAAAGTAAACGTTAGCCACCTGCATATGACTTGGCAAAGCATGAGCCTTTGTAATTACCTGGTAGGAATCTAACATCTTCCAAGTTCTTTAGTAACCTTGGGAATTCATCAAGATTGTCAGGGCCTGTCACGAGGTAAGCACTGAGTGGATAAGGTTGAAAGAGCAGTAGATTGAACTTCCTTTATTTCTTTCTCATTACATCACACAAATGTCTGTGTTCCTGGCCAAATACATTAAGAAAAAAAAAATAAAAAGGAAATTCTAAATAATGATTGATAAAATGCCAAGCGACTTCAGAACTTTGTTGACATTTGCTCTCTTGAATTGTATCCTAATGCCTATATAAGATACAACTCTAAAGTAAGTAACTTAAAATACCAGTAAAAATATGCATTATTTTCACTGGAGCAGTCATTATGAAATGATAGCATTTAACCCAATAATTCCAAAATTATTCAAAACCATTTACTATATTCTCTGCAAGTATCTACAGTTCCATGCACATTGCTTTGAATGTCAGTGTCCCTGGGCCTTACTGTTTGGCACATGCATGTCCTCTAGCATCCTCATTATAGAGAAACTTGATCTATAAAGTTCAAGTGATTTGTCCAAAGTCACAGAAAGCTGGGACCAGAATCAAGATCTGTTTTCCAGGATAATATTTTTGCCACAACATCCTTCTGCCTTTTTCCTTCGTGGGTGGACTTAATTTTTGGCAAAAAAAAGCGCATAAGTTATTCAAAGCCAAGTCTAGTGAATAAGATGGATGATCAGCTCAGTTCAATGCGGCAAACATTCATTGGGCACCGACTATATACAAGGCATTCTGACAAGTGCTGCATGGCAAACAAGAGATTTTACGGTATTGGGCATGACCTTAAATTAACTATAATAGATATTGGGAAAATGAACTGTGATTACAGTATAATTGAGAGCAGTTTCCTTGAGTTCCTGATTCTGTATAATATCCCTTCAATCAATAGGTTTGGATTTTATAAAACCAACAGAGAAAGCACCTACTTTAGTTAAGTACCTATTTGTTGTGCCCTTCTTTCAAATTCACCATGACAGGATTAAAATGAACAAAATTATTAGCCTATGAAAAGCATTATGAGTCTTTAAAATGAAAATGGGACCCAGCATTTTAGGTAAGAATACAATTATTATTTTCTGTAAAACCTGTTAGAATTTTTAGAATATTTATGTACTGCCAAGTTGCTATGTGGATACCTTTGGGGAAACGAAATCAACACATCCAATCTGTGGTGACAGACCTTTAATCAATCCTGTGCTTTCCTAGAGTCTTTCAAATATGGCCAGCTCTTAAACCTACTGCTTTTTAAAATCCCCAAATAAAGATAATACTTTGTGAATCTACTCTGTTTCAATTAATTTATATTATGATGACATAACGGCCTAGAAACAAAAGTTAATTGCCTACACCTTTTCCTGTGGTTTATGTAACAGAATAAATGTCTTTTCACAAGAATATATAACTACTGACCTATCATCAATAGAGATTTGAGTTAGTTTTCCAGTAATAATGTTCATTTGGGAGATTAACAGTTGTTAAACATACATTCGATGTCTGGTGCATTTTATAAATATTAATTGCATCATTTACACATTTAATCCTCATAATAACTTCCTCAAGTAAGTGTTAGTAAGGAATCTGAGGCTCAGAGAGGCTAAATAAATTACCTAACTTCACAGAGTAAGAAAGTAGCTATACTGAGATTCAAGTTCAGACTTGTGGGTTGCTAAGCTGTCTTCTTCTTGCTGCATTATCTGTCCATGCTTCTTGAAATCAGAGTGCTACATCACCTTTCCCTTTTATAATCAACGGTATAAACTGCAAGATGTCTGGCCTTGGGGGAAGAGAAAGTTGAGAATAAATGGCAGAGAAAGAAACGGTAATTAGTGTTCTAGGAACTTCCAAATCCAGTCCTTGGCCTCCCACACTTCCCTGAAAGAACTCTGAGGGATAGGTATTCATAGAAAAACATGTCTGGCAAACATTAGCACTTTATTAATATCTGTGTCTTTGACCACATAGTTTGGTGCATTTTCTTTGGGATCTAAGCTGGGTCTTATGAGGAACCTCTATAGACTCTTGCTTAGGTCAGAAGCTATCCAAGTTGTCTCCTTTTTCCTCTGCCTCTTTCTGGTTTCCACTTGGTTTCTGAGGGGAAATGAAGTGGAGAAGAGGCCACTTATTCTTCAATTAGGACAGGACCTGATTCTACTTTACCATGTAGGGATGAAGCAAATATAAAGAGACAAGTGTTTGTGTTCTTTCTGACAGAACAAGTCTTAGAGCCCTGTACTCCCCAGTCTTCAACTTCTGGCACACTCAGATTGTGATTCTATCCAATCTGGTGAAAATTATTAGCCCAGAGACCAAAAAATGTTCTTTCTTGTCTTTCAATACATCCATAGTGAGTGGATTAAGGATAGTAGAAATGGGAATAGGCTAGGACAGGGTCTATAGGCTTCTCTTAGCTATTGGGGAGAATTATGCATTGATTTGAAAAACATCCAGCTCACAATGCTGTCTTAATTCACACACTACCCTAATATTCTGAGTTAACCAGCCTATATCTACCTTAAAGTTAGGTGAAATCGTTTCAGAGGAGACATGGATAAAATACAGGCACAAGAATCACATTTGACCATATCCTTTATACACTGTGGTAGAAATGACTTGACATGTAACCTGAGATTAAATATCTTTAAAGAAGAGGATAACTCACAAAACACCTGAAACAAATATTTTCTAAATCTGTGGCTACAGGATAAAATAATTATAATGGTTTTCTTTTTTTCCCAAACTTATCACTAAGTTTGTGCCAAAATTCCAAACACATATCAAATCAAACTGATGAGCGCATAATGTTAGTTTCCAATCTGTATTGTGTAAACAGGGCTTTATATGCATGTGGTTCTATGAAGTGAGGCCCGTATTTTCCATGTGTGAGGATGGAGCTTTATCTATCGTCCCAGTCAGAATAAACAAATAAGAGTTTTAAAGATGTCTTGATGATTTGAGATAATTCTGGGATAAAACACCCATTTGAGCCCCAACAAATAAATATAACTATTTTATCACCACATATGTAGTTTTCCTGCTCCTTATATTTTATTTCCTATTGGTGTAATATTCAAGACTGTGTTTAATATTTTTATTTTGTAAAATCTAAGTGTGGCAAATGCTATTACTTTACTGTCCAAAAGCTATAGTCTTTTCTTGGCTAACAAAATCCCAATTTTTTAGGTAGGCTAAGTACCAGCTTCAGGAAATGAATTATAATTAGACAAATTTGGATGATTCTTTCTACTTTATCAGATACTTGCTTTTCCAGCCTTTCTTCTGGTGAGGTATGCCATATGACAAGTTCTAGCCATTGAGGCCCAAAGGGAGTTCTGTTATTTTTTCCCCCTTCTCTAATTAAAATGACTAGTAGCCTCCTTCTACCTGCTGCCTTCTTCCTCCCTACTTGAGACACTGAAATAAAGATGTGATTCATCATTCCTCAAAGTACAGTAATTATTTTGCAGTCATAGGGTACTAAGCCTAAGCTTGAAGGTCCATTCACCATAGCAGTGCAGAAACACAGGAGATGTGCTGCACCCAAAATGAAGCCACAAGTTTCCAGAATAAGAATTTGTACTATTAGTCAGATTGAAGATATGGACAATAACAATACACTTATGTATGTCATATAGAGGAAGCTTAAGGAGCTAGGATAGAATGAATGAGGATTTCAAAATATGGTATAGGCAGATCCAGAGTTATCCAGACCAAGGTTGCCAGAAAAATTCTGTAAGGAAAGTAATCGAAGCTGAGATACCAGTGGGTGCAAAAAGGCAGGTTGATGAGCAAGAATATGACCTGATTGCTGAATATCTGTTATGTAGTTTAAGAGTGTCAAATGCCAAAGGGTCAATGGTGAGAGATGAGGTTAGAGAGGGAGCAGTATCCTGATCCTAAAAGGACTTTTATGCCAGACTGAGGACTTTGCACTTTATTCTGATGATAGAGTGTTATTGAGGGAAGATAATATATTATATTACTACCTATTATACATTATATATTATATTCTAGAAGTTCCAGAGCTTGGAGACAAAGAGATATGTTAGGATAAGGGAAAACATGAAGAATATAATGGATTTTTAATCCTTTCACAAAATGTGCAGATTTTATTGACTATACCTTATTCAGAGCTAGTGATGTCCTAGGAAAATGTCCTTCTGCTCTCAACGGGAAGCTTTTATACATAAAGACTAGGGGATCACATGTCTGGGTATGAAACCCAAAAGACAGATTCTTAAGCTACAGCATCCATATAAGTTGGTAGCAGAGCCTTTTCTAAGGAATGGCACTTCCCTCTAAATCTAGGCAAGTTTCCAGGCATCTAACAAGGAGACTTTTCTGGGTCCATTTTGGCACTGACTCTGTGTTCTCAGGGGCCACTGATAAGCAGGAATAGTGTAACCACAAGAATGCTCTCCGATAACAGTAAAGTAGGCTGCTGCATTCCTGTGCCAAAGCTATGTGCCCCTATCTACTGCCAGGCTGCAGAAAGAGACAAATTGGTCAAATCTGGTCTTACCTATTTGGGCTGGCAGCTATCAGGAAATGAGTAGCAGTATATGTGTATGTGTGAACGAGCGAGAGAGAGAGAGAGAGAGAGAGAGAGAGAGAGAGCACATCAGAGCTTAGGCATAAATCCTGGCCATGTATGTGGTGCTACAGTGCCTTGCTTCTCTGCTCTCAGGGGAATACCACTTGACTGGTTGACGACTCCTGCATCAGAGGTGGACCTGCCAGAAGCTTGCCTTTGCCTTGACTCTCACAACCTGAAAGAGCAATGGCCAAGCTGCTTACAGTGCCTCTGCCCACTCCATCTTCCTTCCTACCACATCTCTAAAACCAAACTACTCATGATGAACACAGACTTGCTTTGTACATGCTGTCCACTTTTCCTGGGATCTCTATCCTTCTTTATCTGCTTGGGAGAATTCCATTTATCCTTCAAAACAGTTCATGAGTCACTTTGTCGAGGAAGAAGATTCTCTTTTCTCCCCATATCACACCTGAATGATCACTGTGTCCCCCTTAGGTTCCTTTTATCCCTTAAACAGTTTCCTTTAATCCCTATATATATACATATACACATACATGTATATATAGGGATTGTGGTAAAGAATAAATAACATAATTGTGATAAAGAATACATAACATAAAATTTACCATCTTGAACATTTATAGTATACAATTTAGTAGTGTTAAGTACATTCACATTGTTGAACAACAAATCTTCAGAGATTTTCATCTTGCAAATCTGATATTTTACACCCATTAATCAACTTTCATTTCTCCCTCCTCCCAGCCCTCACAACCACCATTCTGTTTGTTTTTATGAATTTGACTACTTTGATGGATCATATTAAGTGGAATCATACAGTATTTTTTGTGTTACTAGCTTGTTACTTAGCATAATGTCTTCAAGGCTCATTGATGATATAGCATATGACAGGATTTCCTTCCTTTTCAAGGCTGAATAATATACCATTGTATGTATACATCACACTTCATTTATCCATTCATTCATTGATAGACATCTGGGTTGCTTCTATCCCTTGACTATTGTGAGTAATGCTACTATGAACATGGGTATACAAATATCTTTTTGAGACCCTGCTTTAAATTCTTTTGGACATATACCCAGAAATGAATTTGCTCAATCATATAGTAATTACATTTTTAACTTTGTGATGAACCATCATATTGTTTTCCATAGAAGTTGCACCTTTTTACATTCCTGCAAACAGTGAACAAGTGTTCCAACTTTTGCACATCCTCACCAACACTTGTTATTTTCTGTTTTTCTTTTTAATTTTAGCCATCCTAATGAGGGTAATATCTTTGTTTTGCTTGCATTTCTCCGATAGTTATATTGAGCATCTTTTCGTAGCTTGTTGGCCATTTTTATATCATCGTTGGAGAAATGTCTATTCAAGTCCCTTGCCCATTTTTAAATTGAGTTTTTGTTGTTGTTGTTGCTGATGATTTGTAAAAGTTCTTTATATAATCTGGATAATAACTCATCAGATTTACAATTTGCAAATATTTTCTCACATTTCATAGATTGCCTACTTCTATTGTTTGTGTTCTTTGATGCATAGAAGTTTAAATTTTGATGTAGACCCATTTGTCTATTTTTTTTATTTTGTTGTCTGTGCTTTTGGTAACACATCTAAGAGATCACTGCTAAATTCAATGTCATGAAACTTTTCCTCTGTTTTCTTCTAGGAGTAGTTTTTATAGTTTTAGATCCTATATTTAGGTCATTAACTCATTTGGAGTTATTTTCTGTATACGGAGTAAAGTAAGGGTCCAATTTCATTCTTTGGCATGTGGATATCCAGTTTTCCTAACAAGAAAATTAATTTGTTGAATATACTGTCCTTTCCCATTGAGTAGTCTTTGAAAAGATCATTTGACCATATATATGAGGGTTTATTTCTGAGATTTCTATTCTATTCCATTGGTCTATATGTCTATGTTTATGCCAGACCACACAATTTTGATTATTGTAGTTTTGTAATATGCTTTGAAATCAGGAAGTGAGAAATCTCAAATTTTGTTCTTTTTTTTTTTTTTTAACATTGTTTGGCTATTTGGGGACCTTTGAGATTGCATAGGAATTTTAAGATGGATTTTTCTATTTCTGCAAGAAATGTCAGTGGGGTATAGTTAGGGATTGTATTGAATATGTAATTGCTTTGGGTAGTGTAATGGACTGAATTGTGCCTCCCCAAAATTCATATATTGAAGTCCTACTAAATTTGGAGTAAGGGCTTAAGAGAGATAATTAAGGTTAAGTGAGGTCATAAGTATGGAGCCCAAATCCCATAGGACTAGTGTCCTTATAAGAATAGGAAAAGAGAATAGGGATGCATGTGCACAGAAGAAATGTAATTTGAGGATAGACACAGCAAATAGACGACCATCTGCAAGCCAAGGAGAGAGGCCTCAGCAGAAACCAAACCTGCCCACATCTTGATCTTGAGGTTCCAGTCTCCAGAACTGTGACAAAATTAATTTTTTGTTGCTTAAGTCACCCAGTCTGTGGTATTTTATAATGGTAGCCTACTAGATGAAGACAGGTAGTATTGAAATATTGACAATATTAAGTCTTCTAATCTATGAACAAGGTATAGCTTTCCATTTATGTGTGTCTTCTTTAATTTCTTTCAACAATGCTTTGTAGTTTTCAGTGTAAAAGTTTTTGACTCCTTGGTTAAGTTTAATCCAAAGTATTTCATGTTTTTCATGCTGTTGTAAAGGAATTATTTTATTAATTTCCTATTAGGATTGTTCATTGTTAGCATTAAAGAATACAACTGAATTTTGAGTGTTCATTTTGTATCCTGCAATTTTGTTAAATTTATTTATTATTTCTAAGGGTTTTTTTTTCTGGTAGAATCTTTATGGTTTTTAAGATCATGTCATCTGTGAACACAGCTAATTTCACTTCTTCCTTTCCAATATGGATTATTTTATTTATTTATTTTTTCTAATTGCTCTGGCAAAGACTTCCTATACTGTGTAGGATAGAAGTGGTGAGAGCAGGCATTATTTATAGTTTTGTAAGTCTCTCTCTTGCACTAGACTAGACCCAAAAGTCTTGAAAGTAGGGATGAGTCTTATTTATGCCTATATCTTCAGTGCCTGGCATTGACTAATATATATTTAATTTATTTCCGTAGAGAAAATAAAAGATAAATAAATTTCTGCAGAAAATAAAAAGTTATTTTGGGATTGCCTGATAAATATCTTTGGAGTAATATTAGGAATATAATTATAATAGCTGGTAAACATTTCTGTTAAAAATATACAGTTCATTGTAGCTCACTCAGATTTAACATCAACAGTGACAGCATACTGATAGAATGTACCCTAGATATGTGGTGAGAATGATTCTTTACCTCTGTGGTCTTCCTCCCCAAATCCCAGCCTAGTCATGAGAAAAACCCAGATAAATTCCAATTGAGGGGTCATGCTACAAAATACCTGACCATTGCTCCCCTCAAAAATGTCAAGATCATCAAAATCAAAAAAGGTCTGAGAAACTATTACAGCTAAGAAGAGTCTAAAGAGACATGACAACAAACTCTAATGAGATCCTAGAATAGAAAAAGAACGTTAAGAAAAACCTGACAAAATCAGAATGAAGTATGGATTTTATGTATTAATATTGATCCATTAATTGTAATAAATATGCCATATGAATATACGATGTTGATAATAAGGGAAACTGGGTGTAAGATATATGAGAAATCTACCACCTTCACAAATTTTCTGTAAATCCTAAACTATTCTAAAAAAGAATCTGTTGAGAGGGTACTTCTCATGCTGTGGTCTTACCTCAATAAAAATTTTAAAAAATTTTTAAGTATTGGCATGAGCTACTGGGACACAAGCTCAGAAGAAAATGAATATAGAAGATTCTAAACAAAGATTTTGGAAAAATGGATTTCAACCATTATTCTCACAGGCTCATTTCCATACTTTTTCTCTCTCCTCTTTATCCTCCCACTCCTCCTCTTCTTCCCTTCCTCCCTCCCTCCCTCCCTTCCTCACATACACAGATAATACACACACACCCAAACCCTAGAAACTGAGTGTTCATATTTATCTATACGAAAGTGTGTGGAAGGAGAGAACATCATTGACATGCAAGGACAAAACACACACACACACACACACACACACACACACACACACGTGCACACACACAAAACCCTCAAAAAACAAACAAAAAATAATTGAGAAAGAGAGTAAAGAACAGGGAGGGGTGAGGTCAGCTAAATAGATTGTGAAGATGCCAATTAATCTTTCCTGAAGCAGGAATGAACAGAGATATTTAGGTTAGGATATTAGCCTGATTCAAGCTACTTTTTGGAAATTCAAAAAGTACACATTTATATTTGTATAAGATCTTTCAGAGCGGCACAGGGCAAAAGACATTTCCTTTGGCCTGGTTGATTCCACTGTAATATAAGCATGATGAAATAAGACATCGTGTTCTTGTCTACTGTTGTAAACCCATTACTTGAAACAATCCTGACATATAGTCAGCACTCAAAAAATGTTTACTCACCAATGAACTTCTGTGTGACACTGTGCAGATGGCAAGGAGCTCCATGTACATTATCATATTCATCCCTCTTGAGAACTGTATTGAAGATTCTCAAAGTCATAGAGCTAGTAATGGGCGGAACCCGAGCTTGAACCCAGCTCTGAATGTAAATTTCATGTTCTTTCAGGGCTGACCTCTTTTGTGCCCTAGTGCTTTATAAGTAATAGGTATTCTACAAGTATTTGTTAAAATTAATACCTTCCTTGCACAAATGTTATTTCTGACCATTAACTAGATAATTTGTTCTAGTCTTTGTCTGTCAATCCAGGGCAGCAAGTGTTTGTAGCTCCAATATTTATAAGCATTTGCTCATAACTGTAGATGTAGGTTTCAGTGAAAGGCAACAATGAGCCTAATTAACAATTTTTGCCATGAGTATATTTTCATCTGAAGCTATTTATTTTTTAAAACTACCATACTCAGCCACTGCTTTGTTATATATAGGACTTAGTATACATAATGTGTACAACATAATATGTTGCCTATATATTATATATGCCTAATACATATATGAATGTGTGTATATATTTCAGTATTTAGTCTTCTGTGTCTGACTTTGCAGGACTGGTGGGCTGGGATCCCTTCAGGAGATACTGTAACAATGAAGGCCTGCTTCAGTCTCCATGGACAGAAGTGAGTAGGGGACGCTTGCCAATGGCTCTGGTAATCCAAAGACTGTAGCTCTGGAAACCATGCATGTCCTTGGCATGAACCTTGCAGTTTCCATAGAGAGCATCAGGAACAGCCTGTGTCAAGGTGCCTGAAAGAGGGAGTTGGAATACCCGAATAGGAGCAGACATATTCCTGGATACTCAGGAGAAACCATCATGAAATGCCTAGATATAACTGGAAGATACGTTTAGTAAGGACTGCGGTCTGACAATCATGAAGATGGGGGCTAATAGCTGCTGTAGTTTGAACAGAAATGTTACTAAGACTTCACATAAGAAGGAGGCCTGGAAGTAGTTAGCTTACAAGGATAGCTATTAAACAGTGGTTAGTGTATACAAACTTGGACATTAAAATAATTACCACCAGGAAATGCCTCATAGAACAATCAGGCTTCTTTGACCCAAGGAAAATCACTTGTGGATTAACAAGTGAGTAACAGTCCTACTTGGTTTGGGTTTACTGAAAGTTAAAGGGATTCGTTTGAATGTCATCACTTACTTTTCTTAATAAATGGTTGATAACCAGTATTAACAAGAAAGTTTTGCAATAGCAAATTTCAGCTCTCAGAAATAGCAGCCATCCTCTACATACTCTTATTTAAAAATAGTGATGGTTTCTCATGGTTAGGAGTACAACAAATCTTAGCTGGCTCTAACTGTTACTCTAAAATATAGATCTTCCTTTCAGGTGGTCATGGGGTAAAATCATCTTGAATTTGTTTTCTTCCAAGAACTTACAAACCAGGCAACTGGGATTGGCTGGTGGTCAGTTACAGCCTGGGACAAGAAATTTGAGAAAAGAAGTTTTAGTGGGAGGCAGAGAACCAAAAGTTAATTAAAAACAAAAACAAAAACACACATTCAATACATTTAAGAAATTATTTCTGATCATTTTCGAATCCTCTCTGAACTAAGAGCATGATGGATGAGCTGAGCTTTAGGGAAATGAAGTAGTCTTCAAATTATAGCTTTATAAAGATTTCAGATTCTGCAATGAAATTTTAGACAATTTAAATCAAAGAGATTCAATTACCACTAAGCTAGAAGTAACAATTTTTATAATTTTCTGAATAAATGTTTTTTTTCCGAAGTCTTTGTTTTGATAAAATATTTCCTTCATGGTTCTCATTGACTTCTCCTTCTGGGCTGAAGTGTTTTGAAATCAAGATCTTTGTGTCATCTTTACAGTTTCTCATGGCTTTACAGGTAGTAGGAAGTTGGGGTACCATCTGCCAGTCTTTCTGTCTCATGTTGTTTGCACATGGTAGGAGCTCCATTATTAACCAAAAGCTGAGAAAGGGGCAATGTTTGCCTTGTAGATGACGAAATGCTGCTGTTATCCCCTCTCTTCTTCTCCGTGTTTGATATCTATGTAACTTTGAAATACAGCAATTGAGGGGCACCTGGGTGGCGCAGTCGGTTAAGCGTCCGACTTCAGCCAGGTCACGATCTCGTGGTCTGTGAGTTCGAGCCCCGCATCAGGCTCTGGGCTGATGGCTCAGAGCCTGGACCCTGTTTCCGATTCTGTGTCTCCCTCTCTCTCTGCCCCTCCCCCGTTCATGCTCTGTCTCTCTCTGTCCCAAAATAAATAAACGTTGAAAAAAAATTAAAAAAAAAAAAAGAAATACAGCAATTGAGTTTTATCTATGGGAATACCAGGATACAATGAATAAATTTCAGAATCGCTGAAGTTTAGTTTAGTTAATGAGTCATAAATCATAGCCTTAAAAATGAAGAACACTTTTGGTGTCACTCTACTTCTAAAATAGGTAATAAAGCTGCCTCCATAAGATTTATTATTATTATTCCAGGGATGTAAATTGGATAAAATAGGGAGAAGAAGCAACAAATATGAGGCACATCCATTATTACTTAACCAAGGGAAGCTGGACACTGCCCTGAAAAAACCAGCATCAAAAGCGTAAAACAAAAGCGTGCACTGACATTGCTTTATGGTCCTTGGATGGTTATCTCGGCTCTCCTGCATGCAGTGTATTGCTGACAATATGTTTTTCCAAATTTTTATTTCACTCTAAAGATAGTCCCGGAAATAAGTTAATCATTTCTTCTGGAAGAAATTGAAATTAATGTTACTCTTGAGGATCGGGAGAGAGCAGGTGAAACCCGGAAAACATAATGTGCTTCATATGGTCGGGAATCCAATACCAAACCAATCATGTTTTGGCATCTGAAATTAAATCTTATTGTTCCTATTTGTAATAGTGTTTCCTCTCCTATACTGCCTCTGTGCCTTGAATAAATGAGGGCGCTCACAGCTGAACTGATTGCTATGGTTACAGGCAATCTGTGTTACATCTCAAGAAAGTGACAAAAAGGGTAGTTTAAGGTAAACATTACCTCTCTCTTAGAGAGGACAATTCTCTCACAACTGTACTCCTGACTCAGGCTTCTGTTGAAAATATATAAAGAATGCATTAAGGCTCAGGTTCTTGCCAACCCTCCTGCCCCACTCATAAAGGCGTACCCTTGATGCCCAATCCTATTTTCACCTCTAGAAGACCAGCTACCTTGGTTTCTGGAGTTTGGAGGCTAGGAGCAGGTTTAGAGTTGCAGACACAAAGAAATGTGTGAGACCTGTAAAGTTATATTTATTATTATAACGTATTTGGTAAGAACTGGTATTGTTATTGGCACCAACCAACTGAGCCCTAATACTTCCGTTGTTGCAATAGCTAACACTAACAGTATTGGTACTAACAGTGGTGCATGCCTTTTCACAGCCATGCCTCTGTCCCCAGTGCTGGATGGGGAGTTGGGCCTTTCTGCTCCATGGGTAAAGGGCTGGTCTCCACGCAGTCTGTTTAGTTGGGTTCACCTCTCAAGCATGTATTGAGAGACTACTCCTGGCCAGGTGCTCTCCTGGGCTCTAGAAATGCGAAAATGAATAGGTCTTTTTCCTCCTGGAGAGTTGTCAGATAATCAGTATCTTTCCAAAGATGAAGAGTGGGCTATGAAAGACTTCTTTAGAGGAGTTTTGTTTTGTTTTGTTTTGGTTTGTTTGTTTAGGTTTTCCAAAGGACTTGACTGGCTGACAGCAGTTTTTCTGTTAAGAGAAAGGTTGCAGGTGTAAGACACCCTAATTGGCTCTAGATGTTTTAATGATCCTACAGGCTCAAGCTAGAATCCTATTTCTTACTCGATACATTTTTCTACGTATTTTAGCCCATATTTCATGTTTCCATGTGTCTCTCCTTTTAGTTTATTTTTTCCTTTGTTCTCTTTTTGCCTTCTTTATGATATATTTATAGATGATTTTAACCCCATTTTCTCTCTTAGTATAGATAATTCCTTGATAATTATAGCTCTGTTGAAATTGGAATTGAAATAGGGAAATTAATGTTGTAATTCATTACTAATGAGTTCATACTTTTCTTTGCATAAGAAAGATATTAATGGCATGAACTAAGCTGACTGGCTTTGCTCTCTGGAAGGAAGAGGTTTTATTTCTTGGTTACAAATCCAGCTTTGGGCAAATGTTTCTGTTTTGCACAAAGCATATTTTAAGCCTGATTCTGTTGTGCAGGAGGTGATCCAAGGAAAGCTCAGTGTTTGAAGTAAATTGGTCAGTACCAGATCTTGATTGAGCTTTATTCATTCTTCTTCTTTTGGTTTACAGTGGTCTGGTCTGTTCGCTAGCAAAATATCATTATTTAAACGAATATGGACAGAGAATCTTGCTGTTCTGACAGTGAACAACAAGAAGCCATCAAGAACTGGACACATATTCCAGAAATTTAGCTTCCATTTCAGAAGTCAGAGATTTTTTTTAAAGTTTATTTATTTAATTTGAAGGTGCGGGCAGAGAGAGAGAGAGAGAGAGAGAGAGAGACAGAGAGAGAGACAGAGAGAGAGACAGAGAGAGACAGAGAGAATACCAAGCAGGCTCTGCACTGTCAGTGCAGAGCCCAATGAGGGGCTTGACTCATGAAACAGATCTTGACCTGAGCCAAAATCTAGTTGGATGCTTAACTGACTGAGCCATCCAGGAGCCCCAGAATTTAAAGATTTTTAAAGAGCTACCTAGGAGAATTTTAATATTGATGTAAGAATTTTCAGCACATTTAACATTCATGCCAGTTACCTTTCTTTGCCAAAGTGGGATACATTTTCTTTCTTTCTTTCTTTCTTTCTTTCTTTCTTTCTTTCTTTCTTTCTTTCTTTCTTTCTTTCTCTCTCTCTCTCTCTCTCTCTCTCTCTCTCTCTCTCTCTCTCACACACACACACACACACACACACACACACACACAAATACTATCAAGCATCTTATAAAGCAACCCAATGTGAAATTTACTCCTGGCTAGTGTACATGAACGGAAAGTAATTGGCAGGGATTCACTTCCAAGGAAGCTTTATAGAGATGTTTGGCTTTATGGGACAAAATTTTCAGGGAGGTTTGCGGAAATGATCGAAGATTGGGCATAATGGCTTGGTGGGTATTGAAGCAACTATTAGGAGACATTTAATATAATATGAATAATAATGTAGCATTTAACAGTCCCCAAACATCAACACAGGAGAAATCTATATTAAGCGCCTGAAGTTATATATTACAGTTTCCCAAAATGAGCTCTTGAGCTGTGCCCTAGCTGTTTTAAAATTAAAACGGAAATAGTGCATCCCTTCTTCATTATTTCATTGCTTAAGCCAGGAGGACTTAGATGCCTTCCTTGAATATGGAATTCTTTCCAACACTCCAACAAATTGAAGGAGATTATGGGTTTGGTGTGCATGCTGGTCAACCAGCCGTATCCTCTACAGGTTCTTTTAAATATTTTGTTTTTCTCCAGAGATTTTATTTCTGACTCTCAATTTGTAATGTGGACATTGGCTAGGTATCCCAAAATTGAGAGTAGGTAGCTGAAATATTCTAAAACAGGCAAACAAAAAAAGAAGCCTGAGCTGTTTTGTTTGTTGGTTTGAAAGGGGGATTGTTTTATGTTTTCCACCAAACACTCCCCATTTTCCTCATCCCCTGAGTAGCCATAAAGGGTGACTTTCTCTTTATAAATTAGATGCGTGTCTTAAAACTTAATTAAATACCCATGTAAACTAGGCCTTTTTTAAAAAAAATTTTTTTTTAAATGTTTACTTATTTCTGAGGCAGAGAGAGAGCATGAGTGGGGGAGGGTCAGAGAAAGAGGGAGACACAGAATCTGAAGCAGGCTCCAGGCTTTGAACTGGCAGCACAGAGCCCGACGCAGGGCTCGAACTCACAAACCGTGAGATCATGACCTGAGCCGAAGTCGGTCGCTCAACAGACTGAGCCACCCAGGCGCCCCACAAAGTAGGCTTTTTCTTCCTGGTTTTATGTATGTACTATTTCTTTAATCTTTCCTTTTTTGGTTTCACTTGCCTCTGCAATCATGTATAAAACCAGAATTCCAATCAATTTTTAATGGTGTCATTTTGACGAAAGGACAGAATCCTACTTTTCATATAGCTGTTCTTTTTCTTTAAGTTTTATTCATTTATTTTGAGAGAGACAGAGGTAGCATGAGTAGGGGAGGGACAGAGAGAGAGAGAGAGAGAGAGAGAGAGAGAGAATCCCAAGCAGGTCCCATGCTGTCAGCACAGAGCTCAAACTCACAAACTGTGAGATCATGACCTGAGCGTAAACAGTCGGCCGCTTAGCCCACTGAGTCACCCAGACACCCCTCATGTAGCTATTCCTAACAGCTAAGTCTTTGAGTAACACATTCATAGAAGAGACAGTTCTGTTAAAAAGGTACTTAGAGACCAGACAATAGATTAAAATTCTAGAATTAAAACTTCCATTAGATGTCTGACAAGGTGGTAAACTTTTCCAGGTCTCTGTTTTCTCATTCTGACAAATGAGAATGTTGTGCGAGATGTTTTTGCATTTTTAAACCCTATTCTATGGTCTGGAGATTTATAATCCCCAGATAGTGATTAAGATAATTAAAATTCTCTATTCTTAATCAAAGCACTATCACTATATCAACTAAGATGTTAGAAGGATACCTTTATGAAAGGAATATTCTTAATTCAGTCAAACTAAGGCTTTCAAGAATTTCACATTAATAGTTCAAATTGAAGAGCCATTCACTTCAAACTAAAAGAAAACATTTCTAAAACGGCTGTGGTGAGTAGTATTTGGAATTTGTGGACATCTGGAATGAATCCTCTTCCACCTTTTCATTGCTCTTCTTCCCACCCCAGGAATCCCAAAGCCAGCATGCTCTTGAACTTTGTATTTCTGGCCTGTAAATACATAGGTAATGGAGTCAGAGTATTCACTCTGAAACTCCCATGATCAGAAGATTTTTGAAGTATTTTTTATAACAACAACAAGGACCCATCTCTATCAAAAATAATATTTTAAAAGAGCACTATAGAATTTTTAAAGGAGATATCTTAAATCAGTAATTATTGTTAAAGGAAATCTTAAAAGCTGATAATAAAATACGTGGCCTCTATTTGCTAGAACAAAATTCCTTGCATTATAATATTTGGAAAAAAAGAAAATCTGGTTTAGTTTACACTCATATTCAAAAAGTGTTCATTTGTAACCTTCCATGTGCCAGGTGCCCTGGCAGTGGCTTGCTTGATTTTCATCTAGTTTAATCCTAACAGTGATACTATAGAAAAAAACCAAAAAGTATTATATATTTTTTTTTCAGATTATGAAAGCGAGCATCAGTAAATTTACTTGCCCAAGGATTTAAATTGAGTCCTTTGGCTCTAACTATCAAAAACAACCATCATCTGAATAGCTTTTTCCTCAAGAAATTAAATTGTTCAAGTTCTCATCATTACTAATTGTATGCTAACTAAGTATTATCTAAGGGAAACTTTACACTAAAAAAAACAAATAATTCAGAATATCAAACAGCCAGATGATCTCTTGCAATTATAGAAGTTGTATGTTAATGGATTCACTTGGGTGGGCACTCTCCTTATGGGTTTGTCCAAGCCATAGTAATTTGCTTAGCTGCCCTTTTTTTGATAATGTAAAGATAAACATCAACCCATATCTCAGCAATTACTGGATTAAATAAATCCATATCAATTTGGATTTATCTTTAGACCACTATGGAAAATACTACAATTATTATACAGTTGATCGTTGAACAATGTGTAGACTCCCCCATGCAGTCAAAAATCTGCATATAACTTTTGACTCCCCCATAAATGAATCCTATGACTGGAAGCCTTACTGATAACATAAATGGTTGATTAACACATATTTTGCATGTGATAATGTATTATAGATTCTTATAATAAAATAAGCCACAGAAAATATCATTAATAATATCATAAGGAGGCAAAAATACATTTATATTACTGTACTGTATTTATTAAAATTTTTAAATGTTTATTTTTGATAGAGAGAAGGAGAGTGCATGTGGGGGAAGGCAGAGATAGAGGGAGACACAGAATCTGAGGAAGGCACCAGGCTCTGAGCTGTCAGCTCAGAGCCCAATGTGGTGCTCAAACTCACGAACCATGAGATCATGACCTGAGCTAAAGTTGGAGGCTTAACCAACTGAGCCACCCAGGTGTCCCTAATACTATACTGTATTTGTTGAAAAATGTCTGTGTTTAAGTGGACCAGTACAGTTAATGTCCTTGGTGTTCAAGGGTCAACTGTAGTTTTAGATTTTAAGAGATCAGCTCATCTTGGATATTGAAAATTGTATGATATTAAATCTATGTCTTGGAACATGGTAAAGTTGTTATAGAAGATGTGTTTGTCTACTTTTCAAAGTTCAAAATAAGGAAATTTTTTTTCTGATTTACATGAAAAAGTTAATAACGCTTTACAATTTTAAAATCTCTTTTAACAAAGAACTCAGAAATCAGTGCCAAAGTTCCTCCTTTAACATCCAAAAATGTCCAAAAGAGTGGGCCCTAGATTGATTTGCTTCTCTTTAAGCCTGTCTGATTGATTAATGAGACATTTTCAAAGGGAGAAATGTCTTGCTGTGTGGTTTTTCCGGGCCCTGCCTGGAGGAAGTAAACCTTGGAGGGAGCGGTTTATCAGAAAGAAGAATGAAGGTTTTCACCAGCCTTGTGTCTACTATTCAGCACCTTCTTGATCACTAGAACCAAAGTGCTGGGAAAGCCTGGATACTCTGATGTGGACATGCAGGGCCATATGCTCACTGTCTAGTCAGAAGGGAATAATCCTTTTCCTTGTATCCTCATGCAGAGGCATGGACCACCAGTGTGATGGGAAGAAAACAAGTTACGACTTAAAAAACAAAACAGAAACAGATACCTTAATTAAATGTGATTTAATAGAAAGAAATTCATATTCATTAGCATACCATAATTGTAGCTTATTTCCCTGCCAGCAAGAAAACTGATCTCAAGCAAAGTTTACCCATTCAAGAAGACTGAATGTACTCTTATCCTTGACTGATTGCAACTTGGATTGAGATGAAGCTTATTCATCAAAAAACCTCAGCTAAGATGGTAATCTTTCCATCTTTTCAAATACCTGCCTGATGCTTCATAGGGTGACCTCATAAAAGTTTGATCCTCTACATACATATTTCTGTATCCCAAAGGACTGTGGGAAACAAGAATTAACCAAGATATCTCTTACTTTCATTGAAACCTGGACAGGAAAGATTTGAAGGAATACCACTCTTTCTGGGTCTTTTCAGGGAATCAAAGAAAGAAAACAAAACAAAAACAAAAACACATACCTCTAGGTTCAGTCATCCTCCTGTTTAAATCTCTGAGAATGGCCTCACTGATCTCCCCTATTCCCCAGGAAACACCTGCCCCTCCAGTTGGCTCTTTGTTGGTTAATAACAGTGTGTCAAGGGGAAATAGCATTTCCTCTGTGTTAGATGTTTCTTTGTTAGAGCTGTATCACGTTTAGGCATTTTTCTTTCATTTCTTTTTTTTTTTTTTTTTGATGGAGGAAAAATGCAGGATGATGAGAAAGCACTGATTGACATCACCAGATTATCTTTGAATTATAAAGCCATTCCAGTCGGATCACTAAGGCTTGAATATGCCTTAGGCTCAGAGACTTAATTGGAGTTTTCTCTTGCAGTTCCATTTTCTTCTTGAAGGGTTACAGAATTAGAGCTAATAGACAGAGAAAGGGTATTCCAGAACATTACATTTAATTTGGTGAGATTGTCCATTTTGTAATATTCATGTCTTTCAGCCCCTTCACGTGCACTTCTGTTGATGCTTCAGTTGTTTTTTTTGGGGGGGGGTGTGATGCACATAATTCCATTATCAAATTTACTTTTTTTCCCCTACAGTGTCTTTTCCATTTTGGAGTTGTAGGAGATTATGCTCATTTTTGTTTTTAAACTACATAACCATTGGTTTGGGGGTAATAATGCTTACAAGTATACTTTTTTAATATAGCAAAACTTTGGTATGATGGTATTTACCAAAAACTTCTTGAGGATTGTAAGAATGAAGATTTACACCCAGTAGGTTCCCTTTCATCCCTTTGTTTCCAGTGACATTTGAAGCTCCCAGCTTATAGTTATTAATCAGATTGCTGATGGCTTTGTCTTTCAACTACTCTCCCTCTACTATAGATTCTGTGGTCATCTTTATTCCATACAGAGGAATGAGGAATTTTTGTGATGCAGTAACTTGAAGTTCCAAGTGATTGAAAAACACAAAGAATTAATGAATCTAGGTTAACATAACACAATAAATAGTTTCTTTTTTTTTAAGTTTCTTTTTTTAAAGTTTATTTATTTATTTTGAGAGAGAGAGGGAGAGAGAGAGAGATCCCAAGCAGACTCCATGTTGTCAGCACAGAGCTTGACGTGGTACTCAAACTCACAAACCATGAGATCATGACCTGAGCCAAAATCAAGAGTCAGATACTTAACTGACTGAGCCACCCAGGTGCCCCCTTTTTTTTTTAATGAGGCAAAAATAACTAATTTTCCTCCAAAATAAATTGGGTCAAAATAACAAAAGGGTCAAAATACAGAATTCATGAGTTGGCCTGGAAAACACAAAGACAGACCAATAAAAATGAAGACCTGATCCCTGTCCTCATGGAACTTATGGTGTAAGGGGGGAACATACATTATTCAGATAATTACAAAAAACAATTATCTATAAACACAATAAGTGCTACAAAGGAAATCATGAATTAAGAAGGATTTTTATATTTTAAAATGACTGAGAAAATCAAAAGAAGAAGAATGTTCTGTGACATGTAAAAATTATATAATATTTCAAATTTCACTGTCCATAACTATGGTTTAATCTGAATGCAGTCATCCTCATTTGCTGATGTACCATGTATGGCTCCTTTTGCACTATAGTGGCAGAGTTGAGAGGTTGTCACAAAGACAAAATGGTTCACAAAGCCTAAGACAATTACTATCTGGCCTTTTACAGAGAAAGTTTATAGACCCCTGTTCTAAGGGAATGAATTAAAAGTTGGTTTTGTTCCCGGGGTCAAGGAAAACCTTGGTTGCAATACTCATAAAAATAGAGTCCCTAGAGGTTGTAGACCTTACTTCTATAGAAATTGCAAATACTACAAGAACTGAATAAATGGAAATAGTAGAAAATTAAGGGAATTTTTCAGGAAATCCGGTTTGATCAAGGTAGAAACCAAGGCTATATATTTGTATTATTTTAATAAAGTTGCACTTTTTTTCTCCTAAACCTTTTTATCTACCTATCTGAATGTGTGTGTGTGTGTGTGTGTGTGTGTGTACATACATTTACATATATGTATAATGGAGTCTAATTTTGACTTTTTATTTCTCACTTATAAGGTTCAACCTATAATAAGTGAAATTGGTTAGCAACTGTTAGATATTACCAGTCTCACTGAATCATTATTTAAATATGCTTATGGTTATGCCATTTGTTGGTTTTAACTTGATGAAAGGAAACTGTGAGAAGTTAGAGAAATGATATAAATATGGATTTTGGAGTCATGGGTCTAAATAACCTTCAACAAGTTATCCTCTTTTAGCTTTTATTTTTTTTTTAACTCTGAAATCAGTGTATCATTACCTCATATTGTTATGAAGATTAGATAATGTATCTAAAATGTTTGGCGCCGTGCCTAGTACCTAGACATGCACCTTAAATGTGTTATTTTTATTGTCATTATCATCACCTTTACACTAAGCTTCTTGAAGTCGGGAACATGTCTCATTTGTCTTTAAATTCCCATTGTCTATTACATAGTAGGGGCTCAAATTTGTTAAGTGGATAAGCTATATTTATCACTTATATTTCAAAACTTCTGTAAAACAATTTTTCTTTATTTAAAAATAATAGTATCTGAATTCTAAAGAACAAAAGCAATATTTGGCTTTTGGCAACACTTGCAGAGAAATAACATATTAAACAGGTCATTAGAATGTAAGAAGTTAGGGGTTCCTGGCAGGCTCAGTCAGTGGAGCATGAGGCCCTTGATCAGTGTCATGTGTTCAAGTCCCACATTGTATGTTTACTTAAAAACAAAATAAAATCTTATAAAAAAAAAGAATAGGGGTTCCTGGGTTGCTTAGTTGGATAAGCATCCCATTCAGTTTTGGCTCAGGTTTGTGGGATCAAGACCCATGCTGGGATCCTCAATGACTGCTTGGGATTCTCTCTCACTCTCTATTCCCCTCCTCCACTCATGTATTTGTGTACGTGCTTTCTCTCTCAAAATAAATAAACTTAAAAAAACAAAAGAACATAATAACTGAATTGAAATCCACACTAGAGCTTTGTAAATGCAGAATTGATGCTGAAAAAAATCAAATCAGTGGGGTGAAGAGGAAATTGTGAGAAGTTCACCAATGCATATTTTTATGCAAAGAAATGAAAGTGATGAGATCAAGATACAATAAATAAGAAAGTCAAACTTCAGCTACTGATAATACCTGAAGGAGACAACAAAACAACTGGGAATGAAACAGTTATCAAAGATATACTGGAAGAAAAATGTTTTCAGCTAAAGAAGTATCCATTGAGCTTGCTTATTTCTATTTTTTAGTTCTTCCTGTAACCCTCAGATCTTTCTACCTTGCTTATCTTACTTGTACAAACACATAAAAGTTTCTGAGACTTGGTTATGCAAGAGGAGTATAGCTTTCATAATTTTGGAATAGCTGGGATGCTTTTAAATTTTATTTGTATACTGAGAACAAACTGAGGGTTGATAAGGGGTGGGAGGGGGGGAGGGTGGGTGATAGGTATTGAGGAGTGCACTTTTGGGATGAGCATTGGGTGTTGTATGGAAACCAATTTGACAATAAACCTCATATATTGAAAAAATAAATAAATAAATTTTATTTGTATAAAAGCCAATCCAAGTTTAAACACAGACAACTAAAATCTTACCTAGGTTGATTTAAAAATTTGAGTTAAATTTGAATTAAATTTTAACTAAAGCGTTAGATAAAGCATTGCTTAAAGATGGATCATAGTGGTAAAATGTGTGTCCCATTTAGGCATCTAAAATATTAACCATGAAAGTCATTAATGAAGCTTGATAATACATATGAGCTTAATAAAATATCTCTTTAACAACACTTCCTAGCTTGGGAAAAGGTAGGCTATAAAGGTGAATAACACAAAATTCTTGCCATCAGAGAAACTGATAACATGGTTGGAAAGAAAAATGTGTGCAAGAATAAATAAATGAACAAAGAAAGGATCATTAGAAGTATAAAACATGGTTTGAATATGTAATCAAGAAGATTCAAAATTTCAGAATAGACTATTAGTTATATGAAAGGGGCCATTTTAAAGCATCAGTCAGGGTTACAATTGATTTAAAAAAATTCCTTAGGTTCTGGAGACCTGAAATGACTTTGATAAAAAGAGCTGATTTAAACCTTGTCACAGTGGGACTGTTGTTTTTGGATCATTGTTATCTATCTTGGAATGGAGCCATTTGATCTGTTTCTCCTCTGATTCTACCTCTTCTGGGCTCTCCCTTCCTCTTCATCATCATAGTAATATCTGTCATTTATTAAACTGTTTTAAAGTAGTGGCTAATATTTGCATATTCACTATTCTGTGCTGGGTACTATCTCAAGTGTATAATTTAATAATCCACATGCTTTACTCAACAATCCTCATAACAGCCTGAGGAAGTAGATACTATCTGTATTACCATTTTTCAGATATGAAACTGAAGCAAAGAGAATTCAAATAACTCGTCCAAGGTTGCAACTTAAAAATGGTAAGGCTTGGATTTGAACCCAGGCAGCCTATCTCTAGACTTTGCGATCTTAATTGTTATGTTGCACTATGACCAAGCCCTGCAATTGGTATTATGGTAATCTTCATAAGAACCTGCCAAGATAGAGATTATTATTTTTATTTTCACAGGTTAAAACTGAATACTCATTGAATCTCTTAAAGTCATAGCGTTAGTAAGTGACAAAGCGGGACACAAACCCAAACCCAGGTTTGGATAAATCCAGTGCCTATTTTCATTATCTAGTAATATCTTTTATTAGATTTTAGATAAGATACCCTCTAAGCAAGAATTTCAACCTAAAAAAAATTCATATAGTATGAATATGTAATATAGATAGGTTATTTTAGAGAGATGATTTTCTTATAGGAGATCTATTTTTAAACAGATTTTCAAAAGCAGATATTTATGGGTAGAAATACATTTAATACTTGATAACAAAGACTTTTGCTTATAAATGCAGGATTGAAAAAGGCACATGTTTCTTAGCTTGCTCTTAAAGAGAACGATTAAGAACAACAACAAAATTCATCTTAATATGTTATACCACACTCAACTTCAGCTACAGTAATTTTAGAGCAAATGAACTGTTAGACTTTTTACTATATTCTGTTATCTGATATTAGAAAACTCCCTTGTATAAGTGACATATACAAATAAAGGGAATTAGCATTTAAATCACCAGATCAAGTCTGACAAAGCTTGTATATATTCATAGGAGTGGTTTCCATGAAGAATAGAGTGTTGCATCAAGAAGATAATTGGACCAGTGTTCTTGAATCTTGTGTAGGTGATATTGACAAGAAACCTTCATGTAGATTTGAAACCAATGACCTAGGAAGATGTGTGCTTTGAGTTTTTCCAGAGACAATGAAGTATGTAAGCTGTCATCATTTTCGCTTGGAGGCTACTCATGTCATGGACTACCCATTTGTATGACAGCTAGCTGACATTAAGTTATCTGTGGTGAACTGGATGAAACCAACTAGTCTGCCATACAGAATGATCCTTTAGTTTCACATTTTGGTCATCATTTTTCTAACTGACGGATCTGTTTAATTAATCTCCCAATTTGGTTTATTCACCTTGGCTATTTTATGTGATTATGAATAAGTTTTTCAATCTCAACCCTTTTTTATGGATAAAAAAAGCAACATACTACTTTTGCTTTTATTTTGTGTCTTTGAATAGCAATTTGAATTACCACTTTTTTTGAAGTGTCGGGTAAAAGTGTTACAAAAGGATTTTTTTTTTTTTTTAAGAAACCACAGTTTGCCTGTTCAAGTTTGAGCCAACTCAAGTTCTTTGGGTAAAAGCCAACTCAAAATAGATCTCCAGTTCCTGACATGAAAACAGCATATAAAGGTAAGAAATTTAAGACCACCTAGTGATTTTTAATATCACAGGGAAAAGTTTAGTTGATTTTTGCTATCTTTTTTCCCTTTAGAAAAAGATTTAAAATGCTAATAAAACCCAGTCCAGTCTTCCTTTGCGAATGAAAAAGGAAATGGGGGCACGGTACTCATTTAATGATGGATATATGAAAACGACAGCATCTTAGGGAGCAAGAGAAATGATGTAAATCTTTTAAAATGAGGATATTAAAGACTTTTTCTTGACATGCTAAAGGCAATGTGTACCGGGAATAATTATAATGCCTACAAGAAGGTAAAAAGCTAACTTGGTTTGCTGGAATAAGTATTATTGGGATGTACCTTTTTTCTTTGATGGGCTCAAATAAATGACTAAATATATGCTAAATATTGATTTTTTAAAAATACACATTTTTATTTACTAGATGGTTCTTTTTTGAAAAGATTATATGTGCCTTCCCTTCTTGGAAAATTTTGTTTTATTCTATTTTTTTCCTTCCTAGTTTCACAATGCCATTGGTTTACTCCCACTCTTCCTCCATCTCACATATTCCCAATACACAGAGTTTTGTGATGCCCCTCATTAAACACAACACACAGTTATGTAGATTGGAGGTTCAGTTGTTCTAAGTACCCTTTTTGTAGCATTACGGATATTGCTAGTCTTTTGTGTGGGGTCTCTGAGATCTGTGCTTGTCTGAGCTTTTGCACAATCTGTCATGATCTTAAAGATGGTAAAACAGGATGAGAAAAAATTTGAACTAAATTTCAGCTATTTAAAAGCAAGTGCTTTTCATGTCCTTAACTTCTATCTGAAAAATTTCCTATTTAAAGCTTGCCCTTGGGGTGCCTGGGTGGCTCAGTCGGTTAAGCGTCCGACTTCAGCTCAGGTCACGATCTCGCAGTCCTTGAGTTCGAGCCCCGTGTCGGGCTCTGGGCTGATGGCTCAGAGCCTGGAGCCTGCTTCCGATTCTGTGTCTCCCTCTCTTTCTGCCACCCCCCCCCCCATTCATGCTCTGTCTCTGTCTCAAAAACAAACAAAATGTTAAAAAAAAAATTAAAGCTTGCCCTTGATTTCACTCTACCTAAAAATTCCCTTAAGACCAACTCGTAGTTGTAAAGTTAAAAAAAATAACAAACAACATGATGATGACATAGTTACTCTTAAAAAAAAGGAGCAGAGGTTATTGAATACAAAATATTTAGTGTACTCTCTATGCAAAATTGCAGTCTTACTTTGTCCTACAATATGTGCCACATTTTTCCGTGAGTTGGCATGTTCAGTTTTAGGTGGTGCCTAAAACATGAACAGGTAATGTTGATAAATAAGCTTGAAATCACACTCCAAAATTAGATGAAGAGCTCATGTAACCCATTTATGCTGGAGGAACCAGGGAATGAGAAGAAGGTACATACAAGGGACAGTGCTCACTATTATTCCTGTGCGCATTCAGGATTTGCAATTGGTGGAGTGGCCAGATCAGGGGAGGGCTGACAACTGCTCTCCCATCCCTCCTCCTTTCACAGCAGATTTTGTAGGTTTAAGTTTGCATTGTATCAGAGCTTCGCTAATTGTTATTTCTAGCTGAATAGCACTCAGCTTGACCCAGGTGTGAGTACATTAGAGGGGAACAGAGGCAGGGTGTAAACAGAAGAGCATCATTATTCTTTCAATTTGCATATGTGTAATAATTACAGACTTTGGGAGGAGAATTGGAAGGAACATTATTATATTCCTTTGTGAGTGCTTCTCAATTTTCTTACCTCTAATAGGTATACTCTTTCACCTTTGGAAAATTCTTGATGCCATAACTCTTTATCCTTTGCTTTCCTTTGGGATACAATTATTGGCAGTTGACAAAACTTTCACATCGGATTTCAAGTTGAAGAAAGTCATTTAAGTAAGCTTAACCAATGTACTCACTTTCACTAAATATTTTTTAATTAGTTATTTCAATAAAAAGGCCCATGTTTAAAATATTATCAATGAACTGTCATACATTAGCCAGAGAGATTCTCCCTGGCATGAGTCCAGGCTTGTCTTTACAAGTGAAAAGAGAACATTTTGTATTCTACCTGCCAGGTGAGAATCTGAGTCATACCTCCCAAACTGGTGTTTTTGGAGGCAGAGAGCCAAAGAGAAATTTAAAATGTAGCAGTTTTTCCTTCTTAATATAATGCATAAAATATTGACAGAATGTGTAATATGGATGGTTTTTAATTTCAAGTTCTGGTTATAAAGTTCTAATAAACGATCGAGAAGAACACTAGCTAATTTAGAACATAATTCTTGGAGGAGTGTGTTATGCCCCAGGGCTTTGGCTTTGGAGAGACCTTTGACAATATTTAGCATTTCTTCATTGAAACTATTGAATAGCACAATCTCAGTAGCTTTGTGTTAGGATATTTCATTTTGTAAAACCATTCCTTCTCTTATTAGCATTCCCAAGCTTTTATAGTGGTTATAGGATGTGATTGGATTAATAAAAGGTTTTCTAGAAGACTACTCAATTCATTAATAGAATTTTTGTCATAAAAATTAGCATTTAAAAATTGTAGTTTGAAACAATTGAACATAATGAATGAGTTAAATAGAGTATGTATTTTTAAACTAACATTTTGTTATGGTTTTGAAATTCAAAACTTCACTTTTTTGAAGTAATAATGCATTTGGTGAGTCTGTTGCTTAAATTATTTACTATTCTTATCCATGCTATAATCAAACTTCAACAGTTAAAAATATTCGTACTGCTATTCACCATTATTATGGGAGTCTCAGATTCCCATATAAACTGTATTAACACCTAATTCTTCCTGTTTTCATTGTGATACTACTAATCTAACTCCAATTGCAGTATGTGTTTTTTTCCAACACTACCAAGCAATTAACTAAATTCTGATACTAACCACCTGGAGAGGGCATTAGATCCCACAGGTTAAGAGCTCAGTCTCCTAAGATGCTCCCGCCCCCTACCTTCAGACACAATTACAAGTCCTGGTTGTCACCTGTGCTCCTGACTAACTGGCTATAGGTCAGAAGTCTCAACAGCTCCCTCCTTGGGTTTGACTAGTTTGCTAGAGGGTCTCACAGAACTCAAAGAAATATCTTAGTTATTAGATTGTGATTACTGGTTTATGATAGAAGGCTGTAACTCGGGAATATCCAGGTGGAAGAGATGCATAGGAAGAGGTGTGAGGGAAAGGATGGAGCATCCATGCTCTCCCAGCACACCTCTCTCTCAACACCTTATAAGTTTACAAATGTGGAAGCCCTCCCAACACTGTACGTTTGGGTTTTTATGGAGGCTGCATTACATAGGCACAATGGATTAAATCATTGGCCATTGGTGATTGGACCTCTCTTCTGGGGGAGGAGTTTAGGCAGGGTTGAAAGTTCCAACCCTGTAATCATAAAGGTTGGTTTCAAGGGCAAGCAATCACCATCCTTGGGCGCTTCCTAAAGGTCACCTCACTAATACAACCAAATACACCTTTATCTATCTCATTACAGGAAATTCCAAGAGTTTTAGGAGCTGTGTGCCAGAAACTGGACAATGACAAAATATATATTTATCATAAGTTAAACCATCACAGGTACTTCAGCCCACACTTATTTATTCTTCTTTAGAAATCTTATTTCAACTCAAACATCACAGCCCAGTAAGGAGTCAAGTTTTGTTTTCCATTGTCTGCATCAATGACAGATCATTCTTCTCAGGTTCTGTAATTCTTGCCCTGGTTAAATTGTAGGCTCCCTATTGCCTATAGCTTTAGACCAAGAATTGGCCTGCCCTTCAAAGTCTTCTATTACATGACCCCACTCTACTCATCCAAACTTGACTCTTGTGACTCTTCCACAGGAAACACAGACCTTCAATAAAGCAAGCTATTCACTGCCCTTAGAGTATCATATACACATCTGTACATGCATACTTCTGTTCTACATTTTCCCCAGCCTTCAACGTGCTTCCTCTCCCTTTACATATTCTTATCACCTTATTAAATTCAATTCAAAAACCACTTTTTTCTATATGTATCTTCACATGAATTCTGCTCCTAGCTCTCTCTCTCCTCAGTTTGGATTTCAGTAGCATTCACTGTTGACCCAATAACATTCACCAGGCAAAACATGAAACTTTAAATGTATCTTTTCTTTTCTTGGAGTCTAATAAGCTTCTTAAGGGCAAGAACTCTGTCTTACTAGTCTTATTCATATACTGCGCACAGTATCTGCTCCAGAAAAGGCACTCATGGTTTGCTTAAATGAATAAATAAATAAATAAATAAATAAATAAATAAGAGTAGAGGAAGGAAAGAAAGGGGGGAAGGGTGCGAGGGAGGGGAAAAATGGAAAGAAAAAGAGGGTGATTGATCTCTTGTGTCATCAGCAGAAAAGTAAATTTTTGAAAGATGAGGGCTATACCTTTGTGTCAAAGAAACCATAAATATACATCACAGAATTGTAAATGCTAAAATATTCATTCATTCAATAATTATCCAGTAAGTTACTCCTCTTCTGTCCTCCATGAGGGAATTTTTCCCTCTGTAATCATAGAAAGTACATCCCTGCTTTTCGCCTTATCACCTCAACATTTTGGAAAATAACATAGTTCCTCACTAGTTTTTGGAAATCCATGTTAGCTATGTTGTCCATGTCTGTATCTGCATAAAAATGTTTTCCCTCAGCTAATATTCTCAGCATTAAATAATTTTAATTAAGACCTCAAATTAGAATTTCTGAATCATCTTCTAAAGTATACATCACACATAGTTAGATAGATTATGATTATGGATGAGTCATAGTTACAATAAGCATATGGATAAGGAGAGCCTCAAAATATCCCTAATCTCTCTGTGATGATAAATACCTCCCCTTCCAGTTCCAGACAACAGCAATCTAGGCCTATACTGAAGCATATTTACAAAGGATGTATATTCTTATCTTAGGGGGCTGGTTGTATGTTTTCATTCTATATATAAAATTCTACCTGTAAAAAAATGGTCAGAGATCAGGTAGATTGCTCTGAAATCTTTCCTACCAAACCTGTATACCATATCATAACAGTTAGAATACACTCAACAGAATGTAATAGAAAACTCAAACACAAGTAACTGGTTGAAACATTATAGTGGCCATGTTGATTAGCTTCGCAGCTCAGTGATGGCTCTCTCCATGTTTCTGCATTGCTGTCCTAGCTGGGTTGGGTAGCTCCTCTCTGCATTGCTAAAGTTCTAAGCATCACATCCTATTGATCAATGTCAGAGAAAAAGAAAGAACAATTTCTTCCCCTGGCATTAAAAAATATATTAAAAGTGAAGAATATTTTCCCACAAACATTTTCTATTAATTTTTTTCTTCTCCAATTAAAATCTGGGACCCATGTGAGCAGAGACGTTTCTGCTTTGTTCACTGCTGTTGAACCCAGACCTAGTGTCTGCCATGTAGTGGGTATATATTTGTGGAATGAATGGATGAATGTATCTAGGTCTTATTGGCCCTGGATTGCATGCCCTTGCCCCAAACCAATCATAGACAAGGAAGATGAAACTCTATAACTGACTATGACCCTTCACAGTTTATCTGAATTAAATGGGGAAGGATAGACCCCAGAGCAAATTGTGGGCCTAACAGCATGAAAAGGGGGCAAATGGTTATTAGGTTGACACACACATAGTCTTGGTAAATATCATAGCTAGCAATTTGCGGGGGGAAAGGGTGTAAAAGTCAGTATTTGCAGTATGTTTTCAGCAAAGTAGGTTAATGAAGAAAGAAGGAAGTAGGAGATAAAAAGTATAGAATATTTTTCCAGCCTAGGAAAGGAATGAAATATTGGATGCAGTAAGGTCACGGAGTCATGCAGCTTGAGACTGTCCAACTATTCTGTATCTTTATGTATTATCTATTTAAAGCTTTATATATGCCCAATGTAGTGTTAGTTATTTAATTAAACTTCATGGTAGAATTTTGTTTCGTTTGTCCTGTTTTTCAGATATTATCACAAATGCTCAATCATGTCATTAGGAGGTATTATCCAAAGTTACCTGGAGAAATAAACTGTTTCAAATATTTTACTTTTATTTATCTTCATCAGATTTTTTCTTTCTAGATTTAGGCCTGGACATCCTGCTTAAACTGTTTAAATCCTGAATCTGCTGCCCACTGTATTTGCTACACGTTATTATTAGAGACTTTAGTTTTGGACATTGGACAACTAACCAGCAATCTAAGGTTTAATGGTTGAAATGATCAGTCTTTTAGCAAACTGCATTATCATTGACCTTGTAGGTTTTTTTTAGCTCTTGTATACCTCCATCATAAAAGCTTTTACTAAAGACTTTTCTGCAAAATGGTAATCAGAGACTTCAGCAACATCCAGGTAAATTGATCCATCACAAACAGATAAAACAAATAAACACTATTTCCCCCTTTTAAATCTGTGGATCTGTCTAGAGAGTTTTGTTTTCATATAAGAAATGTTTTTGATAATCAGTCCTGAAATTCTGCAGTTTGCTAAATGCACCTTGATAGAAATTTTAAAATCCATAGTCTCTTTGAATATCAGATCTTTGTTTTCTATTATGTATTTATTTCATTCTTTATGACTCCTCAAAGATTTCAAATTTGATTCAACAAGTCATATTCGGTATTCTTTTAGAACTTTTGGAAAGATTTCAAACACATTTTGAAGGGCTCATTCTTCTCTTTTCTTTGGACTTTAAGGCCTCTTCACCAATACTTTGCTTCTGACAATCTGAAAATTAGTTTCCCTAATAACTAAGACAAAAGCCAATGGAAATAAAATAGTTCTCCCCTCATTGCCATGTATTAACAGGGTTCTGTCACTCCAATCTGAGGATTTCTTCCTTGAACATTCAGAATAAAATAGATGATATCCTGTAGTGATTAGACACATGGGCTTTAGAGCATGTCCACCTGGATTTAAGCCCTGGTTCTGCCACTTATTAGCACTGATCTCTTTGAGTCTGGATAATGAGGATAATAACTGTGTTGATTTCATAGTAGTGTTATGAGCATTAAATGAGATAATGTCCAAAAGATTCTTACCATAATACTAGACACATTGCAATTGCTTAAAGATTGTAGCAGAACTGTCATGTTAAAGAAGATCTGGCATTGGAGAGGAGGAACAAAGTTTGGGGGAGGTTTCCAACATACGACAGAAATGCAGCAGTGCTAGGAGATCGAGTATTCTGCCAGTAATCAAAGTGTTGCTTGCACAGGACATTGCACATTGCTACTTTTGTATATGGCACTTGCTATTAGAATCTACTGCAGTAGTTTAAAACTCATGAAAAGGGATGACTACATCACTTTTGAGGGTGTGTAATCCCTAAGGAGTCAGTAAACTTATATGAGCTTTGACCTTTTTTTCCTGTAAGTGCTTGGGAAGTGTCAGAGTTTGTTTTCTGTTTTTTTTTTTTTTTCTTTCCACCACCCCGCCCCCCTTGAGTTACCTCAGATGCCCTTTGGTGTGTTTGATATTTCAGGCACTACGCTTTGAGATATTCATTTTTTTCTCCTCCCATTTATTCCCTCCCTTTATAAACATGAACTGTGGATCCCAGCCTGTATCTAAATGGGCTCTTTCCTTGTTGGGAGCATAGTAAGATCCATTGATGTCCAGGGTCTTCAAGTCCTCTGTGGCCAGTGTATTAAGGTGCATGCTGTGTGTTTTGTTCCCCTGTAGGACCTTGCCCAACTGGGTACTCTGCAGCTTAATTAACCTTGGAGATAGACAGTGAAGCATTTGTTTAGTTTGACATTGTGGGTTTGTCAGATTTTTTAGGGGGAATGGTAAAAATAAACATGTTATAATAATTTATGTACAAGGATGTTTATTGCAACATTATTTGTAATGGTGAAAAATTGAAAACAAACTAAATGTTTATCAACCAGAGAATGGTTAAACAAATTATGGCACATCTATAAGATGGAATACTAGCTAGACTTTAAAATAAATGAGGCAGATTTGTATGTAGTTGTATAAAAATTTTTCATTAATGGTGAGTGGATAAAAGCAAATTGAAGAATATTGTGTATGGTATGATCTTGTTTCTGTGTGCGTGTGTCTGTGTGTGTGTGTATATAAAACCGAGAATGCCCAGAGTGTAGTAATTAAACTGTTGATAGTTGCTACCTTTGAGCAGTGGGGTCTGGAGGCATATAAGGAGTGAAACTTTTGCTTTTATTTAACACACTTCTATTATGTTTGAATGATTCATGGTAAGCATGAAATCCTATGATAATTTAAAAATAAAACTAATCAACTAAAAGCTGATTTTTTTTTACTTTATCTGCATTAATTGTCAGTTGCTTATTGATTAAAAATTAAAGAGAAAATATTTTACATCTATCCTTTCTCCCATCCATAATCCCGGAATCTGATTATAAAAATTAATATAATGGCCCTGGAATCATAGATTCAATTTGATACTAACTAATACTTTATGATACAAGATTAAAATAGTAACCAAATAATTTAATAACTGATGTTATCAATTTGTATTAAGAGAATATGTTTTAAAGGAAAACAAGGGGAAAATATTTTCTCATACTATTTCTATATTTAAGGTTTAAAGGGATATTTGTTTGAAGGGAAATAGGTCAGAAACCAATTGTACAAAACAAAGGACTCTGTGTATAAGAAGTAAATTAAATATTGGGATAGAGTATGGGAAAACCCAGTGCCTGGTTTATCACTACTAGGCTTACAAATTTTTCTGTCATTATTTTAATAAACTTGATGATGGATTGCATAAAGACAAGGAGACACAACATTTTAACTCTGTGTGTGTGTGAACGAGATAAGGGAAAGAGGAAGGAAAGGAAGACTCGGAGAAGGAGAAGGTGAGAGGGAGAGAGAGACTGAACTAGCAAAAGAGATCTTGAGAGAGAATCGTCCTTACCTCTCAGAATTTACCCTCTATTCTGCTGTAAGACTAGAGAAGGTGAGCTCTCAAGAAAATGTAGAACATGAAAAATGATAATAATTATCAAAAATTAAAAACCCAAGACTTCCAGTTTCTGGTACAGCATGTGAAAAGCTTGGCAGTTGCCACTCTGTCCTAACAGCAAAAAGCTAAACAAACTGAAAATCAACAATCCATCCTAGATCCATAAGAGGTGAGGTCACAAGGCAAACTGCTGCCCCCTAAAGTTGGCATGCCCGATAGAAAAATACAAAGAATTACAACTTACCAGAGCAGGAACTCGTGAGCTGAAACCTCCTCAGAACGAGGGTAGAGAGACCTGAACTTCAGTTGGCAAATGGCTCGAGGTTCCATGTGAACAGCTCTCAATGCTAAAAACCCTGGGGTGACACGGTCATGGTAGAAGGGAGAAGACCTGCACACTCCTAGGTTCCACCTCCCAGATATATCTACCAGGTTCTTAGAGTGAATATTGGAGAAACATCCCTTTGTGCTTCTGGCAGGGAGCAGAGAAAGGAACCATTTTGAAATATGGTAGAGAATTATGCCCTTCTTAATAAGGTCTGCCCCCAGGAGAAACTAGTTAATGAGAACCTAACCTGATGGAGTTTTATCAGAGCCTAATTAACCTGAGGGGAAGGGAAATATTCAACTCCAGCTGACTCTAGTTTCCATGTGAAGGAAAGAAAATACCTAACTAGAGCCCACTCTAGACTGCCATGTAGAAGAAGGGAAATATCCAGGTCCACCCAACCTAGTCATCCTTTCCCATCTAAGGGTAATGAGAAGATGGGGGGAACTGAGAAGCACGTATGAACTTCACAGTCCAGAAGCACTGGTTCACTAAAAGACTGACAACTAGTTATAAGAGTAGAAAACACTTCTTCCCTTCCACCTACACCTTACCACTATATTCCTAAAGAACTTTTAGGAATGTGTCTTTTACCTGACACATCATGCCCAGCTATTGAGAAAAAATTACAAGATATACTAAAAGGCAACAAACACAGTTGGAAGAGAAAGAGCAAACATCAGAACTAGGCTCAGGTACAGCAAAGATGTTGGAATTATCAAACCATGAATTTAAAATATTTATAATTAATAAGCCAAGGGTTCTAATGGATAAAGTAGACAACATTTAAGAACAGAAGGACGATATAAGCAGAGACATGTAACATCTTTTTCATTTCTGATTTTATTTGAGTTCCCTCTCTATATTTCTTAAGTCTAGTGAAAGTCTTGTCAATTTTATTTACCTTTTCAAAGAACCTGCTCTTAGTTTTATTGATCTCTATTGTCTTCTTAGTCTCTAATTTATTTTTGCTGTAATCTTTGTTATTTTCTTTCTTCTACTAATTTTTGTGGGCTTTGTTCCTCTTTTTCAAGTCCTTAAGGTGTAAGGTCAGGTTGTTTGAGACTTTTCTCATTTCTTGAGGTGGACACATTGCTATGAACCTCCCTCTGAAAGCTGCTTTTGCTGCATTCCACAAATTTTCGTATGCTATATTTCCATTTTCATTTAGTTTTTTAAATGTTTTTTATTTATTTTTGAGAGAGAGAGAGAGAGAGAGAGAGACAGTGTGAGCAGGGGAGGGGCAGAGAGAGAGGGAGACACAGAACATGAAGCAGGCTCTAGGCTCTGAGCTGCCAGCACAGAGCCCGATGTGGGGCTCGAACCCACGAACCATGAGATCATGACCTGAGCCGAAGTCGGACACCCAACCAACGGAGCCACCCAGGTGCCCCAATTTTCATTTATTTTTAATTGAAGAGAAGATAATGGAAAAGTATTCTTAATTATACATCCTTAAAGAATGGAAGAGATAGAAGGAAGCCTTCAGGTCTTCAAATCCAAACTTCCTTCCCTTAAAAAATGCTTCTGTAATCTTTTTAATCATCACATCTCTATTTAAGCATTTCCTGCAGCAGGGAATTCATTCCTTTATTTTTATTTTTTATTCCTGTATTTTCAGATAGACTATTCCAGAACATGGACTTGTCTTAGAGAAGAAATGGTGTCTACTTCAATCTCTGACATCAACTAGCAGAATGAATTCTAGCAAGTCATTTAAACTCTCCAGGCCTTATTTTTTTTCATCCATAGGATGAGGTGGTTAGACTCAGAGGGTATTAAAGTCCTATATAGCTTTAAAGTGCTATTTGAACTTCTATGATTTTCATTTGGAGTAGAAATGTAATGTAACAGAATTAGCATGGGCTTTGGAATGAGGGAAACTGGGTATGAATATTAACTAACATTTTCTGGGTGGGTGACCTTGAGAAGATCATCTGATGTCTTAGTCTGACTTCCGTATCTTTAAATTAGAATTCACAAAGCCCATTGTGGATAGTTGTTCTGAGTGTTGATTGAAATAATGCTTTTAAAGCACTCAGCTCAGCATCATACTAAGCACATGATAGGTGTCCAACAAATGTTAATTAACTCTTCCTTTCTCTCCATTTAAAACAGGAAATCTATGGATTAAAATGAAGCAAAAGTGAATACTTATTAGAGAAAGAATATATTTTTTAAAAATAGAGTTAATGACTGGTATTAATTGGGTAAAATTTGTTCAGTGTTGTTTGGATTATTCTACTTGGATCCAGAAGGACTAGATTATGTTGGAAATTTATTTCTCCTCTCTAATTTACCATTATTACAACACAGAATGTTAAAAAATAGCATAATGATACACAAACATATTTAACACTGTTGAAATAACTTTCTATGCCCAAGATGGAGCCATTCCTGCCTGTGGGTATCACAAACTGAAACTTAGATAACTTTCCTGTCCCCGGAAATGCTCCTCTTGATCAGAACTGCAGTAAGCCATCAGCCAGTCCCCAAACACTAAGCCAACCCTGGCTGGGCCTTCTCACCCCCAACAAGGTTGACCATGTGGCCCCAGCCTATCAGATATTTTCTATTTTTCTCTTTCTTCTTCTTTATTCTTTTTCCTGTAAAAGCTTCTTGCCTTCCACCCTATTTTGCAGTTCTCTGAATGGAGACTGTTTTATGAAGTATTAAATAAAGTTTGTTTGTGTTACCTACACTGTCTTCTTTAGTCAATTTTAACAACAGTTACTAGTAAAGAATTAGATACTTGTGGGGTGCCCAGGTGGCTCAGTCAGTTAAGCATCTGACTCTTGATTTAGGCTCAGATCACAATCTCAACTGTTTATGAGTTTGAGCCCTGCATGGGGCTCCACGCCGACAGTGTAGAGCCTACTTGGGATTCTCTCTCTCTCTCTCTCTCTCTCTCTCTCTCTCTCTCTCTCTCTCCCCTGCCCCTGCTTGTGCTATCTCTGTCTCTCAAAATAAATAAATAAAAACTTAAAAAAATAGTTAGATACTTGTAAACACTTTGCCATGGTCTATTGAAACTATTCTTCTATCTAAGTCTGTCTTTCAAAACAGTCCTTGAGGAAGGAATCCCAATCCATCTTTCTGCCCCCAACACACAGCATGGTGGCAGGCATATGGTAGGGATCATTAAATGTTTATTATTCCAAGCTAGTAAGTATTCAATACAAATTACACCTTCAAATACTTTAGGAGAAATAACTACTCCATAATGAGCCAATTGACAGCACATATAATTTATTATCTCAGATTAAGAATCTGAGGTCCCAAAAGATTATCAGACTTGTCAAAGTTCAAAAAATGCCTTCCTAACAAAAAGAAGTTTGGTGACACAGCAACCAACTGGACCACTCAGCTCTTCCTCTCCCTTCAAGGCCCTTGTAATTCAACAGAGGGTACTAAAACCAACGCAAAGAAAATAAAGGAATTCAAATGTAGGCCACACAGGGAAATAATATAGCTCTAGGCATACTATTAATAAAGAGACATGGGGTGACTGGGTGGCTCAGTGGGTTGGGTTTCCAACTTTGGTTCAGGCCATGATCTCATGGTTTGTGATTTCAGGCCCTACACTGGGCTCTGCACTGACAGTGAGAAGCATTGGAATTCTCTGTCTCCCTCTCTGCCCCTCCCCTGCTTGCACTCTCTCTCTCTCTCAAAAATAAATAAATGTTAAAAAAAATAATAAAGCAGCAAAACAAAAATGCTCAGGTATAGCAAGAGAGGAATGGAAGAAAGTACTTGTGATCAGTTAGTTAAAATTTTGCCAACTAAACTTTAAAAAAAATAGAGTCGAGTAAAAGAATAAAGAACCAACACTTGAGAACACATAAAAAGTTGTAGCAAAAAGAACATAGAAAAAAGTGAGAGAAAGAGACTCCTATTGCTTTCTATGAAGCAAAAAAAGTATTACAGAGCAAAACGTCAAAGCTAGATTCATACCGCATGTAACTCCCTGGAAATTCTCCTCCAGAGTTATGCAGCACTATAGTGCGGATGGCATTCACCCAGAGATTCCAAGCCTCTGAGATATGCTTTTGTACCCATGTCACATTTGTACATTGCTTGTCAAAATTCTTCCATGGGATAGTGATGAATGAGAATGTGGAGCTAAATATAAACAACCGTATAATACTACTCATTAAATTAAAAAGTCACTTCAGCTCAACATTCAAAAACAAAGGAAACTAAAAAAAAAAAAAAAAAAAAAAAAAAAAAAAAAAAAAGAACATCTGTAAAATTAGGAACTTTGGCTGCCTTGAAGAAAAATGGCAAAAAGTATCTTTCTGTGAATTTTCGTGGGATGAGGCCCTGTGTCCTTTGTGGACACCTCGCAAAATTAATTCCTTCATAACCAATCTTTAAGTCCTCACTGAGAAAGAAAGACATTTCTAATCATTAGAAAAGGGGAAGTAAACATGGGAAGTAGTAAGTTTGGGGGTAATTACCACTCTTTCATATTAAAAGATTTCAAGATTATCCAGATGTTTGTACAGTTCCCCAGAGAAAATTGGAGACCATTTCCTGCCAGGATGGAACGAATTATATAGTGTATGTGCAACATTTATTCTGTCATAAAAAAAAAAAGAATCCCACAAGTTTATTCCATAACAATGAAACTTTGTTAATTCTTGGAAGATAGGAAAAGCCACCTGGGGCCTTTTATAGTTAATTTATTTCACACAGAAGACTCCATTCACAGTTTACCTGATTCTCTGTAATGCCCTCTTGTGCCCCTCAGGGCAACTTTATCTTGATGGGACTTCAGTTTACCTAATCCAACCAGTCTGCATGGATAGACTGAGTGGAGGGTTGGATTCAGATGCGAATTGGAGCCTGACATTTGAACACTGTGGTAAAATCAGGAAGAAAATATAATGACATACAAGGCATGAAACTCAAATATTACTCCAAGGAGCCCTGTGCTTTAAAGAAGTTTAGAGGGTGATGGGTATTGAGGAGGGCACCTGTTGGGATGAGCACTGGGTGTTGTATGGAAACCAATTTGGCAATAAATTTCATATATTAAAAATAAAATAAAATAAAATAAAACACATGACTATTTAAAAAAATAAAGAAGTTTAGAAAATAGTTATTTTGCAAGCTTGTCTTCATATTGGTTTTAAAATGCTGCTTCCAACAACGTATATTGAATAGATTTAAAAGCCAACATGCGACCCTTTTTTTCCTCTTCACCTCATTAGACTTTAATGAGGTGATAAAAGGAGAGAAAGATTGTCCCACACTTCAGGGCAGAGTCAGTTCTTCAAGAGCCCTGTACAGAGTAAGAATTGAAATTTGAAGAGAAGGGTGACATTAAGGAAGCATGAGCTGCATATTCCTATGGAAAGTGTGAAATTCGCCCAGATTTATCACAATTGAGATTCTTTTTTACATTTATACCAAACATTTCATAGCTTACTCATTATAGTTTTCAAAATCTATTCTCATAATTTATGTAGTCTGATTTATGTAATGATGCAATAAAATAATCGGAAAAGGTAATGTTAGAACAAAGATAGCATTAACATCCATGTAAATTTGTGGAGTCTGTCTCAGGCAAATGAAGTGGCTTGCTTATGCTCAGCTAGCACACGGTCTGAGGCCTGGCAGAGGTGGGTTTACTCTCCACTATTTAGAGAAAGGTTCCATACATAGCTGCATTTCCTGAAATTCTCTAAGTGATGCCTTGTACATCGTAGTATTTGACCCAATGTATGCTGAAAAAGCGATGCGACTGAGAGATCTGGCCCACGTAAGGGGAGAGAACTTCCACGAGAGAGAGAGCAGGTGGCTCAGGTGGGGTGAGGGGTCGGGTAAGGGTGCAAGTCGGAATAACAGCTACAAACCAGTTAACAACTGCACCGTTTGTTAAGTTCTTATTGTGAGTGTGGACTGGGTTTGTTTGTGTCTTTCTGTCTTGCTGCTTAAATAGTTATGATATTTAGTGCGTTTAGTGCTTGTAAGAGTGCTATGAAATAAGCATATTACTACCTTCGTGTTAAAGATGAGGGAAACAGGTAAATGGGTGGCTCTGAGTCTCTTGGGCAGTCTCTCCAATGTGAAAACCTAGGCTCTTCATCCTGAGTCCTGGGGTTTCCCTCAAAGAGATTTGCTGAAGTGGAGTGAAAGATAGGAAATGGGAGACTAGAGAGAGAAAATTATAGACATGCCTACAAGCAAGCCCAGTATATCCACTCTCCATTAGCATCATTTCTTCCCCCATACTATTAGCATGTTTCCCACCTGTATTCCACCTTGAAATCTAATGGGAATGCAGAAAGTGTAAGAAAGATATGAATAGAAGTGTGTCCAATTCACAAATGGGAATTGGAGAGAAAAGGAAGAAAGCTGGAAATGACTGAAGCCTTTTCCCATGTTAGTGATGAAGTAGAAAGGATTAAAAGAAAAGATTTCTGATCTCTTGGCTGCCATTAGCTCACTTGACAGCAGTGAATGCTTAACTTCAGTTTCTGTCACCTTTAAAACAAATGGAAACAATATCCTTTACATCCCCAAATAATATAAATAAGCTTTGACATTAGACAAATTATATTAATGACATTTCGTAAATACTATCTCATAATTACACAAAATAAGCTCAGTGCCTTCAGTACGTAAACATCCACATGTGAAGTGGGAAAAAAAAAGGAGTTAAGTGGTGTGTAGAGCCAACTGAAATCATGAAAGTATGAAAAGTTTTAATCTATATTTTTGTTGTTCCTAGAAAACAAAAAGTAAACCAAAACATTCAGGGGTTTGCCAGATGTGGACCCAGTTCACGAAACGGTAGCTTCTAAATATAGTGCATTGAAGTTAAACATTTTCAGATTGGGTAAAATGATAGAATGCTTCCACCAGCATTTAGCCCCATGAATCTTAATTTCCCATGGAGTTTGCTTTCAAAACCTTCCAATCCCTCTTATTCTACCTCTGGATGCTCCCAGCCCCTCCTCTGATTCAGGAGGAATCATATCATCGGGCAGTGGAGGCAAATTGGGACCAAACTTCAGGGAATCCAACCCGACATGAATAAAGTATGATGCTATCATGTCAGCACAAATCCAGTTACAATATTATTGAAATATGAAGATACTTTTTGCATATTTATGGAATCAAGAAATACACAACATCATGCTAGTTTTATTTTTATTACTTCTTATTTTGGAATTCCAAGATCTGAAACCATCAATGCGAATATTAATTTATATGCTAACTTTAAAACACACCTCTAGAATATATTTATAGATTAAAAAATGGTTTTCTAAGAAACCATCAGTCATAGGAAAAGGTAATAATATTTTGTTCATTATTTCAGTGCTCTTTCTCCTAGAAATGCATGGTAGATTCGGTACTCTTTGTTTGCTGTGTAGATTACAAGGCTAAATAACATTTTTAACCAAATATAGCTTTGGGATAACTATGTAGTACTATATGATCATATATTACATCAGTGAATTTTAGTTATTTATTCTATTGGTTCCCTAAAATCAAAAGATATGTATGACTGATTAAAGATATATAAAAATATTATATCTTTAATTTAATTTTAAGTTATTTATTTTTATTTATTTATTAAAAATTTTTTAAATATTTACTTATTTTTGGGAGACAGAGAAACAGAGTGCAAGCAGGGGAGGAACACAGAGAGAGAGACACACACAGAATCCAAAGTGGGCTCCAGGCTCCGAGCTGTCAGCACAGAGCCTGACGTGGAGCTCGAACCTACAAAGCATGGGATCATGACCTGGGCTGAAGTCGGACACTTAACTGACTGAGCCACCCAGGCACCCCTAATTTTAAGTTATTTAAAAAGAAATACACTATAGGACATAAATCAATATTGTCACTGTACTAGTTGATATATAAAACTACCTATTCACCGTCTATGATGCCATAAAATCCCTGAGATATTACTCATGTTACTCATTGGAAGTTGGTTTCATGTGACCGAATACTTTACAGGATGGAAATTCATACATAGTTTCCTTGGTAGCCATTCTCACAGATTTAATCATGGTGACTCATTTTGGCACTGTGTGGCTATAATAAGTAATTCCATGGGAATCCTAATGTAATTCAGGAATAATTAAAGTTCACTAAGCAGAAAAAGATTCTGGCAACATCACAATGCAGAAGTTAGTTGTCCATCATGGTTTTAAAAAAAATATATGATGTAAAAATGCGGAGAAAGCATGTGTGGAAGGCCTTGGAATGAGAAGGACAAAGGGAACAGGTTTGTCTTACATCTCTTTTCAGAAGTTTTATTAGTGATTTCCACACTGAGAGTAATAGTGGTAACAGCTACCATTTATTGGCCACTTATGTGTTTAGGTGTTTTACATAATTGTCTTACTGAATTTTGGGAGCAACCATGAGACAAAAGTATTATTTATAGTGCTCATTTTACAAAGATAGAGAAATAGTGCTTAGAGAAGTTAATCAACTTGCCCATGATCCCACTCAGTGAGAAGTTGACATTCAAAACCAGGTTTTCTGAATCCAAAATCTTCCTCTGTCCCACGGAGCTACACTTCCACTGATTACCACAACTTCCTAGTGTACATCTCATCCTCATTCAGAAAACTCTATGCTTCTAATACTTTTGGGACATTTCTTCATGAATGTTGAACAGCTGGTGGTGGGAAACCTCTGATTGCTCTTATTCAGAAATGGTTACAAGGATATTGACCATTTACCCTGAAAATCAGATCTGTCTTGATCGACCAGATCAACAGCCTGACTAGGGTATGATTTCAGAAGAACCAAAAGACTCTTCTGTCAAAAGAAACATGCTCACAGACTTGCCCACCAAAGCTGAACCATTATCCTACGTCATTTCTTCACTTCTTACTAAAAATAACATTTTTAAAAATTTTTTATTTTATTTTATTTATTTTTTTGCAGTGTTTCATGGGTAGAGGAAAATAGGGGAAGAACGTAGGCTGGAGGCTGAGGATTGGAGCTGTGGAGATTTCGAGAGGTAGGATCAGTTTTCCAGGCCTGATTTATTAATTGTAAATCATTAGAGGGTAGAAACCATGTCTTAGTCTGTCTCTCCAGCTTCTAACCCAGTGCCTGGCACATTGCTTTGGTCCCATTACTATTCACTAGGTTGGTTAAGAGGGATATTCAGGTCTTTTTTGAATCAGAAAAGAGAAAGAAAGAAGAGAGAGAAAGAGAATCTGAAAATCCTGAACACTTGGGTTAGGGGTAAGAATCAGCTAGTAGGATTTTCAGGATTGGGGGAGAATAAAAGAGATTTGATTAATGAGTGAGAGTAAAGTCATTAATATCCTACCTAAGACATATAGAAAGCACTCACAAATAATGACTATTTTTAAAATCTTAATCCTCATCTCATCTCCATGATGTAGGTATTATTATTTCCACTAAACACATTAACTAATGCTCAGGGAGAATGATTAACTTTCCCAAGGTCACATAACCAATACATAATCATGTTTGTTTGTTTTTGTTTTTTTCCCTGGGACCTTCACTAGCATACTACTATATTGATTATTTGAAAAAGACAAACTTCAAAGACCTCACGATAGGGAAAGGCCTGGTTTTGTAGTCCCCTGAGCTCTGGGTTATCAGACCCATTCATTCACGTAGGCTTATTTATGGTAGAAGTTACTGACAATAAATTTCAAATTTAGAAATAAACTTGATTTTGCATGTTACTATCACCTGGCTGTAAATTCTCCTTACATTTCCCTACCACATGCCAGGCAGAAAGAGACTTAGACATTTGCAGGAAGCTGTGTCATTACCAGTCCCATGTTACATGAATTTTTCTTCTTGCTCACCAAGGTATCGGCTGCTCCTTTGCTTTCTTTGAGGCGGTTCAGTTTAATTTTTCATTATGACAGGTTTTTGTCTCCAATTCTTTATTTAGAGCATGGTTCTCAAAACTTTTTCATTCTGTAATCCTTTTGAGGGTTTCCACAACCCTCAAACATACCTTGAACCACTTTGCTATCAAAATAAAAGTTTGGAAGAATAATTCAGCTGTTGGGAGGGGAAGCTGGTAACTGTCTCTACTTTGCTTGACACTGTATGAGAGAGGAAAGTGCTGGGGAGAAGGTGGGCAGTGCGCGGAATGCAGGGTGGGCAGGATACTGGGCCTTATGGTTCCAGTAAAAGAGAAGAAAGGGGTTGAAGCAGAAGATATTTTGTTGCAAATCTAAAACTGCCCTTGCTTAACAGATGTTAGAGAGGTTGCAACTCTGATTCCGTGATTCCCTTGGAATAGCCCTGGGGAAAGGACATCCTCTTTGGGAAGTATTGATTTGAAAACAAGCAGCTTTTTCTCCTTTTGTCCCATCTGCTGCCCTCCTTCTCAAAACCCCTCCTTTTCCCTGTTTTCCCTTCTCCCCTTCTCACTCTGGCCTCTTTTCCTCCTCCTCAGTCACCTCCTCCTATTTAGAGAAATCCAGTGATTTGATTTATTTTCCTTGGGTTTTTCAAGGGGTCTCACTCATGACCCCACCAACTCCTAGGGCGAACTTTGCCCTCTGACCCAGAAAGCCTCAATCCCCAATTCAGCTTTTGTCTTTCCTACCAAATATAGATGAGTGATACTGGGTATTCTCTCTCTCTCTCTCTCTCTCTCTCTCTCTCTCTCTCTCTCTCTTGCTTTCTTTTTGGTGTGCAAAATTTAGCTCGCAGCAAATCTGAGCTGGCTCTCTTTTTCACTGGCTCTCTTTATTCGTACCTGCTTTTCTTGAATTGATCAAGTTGCAGCTGTTTTTCTCTCTAACTTCCCCTCCAGTTTCAGCGAAAATAAACTACTTCCTGACTTCAGCGCCTGGCCATCTAGTGATGTTATCCTGACTGAGTAGCTTGACTACAGAGTTAGAGGAAGTGAACTTTCAGCATTGTTTGCCTATTGAGTAACATTTGTTTTTTCCTTTGGTACAAAGACCTTGTTCGGCTTTTGAGGGCATGAAGCTTATGTTTCGTCCCCATGTAAAGATCATGTGTGGTCACTGAAGGTTCAACTGCCACCAAGACTACACATGTTTGCAGCTGGCCCTTTGCCACTCGTTCATTCCAACATCCTCCGTGATGTCTGGTTCTCATCTGGTCCTTCCTAAGGCCATTTGCTTTGTGATAAATCACTGTGATTCCTGTCATCGCTTACTCTACGATTCCCTATTCTAGCTGCAGCTACAATCTCATGCTCAGTGACAAATCAACATTACATCAGCTTGACTGTCTTTTTGTGTCTTTATACTTTGAAACTTCTTCCTGCTTTTTTCAAAACTCCGTGGACTTCCCACTCTCAGGCTTCTATCTATTTAGATTGACTTCTTAAATATTCTCATTTTCTGGAGGCGTTTGGGCGGCTCAGTTTGTTGAGCGTCCGTCTTCGACTCAGGTCGTGATCTCACGGTCCGTGGGTTTGAGCCCCATGTCAGAGCTCAGAGCCTGGAGCCTGCTTTGGATTCTCTGTCTCCGTCTCTCTCTGCCCCTCCCCTGCTTGCGCTCTGTCTCTCAAAAATAAACAATTTAAAAAAATAAAACGAAATATTCTCATTTTCGGTACCATCTTTTCCCCCTCTCCTTGTACAGCTCAAGCTTACTATGTCTCTTGGTTGTCCACGGAGGCAGTCTATCCTCCTTTTCCCTCTTGAGAACAAGACTCAAGTTGTTTCCTCTTCCCAACACTTACCTTTGATCTTTCTGGGATAAAGAGAATGTGTAATGTGAGAAACTTCTTATTCCTTGCTCCACAAGTCATGTTTTTCCTTCCTCTTCCTTTCTCTCTCATGTCTCATTTTCTCCCTTCTTCCTTCAAAATAATTCTGTCTAGTGTTTTCTGTCCTTAGATGTGCACATTAATCTTAAAATATAATCTAACACCCAAATGTAGTTCATCTTATGTCACATTCAATTTTAAAATCTAAATTTTTAGCAACAAGTATCAAGTGTCTAAATACAAAACTCTAAATCAGCCTTAAAAAGTAAGGATACATTTTACCGTCTTACAAATTATTTCCACTCATTTTCCACTCACTGAGTTATCCTTAAAAATGATCAATATGCCAAGATTCTAGCTGACTTGTTTGGCATAAACCATTATCTGGGTGGATGGATGATATTTTCTCTCAAATATCAAACCAATACATTATCAAGTGAACCTGAATGTTCTTTATCAGATTGGTTTAGATATAGAATGTACAAATCACTCATTTCCCTTTTTATTCCTGGGACGGTGCAGATTCTTGTTTCTGCTCTTAGAATATTACACCGGATGTGATGTTTACTATGTCACCACAGAGGCTTTTCCTGCCAAGGGTAGTTTATAGGGACTTACTGATGTCCCTACAACATTTGAAGAGATAGCAGAAACAGTGGAGGTTGAATATGCTAATAAACATTTTTGGATCAAAACTGTTTGCATTTCCCCAGGATAGCTGGCTTTAAAACACACAAAAGAATAAGCTCTAAATTACTGCAGGGTTTGTCAACCTCCCTAACAGGTTTTTTCTCTTTTGTTCTGAATTCACTTTAATGTGGACTTAATCATTTCTCAAAGCAATAATCACCGTTAGGAAAGAAGCGTGGAAAAGTGGAGAAGAGCTGAGGTTTGAAGTCAAGTTGAAGAGGTCATTCCTTATCTGTATCTGCAGGAATGACATCACCTCTCTGTCATCATTTTCTCATAGGTAAAATGGGGATAGTGATTCTTAACTTTCCATCAGGGTTATGGGATCGAAGATACCATGTGAAAACACCTAACATTGTCTGGGAATTAAAAGGTGTGAATCAAATATTCCATTATTGTATTGACTTGTACTATTTGTTTTATTCATGAACTGATACCTACATCAAATTTACAGGTTTAGGCACAGGTAGATGGAGTACCACATCCTCGATATGATTTCTGGAATACTGGAAAGCTCCAGAAAATACTCAGAAGCCACTTCCTGACATTCTGACCTGTTGTCTCTATCTCCTCCCCTCAATGTGTTCTTTCTTTACCTTAAAGTTTAGTTCACCATTGAAATATAAACACCACTAAGAAGATTAATCCTTTGTCTTATCAATGGTTACCTTTCAATGTGAGTAGAGTTGTCAGAGACATTTTCAGTGGAATTTGATTAGGACTAAAGTAAAGACAAAGAGCAGTTTAAGACACTGGGATTCTTGGGCCTGAGGGTCTAGAAAAGAGTATATGGAGGGGGATTAAACAGCAGCCTTGAAGGATATATAGGTAAAAGAATGCTCTGAGGTGCCTCCTACAATCTAGCCACTGAGCTAGTGTGCCGACCCCAGTTGCCTATCAGAATCACCCTAAAGCTTTTAAAAATACCAATGCCCAGGCCCAGCACCTTGGAGATGAGGATTTAATCATTTGGGAAAGGCATCTTGGTGTTTAAGAACTCCTCAGATAATTCAAATGCTTACTTGAATTGAAAACCACGGAATTGGAACAAATAGGGGCACTGGAAACATTTTTGTCTAGTCCTTCCTAACCTAGCCACAGGTTTTGATTGAATTAACTGCTTAAAACCCAACCTCTTTAAAAAGGATTTGTTTGTTATTGGTTTAATTATTTTTAAGGCCACGCTTAAAAAAAAAATGTGAGGCCGTAGTATTTATTGACTCAATCTCGTCATTTGTTAAAGAGCATACAGTTTGAATAACTAAGAGATTCTAGGATCAGTTCAGCAATCATCCATGCTAGGTAAAGAATTTTGCATTGCTTTTATCCTTAGAGTTTTTGAATTTAATAAGCAAGGTCCTTGTTCTTCTCAAATGAAGAGAATTATGATAGAATCTTTAAGAAATTCCTAAAATAACTAATTCAATTAACTAACTTGTTTGTTGCTTTATAATGTATAATGCAACTTTATGTATCACAATGATTAGGTATGTATTATTAATTATTATCATCATCATCATCATCATCATCATCATTTTTATCACTTGCAGAAGAGTAAACAAAGGGTTAGAGATTCTGACTTGCCCAGTTATGTGAAGATTTAAATGCAGAGGTAGAACTTGACTCAGGTGTTGATGCTAAAATTTGCATCCATTCCACAAGTTTATTATTTTGAAGTTCATTTTGTGTTTCTAGATCTTTAGCAATACCTTGGTAATTTTTTTGACTTCAATGATTTTCTCTGTAATAGCTAGGGATATCAAGGATTATGTGGCATAGAAATCCCAAAACTGTAGTGTTAGGTTTCTGTTTTTGTTTTTTCTTTTTTGTCTTTTTAATTTTAGAATATCAGAAATCAGAGTGTGCTAACAAAAGAGTGACCCTAAGTCCTGATTCAGTCTGGGATGGTCTTTGCTTATGCTTTTGTCCTGGATTAGTTAGCAATTGTGCCCTCTTCTCTCTCCAAAGGTTCTCAATTAGGATGATAAATTATATGATCACCCTACCTAATGAGCATGCATCAAGCTTCCTCTCTTTGTTTTGCAGAATTAAGTTATTTATTTGGTCGAGTTTTCTTTCAACGAGTAGTCAGTAGCTTTCATAGTTCCTTGACCCCCCTGTCATGTTTTACTTAGAGCTTCACTGAAATTTGAATATGTAGTGCATATAGAATCATGGTGATGATAATGATAATAGTAACTTGCATTACTAATCATTGATTTATCTAAGCACCAAGTTACGGGCTTTACATCCATTATCTCATTTAACACTTATAAAACTTTGTGAAGTAGGAACTAGTGTTGTCTTCATTTAACACAGGAGCAAACTGAAGTTCAGAGATGCTAAGTTGCTCTAGGTTCAGGGCTGACTGACAATCAGGACTTTAACCCATGTGTGACTTCAAAGTCTGAACTCTAAATCCATACACTAAAATTCATGGCCCTCTTACCCATTCTACAAGAACCATCTTCTTATTCAGCTAGAAAGCAAATATTCTTATCCCTGATTATTTGCTAGATGTAATAGGGCATAAAGGAGTGTAAAAAAAGTAAAGCGTTATATTCAACATGCTGTTGGAAACTTTAAATCTCCATATACAGTTGTGTCTATAGCAGCAGGAATACCTGTAAAGAATATAAATATTTTTGCTTAAAATCTCAATCTTTTGTCTAGTGTAGACTTAATATGAGGAAGATTGATGACTCTTCATCTGTATGTTTTGAGGTAGCCTACACCATTTAAAGTCAGTAACTTGGTCAGCAATTTTATAACTTATAATGTTGTGAGTTAATTGAAGCTAGACCTAACTTTGATTATTCACATGCACTTGCTATAAGAAAGGGACCAAAGGACTAGTCTAAACAAATGGTGCTCAGCATGGTTAGCCAAATATTTGTCACGAGGTTTAATCATTGTAAGTTCACACATATACAGCAGAGAGATGAAATTTTCTCCAAATTAGTTTCTATTGAGGAGAAATGCTAGGAAATGGTAGAAGTTCAAACAATGGAAATGGGGTGGTGGCGGAATTTCTGAAATTCTATCTTAGTAGTACCTGCACATGAAGAAGAAAATCAAAATAGTGTGACCAACTCAATATTGTAAATCCAAGTAGAGTTATTTAGGGCCCAGGCTGATGGACCCTTATTGGATATTAGGAATTTAGGAATTACTGAATGTGAACCTTGCCCGTAGAGAGGCCAGAGTAGTAGTGAATAGGAAAGACAAATTCAAATAAATGTGTTATTGACTATTTTGAAAAGTTTGAGGTAATATTTGGAGGGTAGGGAGTTGAGAAAGCTTTCTGAATGTGTAAGACTAAACAACAACTACAAAGATGAAGGACATTTTCTTTGCAGACTGAAGGAATATGGCCGTACTGGAGAGCAAAAAAGGGCTATTAATGTGTCAGTGGCCAAAAGAAGGTGGCTTTTGGGTCTGTGCAGGGGGTTAGCCTCCTGGTGGCAGTGTAGTGGTTGGAGAGCACACAGATAGGCAGTCTCGATAGTAAAATATTTGAGGCCAGCACTGAAGGCTAAGTACTGAAGCGGGAAATGGCAGTGGCAATATCCATATGGTGAATGTGAAACATTCCTGTTGTAGACATTGAAGATTCTGAAGGCACTGGAAGAAAATCTGAAGGTATAACTTGAACAGACCTAGATCAAAAGATTTTATAGAGGGCGCTACAGAGGGAGAATGTAGAAGAAGAATGAGTATGAAAGTGCCTGAGATTAGGAACAAAGTGGATGTATAGCCTTTATGTAAGTTAGCACAAATCTAACTCTTCTTTTTACAGAGGTGAAATATAAAGCAGATTTTCTTCTATTCAGCCAAACTAAACACTAATAAAATTGGCCTACATGAATGCAGAAATAAATCATCCCAAACATGATTAATGTGCACACGTAACGGAGTTTCTGAAAGCAGGTACAAAGTATATTTTTTCCACCATCACATAAACTCTATAACATTTCCATAATTTGAGGTTTCAAGAATAAGAAAAAAAAAAACACAGCTCTAAATGTTGACTTCTCTTAAGAGCAGTCATTATAAATATATTTGGCAAGAAAAACAATTTTGGAAAGATTAGTTGAAAGTGAAAAAAAGGGGATTTCTGAAATTTCTTTATTTTTTAAAATTATAATTAAAACCTTTTTTTAGAGTGGTTTAAGATTCACAGCAAAAAGAAGGCATACAAATTTCCCTATTGTACCTTTTGACCTCATATGTTCATAGCCTCCCCCATTATCAACATTCCCCACCAGAGTGGTATATTTGTTACAATTGATGAACCTATACTGACATATAGATTCATGGATTACAATAAAGATTCATAGATTACATAGATTACACTAAGTTTCACTCTTAAGGTATGTTTTATGGCTTTGGAAAAATGTATAATGGGTTGTATCCACCATTATAGTATTATACAGAGTGGCTTCACTTTTCTAAAAATCCTCTATGTTCCATTTGTTCATCCCTCTCCCTCACTCCCAAACAATGATATTTTTATTATCTGCATAGTTTTTGGTTGTCCAGAATGGAAATATGGTTGAAATTCTATGGTATATAACCTTTTTGGACTGGCTTTTTTCAATTGGCAATATGCATTTATTTATGTTTCTTTTTGTCTTTTAATGGCTTGATAGCTCATTTCTTTTTAGCACTAAATCATATTCCACTGTCTTGGGTGCCTGGGTGATTCAGTTGGTTAAGCATCCAACTGTTAATTTTGGCTCAAGTCATGATCTCAGGGTTGTGGGATCAAGCCCCATGCTGGGCTCTGTGCTGAGCAGGGAGCCTGTTTAAGATTTTCTCTCTCTGAAGATGGAGCAGATAGAACCAGGAAGGGGAAAAACTGAGCTGTGAAAATCAAACCCACTTTTCACAACACAACACACACTATTTTTAACCCCAACAGAGGTGCTGCTGAATGAACCAGGGATCTGAGCTACTGAATAAGGAGTTCGGTGGGAAGACCCCTTAGGGAGCCTTTCAGCCAAAGCCACTAATTTTCCTAAGAAAGCTGAGGTTGGTGAGACCAAGTCACTTAAAAAAAAATCACACCATCAGTTAATGCCAAAAAAGGAAATAAATTTAGTTCTCCTACCTCTCAAAAAAAAAAAAAAAGATTTTCTCTCTCCCTCTCCCTTTGTTTACTCTTCTGCTCACTAACTCTCTCTGAAAAAAAAAAAAAATATATATATATATATATAAAATATCCATTGTCTGGATGTACTGCAGTTTATTAATCCATTCACTTACTGAAGGACATCTTGGTTGCTCCCAAGTTTTGGCAATTATGAATGAAACTGCTATAAACGTCTATGTGCAGGTTTTTGGGTGGACGTTAGTTTTCAGCTTCTCTGAATAAATACCAAAGAGCCTGATTGCTGGATCATATGATAAGAATATTTTTAGTTTATAAGAAATGGCCAAACTGTCTTCCAAAGTGGCTGCACCATTTTGCATTCCCATCTATAATGAATGAGAGTTCCTGTTGCTCCACACCCTCACCAGCATTTGTTGTCAGTATTCTGGATTTTGGGTATTCTGATAGCTACCTCATTGTTGCTTTAATTTGCCTGTCCCCAATGACATGCTCTGCGGAGCATCTTTCAATGTGCTTGTTTGCTCTCTGTATATCTGTTCTTTGATGAGGTGTCCATTAAAGTCTTTGACCCATTTTTAAATTGTGTTGTTTACTTTCTTACTGTGAGTTTTTAAAAGATTTTCTTCCTTTTTTTTATATTTTGGATAACAGTCCTTTATCAGATGTGTCTTGCAAATATTTCCTCCTAGACTGTGCATTTTCGCATTCTTTTGACATGGCACGGACAGAGGTGTTCAATTTTAACGACGTCTACCTTATCAATTATTTCTGTCATAGATTGTTTCTTTGGTGTTCTATCTAGAAAGCCACTACCATATCCAAGGTCATCTAGATTTTCTCCTATGTTATCTTCTAGAATTTTTATAATTTTGCATTTTATATTAATGTGATCCTATGTGAGTTAATTTTTCTGAAGGGTGTACAGTCTGTGTTGAGATTCACTCTTTGCCTATGGATGTCCAGCTGTTCCAGTGTCATTTGTTGAAAAGACTAACTACTCCATTGTATTGTCTTTGCTCCTGTGCCAAAAATCAGGTAACTATCTTTATGTGGGTCTATTTCTTGGCTCTCTATTCTGTTACTTTTCTTTACCATTAGAATTTAGTAAGCTTATAAAAGTTTAAAATGTATATTCATTAAAAAAAAAACTACAGTGTTTTCTTCTGTATGTAAAAGGCCAAGTTAGTAGTTACAATGCTAATAAAAAGCCTATAGGTGTGAATAGTAACTCTCCTGGAAGGCTGCTAAGATATTAGAACACGTATCCACCAAAAGAGATCCAACAGAAGATTATTTCAAATTGTGGTGTTCTCTCAACACTTATGGTCTTTCTTCTCTCACTTCCATTCCCAGCTTTGTTCCTTTCCTGAGGTAGGAATGGTTCCCAAGACCTTTACTTAAATGTCCTTACACCCTACTCAAAGTGTGGACCCTCTCTGACTTCCTGTTCCTTCTTTCTGTCTTCAACAGAAATTGCCAGCTCATTTCTCTTTCTCTGGGGGCTTTATGTTCTTCCCTTTGGAGATGCTAATGAATGAATAGCTTCATTGTACGTGCAGATAATATTGATGTTCTATCCAGTTCCCCTTCAATCCTTTGTTCCTAATTTGGGGGCGCTCCTGGCTTTGTGCATTTTGGCTGTCAATAGCCAGTGTCCGTTACTTCAGGAACTTCTTTACCCACAAGAATCTAGGGATTTAATCCTTCTGAAGTAGCATTTAAAGAACAGCTAAAGAGTGTAAGATTATGAAAGCCCAAATTTGTCATTTGGGGTCAGAGACAATACTGAGGTGAGGCAAGCCTAATTTTTAAGGTTTCCCTGTTGAATCAGGCTAGAGCATATTGGGCCTCCTCTCTGTTCCTCTTTTGCACCCCCCGCCCCCTTACTGATATCCCCTGGAAATGTATACATCTCTTCCACCTGAATCCTTGTCAGGGTATGCTTCTGGCATATCTGACCAAAGATGGTGTATAACCTGCTTTAGAATTGTTTATATTTTAACAGTGATTATTGAAGACATGATGCTTTAGCTCAAGGGACTTACTTTCTAATGATGGAATAGCATGTCCATGTAAGGCAGGGGTGTGTTCATGTGCTTGTAAATAATGCCCTTAAACTGTGTAAGTGACCACCTAATTATCTAGGCATAAGGCAAACTTTAGTTATAGGTATGGACTAAATTGCATCTTTAATTCTAGGTTCCTGTTTTCCTCATCTATAAAATGGGAGAAATCTCTCAATAACTTCTTCCTGAGTTGTCATGAAAGCTTAATAAGATAATGAAATTATGTAGACCTTAGCCTGTGCTTAAGATAGTAATCATTCATTAGCATTTGCTAATTTCTTATGAAGCAAATTGTATACAGGCTAAAATTAAAAACTTTAAATTAAATTATACTGAAATGTATTTAAATTATTGCTTACCACTTTATTAAAGTATGACTTTGAGTAAATACTTTACCTTCTCTAAATATCTCAGCTACCATTGTCTATAGAATGAAAGTCGTCACATTAGGGAAATTCAGTTTGAAACAGACTGACGAGTAGAATTATAAGTAGCAGATTTGTAATAAAATATAAATTAATTTTGTTTAAAGATTGAGGTCTTGAAATTAATGGTTCACAAAATACAGTAATTGTTAGTGGTAAATCACAATGTATATTTTGTGATACTGCTTTTAAAATCAAGGGCTACTAGTTAGATATTAGAAGAATTTAGTTTACCTTTTATTGGGCTTCTCTCTTAGAACAATTGTTTAGCTTTATTAATAAGGACATTAATGAGAATAAGTTTATTCATTTGATCTCAGTGTGGGCCAGTGAGCTTTGCTCTCTTTCATGATCACAGACTGACTCTTAATCCTTGCCAGTCATTATGTGGATTTGTAATGCTCAAAATGTGAACACTAATGAAACTGGTCAGTATGAACACACTGGTACAAATCCCAAAAGGCCATTTATATGTATGTATATGTATATATGTACATAATATGTATATAATATAGCACATCAGATTAGGGCCAAAGGATCCAAGAGGATTAAGTAAAGCTGAGGGTGTTAGTATAGGTATGAAATTCACTATAAACTCACTGTAAAGTCATGACAATGACTGAGGAAGATACTCAAGGTGCACTATAGCTCTAAATGAGAAGATTCACTTTCTGAATGGAAGGGTGACATAATTTTTATTTTATCTCTTTGGGCCTTAGTTCTACATTTATAAAATAAGAGAAATAATACCTTTTATTCATATATTAAATTACATCATTTGTTTAAAGAGAAATGAGGGAACAATCTTTTGGGTTCTTTAGAAGAAAGGCCCAATATTCAGCTAAGTGGGTCTATTATTTTTATGACTTTCTTCAGAAAACCCTTAAATATGTTAATTATAAGAATAAGGAAAGTATATTTTGTTGTGAGATAGCACATCACAGAGATAATCAAAGTTTATTTGAAAGTTGCCAAACATGGCTAAAAAAGAGCCATATGAGTCTTTGGTGCCTAAGTAAGTTGAGACCTAGAAGAACTCAAAGGACCATTCTAGTGGCACAGTTCACTATTCTATTATTCTGTGGTTTCAAACACACATGGAATGCCATGTCACAAGTGGCATTAATTAGGTCCTTCTTTTGTAAATTATTGTTTTCTTCTACCTACCTCCTTCTAATTAAATTAGTTTTTGATCTTGATCGTTGGCCTTTTCTATTGGTTCTTTCATCTAGAATTTATGTTCTGAAGCTTTATCAAACCAAAATGATCTATTTGCTAGTAACTAGGAGATTATCTTTATTTTTAGGAATTTTCCACTGTCAGATTTGCCTCATGTATCTCTTCAGTGTGCGACGTTACGTGCTAGAGGGTACTGATACTATGGGAAATTTAAAATTTTATTTTCCTAAATACAATTGATAAGAATAAGGTCATAAAGAGTTAGATAACAGGTTTATTGGTCTTTTGAACTTTCCGAAATTATGGGCACCAGAAACTGGAAAAAATCAAACACTGGTCGATATTGTTCTTGGTCAGGCCAAGAAGCCCAAAATGGAGCAAATATGTCAGATGAAGTAAAGGGATTGACAGTTCACATGCTGCAGAATTCTTTTTATGCTTTCTTCCTCATGTAAGTAAGTGACACTTGTTAATGACTAAATTTTGTAGGAGAATATTCAGCTGAATCTGGCCTCTAGATATCTGCCATTTTCAGATGGTTGACTTTATGCTGGCCATGGCTATAGCCCTGAGAGAGACCATTTTGGTTGATAAATCTAGTGGTTTTCTCCACTGCTTACTTCTTTCTAGAAACATGTTGGCCCGTGAAGCATTGCCAGTGTTCTAGATAGAATTGTGAACAATGAGAAACCTTAGCAGAATACAGAAAGAAAAAGAAATGTCTTGTTTCTATTATCTTTGTTTCTAGATTAAAGTGGTTTTTTTTTAAGAATTTTAATTTACAATGAGAAACCTTAGCAGAATACAGAAAGAAAAAAAAATGTCTTGTTTCTATTATCTTTGTTTCTAGATTAAAGTGGTTTTTTTTAAGAATTTTAATTTAGAGATAGAAACATACTTTCTTAGTTTAGTGGGTTTCACTGGACACAGCAGCAACCACAATTGCCAAGTAGCTGGAAGAAATGGTTTATCAAATAGAAGGAAATGTTATTAATTCCCAAGATAGAAGTGTGGTAAATTCAATGGGATTAGTTTGTAAATTTGACTTGGTAATGAACCACTAAAGAAAAAAAAATGACAGAAATTTCCCCTAAATCAATAGCTAACACTGGATATTTGAAATGCCATGACACTTTCTCAAAATATTTTAAGTAGATGGTGGAAATAATAGTTAATTATATCATAGGACCTGACAAAGAGAAGTACAACTATTGGGTCTTGAAAATATGGACTTAGAACATAAATTCAGGAAATAGTCCTGATAAATGTTGGGAAATAAAGAGCTTTTGTATTTGATTTGGAGATCTTTGATATTACAGAGGAAAATACAAGAATCCTGTTGTATAGTTCATATTTTGCCAGTCCAAGTCTTATTTCTCATCTTCAGTACCTGGTAACCAGGAAAGGGAAATCTAATTTTCATAATGAGAAGGAAAATAAAAGTAAGTTTAGAGGGGAACAGGATAAGAGCCACTAGGAAAAGAAATAAGCATGAGAGATAATTTGTAACATTAAACCAACAGGGCTGCATAGAGAGAATTATGAGAGTGGGGAAAGTATCTGTCAATGCATATTTGGGGATATTTAGTACTTGAACTTAATAAAACAATGATCAAGATAAATTTTAGTGAAATAAAAATGTTAAACTATAAACTTACCTATAAAATACACTTAGAAATGTCACTGAGGTTTTGTGGTATGAAACTGAAATAACAGACTATATTATAGTTGGAAAGCTAAGACATGTATACATACATACATATATATATGTCTTATTATATGTATATCATGTGATACATGTATATATATGTACATATCACCTTTCCCATTTTTTATACATATCCAATTCTCCCACCCTACATCATTTTTCTTTTTTAATTCATATTATCAATGAAATATATCATCTGGTATTGAGGGCTCTTTGGTACTATACTACCTTCTTTGTAGAGCTGAGAGAAAAATGTAGCCTCTGTCCTCATGGTAGACAAACGGGTATACAATAGTAATTTCTCTTGTGGATCATCTTATTGATGATGACAGCTAAAAGTTCCTGCCTTTGTTTGATTTTTTGAAATATGTATATCATTGCCATTCAGTTACATAAGAGGAGTTGTAGAGGCGATGGAATTGAAGCTGCACTTTACAGCAAGAAGGAAAACTCCATGGGAAACACTGTGTCCTCAGCATAGCTTTGATAGAAGCATAGACCTGGGAGTAGAAGCAGGGCAAGTGATCTACATAGACCTGGAGGAAAAAGTGAAGCTCTCAGGCAATGCATAGATCACTGCCAATTTACACTCTTTTTTTTTTAATGTTTATTTATTTTTTTTTTGAGAGAGAGACAGAGGAGTGTGAGCAGGGGAGGGGCAGAGAGAGAGAAGGAGACACAGAATCCAAAGCAGGCTCTAGGCTCCATGCTGTCAGCACAGAGTCGGATGCGGGGCTCGAACTCACAAGCTGTGAGATCCTGACCTGAGCAGAAGTCAGATGCTTAACTGACTGAGCCAACCAGGCGCCCCCAATTTACACTCTTAAAGCATTTTAATACAAGTGAGTAGTTGATTTCAAAGGCTCAGGGAACACTTCCACTTTGGTCCTTTGCCCATTTATCAGTTTAGGATTACCATTTGTGTACTAGCTAGATTGTGAGGTTGAAAGTTTCTATTATATTTTACTTTTATATGTGGTTGCTAAGGTAAATGTTTAATAAGCAATCACAGATCAGTTATGGGTGCCTTTTTAATATTAATGTGGTTGTGTGCAGCTCTTCTAATAAAACATATGCAGAAGATTTCAAAATTAGTTTCATTACTTCATTAAAGTTTTTACAGTGCTTTCCTTTGATACAACTCACTGAATGAAAGAAGAGGAGAAGCTGCCTTCAATTCCTTTCCCCATGTCTTCTTTGTCTAGTTCTTCTAAGCTATTGCATATATATAAGAAATATATATATATATGTATATATATATACATATATGTATAGCTTAGTTTCTTTCAGTTGAACTACATTAAATTAAGGGGTTACTTTGCCCTAGATTAAAATAACAAAAATGAACAAGTGAACTTTTGGGATTTTCCATTCCCATGCCCAACCCTTTTTTTCTAATAACAAAGGATGGCATTTTCTCTTGAACATGTTAGTGTGTTTTTCTCTAAGTTGTTGCCCCTTCTTTCCCACAATCAGCCACTTTGGCTGGAGCTTATTTACTGTGGTCAATTACTGAGTGATTTACATATCCACTTTACATTTTTTTGTTAATGCAGTCTATTTCTTTCTTTCTTTTTTTACTGAAGTGTAATTGATATATAATATCCTATTAGTTTCAGGCATATATCATAGTGAATTGATATTTTTATACATTTAGAAATGATCTCCATGATCAGTCTAGTTACCATCTGTCCCCATATAAAGTTATTACAATATTATTGACTATATTCCCTCTGCTGTACATAATATCCCCATGACATTTATTTTATAACTGTAAGTTTGTACCTCTTAATCCCCTTACTGATTTTGTCTGTCTCCCTCTTCCTCCCCAATCTGGTAACCAACAGTTTGTTTCTGGTATCTATGTGTCTGTTTCTGTTTTGTTTTGTTTGTTTTGTTTTTTAAATTCCACATATAAGTGAAATCATGTGTTATTTGTCTTTCTCTATCTGACTTAATTCACTTAGCATAATACCCTCTAGGTCCATCCATGTTGCTACAAATAATAAGATTTCATTCTTTTTTTGGCTGAGTAATATTCTGGTGCATGTGTGTATGTGTATACACCCTCTTTTTTATCCATTCATCTATCAATGGACATTTAGTCTACTTCCATATCTTGGTTATTGTAAGTAATGCCACAATGAACACAAGGGTTCTTATACCTCTTCAGATTAGTGGGTTTTTTTTCTTCAAATAAATACTCAGAAGTGGTATTCTGTGATAGTAAAGTAGTTCTATGCTTAACTTTTTGGGGAAACTTCATAATTTTCCAAATTGGCTGCACCAATTTACATTCACACCAACAGTTTTCTTCACAACCTCACCAACATTTGCTACTTTTTTGTCTTTTTGATAATATCCACTCTGACCAGTATGAGGAGATATCTCATTGTGGTTTTTATTTACATTTCCCTGATGATTAGTAATGTTGAGTGTTTTTTCATGTGTCTGTTGATCATTTCTATGTACTCTTTGGAAAAGAGTACAGTCCTCTGCCAATTTTTAAATTGGGTTGTTTGGGTTTTCTTTTACATTAGGTTATATGAATTCCTTATATATTTTGGATATTAACCCCTTTTTTGAATTCTGATTTTCAAATATTTCCTCTAGTTAAGTAGGTTGTATTTTCATTTTATTTGGTTTCTTTTGCTGTGCAAATGCCTTTATATTTAGTATACTATTTATTTATTTTTGCTTTTGTTGTCCTTGCCTGAAGAGATTGGTTCAAAAAATATTGCTAAGACCAATGTCAAAAAGCTTATTCCCCATTTTTTTTAGGAGATTCATGGTTTCAGGTGTTATATAAGTCTTTAATCCATTTGGAATTGATTTCTGTATATTAGAGAAGAGAATGATCCAGCTTCATTCTTTTGCATGTAGCTGTCCAGTTTCTGCAACACCATTTGTTGAAGAGACTGTCTTTCCCTCATTATATATTCTTGCCTCCTTTGTCATACCTATTCTATTCCATTGATCTATTTGTCTGTTTTTATGACAGTACTGTATTGTTTTGATTATCATACCTTTGTAGTATAGTTTGAAATCAGGGACCATGATATCCCCAGCTCTGTTCTTTCTCAAGATTTCTTTGGCTATTGTGGGTCTTTTGTGGTTCCATACAAATTTTAGGATTATTTTTTTCTAGTTCTGTGAAAAATGCCATCAGTATTTTGATGAGGATTGAATTTAATCTGTAGGTTATTTTGGATAGAATAAATATTTTAACAGTATTAATTCTTACAATCCATAAACATGGCATATCTTTCAATTTATTTCTATTGTCTTCAATTTCTTTCATCATGTTTTATAGTTTTCAAAGTACAGGTCCCCCTGTCATTAAATTTATTCCTAGGTATTTTATTCTTTCTGTATCAATTATAAATGGGACTATTTTTTAAGAAAAATTTTTAATGTTTATTTATTTTTTTAAGAGAGAGAGAGAGAGACAGAATGAGTGCACACAAGTGGGGAGGGGCAGAGACAAGGAGAGACAGAATCCCAAGCAGACTCCACACCATCAATGCAGAGCCCAATGCAGGGCTCAACTCACGAACTGCAAGGTCATGGCCAAGATCAAGACTTGGACACTTAATTGACTGAGCCATCCAGGTGCCAGTGGGATTATTTTCTTAATTTCTTTTTCTGGTAGCTCATTATTAGTGTATGGAAATGCAACTGATTTCTGTATGCTAATTCTGTATCCTGCAAGTTTACTGAGTTTGTTTGTTTATTTATTTATTTATTACTTGTAATAGTTTTTTTGGTGAAGTGTTTAGGTTTTTCTATATATGGTATCATGTTATTTGCAAATAGTGACAGTTATTTCTTCCTTTCCAGTTTGGGTGACTTTTATTTCTTTTACTTGCCTAATTCTCTGGCTGGGATTTCCAATACTATGTTGACAAAAGTGGCAAGAGTGGGGTATCATTGTCTTGTTCTTGACCTTAGAAAAAAAGCTTTCAGTTTGTTGCCATTGACTATCATGTTGGCTCTGGATTTGTTATACATGGCTTTTATTATGCTGTGGTACACTAGGCTGGTTTAGTGATGATAAACTCCTTTAACCTTTATTCATGTGGGAAACTTTATCTCTTCTTCAATTCCTTTTTTTAAGTTTCTTTATTTATTTTGAGAAAGAGATAGAGAGAAAGTGAGAGAGGGAGGAGCAGAGAGGGAGAGACAGAATCCCAAATGGACTCTGCGCTGTCAGTACAGAGCCTGCCATGGGGCTCTAACTCACAAACCATGAGATAATAATCTGAGCTGAGATTAAGAGTCAGATGCTTAACCAGCTGAGTCACCCAGGTGTCCCTTTCTTTAAATTCTGAATGATAAACTTGCCAGATAGAGTAGTATCAGTTGTAGTTTTTTTCCTTTCAGCATCTTGAATATGTCATGCCACTCCTTCTGGCCTACAGAATTTCTGCTGGGAAATCAGTTGGGAGCCTTATGGGGTTTCTCTGGTATGCAACTAGTGCTTTTATTTTGCTTCCTTTAAGGTTCTTTTTTTATCTTTATGTTTTGACATTTTAATTGCTCTGTGTATTAGTGTGGACCTCTTTGGGTTCACCTTGTTTGGGACTCTCTGTGCTTCTTGGACCTGGATGTCCATTTCCTTCTCCAGTTCAGGGAAATTTTCAGCTGTTATTTTTTCAGATGGGTTTCCTGTCCCTTTCTCTTTCTTCTTCTGGCACCCCTATAATACAAATGTTAGTATGCTCGATGTTGGTCTTGAGGTCCCTTAACCTATCCTCATTTTTTAATTCATTTTTTTCTTTTTGCTCTTCAGCTTAGGTACTTCCCATTACTCTGTCTACCAGATCACTGATCCTTTATTCTGCATCCTCTAATCTGCTATTGATTCCCTCCAGATTTCATTTCAGTTATTATATTCTTTGGTTCTGATTGGTTCTTTTTTAGCATATCCTATCTCTTTGTTGAAGTTGTTACTGAGTTCATTCACTCTTCTCTCAAGTTCAGTGAGTATCTTTATGACTATTACTTTGAACTCTTTCAGTTACTTCTTTTTCTAAAGTTGTTATATTCTTTCATTTGGACCACATTCCTCTTTCTCCTCATTTTGTTTGACTTCCAACGTTTGGTTTTATGAATTACACAAGTCAGCTACCTTTTCTGTCTTAAAGGAGTGGCCTTGTATAGGAAGTACCCTATGTAGACTACGTGTGCCTGGAGGTTTTGGTTAGCTGGCTGGATTTGGAGAGGTTGTGGGCCAGGCGTCCCTGAGCACTCTGCACCAGGGACATCCTGATGAGATGGATGGATCTGGGGTGAGTACGGGCTTGGTGATACTGAGGTGCTCTGTAGCAGGGTCACCCAGGGGGGATGGATGGTGCCTGCACAGCCATACTCCAGAGAACTCCATGCAGGGGGCATTCTGGTGGGATGGCTAGAGATGGATTGGGCATGGTCTGGGGTGTCCCAGTGTGCTTTACACCTGGGCTACCTTAGCAAAATAGCTAAAGCTGTAGTGGGTGAAGACTGTGTGTCTCCTTGTGTGTGCCATGCCAGGAGAGCCATGGAGGGACAGCTAGAGTTGAGACAGTCACATGTGTGGGCGGGTGGTAGGGAGCTGGTATGGGCTAGAGCCCAGGGCTTGCTGAGGTAGCAAGCTGCCTAAAGTGCCTAGCCCTTGCTCCTGTTTGTGCTATCAAGGTAGAGGAGAAATGTAAATAATAGCATCCTCTAGCCCTATGACCCTGTAGAAAGTTTTGGCAGTTTCCTCACTGTTAAGTGGATGCTCTAGGGTTGGCAAATGGGTTTTGTTCACTTATGGTCTAGTTTCCCTTTTAACTGCTGGGTTGTTTTGTTTGTTTTTTGCTATGTTCCAGGTCATGTGAATCTGTATGTGGACCACTAAATGCTATCCCTTCCCACTGAAGTTTGTAGAGTCATGGGTGGGCTTCCTATTGCTACTGTGTCTCCATCTCTCCTGCTGCTCTCTCTGTGGTCACTCTATCCTTTGTTGTGCAAAAGCTGTTCAATGGACCCTCAGTTCTTCTTCAGGAGGATTTATGCTACATGTAGATTTAGTGTGTCTGTGGGAGGAGATGAGTTCATGGTATTTCTATGCTGCCATTTTGGACCTGCCCTCAATACCTAAATTTTGTAAGCTAAGAAATGACCTACCTATGCTATGAGTCAATGGTGGGCTAGGGTTTTAAGGTTTTTTTCAGGACCTTCACCAAGTCTGCCATACCTTGTTATGGTAGTTTCCAGGGTACTAGGCATGGACTATACACTTTAATATATTAGTTCATTTAATCTTTAAAATACACCTGAGATAGATTCTATAATTATCACCATCTTGCAGATGAGAAAACTAAAACACAGAGAGACTAAATACCTCAAAGTAATTGAGAAAGTAAACAGCAGAGCTAGGTTTTGAATTCAGGCATTCTGAATCCAGACACTGCCCTTAAATACTTTAAGGGATAAAGCATATTAGGGGCAGATGATCCTGGGCATTTTCTTCTCTCACCATTTTTTAAATAGTTTTCAAGAATAGGAGTGGGCTTCCAAAGTGACTTTGTGAAGCCCTGAGGACATCCCATGGATAAGTGTTGATGTAGGATATTAGCCTAAGGAGTTAATTTGTTCCTGGGTCACTGGAATATACAAGAAGTGATTTAAGGCATAAGTGCATGACCATGGAAAACCTTGAGCAGAATTCTTTTCCCAAGTGTGCATTGCTTCTCTGAGTACAGACATCCATGGTTAAAAATTGGGATGAGATAATTTGAGGATAGTAATACAATCTTACTTCATGGAAACAATATATTGGTCATGTGTTTAAGGTATAACTAACTTCTTGAAAGTTATATAAGATATTTTATGGGACATATGAAAACATAATAACATTTTGAGGGACTAATTGAATGTGTATGAGTGTGTATAAATATGAATAATTACTATATTATGATTTATTAAAAAGGAAAATACTTAGAGAAGTAGGATAATACCTAACTTTTGCAAGTGAATTTCACATTATCTCACCTAATCTTGTTTACAGACAAGGAAGCTAAACCTTATAGTGATTAAGTAACTTCCCCAAGGTCACAAATATGATAAGGACAGAACTGGATTTGAAATCAAATTTGTCTGACACCAAAGTCCTTGATCTTTAAACATCACTGTGTGTGTGTGTGTGTGTGTGTGTGTGTGTGTGTGTGTATTTGAGAGGTAGAAAGAGTGTGCTGAGTAGAATAGAATAAAATGGTTTCCTTTTGTAGTTCTAGTAAGAGCTGAGTGGTACCACTTCTATACATACATTCTAGAGGTCATTTAGTTAGCAAATGTTATTAAGAATATGTTTTATTGAGATTATGTGCAAGATTCTGCTAAAAACATTACAGGATATAAAGAACCAATGATCAGCTCTACCTTGTACCACTTGTGGTTGGAAACGTTCAACTCTGTATCACCTATTGATTTCTTGTTCAAAGTTTCCTTCCTGCTTTTTCTTTGAATATCAGCTCATTTAATTACATCAAGGCCATTTTCTTCTTCCAAGTCCCAGTGATAGTAGGCTTATACCAAAGAGCTCTCAGTGGGGACTAAATGGTAGAGGAAAAGGTAAGAAACATTAAAAACATAGCAAAAGTCATGGTTACTGATATTATGGGAATGACAGACGTGAAAGGGGCTTTAAGGGCAAAAAAGAAAGCCTCCTTATTCCCAGACACCTTTGTGTCTGGGTGACTGCAAAGATGCTGAATCATTCTTGAGGAAACAGACATTAATATTATACACAATGCACTAAGAAAATACTGCTGCTATTAGGACTAATGGTCAAAATACTGATTACAGCTCTGGTCAAAGTGCCTTCACATAGGAAGAAGAGATTATCAGGCCTCCAATAAGATTATTGCTATAAAATATTTTTCTAAGGAAGGTGAATTTCTATTGATATTTATTTTGTTATAGTTATGAGGTTTAGGGCTTATCCTGTTGCCTTACAGTATAACCCAGCTAGCTATAGGTGAACATAGGGTTGGATTCCAAAATTTCTCCCTTATTACTTGGGGCATCCACCAGAAGAGCCACATAGTTACATATTACTGAATGCCTTTCTTGGAAAAGGAAGTGCCAACTTTTCCTACTCTTCTCCATACACATACCACAGCCTTATTTATTTCAAGAGTGCTTAATCAAGGAATAACTAAATTGGGAGTACAGTACTCCTCCCACCCCTTATCTGCAGTGCCCCTTCAGTTTCAGTTGCCTGTAGTCAATGGTATTTCAGAAGCAGATGATCCTCCTTCTGACATAATATCAGTAGCCTAACACTACGTCACTATGCCTAAGTCATTCACCTCACTACATCTCATCACATAGTCATTTTATCATCTCACATCATCATGGAAAGGTGAGTCCACTACAATAAGATATTTTGAGAGAGAGACCAGATTCACATACCTATTATATACAATATATTATTATATTGTTGCATTTTATTATTGTTAATTTCCTACTGTGCCTAATTTATAAGTTAAACTTTATCATAGGTATGCATATATAGGAAAAACATAGTACATATAGGGTTTGGTACTATCCTCCATGTCAAACATTCACTGGGGGGGTGTCTTAGAACATAATCCCTGGGGATAAGGGAGGACTACTGTAATAAGTCATAATCAGTGTGATAGGGCAGTGATGAGTAAACACTGAGTGTTCAATAAATCTCAATAGCCAGTCAATAAAAATAGGAGGGACAGTAATTAAGATGGATCGCCCCTTGGAAGAGGTAATCTGAGAGGGAGGAAAAGGTGATAGAGGGTTATGCTGCCTCCAGGAGTCAGCAAAGCCCTCATATTCCTTTGGAATTCCTCATGAAACTTAGACCTCCCTTTATAAGAAATGCTGTGACATTAAGCAAATGCACACCTCAGGTATGGCAAATTGTAGTGATTGCTCAGATTAAGGGTGAAAGATTCAGAGTGGCTTAGAAAGAAGTGACAAGGTTGCCAGGAAAGCCTTAAAATTCTTGAGAATGTAGCATAATGAATGAATTAAGAACGAATGTATGAAGAAATGAAGACTAAGAATCAGAAGGCTTGTGTCTTTCTCAGTGAAGCTTGGGCTCCACATCTAACTTCATTTTCCTTGTCTGTAACAGGAGGGGTGTAGGCTAGAGTAGTGCCAAGGTTCCTTCCTGCTTTAAAGACTCATGGTTCTGAACTCAGGTCATTTCAGAATCTTCACAGAATTGACACATATCCTTGATCCCCAGTGAAATGCTAGTTTGGTTGCCTGACCACAGCATCTCCCTGCCTATTCTAAAACCACTTCTCAAGGAGCATGGTATTGTCTGGCAGTATCATTTCTTTTTAAAGATGTTCTTTGAGGGTGACTTTATATTTTGATATAATTTCAAGCTTATGAAAAGAATCTCCAATGATACTTTTCCCAGATTCACCAATTATTTGCATTTTGTTCATTTGCTTAATTATTCTCTGCATGTGTATGTGGTTTTTTTTATCACATATATACTTATACACAGAAAACCATTTGAGAGTATATTTTAAATATTGTCACCCTTGATCCTTAGTTTACTATTTCCTAAAAACACAGGCATTTTCCGACATAGCCATAGTCCAATTAACAAAACCAGAACGTTTAGCATTGATATATATTATAAGCTAACACACAGTCCATATGGAATTTTAATTAATTATGTCAATAATGTCCTTTATAGATATTTTTCCTTGTCCAGGATCCAATCCAGAACGACTTATTGCATTTAGTTGTAATGTCTCTTTAAATATGGAATGGCTCCTCAACCTTCTTTTACCTTTCTTGATCTTAAAATTTTTGAAGAGTACAGGTAACTTGCACTCTACAGTGTCTTTCAACTTCAGTTTGTGTGATGTTTCCTTATACATAGATTCAGGTTATGCATTTTAGGGAGGTAGTTGTATCACTGAAGTTGTATTGTGTCCTTCTCAGTGTATCATTTCATTCGGTATGTGATACTGGTTTATCCCAATATTGATAATGCTAACTGATCATTTGATTAAGCTTCTAGCTTTCTCTACTGTAATGTTTTGTTTTTCCCTTTATAATAAATAAAATTTTAATTCACATTATAAGCTTCTAATCACATATACTTTAGCATGTTAGATATTTCTACTCCATTGTTTCACTTTTTTTGTGCTAATATTGGTATGATTTCCTGCTGTCAAGTTTACTTATTCTTTTCACTGATGTTTCCAATCTGATGATAAGCTGATCTATGGGTTTTTCATCTCAGATACAATATATTTCATTTTAGCAATTTCGTTTGACTTTTCTTTTATAATAGTTTATATGTGTATGCTAAAATTACCTATCTGTTTATTTATGTTATAAACCTTTTCCAATATATTATTTTAACAAAGTTATTTTAAAGTCCCTGCCTTATCATTTTAACCTCTTGGCCATCTCTGAGTCTGCTTGTATTTCCTTTACATTTTTTTCTTCATGTATTTTATAGTTTTTGATGTGTGCATTGTATGTACTAAAATAACAACAACAGCAACAACAATAAGAACAACCCAAACCAAACAAACAAGCAAATAAGACACAGTAGAAACTGTGAAGTAAATAATGAGTAAATATGTTTCTACTCAGGAAAGGGAGCACCCTTTTTTCTGTCAGAAGTCCATCTAAACCATAGTTGAGCTATTGTTTTAATTAGATTTAGTACACCATTAGGTTAGTGATTCAGGGGTGAGCCAGTACTTACCTTTGGCAGAGTAAGAACTCTGTACAAACAATATCCAACTTTTAAATCAATTGGAATCTCATTCTGTCTTATAAACTGGCTCCCAGCTTTTTATGTTGTTAAGGAGTTCCCTTTGCTATCATGTTTTGCCTCCTGGCTTTCTGTGTTTCAAGAGATCTCTTTCTACTTTCCTGTCTTGCCCTTATCTTTGGAGTACTGAGAAGTGTAGTCAGTGAATGTTCAGCATACCTGTAAGGGTTTTAGCATGGTATGTCTAACAGGGCAGAAGAGCTGAAAGAGACTCTCAGGTTCTGGGCACCTGCTCCTCAGTGTTGTCTCTCTTAACTCTTCTGTTATTCCTCCTGCTTTGGAAAGACTCAGAAGTATGTAATGAGGGTCTTCAGTGCCTTGGAGGGTCTCTCTCAGTTCTCCTCTCCTACTCTCAGCATTCAGCAAGTGCCTGTGTTTTAGGGGTTCTGTCTCAGATCTCTTGTTCTGCTCATAATCTTTTGCATAAGCATTTAGTGAGGCCTATGGGAAAGATCTGATGAGTAGGTATAGATTCTCTTTGTGCATAGCACTTCTCAGAATTCTGAACACAATACCAATTGCCATTTTAGTCTTTAAAATGTTTAGAGTTCAGTTAGTTTCTCCTGAAACCCATTAATGGTAGTTTCTTCCTATTTCCACTTTCCTACAAAAGATAAGAAAAGTTGTAGCACATTTTTTTTTATAAGAGTCTAGTGACTTTCTAGATTTTGGTTAATTTTGGCTTATTTCATCCTCAGCTATCTGATGAGTTTACCAAAAAATCTATGACTTTGTAGGTTATTTGGCTTGTTTTTGATATTAGGGTGAAAGTAGAAGCTGAAAATAAGATTTGGTGTTCTTTTAACACATTTCCATCATTATGTAACCACTTTCTGATAGAACAAGACGTTCCAGGATCATCTTATACTTTCCTGGCTCCAGCTCTGTAATTAGCCTTTTTCTCATGGATCCCTGGCTCTTTTTAGCGGAAATTTCACTATTAATTAGAAGCCAAATATAAGTATTAGATGTGTTCATTGCTACTAGTGTCATTTCTTCTAGGTCCTTTTAAGTAGACAAAGCTGAAAAACTATCATCTATCTATTTATCTATCATCATCATCATCATCATCATCACAATGTATCCATTCATCTATTAAAAACTGAGTTCATACTGGTGCCTCCTATTCCAATGTAACAACATTATATACATCATAATCTTCTCTTTTTTAATATTTGTAACTTTCTGCTACAACAATGTTAAACTTGAGCTTCATTATCCTTAATACATTTACTCATTTGCTCAAGAGAGAATACATAGAATTTAGTTTAAGAAATATCACTGGGGAAAGACAAAACAAACCAAATAACTAGAATTCAATATTTATTTACCATTGTAAGGTAAAATTTACATAAAGTATAGAAGTATTAACTATTTAATTCAATGAGTTTTGATAAATGTATATCTAGTGTAATCCTCACCCCTTTAAAGATACTGAACAGTTCCATTATTCCAGAAAAGATCCCCTTCCCTCTCTGTCCCAAAATCAATTCTCTCTCTCAAACAACTGCAGTTCTAATTTTTTTAAATTATATATTAGTTTTGCCTGGGCTACATATTCACAAAATGGAATAATACAGTATGCATTCTTTTGTGTTTGGCTTCTTTGGTTCAGCATAATGTCTGTGAGAATCATATGTGCTATGTGTATCAATAGTTCATATTTTTGAGAAGTATATTATATGTACATATTTCATAATTTGTTTATCCATTTTCATATTGATGTACATTTGGGATTTTCCAGCTTTGTTATTATGAATGAAGATGCTATGAACACTCTTACACAAGTCTTTGTGTGAACATATATTTTCATTTCTCTTGAATACATTATCATGTATTCATTCTCAAGAATGAAATTGCTGTGGCATAGTATATATATATGTATAACTTTATGACAAACTGCTAAACATTTTGCCCAAATGTTTGTATCTCAAGTATTTTTTTTACTTAATTTTAACACCTTTCTTTTGGAGCTAGTATGAGGCTTTTTAGCTTCCCCCACTCTATGGTTTTACTTGACCTGAGTGCCCTCCATAGAAAGAGCTGTAGTGTTGGATTGATTTAAGGTCATACAGGGAGCCCTTACCTAACTGGAGTAGGTTAGTTAAGTTTCTAACTGGGCTTCAAAGAAGTGGCAACGAACCTACATTCTCATTCAAAGAGCTTCTGGTCTTCCCCAAATTCCCCTCCCTCTCCTCAATTATGCAGCTATTCAATTCTGAACCTCTAGGAAAGTTATTATATTTCAGCAACAGCTGGAGTTACAAGATACTCTGAAACTTTGTCATTTGGGAACATACTTTGTCCTCCACAAACCATAAGATGTGATGCTGAGGAGTGGGTCGGTGGACATTCCTTTGGCTGACTTGACCCCTTTGCTCTTTTAGTCATCTTGTGGCAGAGTAATTGGAGGCTACTTAATGGCTGAACCAGGCCCTAGTCTTTGTGATGTCTAGACTTCATGAGCTCTGTCTTTAGCTAAGAATTGTCAGAAACAAACTGACTAGGGTGTTTGAAACTCTGCAGTGTTCTGAAATACAGTAAAGCGTCTGTACTCCCAAAATAGCACTCACACAACACTTGGAGTGTGCATTCTCTCTCTCTCTCTGGACACTGTTGTTGCATTTTCTTTACCCACACCAGTTCATCCTATTACCTCATCCTTTTCTTTAAAGGGAGAACGTGCTACAGTTTTCTTATCAGATTCAGACACTTCTCCCTAACAAAGTCTTTTCCTTCAGATGTATTCTTATTCTCCTTTTTCTGGTTTATTGGTGTCATAGGGCATTATCACGTATTATTGTCTGGCTGTGTCTCCTTAAATTCAGGAGACACTAAACCCCTGGTAATTACAGTGCTAGCCTAGTGAAGGGCTTTTGTGATTAAAATGTTTTATCATCAGTGGTTGTTGTTCATGATTTTTTAAATGTGTCTGCTGTCATGAACACTTATACTGTAAACATAGCTGTGATACGCAGCTAAAAAGAGCAGTGAAAATACATTTCCTGGTGAGTCAGTTCATTTTAGGTAACAAACCAGGCCCTGGTTATTGTGTATGTAGCAGAGATGGCAGATTCAGAGAATACATGTCAGAAGAAAACTTCTGTTGATGATGAGAGCAGCCAGGCCCTTTTCTTTTGGGCAATGGAGAATGTGCCAGGAGCCCTGCTTCTCTTCAAAGAGAGAAACTGTTTCCATTACTAATTTGGAGTCTATCTTTTACTTCCTGAGATATGACATTATTCTCAGGGAAATCTGGAGTCCTATGTTGGTTCTTGCAGCCCCATCCACCTGTAAATAGATGTTCAAATATTTTCTTTCCATATTCCAATAGGTCATTTGTTCTTCCTTTGGGGCATGTATGTACTAGTTTGGAGACCCTGGGTTGAAGGATGAGTTGGATATGAACCCCTCGTATCTGACCACATTAGAGAAAACTCCACATAAAAACTTAACTTTGAATGATGAGTAGAAACTGGAGAGTATGCACCAGAAGAGAGTGAATGGCATGAATACTGCCATGGAAGCACAGGGTATGTGGGAGGAATAACAAAATGTCCATTATTTTAGAGCATCAAAGGAGATTTGTGAGGAAATTAGAGCCAGGATATCAAAGGCATTGAATGCCTTACCTAGGGTAAGAATTTAAACTTTATTCAGTAGGCATTGGAAGGCATTTTACATATATACATATATATATATATATATATATATATATATATATATGTTTTTCCCCCTTTGAACTGGGAGGTGTTTAAGGGAGGCAATGTTTTTGTTTATCTCTCTTAATCTCTAAGAAACTGGCCCTTTTCTTATGTGCATTCTCTTCCCTACACAACTTGTTATTGGAAATACCAGTCTAGAGTAGATAGGGGCTGGGATACACTGGTGGTGAAGGTGATGAGAGAGGAATTCAGCAAATGAAGATGCTTCTTACATGACCAGTGACTGGTTTAAGTCTGTTATATCAAAGCCTTAAAGGAGGGTGATGGTGATGGAAATGAAGGCAAAAATCACAGATTGTTTAGTGAAGGAAGAGAAAAAAACCATGCTTCCATTGAGAGTTTCCAGCCTGCTTAAGTGGGAAAGTGGGGATCAGGAAAAATGGAGACACCTGGAGAAGGAGCAGATTTGAAGGACGTCATAATCATGGGGGCTGATATTTAGCTAGAGGTGCCCAAAATAAAGCAGAGAAATAGGTATATAAAGATAGGGCTGGAAATAATATACACAACTGGAACATTAAAGGAATTAATAAGATTTAGAGGGGAATTGGTTAAAAGGAGAAGATGATCAAAGACAATGTTGGGAAGACACCTCCCCACATTTAACCAGGCAGTACTAGTTGGAGCAGAGACTAGGAAATCTCAGCTTAGTCTCTTAATTCAATTATTCATGTCTTTGGTGATTGTAGCTACTTCACAAATTCTTTTCTATCAGTTAGGTAAAATTAATGTGTTTCAGAAATCAGACTTCAATAATCTCAGGGAGTAAGTTTCAAGAAGTCTCTACACTAAGACGGCTTAAGGAGCAAAGGAATACAAAAAAGCTAAGCATACTTTTAGAAAATAACATAAAACATAATGAAAAGTGAAAAAAATAGAAGTTTCTAAATACAGAACTACCTCTGAAATGGAAATAATTCTGAATATTACCAAGGCTATATTTAAGGTGACTTCCTTAAATGATATAGGCACACTGATGTTACGGACTTATCAACTCCACTAAATGTGAAGTTTGTTTTTTTTCTCACTGAGTTGCTCAGTTTGACTGAATTGATAAGCTGTTTTGCTGTCATAAAAAAAAATCCAAAAGGTTTTTAAAAGAAATATAGAGAATTCGTGAAGCCTTTAAGGTAACAAAAAATCCTTAGATCAGGGCTTAGGAAGTAATTTGGGGAAAAAAGGTTAAACAAGGCAGAGAGGCATTTCTGGCAAATTGCCAATAATATTATACTTAGTGGAGGCAGGAAGAGTATGTATTTTTTTATGGGTTGAACTATGTTGCTCCAAAATTCATATGCTGAAGCCCTAACACTCAGTATCTTAGAATGTAACTAGATTTGAAGAGGGCCTTTAAAGAGATTATTAAAATTAAATAAGGTCATTGGGGTAGGATCCAACCTAATATGACTGGTGTCCTTATAAGACTTGAGAGCGCAGCCTGGCACAGATGGGTGATCATGTGAAGACACAGGGAGACGATGGCCATCTATAAGACAAGGAGAGAGGCCTCAGAGGAAATCCACCTTGTCAACACCTTGATCTTAAACTCCTGGCCTCCAGAACTGTGAGAAAATAAATTTTTGTTTAAGTCATCTAGTCTGTGGTACTTTGTTAGGGCAGCCCTAGCAGACTAATATAATTTTTAAATTTAAAAAGGGTGACCTGAATTAAACTTTTGTTTTGTTTTGTTTTTGTTTTTTGAACTTGGACAGGTTACTGGATGGATACTCGTGAAGGAAAAAAAAAAAATCTTGTCAGACTCAATCATTATGACCTAGAAAGATAGGTCTAAGAAAGATGTGATGCAGTCTATCTTGACTTGAACATGTTTAAAATTATATTCCATAGGAAACACTCATCATTTTATTAGAGAATCAGATTACAACCATCCTGTGGAGGCTCACTGGATAGAGGACCAAACTCAGAGCGTGGTTATGAAGGTATACGCCAACATGGAGGGGGGTGGTCAGGACAAAGTGGACAATAATCTAGAAAGAAAAGACACATTAACATTTACTGCTAAAATTGTATCTGTTTTACAAGATAGAATCAGCATTATTAATGTAGATTCCTTACTGATGTGGGCAAATGGTGAGAGATTCACAGAGAATTTTTATTAAGAGTGTAAAGTACGAGGGGCAGAACAATAATTACCAAAAGGGAATCCTTGCTCTGTAATCTTTCTTAGTCTGGCTGATGGCTATTCCAGGGGTGATTATCAAGCAATGAAACAAAAAAGTAGCCCTATAGAGGGTAGAGTCACCATAATGAGAGGCAGGAATAGAAGTGCAGAAATCAGGAACCATCTTTCAGTTATGCTTGCCACTAGCCAGACAGTCCCTGGGACCCATTTTTAAGCTCTAGATTCCACTTAGGAGTTAGAGGGAGTTTAGAGGTGAAGATAAAAATAATTAGGAAGTAAGATCTATGAATATAGGTTAAAATAACTGATTATTAAACGAGAGAGGCCTAGGTTATTTAATAGTACCTTGATTTTTTTTTTTTAAAGAATGGTTTAGTTATAACTGATGATAATCAACCATTCTCCATTTACACAGCAGGGGTCAAAACAAGAGGAAATGGGCCCCAACTGCAATGTGTGGGATTTAGATTAAACATAGGGAAGAGTTGGCTGAGTGGGATGAATTACTATGGAAGGATATGGAGTTTCCTACGTGGGAGATCTTTATAAATAGTTTCTCAAGTGTCAAGCCTAATTTAAAAATTAAATCCTGTCTGAATAGTGGGGCTGGAGATTGGTGAATTGGAAGGTATAAGAAAACAACACAAACACTGAAGAGACCTTCTAATCTTCAACTGTATGATTATCTTGTAAGTAGTACAAGATATGAAGTAGGATATTAGAAAATCAGTGAGCACTAATACATGTGTTGTGATTTATTCTTAATATTTTATCTTTCTTCTTCCATTAATCTGGGCAGCAGTTTGGGCCTTTGCCAAGCAAGTTATAATTATCTATTGTTGAGATTTAAATCTCTTGATTATGCAAAATGCACCAGAAAGACCAGATAGAGAGGTTGGGAAATTTTTGCTTTAAGGGAGAGCAATAACAATGGATTTCACTGTTCCTAGAGCTTATCAATTTATAAGTTTTTATTCTAAAGTAAGTTTTATTCTATGGGTAACTTCTACTTGCTCAATAACTGAATTAGACACTACAGGAATATATAAGGGGAGTAGGACATGCCTTTAAGTGTGTGTGTGTGTATGTGTGTGTGTGTGTGTGTGTGTGTGACTAATGTAGGGTGGTTAGATAAACACATGGGAAAAATTAGTGCACAATATTAGGTAGAATTATTGACTTATGTGACAAGGGCTATTTGTGTTGGAAGAGTGGGACAGAGGGGTTTATAGGCTGGAAGTGTCACAGAGTAGATTTTAAAGGATGGGAAAGAATTTAAAAAGAGTGAGGGTATAAGAAGGACATTTCTGGTAAAAATGTGACCAAAGGGATGGAAGTGAGAATATATGTACTTGAGTCATACTTTTGATACACTTAAGAGCCTTGCATAAGTATAGCCTCTGGGATAAATTCATAACTGTTCATAAGCCACACAAAGCTTTTATGATTTGCCATTACTGACATCTGTGACCTTAACTCAGCTTCTTTTTGTTCACTCTAACTCCCTTTTCTTTGTCACTACCTTGAGTCTATTTGAGTTCAAATTCAAGTTCTGCCACTTTATGACTCTGTGACCTTGAGTCTTAGTTGCATCATGTATAAAATGGGGATAATAATAGGACCTATCTCAAGGCACCTGGGTGACTCAGTTGGTTGAGCTTCTGACTTTTGATTTCAGCTCAGGTCATGATCCCAGCATTGTGGGATTGAGCCCTGCATCAGGTTCTGTGCTGAGTGTGGAACCTGCTTAAGGTTCTCTCTGTCTCTCTCTGTCTCTCTGTCTCTCTCTCTGTCTCTCTTTCTGCCACCTCCCCCCACTTGTGCTCTCTCTCTCTCTGTCTCTATGTCCCTCTTTCTGCCACCTCCCCCCACTTGTGCTCTCTCTTTCTCTCTCTCTCTCTCTCTAAAATAAAAAAAAGGACCTACCTCAAAAGGTTATTGTGAATCAAATAAATTAATAGATGCAAAGTGCTTAGAATAGCACCTTGCATGTTGTAAGCATCAATAAAATATTATCTATTATATTATATATCTATTATATCTATTATATATCTATTATATAGATATAGATATCTATCTATATCTATTATATATCTATTATATAATATATCTATTATATTATATATCTATTATATTATATATCTATTATATATATATTGTTATTACTAATCCTGTAAGTCATGAAATGTAGGTGTTATCTCATCCTTGTCCATTCCTGAGCAGGCTACATCAACACCATCCGTGTGCTTGCTACTCTTTGTTCTTACCTTGTTCACACACAGTGCTCTAATCCTAGGCTGGGATGTCTGTATCTTCCTGGGTTGTGGGGCCTGCAAGCCACCCTATCTTGTTTATTTCTGTGTCCCAGAGTCTAGGAGCAGTCAGTCAATATGTGTTGAATAATTAAATGAATGAATGAATAAATAATTGATAGAGAGATATAAATCTATGAATTCACACATTATACACTTCCCCCCACCTCCACTGAATCCATCTTGTTTAGTTACTAATATTAAAGAGTAATATTAACATTATAAAAAAACAAACAAAATAGTGGAATATGTAATGAACATGTGTGGATCAAAATTTAATGATTTTGTATAATTGATCTCACTAAAAAAAGCTTTACAAAATATATTCATATTGCAAAACTTAAAGCCTACCACTATTATGTAATCTTAACAATTATATTGTACTTTAAAGATTTGTCCATAGTAATCGAGGCATGAGGTATTTCCACAACCTAATTAGTTATAAACTGTACTTTCTATTTTTAAAGTTTTCCATTGTAAATTCTTAGACTGTAGAGGTGGAGGGATCCAAAGGTAGGAATCAGGAGATATGGCAATGAACTTCTCTGGGCTTTAGATCCCCTTCTTTGAGGGTTTGGACTAAACAGTCTCTAAAATATCCTTCCTTTAGATATGTTTGCTGTAGATTGTCTGAATTTTGTAAATCTATGATGTGGCTAAGGTTATAATCTAGGTTTCTTGAATGTAGACCTAGTGTTCTTCCCATTAAAATCATGTAGTTTTATTAGTCACAGGATTAGTCTTTTCAATTATTTTATTTGCACAGAAGCTCTAAAAGATAGAATTATGGCAATGGAGAATTATTAATGTTTTAATAAAAAATAAAATGGTAAAAATAGAATTTTTATCTTTTTTTTTAACGTTTATTTATTTTTGAGACAGAGAGAGACAAAGCATGAACGGGGGAGGGTCAGAGAGAGGGAGACACAGAATCTGAAAAAGGCTCCAGGCTCTGAGCTGTCAGCACAGAGCCAGATGTGGGGCTCAAACTCACAGACCGCGAAATCATGACCCCAGCCAAAGTCGGCTGCCAAACCGACTGAGCCACCCAGGAGCCCGGGTAGAATTTTTATCTTAAAATAACAAGTAAAACTCTATATAATCTTTAGTTAATACTAATTAATAGTATTGTTAGTTATCAGCATGGCAATTCAAAGGATTCTAGTGTGTAAACACTTTTAAAGGCAATTTATTTTATTGTTACATACCTGTCATAATTTAGAGATATAAGATAAAGAATATATCTATTTCAGCTACAGAATCCATAGGACTGCTGTATTTGCTTTCATCCCAAAGTTAATTCTTTTTGAGAAAGAGGAATTCAAAGGCCATAATTATATTATTGAAATAGCTAGAACACCACACACAGTATTCCAGGCATCTTGGAAACCAAGTGGGCTAGGTGCATGATGGATCGGATCAATTACCAAAAAGTCAACAGGCAGGGATGAAATTAGCAATGGCACATTCAGGCTGCTACATACTCTCATCTATTAATTGGGTTGTTTAGTGACTGAACTGACCCACCATTTCGCATTTGGAGTTAATTGACATAGCCAGCCTGACTATACTATGTTCTGATTAATTGAGACATAGATATGGTTCCTGCTTTCTTGGTTCAGAAGGATAGCAAAAATAAGATGTTGAAGGCACTAGTCTGCTTAGATTGTCAAATCTGAAATATTCATTTTGGTATTACCATCAATACTCTAAGGAACCATTTTTCTATGCTCTTTCTTTTCTACATTTTATTTTTAAAAAAATTTTTTTTTCAACGTTTTTTATTTATTTTTGGGACAGAGAGACACAGAGCATGAACGGGGGAGGGGCAGAGAGAGAGGGAGACACAGAATCGGAAGCAGGCTCCAGGCTCTGAGCCATCAGCTCAGAGCCTGATGCGGGGCTGGAACTCACGGACCGTGAGATCGTGACCTGGCTGAAGTCGGACGCTTAACCGACTGCGCCACCCAGGCGCCCCTCTTTTCTACATTTTAAAGTTAGCATTATTTATTTTAGAAATCTGTAAAACATACTTTACTCTTTTCCTTACAATAGCATTTTGTTTTCTGTTGATGAGGCAGTATAGAACACTGCTCATATTCTGGGAGTATAACATAGTGGCCAAAAGCTTTGGAGTTAAATGGACCTAGACTGGTGCTCCTTTTCTATAGTATGGAAGGTACAATATCTACTTCCTAAGGTTGTGGGGAATTAAAGGTTCATAATAAACATGAAGGCCTTAGCACATGGTGATTAATACATAGTAAATAATTAATGTTACCTCTTGTTTCTGAGTGATGACACCAGAAATCAATAACCAATTTTTTCCCCATCATCACTTGATGGAAAGTTTTGACTTAACATTTGCCAGGATTCACTGTTGCTTGTATTGGAAAATGATATCCTTAGATGAGAGACAGCCTGGGAAATGGGGATATACAGTACTGTTTGGAATAAACTTATTTTTCTTCCTTAAAAAAAATTTTAATGTTTTTATTTATTTTTGAGACAGAGAGAGACAGAGCATGAGCAGGGGAGGGGCAGAGAGAGAGGGAGACACAGAATCTGAAGCAGGCTCCAGGCTCTGAGCTGTCAGCACAGAGCCCGACACGGGCTCCAACTCACAGACCGCGAGATCATGACCTGAACTGAAGTTGGATGCCTAACCAATTGAGCCACCCAGGTGTCCCAAAACTAGATCTCATTTTTTAAAAGTAGGCTTCACACCCAGCGTGGAGCCCAGCACAGGGCTTGAACTCACAACCCTGAGAACAAGACCTGAGCTGAGACCGAGCTGGATGCTTAATCAACTGAGCCACCCAGGAACCCCTTATTTTTCTTTTTTAATTGTTTAATTATCAGGTGCTATTAATACAAGGAAAAACAGCTAAAATGATAGTGAGTGAAATAAAACACTGGTCCTCCATCATATATGTCTAATTACCTGAAATGTAGTTTATTTAAAAACTGATATATGCATTGAATTAAATCATGTTCTTTTTTTTAAATGTTAATTTATTTATTTTGAGAGAGGTGGGGGGAAGGCAGAAAGAGAGAGAGAGAGAGAGAGAGAGAGAGAGAATCCCAAGCAGGCTCCGAGCTGTGAGTGCAGAGCCTGACTTGGGGCTTGATATCACGAAACATCAGATCATGACTCGGGCCAAAATCAAGAATTGGTCTCTAACCGCTCAATCAGCTGAGCCACCTAGGCAGCCCGAAGTAAATCATGTTCCAATCTTTGACAGACTCCCTCATTGTGCAGTAGAGAGTGGTGGGTAGAAGCTAAAAACTACTTGAAAGACTTCATCCAGCTCTGGCTTCTACAACTGAGAGGGAATAAAGACCTCATGTGTGGAAGGTTCAGAGAGAAGGTACAAAGGTGCCAAGAGACTGGAGACTGGAGACTGAAGCCTAGGAGGAAATGCTAATGGGGTTGGGCTTATAAAGAAGGAAACAGGGTTGGAGGATAATGATACTAATGTTATAAAGAGTTGACACTCAGCAATGTAGCATGGTCAGAGGCCAGGCCATACTAAGGTGAGGTGGGAAATGAATGTCCTCTCTTCCCTTTGGGTGTTTGATTCTGCTCTCCGGATGGCAGGGAGCCCCCTTCCCACACATGCATTTTCCCTTTTTGTTTCTTTCTTATTCCTCCTCCCCCATTGCTGATTCTTCTCTCCAGCACGTCTTAGTGGAAATAATATCTGATTTGAAGCTAGAAGCTCTGAATGTGAGGTTTCAGCAAGTAATTATTAAATATATGAACTTGAACCAGTTCTGAGTTTCATTTTTGGAAAAAAAAATAAGCGTTTCTTAATTTGTAAAAGGAAGATAAAAAATATCTGCCTCATAGGGTTGCTGAGAGGGGAAAATAAAATAGCAGGCACAAAAATCACTTTGTAACATGTAGAGTAAATATGGATGTGGGTTTTTAGTATTATCAATGTATTTCTTCAGTCTTTACATCTTTCCTCTCCTCCCCCTTCCAAGTAACAGGTAGCAGAGAAGAGAGACAGAAAATTGCCTTCTTACCTTTCTTTATAAGGTAGCTTCTTATCTTTAAGAAAAGGCTTAGTGATAGAGGGATGGATCTCAGGCTCTATTAGGCTTTATTCCAGTCTTGTGATTTCATGACAAATAAACCTTCACATATTTCCTCTGTGGGGTTGCTTATTGCTTTTTTTCTCGAGGCCCAGAGCAATCACTATCGTCTTCTAAATCTATACTTTGAGACCCTAGACATTTTTTAAAGAGAAAACTAAGGAAAGGAACAATTTCAGAGGCATGATTATATTGGTATGGATTGTGCAGCCAGCCTCTCCGGGTTTACCACCACCAAACCTTGTTCAACGCACCCTGCAGCCAATGTGGATTTAATCCTGCAGTGCTTTGCCTTGGAGAAGGAGACCAAAGAGTCCTGACTCCTCTGCATTGGCCATGGCTGCGTTTCCATGGTGATCCCAACAGAGGCCAGACCTCTGCTTCCTGCTGTTTGCACTGTGCTACCTGAGAGACACAAGGCAGAGTCCTAACAGAACTCTCGGTTCTGTTGCTGCCCTAAGATCACAGTGAGCACTGCCTTTGCTCAAACAGTGTAACATGCTGGCCTGCCCTGGGCCACATTCCTTCACGGCAAGACCTGGGATTTGCCGAGCAGAAGCTGCAAGTGTCTGCCGTTTCCTCACAGGTGAATCCAGAGTTTCACAGGAAGGAGAGAATCCCATTTGCTTTGTCCTTCGTCTCTTTCTGTCGTTCGGGACCATGTTAGTTTGTTAGCGCTGCGGTAACAAAGTACCATAGCTGGGTGGCTTAAACAACAGAAATGTATTGTCTCACCGTTCCGAAGCCTAGAATTCTGAGATCAAGGTGTCCGTAGGGTTAGTTCCCGCTGGAAGATGTGAGGGTGAATCTGTTCAAGGTGTTTTTCCTAGCTTCTGCCATTTGCTGGCAATCTTTGGTGTGTCTTTGACTTCTGCTGCATCACCCCAATATCTATCTTCATTTTCACGTGGCGTTTTCTCTGTGTGCATGTCTATATCTGAATTTCCTTTTTTCTATAAAGACACCGACCTTCTTGGATTAAGGGCTTATCTTACTCCAGTGTAACCTCATCATAATTATTTACTTCTGCAAAAACCCTTTCCCAAATAAAATTACATTCTGAGGTACTAAGGGTTAGGGCTTCAGCCTATGAATTTTTTAAAGACATGGTTCAATCCATAGTAAGGAAAAACTCTTATATATATCTTGATTAAAATCTACTGAGTGCTCAAACTGTTTAAAACACGATCTGGGTACTGTAGACGTTGCTTAAAGATGTAAACTATGAATGACCCGTGCCTACTAAGAATACAGCTTTTGTTAAAAGTCAACTTTGTAGCTGAGAAATGTTAAACAAACATATGGGAATAATCTGAGCAAAAGTAATAGTAGATTTCCAACTTTTTTTAAGCAAGAGGAAAATCTTGGAGATTGAGAATAAAATATAAAAATTAGAAAAGACATATTTTCTCTGATTCAAGTGAGGATTTAGAATCTCTTCTACCCATTTCTTTTCATAATAGCCATTGAGGTTTCATGGAAGTATTAAAATTGAATTAGAAACCCAAAGAATAGTTTGATCTAAAAGAGCAGAGGTGAGGAGAGGGAGTGTTCCAAAATAAAGCACATAACATACGAGTAAAAGTTTGGGGATAGGGATATGGAAGGAATCTTAAGAAATGAGAGATTTGAGTTATAGAGAATAGTGGAAGCAAGTATTGAAAAGTAGGTTGGCTTCTTAGAGTGGAGGATCCCTTCATGGTTTGACTGACTTCAGATCTTTGAAAGAAATTTTGGGTAATCAGAAGCTTTCCTGGCCTCCAATGACCTCCATATATCTTAAATCATCTTATTCGCCTGTCTATACCTTATCCTCGTTTGATGGTTTCCAATCATTAGATAACTTTTCTTCTTAGAAAGGCAGCATTGAGACAATCTTAGAATTGGGGAAGCAGTTTTGTCTCTTTATTTCTATGCTAGATACAGCATAATTTTTAAAAATTACTATCAAATTCATGTATATAATATGGATTTAAAGCTTTGATGAGGATCAGATGACAGAATTATGAAATGAAAAGAACTATACAGTAGATACTGTCCCAGGGCCGTAGGTACGATATTGTATCTCATCTTCACAGATTTCTAAGAAAGATTTAACTATTCCTAATTTACAGATGAGCAATATGAAGTTTAAGTATTTTTTCCCAGTCTCACATTGAGTAAGTGTAAGAGTTGGAATATGAACCCAGATCTGCTTGACTATAAAGTTTATGCCTTTTGTTTCCCCTAAGATCTTATGCTGGAGAATAGAAGATACTGAAATCTAAAGGTATCAACACAAGGTCAAAGCTTATAGTCAATCCTGGATCAGAAATGACAAAAGAATGAAGGGTTTGTGATCCGAGGAAGCATGAATCCAGACTATTCAGTACTGATTTGACTTTCTTTAAAGACCATGGCAGAATTACATCTTAAAGATGTAAACTCAGCCTCCCATGTCCATTGTTGAGCCAATGGAAGAATTTTCCTACTCTGAAATGCACACTAAGTGGTAGTCACTTCTGTCTAGTCTCCAGCCCATGATATAGATGGTCTCATGTGCTTCTATTCCTGTTTGCCAGTCTGCTTCTCCCTACCTTATCGTCTCATTCATACCAAACTTCATTAAATCTATCTCTTAGTTTTGTGCACATTATTTTTTGTATGTACATATAGAGTCTACATATTATATAGCAGAAAATAATTTAATAGAAATACAGGTCAACTGCTGCCTCTAGGATAATGTTCAGTGGGGTCAGGAGGAAATCAGGAAGTAGGTTATGGAGTTATGCAATGGACTTCAAATAAGAGCAGGCTTTTCCTTCCAAAGGGAGTTTAAAATGTTCTTCCATTGTCAAAACTTGCCAAACACCAACTTAACAAGGAGAATGGAGCCACTGTATAAAAACCAAACTGAAAAGTTAGGTATGAGAGACAGCCATTATATCACATGCTATTTATGTGAAATAATAGGACAGGACACTAGCATTTTACAAAACATTTGGAAAAGCCTGTCATAGAACTCAGTCAATTCATTCTCACTATCCACTAGTTTCAACAAATGTATCAGCAAAGAATAGATACTCAGAGAAAATGTGGAGTTACAAAGAAAAATAATTATACACATGGAACTCTTAAAAAAAAAAAGGAAAAATATTGAGAACTTGCTTCCAGAAACGCCTGAATTATTACGCAGTCTCATTCAGACAAGCTCTATATCTTAGAGACATTAGCAGAATGCTAAACTTGTAAAGTTCTGAACCTGGGATCTGGCTATTCATGGGAAGTTGAGTTGTGGATACATTTAATTTAGGTTTCATGGGATGTATTTATGTAATTCTCGGTCACTTCTATGAATGTTTATGTCACTGCTAGCTGTCCTGGTATAGGAATGTCTATCAAAAATATAGTGAGCATCTTTTGCTTTGACCCACCCAGCACTATGACAAAGAGGAGCATCTGTATCAGGATATGAATGTGTCCTCCAGTGGTGGGCCACGTATAATCAGTAGTGGCGGAGAAACAGAGTTTGAAATGTGTGGACCAGGAGACAGCTATGGACATTTTTTCCCATAAGCTATAGTTTATATAAAAAATTAACTTGTTGGAATGCTTCCCAAGTCTGATAACAACATAAAACTTTATGTAATATCAATAAGTTGTGAAGCTGAATGAAACTTTGTAAAACATCATTAAGTAAAATAAATTTTGATCAGTCAATGATGTTAGATAAAATACAGAATTATTTTCCATTTCCTTAATAAAAATTGTATTATAAAATTATTGTCCTATAGAGTACTGATTAAAAAGTGTGCAGCCAAAAGTGTCTTATAAAAAATGACTTATGGGGCGCCTGGGTGGCGCAGTCGGTTAAGCGTCCGACTTCAGCCAGGTCACGATCTCGCGGTCCGTGAGTTCGAGTCCCGCGACGGGCTCTGGGCTGATGGCTCGGAGCCTGGAGCCTGTTTCCGATTCTGTGTCTCCCTCTCTCTCTGCCCCTCCCCCGTTCATGCTCTGTCTCTCTCTGTCCCAAAAATAAATAAACGTTGAAAAAAAATTTAAAAAAAATGACTTATATAACTGTGTTGGTCAATTAATAAAAATATTGTTATTTTTCTGAGCTTTGTGATGTTTATGTTATTTGTCAGACTTTTAAGACATTTAAATGTTATATTTTCATTCTCCATTTTAAATAAGTAATCATTTGTACTTAATTTCATATTCATGATTTTGTATTTTTTTCTTAAAGAGTCTCCTTAGTACATTAGTCTCCACCCCCACAAAACCTGAATTCTTTCCTGAATCTGAGCAATAAATGAAACAGTTGATAATAACTAAGATATCTAAAAAGGAATGAATAGACCTTTAAATGCGGTCCTTGTAAATCTTAATTTGATGTCATCAAAAGCAACCTCAGAAAAAGGATTCTCTGAAGTTCCAATTTAAGCCTCACTTCTTCAGAAGTTTATCTTACATTCTAAGAACACATAAATTTGTGTCAAAGTATTTTCCAGGCTTCTGTGTATTACTTCCTGATTCAGTTTCTCCTATCTCACACATAGAAATGTGGAAAGTCACACAATACTAAGAAGCAGAAGTAAGTACTGATCTATACCCATAATTTGTGAAGTATTTCCACAAATTATAAAGCCACTAGAATTTCCACTGTGGCCAATAGTCTATATACACTGTTCGCTTTTTCTAATAGAGCTCATATAAGGGTCCCCAGGAAGATAGAATTACTTTAGTCCTATTAACGTCAAGTTCTTGGCTCCAAGTCCCTGGGCCTCTTCCAGACATTGAAATGGGCAGCTGTCATCTACATAGGTATTTTCTTAGAAGTTTGCTGAAGCACCAACCCCTTTTCCTCTCACCATCATGGCTCTTTTTATACACATTTTGCAGCTAAAAGGCAAAATGATAAAAGAGCACAAAACAGGGAGGTGTAAAAAGAAAATGGGAGTGGCTCATTATGTCACAGAGGCAAAAAGCTGTAAATGGAGGAAGATCAGGGAAAGCCCTGGTAGGACAACTAATTTGACAAACTGAAAATTAGATTATTCCATATATTCCAGTCACTCTAAGTGTTACAGAATTATGGACAAGATGAGCATATCCATACTGCATGATGGAAGACGCAGGAATGAAGCCAGAAGTTGTATACATAATCTTGTTCTTCAGATGGGCATATGAACCTGGGAGTCTACTCATCCAAAAATGGATAGTAAACAGACCTGGGGAAATTTGGATAGCGGAGGGCAAAAAAATTTCTTTAAGTATTACAGTATATGGAAGTGGAATACCATCTTGAAGATTTATTATTAAAAGAATAGGATGCCGAAAGAGATTTCTCGCAAGGAACAGAAGAAAATTTAATATAAATTTAATAAAAACACCTAGTCTCAATGCTTTAATTTTACTGGATAAACATCCAGTTTACAAGAAGATAAAATTCTTATGAAATAAAAGCCACAGTCATCCAGAAAAGTAGTACTATGAAAATAAACACTGGGGGTGGGATTATTTTTTTTAAACCCAATAACTAATAATGTAATAACGGAATAAAAATATGCTCGTAAAAGGAAGAACTGTTGTTGCAGAAAACCAAATGGGTAATGTCAAGGATAAATATACTGCATGTCCCCCAGAATGCAGACAAAGAAACGATAGCAATAAGAAAGAATACGGCCGTTAGAAAAGATAGAGAGCAAGGATTCAACATAAAAATTACATGTCAACTTAAGGACAATGCCAAACAACTGGGACAGATTCAGTAAATAAAGGCAAATTGAACTGTAATGTTTGGACTGAAAAAACAAACAAAAAAGCCCCCCAAACTTGGTAAATGTGGATTGAAAAAGCTCATCATATTCTGAAAAGAGCATGAAAAGAGATTCTATGCCAAGCTATATCTTGGCCAAACTTATGAATAATCAGTGACATCAGTGTCCCTACAGAAAATGGATGGAGACTCAGAATAAAATCTGAGGAGAGTTTATTTACAGAGAGACTAATTGCAAGGGAGTGGATGAGATGCTTGGGAACCACAAAAGATTAAGGTAAGAATCCAGAGCTAGTAACAGCAGCAGACTATCTTACTCATAGACCCAAGGGAAAAAGGAGATGGAGAGGTCATCAAATCCCAAATGTAAGTATGTTATGTAGGGCAGGACACCTTAAGATGATCAGTGGCTTTCTGGGACACTGGGTTGGTTCAGTGGGTTAAGCATCCGACTTTGGCTCAGGTCATGATCTCACAGTTAGTGAGTTCGAGCCCCACATCAGGCTCTGTCCTGACAGCTCAGAGCCTGGAGCCTGCTTCAGATTCTGTGTCTCCCTCTCTCTCTGACCCTCCTTTGTTCACACACAAACACACACACACACAAACACACACACACACTCTCTCTCTCTCTGTCAAGAATAAATAAACATTAAAAAAAAAAGATGATCTGTGGTTTTCTGTTAAGGAATAAACCATTTTGAAGCAACCTGACAAAGGGAAATAATACACTAATTTCTCTCCTTTCTCTTCCAAACTCTTGGCCCCAGAGGCCAAATCCAACAGAAAACCACAAGGTGGGCATCCCAATGGTGTACATTATTCAGACCAATCTCTCAGGAGAGAGAACAGAATGGAGAAGGAACATGATGGATTGATAGAATATGCTCGATGCAGCAATCAGAAAAAAAAATCCTTCAACATTTGATAATTGAAGGAATAAAATGTATAAATAAGCAAAAAATGTTAGGCTTAATAAATGCTTATTTATAAATTTATGATTATTGTTAATCCATTTGAAAACAGATGCATAATTCTTAATAAAGAACATATATATTAAAAAATAATTTGAATTATGGTAATAGCCCACTTCTTTTCTTTAATGTTTATTTATTTATTTTGAGAGGGAAAGCATATGTGGGTTGGGGGGGGGAGAAGCAGAGAGGAGGAGAATTCCAAGCAGGCTCCATACTGTCAACATAGAGCCCATTGTGGGTCTCAAACTCATGGAACCATGAGACTGTGACCTGAGCCGAAATCAAGAGTCAGCTGCTTAACCGACTGAGCCACCCAGTTACCCCATTAAGAGCTTATTTCTTAACACCACAGATTAGAGTGAGATTGGATGGGTAAACAGATTAATTTCTGATCTCATCAGGTGTATAGAAAAAATAAAAGACATTTTTTTTTCATTTTTTACCCTGGTATTTAGAAAAAGCTATATGTGTATCTGTGTGTGTGTGTGTGTGTGTGTGTGTGTGTGTGTGGAAACTTAGAGGTTATTTCAAATAGGCACAAAGTATATTTTTAAATAACTGAATAAATTTAAAATTGCACATAGCAAAAGATAATGTTTGAAAAAGGTAAACTGAAGAGACTGAAGTAGTCAAAATAAAAAAAAAATTAGCAGTAATTACATGTTCCAATTTTTTTTTTTTTAATTTTTTTTTTTCAACATTTATTTATTTTTGGGACAGAGAGAGACAGAGCATGAACGGGGGAGGGGCAGAGAGAGAGGGAGACACAGAATCGGAAACAGGCTCCAGGCTCTGAGCCATCAGCCCAGAGCCTGACGCGGGGCTCGAACTCACGGACCGCGAGATCGTGACCTGGCTGAAGTCGGACGCTTAACCGACTGCGCCACCCAGGCGCCCCTACATGTTCCAATTTTAATAAAAGTTGAAGGTACTAGTTTAAAAAATCTAATAGCATGCTGCTGTAACACAATACAATAAACAAAATGAAGAGAGAAATAAAAATTAGATGATTTATCATGACCTTATAATAATGGTTCTCAAGCTTTTTGATCTCAGGATCTCTTTACCCTTATAAAAATTGAGAACACAAACAGCTTTCATTTAAATAGATTATATCTATCAATATAGATTGTGTTATAAATTAAACTGATTTTTTTTTTAGTCAGGTCGATTGCTGCATACATAGTAAAATTTACTCTTTACATATGCAAGTCTATGACTTTTGACAAATCTCTACAGTTGTATAACCACCATCACAATATTTCCATGCCCTTTTGAGGTCAAATGCCTCTCTCCACTACCAGTCCTGGAACACTCCATTTTCTGGCTCTATATTTTTACTGTTTGCAAATGTCATATAAATGGAATCATTACATAGTGTATGGAGTCTGGGTTCTTTCACTTACCATAATGCTTTTGAGATTCATCTATGTTGTTACATATAGTTTGGTCCCTTTTATTGTTGAGTACTACTCCATTGTATAGCTGCCCCGTGAATTTTTTTATCCATTCACCAGTCCATGGATGTTTGAGGTTTTCCATTTTTTTAGATATTATAAATAAAGATGCTATGAACATTTGTGTATGGGGTTTTGTGGGGATATATGCCTCTATTTCTCTGGGTAAAGACCTAGGAGTTGGGATTGTTATAGTGTATGGTCAGTGTATGCTTAACTTTATAAGAAACTGTATAAGAAATAATAACTCAATAAAGACAATTCCAAAGTGGTTGAAAAATTTTTCATTTCCATTAACAACGTATGAGAGTTCTATCTACTCAGCATTCTTGCCAGGACTTGATATTGTCAATTAAAAATTATTTTAGCTATTCTAATAGATATGTAGTATTATCCTGTTGTGGTTTTAATTTGCATTTCCCTGTTGGCTACTGATATACAGCACATTTTCAATGCTTATTTGCTATCTGTGTCTCTTCTTAGGTAACATGTCTGCTCAAATCTTCTGCCCATTGGGTTGTTTTCTTATTATTGAATTTTAAGAGGTGTTTTTGTATCTTCTGGATACTAGTCTTTTGTCAGGGTATGTTTTGCAAATATTTTCTTCCACTTGTGGCTTTTCTTTTCCTTTTTATTTTTCTTTAAGTGTCTTTCAAGGAGCTGAAGTTTTAAATTTTGATGAACTCCAATTTATCAATTTTTTAATATGGTTCATGCTTTTGTATTCTATCTAAGACAGCTTTGCCTAGCCCAGGTCACAGGGGCTTTTTCCCATGTTTTCTTATAGAAGTTTCATAAAACTGAGAAATTTTTAAAACATAAAAATACACAAGCACACCTACTATTACCCTTCAGAGTGTGATGTATGTATGTATCAAAGCCATACATCATGTAGACTGGAACATTCCACAGTCCACTCCTGAAAGAACATGAGTGAGGAAGGCAAATATCTTAGAATTATTCGAAAAGATTGACCTCATAAGCTTTCTGAAAGGGTCTCAGGGATTCCCAAGAGTTTTTAGACCACATTTGAGAATTGTCAATCTAAAAGGTAAAGATAAACACAAATTATAAGTGGTAATATTAAATTTCAAATGGAGTAAAATTCAGGCAATACATTAAAGAAGACAAAAGGGTATTTCATATTAACAAACTCTCCTTTACTCAATTAAATTATAAGAGCTCTACGTTTTATATATCAAATATATTTTTGAATATATTTTAGAATATATTTTAAATATTTTATATATGAAATAGATTTTGAATATATTTTAGAATATATTTTAGATATTTTATATATCCAATATATATTTTTTTAATTTTTTTTTCAACATTTATTTATTTTTGGGACAGAGAGAGACAGAGCATGAACGGGGAGGGGCAGAGAGAGAGGGAGACACAGAATCGGAAACAGGCTCCAGGCTCTGAGCCATCAGCCCAGAGCCCGACGCGGGGCTCGAATTCACGGACCGCGAGATCGCGACCTGGCTGAAGTCGGACGCTTAACCGACTGCGCCACCCAGGCGCCCCAATATCCAATATATTTTGAATATATTTTAGAAGTCTAGAAAAAAGGATACTTTCAAGTCATTGCAATTTTATTTGAAGAAATTATGCCTCTTTAATTATTTAGAAGATAAAAGAGATCAATAATATATAAAATTTTTAAAGAGAAGATATAATTTTGACTACCTGAAACTTTATATCTTATATAGAGAAGATACAACTTCTTTTGTTTTTAAAGTTGATTTATTTACTTTGAGGGGGGAGAGGGGCAGAGAGAGAGGAAGAGAAAGAGAATCCTAGGCAGGCTCCACACGGTCAGCGTAAAGCCTGATGCACAAGCAATGAGATCATGACCTGAGCCGAAGCTGGATGCTTAACTGACTGAGCCACCCAGATACCCCAGAAAAATACAACTTCTTTTTGAGCATTTATTGAACATTTAGAAATATTATTATTGCCATAGCTCAGTGTAGAAACGTTGCAGTTTGCATTTTTTGGATATTTACAATAAAATTGGAAAATAATCACATAAATTAAATAAACAAATAAAATTTACAAAGCATTTTTCTAGATAATTCTTAAATCATAAGAGACCAATACTGCATTAATAAATCATTTAGAAAATAACAAATAAGAGAATATTATATGGCAAAATTTATAAAAGATTGACAAAATCTTACTCAAAAGCAAATCCAGAGACTTAATTTTTATGCTAATCACTGATGAGGAGGGGATATAAATAAACTTTGCATCATTCAAAAAAATAATAACAATAGGTAAACTTAAGTAGAGATAATTAAATAATAAAATCATAGAAAAGGAAATACTAAAAAATATTTTTTTATTTTTATTATTTTTTTTTTATTTTTTTTCAACGTTTTTTATATTTATTTTGGGACAGAGAGAGACAGAGCATGAACGGGGGAGGGGCAGAGAGAGAGGGAGACACAGAATCGGAAACAGGCTCCAGGCTCCGAGCCATCAGCCCAGAGCCTGACGCGGGGCTCGAACTCACAAACCGCGAGATCGTGACCTGGCTGAAGTCGGACGCTTAACCGACTGCGCCACCCAGGCGCCCCCTAAAAAATATTTTAAAAGGAAATGAAAATACTAACTCAAAAAGATCTCTACGCCCCTGTATTCACAGCAGCATTATTTACAATAGTCAAGACATGGAAATAACCTAAGTGTCCATCAGTAGATGAATGGGTAAAGACGTTGTGATATATATACGTGTGTGTGTGTGTGTGTGTGTGTGTGTATGTGTGTGTGTGTGTGTAAAGAAATATTATTCAGCCATAAGCAAATAGGAAATCCTGACATTTGTGGTAACATGGATGGACCTTGAGGGCATCATGCTAAGTAAAATGAATCAGACAGAGAAGGTCAAATGCTGTGTGATCTCACTTAGACATGGAATCTTGAAAAGAGTGGGGGGAAGTCAGATTTGTGGTTGCAGGAGGCAGGGGTAAGGAAAGGGAGAATTGGAGGAAGATGGTCAAAAGGTACAAGCTTCCAGTCACAAGATAAATAAATACTAGGGATGTAATGTACAGAATGGTGATGTTAGCTAACATTGCTGTATGGTACATAGGGCACCTGTTAAGAAAATAGATCCTAGGAGTTTTTATCACAGGGAATTTGTTTTTATTTTTTACTTTCTCCTTTTATTATATCTACATGAGATAATGAATGCTAACTAAACTCCTGCCTATCATCATTTCACACTATAGTAAGACTATTGTGTTGTATGCCTTAAACTTAAACAGTAATAAATGTCAACTGCATCTGAGTAGAACTGGAAGAAAAGCACTTTGGAAAATCTGATGAAGAAAAAAGGAGAGAAAATCAAATAAAATATTGTAAATAAAAACAAATATAGTGAGAAGTGGCAAGGTTTTTTAAAAATATGAAGGATGTATATAAAAATTTTCTATTAATTTGAAAATGTTAATTATACAATACTATTTTGAAAAAAAGAATTTCCAAAAGTGTCTGTGAAGAATGTAAAACCAAGATACATCAATGACCATAAAAGGAATTGAAAAATAAATAAAAAATATCATCAACAAAAATCACCAGGACAAGTTAATTTCATAGGAACATTCTTTCAAACTTTCAAGGAATAAATTGTGTTTTCCATTTTAGCCATTGTAGAGAACAGGAAAGGTGGTTAAATTTTGTGAAACTGGCATTAAACTGGCAAATATAGAACAAAAGAAAACTATACCCTTTTCAAAATGTTAAATGAAACACTTGAATGTCCTGTCAGGAATTAATAGTTATCCTACACAGAAAGCATTCCATATATTTAGCCAAATAAATTTAATAAACCATGGATAAAACAAATCTTAACAGAGTGCTCTAGTACAGGGCATCTTAGGATCTCAAATATACAAAAATGCACGGTAAGCCTTCGTAATTTATTTAACCATAAAAACACCTGTCCTTATTTTTTCTTCCCTGCCCCATATGCCTAATAATGGTTTATAATGTTGGGCCTCCCAGAGTTCCAGGCGCTGGTGTGTGTTAGTATTCTCAGCTACTGGACAGACTGTCAGAAACCAATCTCCCTAATTAACATAGGTGTTGAAATCGTAAATGATGAAGATCAAACTGACACTGGCAGAGTATTCACAGCATCATTCATCATCATCTTGTAGATTTTATCATAAGAATGCAAGATTGATTTACTACTATGAAGCACATTAATGGAAACACTTTAGAAGGTTAGATTTACAAATATGATCATTTAAGCCAATGACAACATGGGCTCTAATAAAATTAAAGAGAATATCTTCCTTTATGAAATTGGCAAAGATGGAGGAAGCCTGGTTACAAAGCTGGCAAGACTGCTGGGAGCTGGGTGATCTCAGATGCTGTTGGTGGGAGTGTCACATGGACAATCTTTCTAAGGGGCAATATGGTGACGTGGGTTTAATATGTAGTAAATTTCTTTAGAAGTTAAAACTTTTTAGAAAGCTTAGATTCTAAGAGAATCGATGAGAGAAAGAGATAGACCAAGAGTGTTGTTAATAGTATCTCTATTTTATAAACTTGCTCCAGTCCTTTGGAACCAGCCAGCCTCTGTCCTCCTCCCTTCCTGACCCTCAGTCCCATAGCGAGGACGCTTTCATGTCAAGGAAAATGAAAGTAAGCCTCCAATTAAAAATCTTTCCTGGTCCCCAAGTAACTGGCAGGTAAATGGTTATCTGCAATTGTGGGTTAAAATATTACTGGTTCTCAAGTCATATCAAGAAGACAATCTTTGGCCCGGCCGGCTGGGCTGCAGTAGCCAGGATTTCCTCACACAGTAATAACTCGAATTGCTCCATCACCCAGGTTCCTAGGAACAGAAAGTGCTCACAGGCGAGGCCAGGTTACCAGCTGCTTCCTTCAAAGTCCATGGGAACAAGTGAAAGGGACACCTATGGTTCTTCAGTCAGAACTTTCTTCCTTCAGCGTTCTTAATGCTAATGCAGTCTGGGAAGTTTAAAAATGTATTTTGTCACCTGTTGGTTCCCTGACTTCAGAGTACCAGTCAAAGCTGTAATGCAATAATATCCAAGAGGTGAGTTTTTGGTTCCCCTGCAGTCGGGGAGCCACAGCGTCATGCTAATGTATCTCCTGCACAATCACAAAGAACTCATAATGCTGGCAGTGTAGGGGCCTGGATGTCTTTTACACCTATTTGTTACCTTCAAGGTCAGCAAGGATGCACCTGGAAAACACAGATGCAGGAACCTTAATCCCGCCTACTCAGGAAGACTTGTCTTTGGTTAGGTTATTTGAATAAAACATCATTTGGGATCTCACACGGTATATTCACACATGCTTATTTTAAAAATCTGCGTTTTGTGGGATATGCTGTATTTTAAAAGATTCACTACAGTCTACCAGTTACATATTTTACTTCGCTTTTTACAGACCTCTGATAGCAACAGCAGTAAGACTACTGAAGAATATTTCATTTGTACTGAATATAAGCATGTGGATAATTGTATAAGTACAAAAAATACTGAGTTGTGTGTGTGTTTGTGTGTGTGCGTGTGTGTATATGCATGAGCTTTAAATATGTACTATTTCCATGGCAACACTGGAGATGAAGCAATTAACAAGATTTGACAAATAATTTCAAAGAAACCTTTGCCATGTTGGAACTTACCAGGATATGTGCTTCCTTAAATTCCTCCTACCTTGACCACACTTTTAGGACTTGATGCTTGTAACAAAGGATAGTCCATTAAATACTAAAAAAACATTCTAAAGCAACTTTGTCACCAATATAGCTATTATGATTAATTTTTCACTTGACCCTCCTTTAAAGGCCTGGAACAATTTTTTTTTCTTTTTGTTTTATGAGAAAGAATAAGTGAGTTATGGAAGAGATTTCTACTGCAAAACCTTTATTAAAGTAAAATATTCTGAAGCACATGACTTAAAGAATGTTGTTTTATTCTGCCAGTACAATTTAATAATGTCATTTACACTGAGCTCAATAGAATGGCAGTATCAGAAGTGTTGCACACCAGAAAGTCATTAAGCTAAATATTAAAAATGTTGTTTTATACTTTAAGGTATATAAATAATTTATAGTATGTAACTGACAATCTAGATGAGAAGGAGGGAATGACTGAGAAAAATACCTGGCCAGTGCAGATGTGGAGTCTGACTGCTGTTAATGTGTAGTCCTGGGATTCACTGTGGCACATTGATGGGGAAGATGCTAAAAGAGTAAAAAAAAAGTAAGTTCTAACTGAAGGGTCACCAAACATTACCTGGGCCAGTCACTAATCCTCTCAGTGCCTCAATTTTATAATCTGCAAAATGAGATCATTTGGAAAATGGAATGAGAAGAACGCTGCAAAGACATTTTGAGAGCATTATTATAATAATACTGGAGAAACAAAAGTGAAGTAGACTGTGGCCAGGTTAATCATATAGCTTCACCATTGATGTTTATGAGGGTAAAGTTGTGGGATGTATTTTTTTAATAAAATTGTATTTCATTTATTTGTTTGTTTTTGAGAGAGAGCGAGAGAATGTGCATGCATGCTCACGTGCGAGTGAGAGAGGGGTCCAGGGAAAGAGAGAGAGAGAGAGAGAGAGAGAATCTTAAGCAGACGTCGCACCAGTGGGGCCCTGTTGCTGCACTGGGTCTCAAAACCCTCAGATCAGGACCTGAATCGAAATCAAGAGACGAATGTTCATCTGACTGAGCTACCCAGGCACCCCAAAAAATTGTATTTTAAATAAGGGCTTAGAGGAGTATGTTTTGCTGCATAACCATTACATTTTTCTCTCTTAATTGACCTTTCATTCTTACTAATAGCTTTTATTCCTTCATGATTTTTACCGTATATATGTCCCGTCACATGCATCTCAGATTTACTTTCATTCACATCTTGCTCATTTTCTTAGTCCAAGGTTTTGAGAAAGGAAACATATTGGTCCAGTTTATCTTCCCATGCCACACAATAGGTTATATGTCAGGGGTGTCTGGGTGACAGTCCATTAAGTGTCCGACTTCGGCTCAGGTCATGATCTCGTAGTCTATGGGTTCAAGCCCCACATGCGGCTCCGTGCATACAGCTCAGAGCCTGGAGCCTGCTTTGGATTCTCTGTGTGTGTGTCTCTCTCTCTCTGCTCCTCCCCTGCTCATGCTCAGACTCCCTCTCTCTCAAAAATAAATAATACCTCTTTCTCAAAAATAAATAAACATTAATAAGTCATATGTCATTAGCCAGCAGGAATGGTTGGCTGTTACTGAGATAGTACCACACCTGGTTTAACCAGCTCTATTCAATGGGAGGGTCCAAGGTTTATATGATACAAAACATTGCTGACTAAGTCACAAGATACCCTAAGCATGGAAATTTCACTAATCAGGGACTGTGAACAAGTGGGTGCTGGGGGATATCTCATATTCATCCAGACATGCTGAACAACTTCCATCTTCCTAAAGGTGAAATGACCTTGCCTCTGGGTCTTTGTAGATGCTGATTCTCCCATTTTCATTTCTGTAATACATCTCAAACTTTGTTTAATAAATAAGCTTACTCCCTTGATTTGATGCTCCACTATCCCTTCCAATATTGAACTCTCTTTTGGCATTCATTCAAGATGCTTGCCCATTCATGCTTTCATTGTAGGCTGGGGAAATATAATTTGACAGGTGGGCCCGAGAAAGCTAACATGAGTAAAATGTAAATACTTTCTTTTGATCGGGTAAAAACAGTATCTCAGCCCCATCAGGCTACTGCACAGCTATCCTTACCAACTTTTGATTTTGCCATGTGCACAAATGAACAAACCAAACTCTGAGAGAAAGGAAGTTGGAAAGGTAAACTGAGGGTATCTCTTTCATTGGTATGAAAATATAGGAAAGATAATTTGGCTGAGAAAGAGGAAACCAAGCCTTCTAGCAAAAAAGCTGCTGAGGGAAACTTCTTTGGAACATGCTTGAAGTAGGAGAACAAATTGCTGGTAAGTGATTTTGCTGTCTGAAGAGGAAGAACTAGTGAGAAAGTTTTTAAACCACCCCTTGGATTTTTTCCTTTGAAAAATGTATCTAAAATATTTTGTAGCACAATAGTTAATATTAAATTTAATTACTTTTATAACATATTCTTTTTGGTGCAAGAAGGAGACTAAATTTCCTTACTCTATGTTAATTGAATTAGCCAGTGTAGTACGAAGCCTTATAACTTGGGTCATATGACTGACATTCTCCCACTGCATTTGGAAGCTCACCTATCTTGTAGGTGTGACTTTTTCCAGCCACTATTAAAGTCAACTGAGAATACGTAAAACTAAAGACACTTAGTAACAGTAAAGTACTAAGGTAGCAGTGAATGTGATCATGGAAAGAGCCAGAACTTCATTTACTTCAGAAAAAATAAAATAAAATAAAATAAAATAAAATAAAATAAAATAAAATAAAAACATTGCCTTTGATGTCTGAGAGGGCTAAGTGAAATCCAAATTTTAGGATTTACCTTTTACGTAATCTCCAGCAACTCTTTCCATTTGTTTATTCATTCATCCACCAGATGCAAAATGAGTGTTTATCATGTGCCCACGATTATACTAGATGCCAAACATAATGATGAACAAAGCAGGTGAACTAACGTCCTCCAAACGTCTAATCCAGAGACTACCGTCCACTTGTATTTTAAATATGAATATTTCTTATCTCATTGAAAATATATAATTAAGTAGTTTAATTCTTTTCCCCAAATTTGAAGGGTTATTGTGAAAACTAAGTATTTTATAAAGTGCTTAGTGTAAGTGCTTAATACATTGTAAATATTCATAATAAGTGGTATTTATTATTTCCACAGTGTCCTCTAAAATGTTTAGTATGGGACTATAGTTTTACTGGTAATAAAAAATTGGTATTAAGAATATAATTAACTGAAATTTTTATGTTGCTTAAGTCAGAGAGATAAGTATAGTAAGCAGTATGATACAATCTGTGTTGTATATAAGAAGAGTAATTTTTTCCCAACTGACTATATGTGCATAACTTTTTGGAAGCTATTGGGAAAAGAAAAAAAACTATAAATACATAATATTAATTTCGTTAGAAAGGTTTTTTTGAAAAAAATAGGCTTTTATGAGCTGTTTAAATAAGGGGAGAGAGAGAAGCGGATGAGTTTAGACGGCGTGGGGGGGGGGGTTCTGCTGAGTTTAGAGTGCAGCTTGGAGAAGGTTTGGATGTGGGTGGGAGAGGAATGCAAATAGGAAAGAAGGCTGTTTGCACATGTGCTCATAGAAGTGGTGAAGCTCCACAGGGAAATAAAGGAATCTAAAGGGAATGAAGGATAAAGGAAAAGTGATTAAATAGATTAATTCTAATCCAAAGTGTGTAATCAATGGGTCCAAAGTGTACTCCATTGTGAAAATGATGGGCACGAGTGGAGGGAAGTTGGACAGTACCCTGCTGGACTATGAGAAGAGTTTGCTTCTTCAAGATTAAAGGGAAGACAAAAACAGAATACTGAAAATGATAGGAAAGTATCAGGTTTTTGGAATGCTGCCTGGGATTACAGCAATCTACTTGCCTTTTCTAAACCTTGGAAGAAATATAACTAATCAGGGAAGAAACCCTGGAAATGGCAATAAGTATAAACTTTCTTCCTGAAACTAGAGGGTACCAGATCTCAACCTGGGTGGTAGAAATTATGAAAGAGGGAAGGATAAAGAGATAGAGGGAAAACAAGCTGAGATCGAGAACAAATAATGTGGATCAAACTTGAGAAGTACACAGACTGGTAATATAACTAGAGGCCACCAAAGAAAATGCGAACCTTTTAGAGTGTGACAAAAATTGAGTATTAGGTCTATGGAGTGAACAGGGATTCTCAATCAAGCCAGTCTGGTTTGGACTTTGACATTGGACAGGGAATCTGAATAGCATATATTTATTTTTTTAGTGTTTATTTATTTATCTTTAGAGAGAGAGAGAGAGAGAGAGAGAGAGAGAAAGAGAGGGGCAGAGAGAGAGGGAGAGAGAGAATCCCAAGCAGGCTCCACACTTGAAGTGGAGCTCAATGGGGGCTTGATCATGACTTGAGCCCAAATCAAGAGTCAGACACTTAACAAACTGAGCCACCTAGGTGTTCCTAAATAGCATATCTTTATGACAGGCCATGTAAAAGACAATCTGAGTTTTTACCAGGGAGGAGACTAGGAAGTACTAAGAAAGAGTGCTAAAGAAGAGTGGACCAGATGATGTGGGAAATGCATCAACCATCTGGGAATTTTAGAAAAGAGTGATTACCTTGAGAAACATTTGAGAAACATTTTGTGCTGCTTGAAAGTCTTTGACATGTCAGTATCTATGTCAGTTTCCATTCAAATGTAGACTGTGAAGAACTGCCATAAAATTGTGGCCATATTTTCCAAGATAATCTCAATTATAGTGTCTTGAGGGGACAATCTAAGTCTTTCACAAACATTGGGAAGATTTTACACATGTGTCACAGAGAATTAGCTATTATTATTTAAAAAGTGAGTGAGTTGTTCTTGAAGCAGACATACTGACATAGTTCTTTACAGTTGTTCCTGGAATTCCTAATACTTGAAACTGTGAGTACATTTGATGAATGCTTATAGGATTATTAAATTCATTTATTCTTAAATTCATTCTATAAATATTTATTAAGTACTTACTACATTCCAGGTACTATTGTAGGTGTTGGGAATATAGAGGTAAACAAGAAATATAAACTTTCTGTTCTCATGGAGTTGACATTCCTTTGATGGCAGAGAAGGAATAGATAATAAGAAGAAATGTTATTGAATACATGACAAAATAATTTTAAGTCATGATATGTGCAATACAGAAAATAAATAGGATGATGTGATAAGTCATGAGGAGGTGTGAGGCTTGGGTGATCACGACAGAGTCCTCTGAGGTGGTAACATTTAAGCCAAAAGACAAGATGTCAGCTACTGGCGAGGCATAAACACAATGGCCTAGAGCAGAAATGAGCTTTGGGAAGTCCCTGGAATAGCAAGAGGGTGAGAGAGCATAAGTGCAGCTAAGAGGAAAGAGGGGAAGGAGACACAGTTGGAGAGAAGGACTTGGTCTGACCATACACACCATAGTATGGCACAAAATTTGGATTTTCTTCTTAGTGTAGTGGGAAGCCATTTGCTGAAGAGCAACTTTTTTTTTAAAAAACCAAAATGTTGGCCATCTGGATGTCTTCTTTAGAGAAGTGTCTATTCATGTTTTCTGCCCATTTCTTCACTGGATTATTTGTTTTTTGGGTGTGGAGTTTGGTGAGCGGATGGAACTGGAGAGTGTTATGCTAAGTGAAATAAGCCATACAGAGAAAGACAGATACCATATGTTTTCACTCTTATGTGGATCCTGAGAAACTTAACAGGAACCCATGGGGGAGGGGAAGAAAAAAAAAAAGGAGGTTAGAGTGGGAGAGAGCCAAAGCATAAGAGACTCTTAAAAAATGAGAACAAACTGAGGGCTGATGGGGGGTGGGAGGGAGGGGAGGGTGGGTGATGGGTATTGAAGAGGGCATCTTTTGAGATGAGCACTGGGTGTTGTATGGAAACCAAGTTGACAATAAATTTCATATATTAAAAAAAATGTCTACTTTACTACTGATGAAAGTGATACTGAGAAAGTGACCAAAGTATCAACTTTATTACTGATAAAACTGGTATTTATTGGACTGTAACTAAAATATTAACTTTATTATTAAAAAAATATTGGAGAATTTGTGTTGTATCTGTGGACAATACTATACAGCATTAGAATCATAATTCCCCCTTCTCCCCCCTATCCTGGGCAGCTTGGACTGGGCGGCCTCTTCTCCTACTCATGGGGTCCTGCCCCTATAAAACCATGTGAAGGAAGAAAGCAGAAAGGGTGGGCTAGAAAGTCTTCTATCCCAAAGGGTTCAGTGGAGGACTTTTAAGAAGGAAGTGACACCGTATAATTTCAGAGGTACAAGAAAATGTCCTACACTTTGATGTTCTCCAATTAGAAACGTATTTCTTTGCTCTCTTTCTTCCTTCCTTGGTTTGCCAAACACTGAGAATCCATCACCCGTTCATTACTCTGCTGGGTGCTCGTGATCCAAAGATTTCCAGCCCTAGGGATCCTCTAGTTTTTTGATGGAAATGACACATTTACTAGCATGGGTGGAGGCTTGAACCAGCAGAATTTCTTTTAGGGGGAAAAAAAATCCATGTTTGTGAAAATGCTAGGATGTGCTGTTTTTGATTATAAAACACAAGGTCTCAACGTAGTGTGATGGGAAAAATTTGGACAGAGGAGCAAAACTGACCCAGCCAGTACAATGTCAGAAATTTGTAGTTTTCAGATTGGTCCACGGGACTTGGAATAAAGTAGAGAGAAGAGTGGAAAGGATGTCAGAGTAGAGGGGTCCAATATGGCAGCAGGTAGCTGGTTGGGCTCTTGGGAGAGACAGCCAGTGAAAATTTCCTGTGATTGGTGAAATTTCAAGGAACATGGGATGTGGAGTTACTTCTTACCCTGGGCTGCAATTATCCCCCATTATTTATGACATTATTCTGAAAAGTCTGTTATGTACAATAGACTTGTATCCCTGACTGGTTAAATTGGAGGAATGCAGAAGTAAAGTAGATGTCTTTGGTGGGGATGAAATGCTTCAAAGTGGAGAGGTATCTCTCAGAGGTAAGATGGTAAATGGGAGCAGGAAATCAGAATTACTGGTGGCAGGAGTATAAGTCCCTCAGAAATGTAAGCAAAAAGGGGAAGATTGCCTGGGGCTTTCCAGCTGAGCCATCTTATTTAGGTATTAAAGGAAAAGGTAATGATCCAGAGGGATTAAGGACTTGAAACTTTCGAGTAGCAAATATTTGAATCACATAGAAAATTACAGTGTAGTCTAATAAATACAAGGATTTTGTACTGAAGCCTGGGATAGAGGTAGTTAATGATAGTTTCCTAAGGAGGGCAATAAGAGTTAGCTGTGAGCCAAGGATGGGGTGAAGGAGGAGGTTTTTCATGCCAAAAAAGGTACAAAAGCCCACAGCAGTTCAGTTAATTGCAAGTGAGTTTCTAGCATCTGGGATATAGGACTAAAGTGGTGGAGCTAAAAAGTTAGTCAGCATCAAATCCCAGAGAACTTTCTAGACTGTATTCTGGGCTCTGTCTTGCAGGTAGTTAGACAAGAAGAGGGTCTCTGAAGGATTTTATGAGGAAATGACACACAAGACTTTTTATGTTTTATTTGTATTTTTTAAAGTTTATTTATTTATTTTGAGAGAGAAAGAGTGAGTGCGCACGAGTGGGGGAGGGGCGGTGAGAGAGGGAGAAATAGAATCCCAAGCAGGCTCCTCTCAGAGTCTGACACAGGGCTTGATCTCATGAACTGCGAGATCATGACCTGAACTGAAATCAAGTGTCCGATGTTTGACTGAGCCACCCAGGTACCCCTATACTTTTATCTTTTAAACTGCATTTGCATAAAGGACAGCTTCCCACATATTTAGAGTTGATTATGAAATGAGTGCAGGTTTCCTTGGAGGCTCTTCCCACCTCTCCTTCCTCCTGTTGTAACTTCTGATCATCCCACATTCCTAGACTCAGGTTGTATCCTGATGCAGGGTGCCTTCCTTCCCCTGAGGGCATCACATGACTGTGCCTTGCTCTTCCTTTTCTTTTACTCATCAAAGATCACTGATCTTATTTCTCCTACTCTTGAGGCCCTGTTCTCTGCCAAAGCAGAGCAGATAAAGCACCCACGCCTTCTGATGAGCATCGTCTTACTAGGACTGAGGGAAGATGAACTTATACATACCGTGTACCTTCCCTAGCCACAGTCCCTGTTTCATGTCCAGTACCTGGCACCATGCCTGAGGTGCAGATTAGACCTGCAACAAAAAAAATCTAATTAATCATTGCAACCAGCTCTATCTTGTTCTGATTTAGAGATGAAGAAATTTAAATTCAGGCAGATTATTAAGTTTATCCAAGGTCACAAAGCTGCTGAGTGGCCCTTTGAGGATTTAAACCAAAGTGGTTGGCCTCCAAAGCTCATCCTTTTGTCATTCTATCATGATACGCCACTCTCAGAGACATAATTAATATGAATTTCAGAAAAGGAGCTAGCGGTGTGTGTCATTTTCATATTCTTGTAGAATAATGGAGAAATACGATGTGGAGCTGGGATAATTAAGTGGATACATAACTAGTTGAACAACCATACATAAAGGCGTTGACGGATTGATTGATGTGGGCTTGGAGGAAGATGTCTCCTGGCTATCCCAGTGTAAGTCCGCAACCACGTCCTCCTCAGCAATCTTGTTTAAGGCTAGAATGGAGACATATTGGTAATATTTACTTAATTTGTAATGAGAAATGCTGGGAGGATAATAAAAATGAGAGATTCATAATGTAAAATGATCTTAACAGACTAAAATTTGGGGTTGAATTTTCTCCAACATTTTAGAAAGAAAAATTCTACATATAAAAACAGTTGAATGAATATTATATGAATACTCACATATTGAGTACTTAGGTTAAACAACTGTTAATAATTTATCAGTTTTCTTTACCTATCTAAATATCTACTCAAAAATTTAAAACAAAATTTTTTTAATGCTTATTTTTGAGAGAGAGATAATGAGAGTGATCCGGGGAGGGGCAGAGAGAGCCCGAGACACAGAATCCCAAGGAGGCTCCAGGCTCCAAGCTGTCAGCACAGAGCCAGAGGTGGGGCTCAAACTCATGAACTGCAAGATTATGTATGACCTGAGCTGATGTTGGACACTTAACCAAGTGAGCCACCAAGGAGCTCTTAAATACCTACTTTTTAATCATTAGAAAGCAGGTTGCAGACCTCAAAATTTGACTATTCCCTATCTCCTAAAAATACATTCTTCTATATTACTCTAATTCTATTGATCACATCTAAGAAGAAAATTAACAGTAATTCCCTAAGATCATAATATCCAGCCCATATTTAAATTTCCTCAATTTTTTATTATGATAAAATATTTATAATATAAATAGAATTACCTTTTGACCATTTTTAAGTGTACAGTTCAGCACTCTTATGCACATTCACATTGTTGTGAAGCATTACTATTATCCATCTCCAGAATGTTTTCATCATCATCCTCAGCTTTCGAGTCACTGAATTTTATATGACATTTTATAGGTACGGTACATAATCTTACATTCGGATCTAAAAATCAACTGCATAAGCAGAAGACTGAGGAGATGGAAACATATCTGTAGGATGAATAAAAAACAATTAGGGGCTTCAGTCAACAATAAGTTCAATTGTGAGTGTCAAAAAATGAGTGCAGGCTTAGGCTGACATGCAGTCTTAGAATCTGAAAGAGGGAGTCATACTATTTTCTGCACTGCTCAGACCCTATTTGGAGAAGTATGCCCAGTTCTAGGCTCTATACCATTGGACAGTCAGAAAAATGATACTTGGAAGGTGAAAGGATTTTAAAAAGGCATCATCTAAGAAAGAGGGGAAGAAATTGGATATTTGGGACTTTCAGAGAAACAAAAGTTAACATATTGAGCAAGAGATGTTATTCTAACTGTCTTGGAATATTTAAAGAACTGCCATTTGGAAGGTAAATAAGAGGAAAGTGCCATGGGAAAGGTTTTAATTCAGTATAAGAATTCGATTGAAAATGTTGTCTTAGGAAGTAGCTAGTATCTTGTTATAAATGACATTTACTGTAATATTTGGCAGAGGAAATTAGATGCATTGAGTGACTTTTTTTGACTAAATGACTTTAGAGTCTCTTCTGACTATGTTTTGTTTAGGATTCTTTCGGTTGCAAGTAACAGACCCAAATAGTAAGCTTCTTAGGTAAATGAGGAATTTATTAAAAGAATGCTTGATGCATTGCATATGATCAGTGTTAGGGTTGAACACTGAAACTCACGCCAGGCATGCTTCTCTTTCTCTCTCTGTCTCTCCCAGTACCCCCACCCCTCACCCCGTTGCTATAACTCTCACACACTTGCTTCACCCTCTCTTTAGCTCTGGCCTCAGTTTCTATCATTGATTCAGATGCAACCTGGTCAGAAAAGAAAGCTGCTGACTGTTTCTGAATCTTAAGATGCTTGGTTGAAAAATCCTAGAGAAAGGCTCTGTGTTACCTACCCGTCAACTCTGGCCAGGAAAAATATAATAATGAACAGATTTGCTTTAGCTGTTGAGTTGTCAACTGTCTCAGGTAACAATGGACCCTTATGATGGGAGATTCAAATGTTGTGAAGGCCCAGAGTGAGTGTAAGACCCTATCTTGCCTTAAATGACATGGATGGCCAGTCCCGAAGGAAAATCACCATCTGCAGAGTGCTTCATGGCAATCTCAAGACACCCTAGAGGAGAAAATTCTTGAAGGTCACCCGGAAGCACCACATTAAATGTTGTAGCATAGTTGGGAGCTACTGAGTAATCCCTGCTACCCACAGACTGGCTAGGAATGCGGCAAATAAAGCAAGGCTTTTCTTTTCTGAGAACTTATGGGAAAGCTGTGAGACAAGGGCAGTGGTACATACCAGCTTAGGCTCTGCAAACATTTACATTGTGGCTGAAAGCCAAGGGCGAGGCCCAGGACCTTTGGCACTGTAGATGAGATCCTAGCATTTTAGCAGAAAAGTCCATCCTTCCTTTATACTCAGGAGAGCTGAAAGTCCTCAAGGTGAAGTAACAATTCAGTGATAGAAATGATCCTCCCTAACATGGGAGTTCCCTGTCTCCTGATATTTCCTCTTTCCTGTGCACTGCCCCATCTCTGAGAAATGACCTTATCATCTCCACAGGATCAGTGTGACTTTCTGCGCATTCACAATCTGAGAAGGACTAGGCTTAGCTCTCAGAGAGTGGACAAATGTCGCCAAGTACCAGTTGCTGGTGTCATTGCAAGGACACCAACTGAGGAGCATTTCATTTTAATTTCTGCACAGCTATTTTTAAATTTGCTGAATATCATGTGCATGCACACTAATTTTGCTAGGAAATTATTCATTTCTGGGGAAATTCTACGAGTTGTAGCAGGGAATTGGGAGAGAGAACATAAACACATTACAGGCTCCTATGGGCTTACTCTCCTCCCCCGCAACTTGCCAACGCCCACTGCCCACTTCCCACCTTCCCTAGTCCTGTCCCTCCTCCTGCTCCCTCTGAGGCTGACCTAGGACAGGGGCAGTTCCAGGAGTGACCGAGGCAGAATTCAGAATGAATGCCTTTAGTTCAGCCCACCTGGCTTTTGCACAGTCCTCCGTGGAAGGGGACATAGAATGATGATGAAGATGATGGCGATGGTAACAATGATGGAAACAGGTTGCCCCTGCCAACCAGTAAATGCAGGTGGATCTGCTTTGCTATTCTGAGAACGTTGTCGAGTGCTGAGGTAACTAATGAAATGAAAGCTGAAGCGTGTGCACGCTGTTGCTTCCCTGAAAACCCATAAGGAGAATGTCAAATGTTTGAATGTTTCATTATATTTTATATTTCATAAGATGCTGCAGGGTATAGAAAGAATAAAAAGTAACGGTTAAAAAATGGAGGAGCAGGAGTGATGAGTCCTAGAATTGAAAATAATCATCACTCTTGGTTACTCAGAGTCAATAATACACTGTGAAAACCTCAGGAGGAAAAGGAGCAGGACTGAAAAAAAAAAAGTAGCCCCCACATGGATGTAAATAGGTCTCCAAAAAACAAAACAAAACAACAAAACAGCAAAAAACAATTAGGACAAAAGACAGACAGCCTTACTTTCTCTTTCTGAACTCTCACGCCAGAAAAGAGAAAAGGGGACCATTTGGGAGAATGTGCTACACAATGTAACAGTGGCAGCAGTGACAACAAAAACGTCCTGGCCTCACAATGAGTTATGGATGAAACCTATGTCTGTGACAAATGTGCCTCCTGTGAAAGATACAGCACTTTAAAATATATGGATTTTTTTCCCCTCCCTGCATCTTTTGGTATGGAACACATAATCTATTGGAGACATATGCATGCTCATGCCCAGAATAAATCAAGAGTGAGCCCAGCAGCCTTGGGATGTGGAACACGGGCCAGTAAAGAGGGCCCGTTGCTTTGTTACAGTAATCTGATCACAGCACCCCCCCCCCAAGTTCCACATCTGTCTGTATGAAGATATGCTTTCAACAGTAGGCTTCTAGAGGGTGGCAACACGTCTTTCTAATTTGGTCAGCAGTATAACTTTTTTTGTTTTTTTTTGAGAGAGTGAGAGAGACAGACAGAGTGTGAGTGGGGGAGGGACAGAGAGAGAAGGACACAGAGTCCCAAGCAGGCTCCAGGGTGTGAGCTGTCAATGCAGGGCCTGACACGGGGCTTGAACTCACGAACCGTGAGATCATGACCTGAGACGAAGTCAGACGCTTAACTGACTGAGCCACCCAGGAGCTCCATGGTCAGCAGTATAACCTTCAGATGACTACTTTGATGTTGGAACTGGGTCAAGATGTTGGAAGATGTCACAATTGTTCTCCCATGAAATGTGTGTTTTAAGCACAAACGGTCACTTGTCGCACAAACTGACCACCATTTCCATAAGAGGCATTGCCACAGGTCTCTCACGGAGAATGATGTGGACAGTGTGCAATTTGTTAATGCAATGTTTTTCATGTATTTTGACTGTGACCTACATTTAACTCATTTTAAACTGGAATGCATTATACATACACATTTGAAACAAGATTTCATGAAATAATAATTACCCTAGCTATGTGCACCGCTCCCTAATTTTTCTATTCTATTCCATTTCTCCTATGCTTTTTTCCTTCCTTCCTTCCTTCCTTCCTTCCTTCCTTCCTTCCTTCCTTCCTTCCTTCCTTCCTTTTTTCCTTTCTTTTCTCCTTCCTTCCTCTTTTTGTTTTATGTATTACATTGGTTGTGGCTTACTGTTTGAATAGTTCTGAATTAGAAGACATAAAGAGATCAAGCAGAGCATCTGTGCTCTGCCCAATGGGCTGATTATAAGCCCTAGGAGGACAGAGGCATCCTCAACACTTAGCACAGGGCACAGTGCATTACAGGTCCTAAGTAAATGTTAGTTATTTTTAACATCATCTACTAATTATTTGAAATTGAACAAATCATTAACTGCTTTATGTTTGTATTTTCTCATCTGTAAAAAGACACTAATAGGGGCTCCTGGGTGGCTTAGTTGGTTAAGCATTTGACTCAGTTTCAGCTCAGGTCATGGTCTCACTGTTTGTGAGTTTGAGCCCTGCATTGAGCTCTGTGCTGATAGTGTGGAGCCTGCTTGGGATTTCTCTCTCTCTCTCTCTCTCTCTCTCTCTCTCCCTTCTCTCTGCCCCTCCCCTGCTCTCTAAATAAATAAATAAATATTAAAAAAATTTAAAGATAATACTTATCTCTTGGCATTGTTGTGAGGAGGAAAGGATCTACAACAGTGCTTTACACATAGTTAGCCATCATTTTTATTGGCAGTGTTATAATTAAAGACTCAGTGGCAAATGCTATCAAGTGTAGCCAACTTACTTGGCCCATTTCCTCATTCATTCTTTTCTGTAGTGCCTCCTCAGTTCCCTGAATGATGTTAAGCATTTCATATTCATTATTATCATTATCTTCTCAACAATTCTATGAGGCAGGGCCTGTTAGTCTCAATTTATCGATGAAGCTTAACTAGATGAGCTACTTGCCTAACATACCATATCTAATCCTTGACACCAGGTTTATATGACTCTGAAGACTGAGCCATTATACCTAAGAAAGTGGAGTTGAGTAGAGGTATTTCAGGCAGATAGATTGGCAATTGTAGAAGTCTGGCGGCAGAACTTAATACTTTATTTCATATATGTTGTTTTCCTCTCATCTGTGTAAACACTCTGAATTAGATTAAGCATAAGGAAGGTAGGAAAAACACACACCACTTGTGACAAAATAAAGGAATAAAGGAAGTATGGCTTGCTTCCTTTTCAGTTCTTGTAGAACTACTTTCAGAACCTGCTTCTTCTCAGTCCCATGGTGGGTGGGTTGGAGTCAGTCAGAGACATTGAAGCTCCAAATTTGATAGAGGTCAAGGAAATGCAGTAAGACATAGATTACCTGAAAATCAGGAACGAGAAACAGCCAAGGTCAAATAGACAAACTCAAGACAACTACCAAGTAAATACAAACATATAAATGGAGTAGATTCTGGAACTGGTGTTGTCAGGGAGTGCAGGCTAGACAGGCAGAGATTCATTTCTTAGGGTGGTTTTTATCTGCCCAGTGGCCACTTTTGAAGGGCTGAAGCTATCCTACCTTTGGCCCAAGGCTTCACTTCTGGAAGCCAGCTTTGATAAAGGTTGTCGTTTTAGCCACCAAGTCCCAGAGCTGGTGGCCATTTCTTCATGCAAATTCCCATTCCTTATTAATTATAACTTACCTGCTTATTTAAACTTTCTTTTCCAATTTATATACTCAGTGGAATGAAGCACATTTTCATATTTTAATGTGAAAGTATTTCATGTTCATTGAGCCTCTTGTCTGGTTCTCCAAGATGAGAATTGAAAACAGTCCATTCCTGTTTGTCTTGGAGGAGACCGAAAGCCGTACACTATTGACAATGTAGAATGATATCAAAGGAAAAGAAGTTGCATGTAATGCCACATGATAGGTTTCTGAAGGAAATGACTGAGGACTTAATTTAATAACTGGACTGCTTACAGAGTGACAAGCCTTGTCTTGTGAAAACCTGAAAGGAATTTCCTTTTTAGGAATGTTCTAATTCCAAACTTTTCACCCTACTCAGCCAATCCTGTAAATTTGACAATTTCTTCCATGATTTGTCACATGTTAGATTATGCCTGGGTCTACTTAGAGCCCAAAGATTCAAGTCCCTTGACATGAATGACTCCCATGGTCTGGTGCCTTCCATACACCAGAAAGCTCAGCTGCTATTGAACCTCCCTCTCCATTTTCCGGGTAGCTTATAGGCAGCCTCTCACTCTTCTTATAAAACCACCAAATATCCACATGCATGTGTGTGCACACATACTTAAAGTATTTAACCTGCTACATCATGGACCATGGGCACTGGCCTTAGAAAAACATACTGTATTGACTAAATAATAGCCTAGTTCACCAGTATTTCATATTAACATTCAAAATCATACATATTTGGGGGAAAGGGGATATTTCTTTTTTTAAAGGTCATTTATTTATAGTTTCTATGTGTGGGAGACAGAGGAAGAGCCTGAGAGTGAGCAGGAAAGGGGCAGAGAGGGGTGGAGAGACACATGGAGCTTGATTTTATGACTCTGAGATGATTACCTGAGCTGAAATCAAGGGTTGGGTTCTTAACCGACTGAGCCATCCAGATGCCCCATGGCGGGGGGGGGGGGGGGTATTTCTTATATGAGACAAGTATTCCCTATCGGTAGGAAAGGGAGGTTTGGAACCAGAATTCCTAGTTTGTTGTTTGAATTGCATGCTCAGCCCCAACACTTTCCTTTATGCTGGGGCCACGTCTCGTTCAGGTAGGAACTCACAGACTACCATCTTCTTTGTAAAGCTTTTCTTTCTTCACTGCTCACTGATACCATCAGCAGTTTCTTTTTTTTTTTTTTTTTTATCAGCTTCTCTGAGCTTGTATTTTTACCTTGCTTCCTTTACTGTCCCCTTTTCTGCTAACCTCTTGTACATCACAAAATAAGTTATATGAAATATACATCTACTAAAAGGTTTGGGAGACTATGGAATGACTTAGAGAATGTGCAATTGTCTTTTAAATATGACATTTATCATAACCTCATCCATTTTCTAAGGGAAAAGCACTCAGTAGTTTAACTCTTCAGAAATAGTTCCTTCTAGCGGGGTTTCTCAACATCAACACTATCAGCATTTTGGGCCAGATAATCCTTTGTTGGGGGGGGGGGTCCTCTCTGTGCACTGCAGGATTTTTAGCATCATTCCTGGCCTCTACCCATAGATATTAATAGCACTTCGCCAGTTACGACAACTGAAATGTCTCTAGACATTGCCAAATATCCCCTGGCCACCCCCCTGGAGTCTATATCATCTGTGTTTGAGAACCACTGCCCTCTAGAGACTTAGAACCACTGCTCTCTAGAGACACACAAAATGTGTTCTGCAAACTAGCAGCATCAACATCACCTGGGAACTTGTTAGAAATACAGAATCTCTGGCTGTGCCCCAGATGTACTTAAACACAATCTGCATTTTGACAAGATCCTCTTAAGTATACCTTAAAGATTTTGAAGCTCTGCCTTGAAGAATGCCTCCATTTGTTAATTGTCTCCTCCTAACAGATCCATCTTTCTCTCACAGCTCCTTCTAATCTTCCCTGGAAAATTTTTCATCTTTGTGGAAATTCCTTAAGCTGCTCACAGATATCTTTGACTCAAGAGCCATAGAGTTCCCCCTTTCCTTCCAGCAGTTCCTTTCCTCAATTCTAAGTTATTTAGGCTATAATAATGCTCCAGAGGCTCTAGAGTAACATTCCAGAAGATGAGCCTGGGCTAGGAAGGGGAGGGGAAGTTTGGGTCTTCAAGTCCGGAATAATAGTTCAGATAAGTACTGACAGTCTATGTCTGTCCACTCTGATGTTTCCTTGCTTGTGGGATTTGAAATTATACCTAGGCTGATTCTGTAGTTAAGACTATCATAATTCATCAGTTGATATCACACTTGATAATGAGATTCAGAATCTATGAACTGCTGTTAAGAAAGTCTGTCAATCTTTTACTAATGACTCTCCTCATTTTCAGTGGTCTTTAGCAGTTAGAGTCCAATATCATTGCTTAACACCACTTCCCAATGAATTAACACTTGAATACTATACCAGCAGGACAAATACACCTGCCTTATTTTGACACCTAATGTCCAATTTCCTTTTAAATTTTTCATTTGGTCATCTATTTTAATGTTATTGAAATTTAGAACTGGGGCATAACTTCCACACACTTTAATATACTTACATTCTTTGTATCTCACTTCATAGGTGGTTATTTAATGGTTAAAGCAACTAGCGGAGTCCAGACACCCAAGTGTCAGTTGCTGCGAAGTGATGTGCAAACTGGCAGCCATATAATTATAGATCTAACAGGGCTGGGTACAAGGTGAGGCAAGATAGTTACCTGGAGTACAAACACTCTCCCAAGTTCATGTAACTTCTGATTCTAGTCTCTCCCAGAGACCTTGCATCTTCATTCAGCCTGTGACATGTTTTTTTCCAGAGTCATTTCTCTACCACCGAAGTCATGGATAACAACTAATTTCCCTGTTGTTTCAATATTCATGTTGTATTTTTTGTTCCCTACACGGTTTTCCCAGTCTCATTTCCTAGTCTTAGTTTTCCATGAAATTGGGCCATCTTGGATTCCTGTCTCCAGTGGAGGTAAATTCAGTAACTTGAAGAGTAGGGAAAATAGGATTCAGAATATCAGACTTGGAATTTTGTATCCCAGATCCATGATCCCCATATGCTAGTTATCAATTTGTTGACTTCTCAATCCAAACCCACTCTCCTTTGCACTATTTCTTGATAGTGAATCTGTATCCTATAAAAATTTCTTTTGCTGGCTGGCTCCATGTTAAGCTTCATGAGTAGAGTATGCTAGGGGAACTCTATATGTACTCCTGTTTTGTTGCTTTGCTTCTTTCTTTGGTAGGGCAGTGGCCACAGCTACGTTCAAGGGGTAGACCAAGTGATGCACATTTTCCAGCAAGTCTTGCTGGCATTCCAGCCAGCATCTTCCTAGTGAGTTTGCAGTAGGTTGCACTTTAGCAGGTTGCTTCCTGCTTTCCAATTCCACCCTGCTGCACATTAGTGAGCTTCAGTGTTATCCAAGGGTCCACAGCCATTATTGTCTCTAACAAGATCTAAATCTCAGCCTTGGTGGGAAGGGATAGTGACTTCCAAATTTGGTGCTTCCTTGGATATTCTCCTTCATTCCTAGAGGTAGTAGTTATTCCCTTCATCTGCTATTTCAGTAGCTCTAGAATTTTCTTTACTTCTACTAGTATTATTTCTCTTTTGCATATTTAACATTTCCATATGTGAAATTACTGGTGTTGTTTCTTTCTCCTGCTTGGATCCTATTTCATCTTCCAGTCCAAAAGAGAAGATCTACGAAAAACTAAGTCTATTCTAGTTTTAGAAGGCATCTGTAGGAGATACAGGGCCCTTGTAGGGATCCCATCTATTTTCTTATAAACAGATTAGAAATGGCCTTCCTTGGGAGAGACTGGAATGACCAGCTCATTAAAAGGTGATGCTCAGCAGTTAAGTCTCTATTGCTGTAGCTTGTCTTCCTGGGTTCTTGCCTTGCCACCTTCTTTTCTCTAGTTCTGACTGTAGAGGACCTACTACCAATCTGTTTGGACACCATTTACTTATGTTTAAGCTTTGGGCTTTCCTTGTTTTTTATATATATTATATCATTATATATATATATTTGTATATATAATATTTACATACAATTATATGTGTTATTTTTATATATTTATAAATATATATAATATTTATACCTAAATTAAAAATATCTAATATTATATAAAAATTTAAAGTATGTAATATGTTATATTGTATTTTATATATATGTATATATATATATATATGAAATCAGATTTTAATTGTAATATGTAATATGATCTCACTGGAGGAGATCACATTTTCTAACTTTTTTTATTTTATTTTATTTTATTTTTTAATTTTTTTCAACGTTTATTTATTTTTGGGACAGAGAGAGACAGAGCATGAACGGGGGAGGGGCAGAGAGAGAGGGAGACACAGAATCGGAAACAGGCTCCAGGCTCTGAGCCATCAGCCCAGAGCCTGACGCGGAGCTCGAACTCGCGGACTGCGAGATCGTGACCTGAGCTGAAGTCCGATGCTTAACCGACTGCGCCACCCAGGCGCCCCTAACTTTTTTTATTTTTTAGAGAGAGAGAGTGAACAGTGGGAGAAGGAGGCAGAGGAACTGAGAGAGAGAAAGAGAGAGAGAGACAGAGAGAGAGAGAGAGAGAGAGAGAATCTCAAGCAGGTTTCACACTCAGCACAGAGCCCAATGCAGGGCTTGATCCCATGACCCTGGGATCATGACCTGAGCCAAAATCAAGAATTGGATGCTCAAACAACTGAACCATCCAGGTACCCCCACATTTTCTAACTTTTATTGTTTTCTATTTTGTTTTGTTTTTGACAATAGTAAGTCACTAGAATGGCCTTTTCCATTGGTTTTCTACTTTCAGTGTAGTCTTTCTTAATAAGTGCTTGCTTTTTTATTTTAAATTTTTTTATTTTTATTTATTTTTGAGACAGAGAGAGGCAGAGCATGAGCGGGGGAGGGGTAGAGAGAGAGAGACACACAGCATCCGAAGCAGGCTCCAGGCTCTGAGCTGTCAGCACAGAGCCCAACGCGGGGCTCCAACTCACAGACTGCGAGATCATGACCTGAGCCGAAGTCAGGCGCTCAACTGACTGAGCCTCCCAGGCGGCCCAATAAGTGCTTGCTTTTAAACAGCATGGATGTTTTCATGACTAACCATTTTGAGATTGATAACAACCATATTGCTTATGAGGCTTAATGAGAAAATATAAAGTTTTTATAAGATTTTTCCATTTTTCAGCTATAGTTCTCTTACCAGCTGGGTCAAGGGGCCCTCTGATTTACAGGAAGAGCTGTTGAATGCTAACTTCTATGGGACTGTGATTAAACTGGTTGGCTTGAAAATATACATTGTCTTTACCATGTAATTCTGATTTGAAGACAGTTAAAAGAGGGGACATTAATACCTTTTAGTTTGCATACTGAGAAGTAGGTGTCTTATACTCACTTTGCATATTTATGAAAAATAAACCATACATCAGAATTTGAGCCAATGACCTTAGCCCAAATTTATAGCAGTAAAGTATTGCAACACTGATTTCTGATTGATAACCTTCATAAATGGATCTCATGCTTCCCACTGTGTTCTTGGCAAGCATACCTTATTATTTATTTTCCTATCAATAAAATTGGCATAGAATTATATTTTGGGGTACATATATTGACTGTGCATACATTAAATGCAAAGTTTTGTTATTAATAATAGACACACTGAGATCTGAGAGTTAATAACTATCTAAACTCACATACTAACATGCCGATCAGGTGAATGTTTGATTTAACAAAGTGACCTTCATAATTTACAATGTTTCTTAGTCTAAACTTCCCCATGACTATTTTCATTTGCACCTTGAGAGTTCTGTATCTCAGGGTCTTAAAGTATCCTATGTTATCTATTACTATTACACTATCCCAGAAAAAGATAAATGTTCCGTATAGATTTGTTTGATACAAATATCCTTTCGGAGTATTTTTCTAAAGATAGTGTTTCATTTCTAGATTGTAAAAGATGTAAAATAGATGCGGAATTTATTTTTTTTCCATCTTTTGGTCAGCATCTTCATTGACTGTGTTTACATCTTAGTTATACTTTGGTGTGAACACCCATGAAAAGCTCCACATCTAATAAAAACAGCCTGAAAAATAATGCCTTCTTGCTTATGGCATGAGAGCTATTATGGAACACAATTCCTGTGTTTTGAAAAACAATAGAGTTTGTTATGAAATTGAGTTTCCCCCAGAGAGTGCCACATGACCATAGGCTATTAATTATACAGTTTTATGATTATCTTTTGTTCAGAACAATAGTGCTCCTGAGGTCCTGTGGAACTTTTCTCCCATGCGATTATGTCGAGTTTTGATTAAGCATCATTATATACAGTTCATTAACAATGTATCTTAAAATGAGTTTTTGATTGAACATTTTTATTGGTCATTTACTATAATTGATGGATTCTGTTGAAATTTTACATAGAAAATTTGCCAGGATAGTTATAGTATTTTTCATTATGTATCATTATGCCCCTTTTCCTTAAAAACCCAAGTTTCTTTAAAAAAAATTAACTTTCAAAAATTAGATATTGATCTATTGCCAAGGCAGTTGCTCCTTCCATGGTTCAATTAGGAGAGAAACAGAAACTGGTAATATTGAATAGGAATGAGAAAAATTTGGGAAATTAAATAATCCTATTAGCATGGTCCTTTTTTCCCTAGCGCTCAAGTCATTCTTTGGGAAAGTAAATGAATGCTTGCTGGTTGATAAGGATTCTTCTAATGCATTATAAAACTTTATCTGTTTCATTGGATTCCCCGATATTATAATATTAATCATAATGTTTACTGCACCTGTTCTTAACCTTAATCATAAATGATTTGGCAATGAGTTGACAGATTACCTTTTGTAATATCTTTATATTTAAGGAAATGTTAAAAATTTCTTACAAATTATTTAATGCATTAGTAAAAACTGCAGAAACTATTTAATGTGGTAGTAAAAGCTTCCCTGGAATTTTTTGACAGTGAACTTATATTCACCGGAGTTGTTCAAGCAAATGCTTGATAGTTACTCATTGGGAAAGAGAAAATGGTAAAATAGATAATCTTTAATATTTTTTCCAACTCTAACCTCTTACAAATTACTCATTGAATATAACATAAAGCAGAGAACAAAGGAAGAAAAAGAATTAGAGGAGGAGTTTAAAGACTGATAGTGTTTGGCTTCAAGCAAGCTACTTAACTTCTCTGGGTTTCAGTCACCTGTGATAATAAAGAAATTGGATTAGGTAATGCTAAAGTTACCTTTCTATTGGAGCAATTCATGATTCTCTATTTCCCTGATGGCTGAGGATTAAATGAAACTCCTCTGAGAATCTATGTTTCATTCAGAAAATACCAGACCCTTGAGAAATAGAGTCCACTGACAACAGTTGGCAAATGTATGAAATTCCAATGAACTTACAGTTTTGGTATCTGTTACGTTAACTTTTATTCCTACCTCATCTAAATTTTTGTACAGCTTTCCTCCTAATGTGAACAAGAAAAGAAAAACAAAGAAAAAGGATTTTTTCTTTGTAATTCTTTATTTTCTTCTTTGAAATAGCAATTCCAGCTGCTGCTGGAAGCTTCTATGAATTAAAAATTATACTTCAGTGTTGTCATAGAGAAAAGGTCAAATTGAAGTTTTGGTTGCTGATCATGGGTTATTTTTCAGGAAAAGAAGAGCTAGTCATTGCTTACTTTTCTAAATCTCATCAACTGATTGTCATTATCCTTCCCCTCATATTTATTTTCCTCTTTTTCCCCCTGGGCAGAATATAAATACTCTTAGCTCACAAGTATAATTCTAACCTTGTAGACTGGGCAGTTTGAACTCAGCCAACCACCCAGATATTTGGGGGGTCAAAAGGGCTCAATCTTCTGAAACTTGAAAGAAAAGAAACCCTAAATATAAAGGTCATATTTTATCTACTACAGAACTCTCTCTTCCTTCTCTTTATATTTCTCTCTCAACATCCTACCCCAGTTGCAAGCCACCACTAACGGAAGGAAAATGTGCCAGGAATATGTTAGATTATAGTTAATTTGGTCACTATTTACCCTATAACATTGAGTGGATTACACTTTCGTATTACTTTATATCTCAGAATTTATTGATTCAGTGATACCTCAAGTGGTGGCCAACAAGGACACTTTCTCCCTCTACCACACCTACTTTCCTTGATTCTCTTGCAATTTAAGTGGGAAAAAAAATCATGAAAAAGTATAGTATGAATAAAATCCTTTGTAACATCAAGTTCATGGGTCAAGTTTAAGACTCTATTTGAAGTTCGTTCACATGATATTTTGATTTACTTGCCATATGTAAGGTGAATGAGCAAACTAGCTTTGTGAGTATTTAATATTTTAACCATATGGAGGAGAATCACTGCTTTTGCTTAAAGGTGAAACAAGGAGATAAGATGCATTTTATTGCCTATTTTGGGTTATTATGGGTTAAGATCTACTGAAATAATAAGAGTTTCCTATCCCTTCAATATCTCTACATATTTGGGTAAAAGAAAAATGTTCCAGAGTTAAGATAGTAGCTCAAACAACAACTAACCCTCTTATTAATTGATGTTCTTGGCCAGAAAGGGAAAAAATAGTTAAGTGTGACCCTATGCCTCATCTGTTTTTAATATTGGAAAACAACGTAGCCAAAAAACAAAACAAAACAAAACAAAAATCCTATAGGTTGTCAGTTAGTATTATAATCTGAATGTAGAGAGAACAAAATATGAAAACAGAGCCCAGTGATCCAGCCTGGGAATAGGATGGGAAGACAACAGTGTCTTACCTTTACACCAGCAATAAGGCATTCTGGGAAAATCATAGAGTTTGGTGGTTAATAATGCTATCCTCCAGCCCTCAGTCCATCATGATGACTTGTGTGACCTAGGCAAGTTAATTCATCTCTATCAGATTTTCCGTCTTCCTTCCTTTCTTCCTTCCTTTTTAGGATATCAGATTTACTTTCTTAACATACAAAGAAATGAGACATCCTTGGAAATCTCTGGCACAGTGCCTAGTATACAGCAGGCACACACGAAGTAGTCATGGGTCCTGTATCTTTCCCATTTCCTCATTCATGATGTGAGGAGTTTGATCTATAACACAACAGTTTTCAAGTCTTTTTTTTTTTTTTTCATTTGGACAACAGCAATAAAATTTTTCATGGAATCCCAACACATTAAATAGATAAAAGCTAAACTGTCCTGGTTGAAGTAAAAGTAGAAAGCCCAGAACCAGCTTCACTGGTTATTTGTTTTTATTACGGTAAAGGATTGACATTCATGCAAGCTTTTGGTCAGTATATGTTCATAGACACTCACAATCACAAATTTTTTTCAGCACCTTTCACTATTTCTTGGGCCAAAATGTATTCCAAGTAGGTTTCACATGGCAGTGGTTTCTAGAGTTCACTTACTGTTTCCTCAAGTAATCTCCTTGACAATTTGATGTTAAAGGGGGTTAATATTGGTGTGGCAGATGATAATGATCCTGTGAAATTGCCCTGGAGATCATTCTTTTGTAAATGAAGGGTAACACACTAAACTGCAGGCAAACCTGATTCAAGCAGAATGCTATAATGAATGTCATTTATCTGTTCTGCTGACTGTGGGTGCTGGAATTTTTACTGAAATCTCTTGGGGACCACCCAGGGCAGATATCTATTTTTAACAATACATGAAAAGTTTCTTTTAATTCAGGACTATAAAAAGTTAAAAGAAATGTTTGGTTTAGTATAAATCAGAGCATTGTAATAACTGTATGTTTTACTAAATATTTAACTTACTTATACAATAACTATACTTAGCAGTATGGCATGGTTAGGAGGGGCTTCAGAGTTAAATCCCAGCTCTTTCACTTATTAGCTTTGTGACCTTGAGTAATTATTTTATCCTTGCTAAGCCACAATTTCCTCATTAGTGAAATGGAAATGAGAATTCATTCCTCATTTTGGTTGCTGTGAGATTTAAAAGGAAAAACCTATTTTGAATCCTACCATTGGACCCAGCATATAGTAGATGCCTAGTAACTTTATTTTTGCTTAAATGTGCTATGGCTTTGATGTCACTTATAGTCCCTCCTCAGCAAAAACTTGGTGATACTTGAGAACCCGGTTTGGCTGAGGAGTTGCAATGGTACAGTCTGGCTCTTTACCTTATTTTTCCTCTCTTTTTCTACCTCTGTGTCATTTACTGATCATCTCCAGAGTCTTGAGCTGACTTGGATTTTTATGCCAACTTACAGTGATTCTCAGTTTCTCTTAGGTTACTTGTCAAATGTTTATACAACATAAAGAAATAAATGTCTGCATTAACTGTATGCCTATAATCCAATCAGCTACTAGTAGGTACTGCACCAATTTACACAAAGTTAGAATAAGAGGAAAACTTTCTTTCAAAATGCGTTCTGCAAACTATCTGCTATTGTCATGAGTTTACCTAAGAATGGGTCCCCCACCCCTTTCGTCCCATTAGATGTTTTCCAGGTGGTAATGACTCCAATTTATATTCCACATAAAAACTTTTGCTATTCTGTGCAGACAACGCTAACTGTAGAATTAAATTCTCACAAATTTAATATGCAGACAAAACACTTGGGAATCTTGTTAAGATGCAGATTCTGATTCAGTAGATCTGGTGTGGAGCCTGAGTTTCTGTGTTCTAACAACCTCCCCGATGGTGCTCATGCTGCTGATCTGCAAACCACGGTTTGGGTAGCAAGGCTCCAGGTGCATGCTAGGTCACCTTGCCAATCATCCCTTATTGTCTCTCCACCATCTCCTTTGCCTATCTTGCTAGAATAAGCAGACTTGGTGTTTTGTTTGTGTTTTGTATTTATGTATTCCATGCCAGTCATGGTTACTTTTAAATTTTTTTAACGTTTTTTATTTATCTTTGAGATCCGGAGAGACAGAGCACGAGTGGGGGAGGGGCCGAGACAGGGGGAGACACAGAATCTGAGGCGACTCCAGGCTCTAACCTGTCAGCATAGAGCCCGACACAGGGCTCCAACCCACAAACTGGGTGTTCATGACCTAAGCCGAAGTCAGATGCTTAACTGACTGAGCCACCCAGGCGCCCCATGCCAGCAATGTTTAAAATATAAACACAAAAACAAAAACCAAAAACCCGACAAACAAAACATTCCCAACTTGGAAATTTTTAGCTGTTTATCTTCAAAAAGTTGTCTTCTAAAGGAAAGAAAAAGAAAAAAAAAAAAGAGAAAAACAAACACAACTTTGTATCGATTTAAAATGATGACCTAGATTTATATGACTTCCTTTTTTGCATTCTAAATCTTCTTTTGACCATCATGCAGGTTGAATTTTCTGTCCACAAAGAAAGTAAAAATTCCTCATGGAAAAAACCTACTCTTATGACTTTGAAAAGTATTAAGATAACATTGGCATGTGACTGAGGCCGGCCCCCTGCAGGCCCAGCACTGACAATAGGGTGAACTCTTCCTTCTCTGCTTGCACTCAACAGTGAGCTGTCTGTAAGCCCTGTCCAATTAATAAAAATGATGCCTATGTGAAATGAACCTCTGTGAATTTATTAATTCATCAGTAGCCACATGAAAGGCATATCGGGTGACATGTTGGGCTCCTCATCCCTCAAATCCCAAGACTTGAGGATATTCAGAAATGCCATAAACTCCATTATTTTAAGAGCTGTTTCCTAAGAAAACTCTGGGCCAAGCATTTAGAATATATTATCACTTTAAACACAGATTTTCATTGACAACATTCTGTGGGCATCCATTTAATATTAATATTAAGCCAAAGAAATAATGGTCCTTGTTTCTTTCCTTTAAAACGACAGGAATAGTGGGTACTTGTTCCTTCTGAAAAACAGGAAATATCTAAGCCAGCAGTATTCACACTGGTGTCATTACTTGCATTACTTCAGTTATCGATTGAACCTTGCCAAAATTCTCCATGATGCATCTGCCTTCGAGCAAGGGAGAGGCTTCTATGAGAGATTGGCTTATAAAGGTTATCCCAGGATCAAATGATATGCAGTTCTCTGCCTTTTAAAAAAGTCTTAAAAGGCTAGGAAACAAGATACGGAGGCACAGAAAACGAGGCAGCTGGCTGTAATTTTCTAAAATTAGTAACATAATATTTTAATGTAACGGGTACAAAATTTGAACTTAATTTTTCAGAAGGGATGCCCAAACCAAATAAGCATTCATTAGTACTGTTCTGTGTCACCTTGAAATTACTGAATTCTAAATATCTTCCAGGGTTAGAACCCAGGGGCTCTTAGGAGTTTTCCAGAATCCTTGAAGTTCTTGCCTACCAAGCAATTTACAAGGTGGGAGAGGAGTGGGGCATAGCAGCCAGGATCAGAGGTCTTGGATGAGTTTATCCCCAAATTTCAGGGAGACTTCTTGGTGGTTCTTTCACTGACATTTGAGAATGTTGTATTTTATTTTGTCCCTTCTGTTGAATCTAGATTGATAACACCCTCCGAAACTCTTGCCCTAGGGTCTATACACTTATAAACACAAGAAAAGGAATTGCTGAAGCCTCAGTTTGTTCTATTGATTGGAGAGTGCTGCAGGGAGTCCCGAGATCAATAAAATACTGGCTTCCTCTCCTTCACCTCTTCATTGCCAGTTTTCTGTGCCAAATTTGCCTCTTTCTTTTCCTCGTTTTGCTTTTGGGGATCAGTGCCATAGGCATCTGATCTTTTTCTTAATCTCTCTGGGGAAGAAAATATCCTAAATGCCCAGTGATTTTGTCAGGATTTTATCAGCAGTATATTTCAAGGTGGATGGAAATAGTACCAAATTTGTATGACCACCTCCAGGTCCACCTTTCTTGTGTCTCCCTTTATCCATAATATCATGTAAAGGTGCAGTGCTTTAGGCTTCACTCAGATGGGTTTGACTATGGTTTTTACTGGCCTTGGCACAGGCTTGATTATATGTTAGTCTATGTGGTCATGTGAACACCCAGTATATTTCTTTCTGTGTTCCTGCTTCCCATTCTCATCTGCATGTGTGTGCAAGTGTTTATGCACACATGTATAAGTGAACATACATATACCAAGGACAGTATCTGTACAAGAGAGGTGGGTATATTTTTAAAAGAGGTCAAAATAGGGATGATAAAACTCACATGAGGATAAAATAGAAGTCCACCCTCAGGACAACACTGTGATATTTTGGCGATTGAGTTCTACCCTAGGTCCTTGGTTTCTTCTCTGGAAGACCACCTTATTTTTGACAAGCCTTCCTTTAGATCAGCCTCTGGACAACCAGTAGGTGCCAGAGACTCTTCCTGAACAAAGAAGATATTCTGAAGAAACTGCCTTTCATCTCTCTAAGACCAGAGATGAATTTCATTCATTCATTCATTCATTCATTCATTCATCCATTCTGCTGCACAAAGACCCAGAACACCAATGAATTTCTTTAGATGCAGTTGTATAATTTCACTTAAGAAGATGTCCTTAGATTCCCCTGAATATTTCTTTTTCCCTTATCCCCAGAATCAATACAAAAAACAATAATAAGAAGAAAGTGAGAAATACATGACCATAATTTTATTTATTTATTTATTTATTTATTTATTTATTTTTAACATTTATTTATTTTTGAGAGAAAGAGACAGAGCATGAGGGGGAGAGGGAGACACAGAATTGGAAGCAGGCTCCAGACTCTGAGCTCTCAGCACAGAGCCCGATGCGGGGCTCGAACTCACAAGCCACAAGATCACGGCCTGAGCTGAAGTCGGACGCTCAACCAACAGAGCCACCCAGGCGCCCCCGTGATCATAATTAAAGAAGGTTTGAATAAAGCTCTTTCCCTACGTAAAACAAATAAAAGTCTTGTTCCTTCCACCACTACAAGCTACATATACCCCTCAAGAATAGATTACTACTGCTGGAGTCAGCTATGGTTTCCATAATTTGCTCTAAGAACTGTTGGGATTAGCCTTCAAAGGGACCCTCTCCTCTGCAACTTTGTGCCTCCTTCCTTGACTCTGAAATCATCTCAGCAGAATGTCTGTTTCTTCTACCTGGAAAGAAATGCGGTCAGTTTTGTTTCCTGAATCCAGAGTGGACTTTACATTAGGAACAAAATTTCTTCCATGATCAATGGCTATCCAAACTAGATAATGGCTAGAAGAGGGGTCCAATGAATAGAGCAGTTTCTATCTGGTTGTTCTACTATTTTTTTTTTTAAGAAAATTCAGTAGTCTTTCAGGTGGGTCTAGGAACTCCCCAAAAGTGAATAGATTTGGAGTTGCTCCCCTTTAACTTCTGATATTGGACCCACATAGGGAGTGTTTTTGATCCACACTCCACACTCCAGGCTCGTGTTCGGCTCTCCCTTCCATGACTGACAGTCCCTATCCTGTTCTGAGGAACCATCTGTCTCCACAGCTCGCCCACACAAGGATGGAGTTGTCATTGATGTGGCAGCCAGGACTGCAACAACAGGCACTGATGCCAGATGACACAGGTGGTCGGGAGCATTGAGAGTCACCAAGGAGACTCAGAGAAGACTAGCACTTCCATTAGTTGGGTGGGATGCATCTGAAGGCATCACCATTTTGTCACAGATTAAGGAAATCTGAGAAAAATGATGGACACTGACTCCTAAAATGTGTCCATCACATTCATAGAGATGTTAAAAAATGCAATATGTCACCATTCACTGAAAAAAACACTGTGTTTTCACTGTAAGTCACCAGACTTCAGTGCTTCCTTTGACTTGTGAAGCTAAGACAGGATGAAGAACATGGTCAATTTCATCTCTAACTCTAGATTTTGCTGTATAGTTTTTAAAAGGCACAGAAATATTCCAAATATTTTCTTTCAAGATGACCCATTAAGATCATTGGATGACCATTCAGATGCCAAGAAACCATTTCCAAGGTGCTATGCTATGGTAGGTTATACCAAAATATCTCAGGCAGTTGAAGCTACTCAGCACTTCTTGTTTCAAAGAACAAAGAGAAACAACATCCTCTATTGGTCTACAAGAAGTTAGGCAACATGTGAATGTAATGAAATTATACAACAAAACTTGATTCTTTTTCTTTCCTTCCTAATGATGACTCAAAGTCTGATAAGAAAACTCAACATAATCTCTTTCCTTCATTTTCTTCTTCAGTCTAATATGCAATGCATTTCCAGTGAAGTCCTGTTGATTCTTTGCATCTTTTCCTATCTCTTCCTTCTGTTTCTTCCTGGCTATAAATGTTGAGTCTAGAACAGACCTGGCATATACTTAGGTGCTCAATACATTAGAATGTTTGATAATCCCTGCTTAGCCATCTTCCTTGACTTTCTGTTTTTTCCAGGATGAAGTACAAATGCCTGAACATTAGATTTAAGACACTTTGCATGTTGGTCTCAACCTGACTTTCCACCTCATTTCCTTGCATCTTCCTCTGCACAAACCTTCTGTTCAAGAAACCTGAAGATCTTGTCATTCCTTAAGCTTTCCATGTTTTTTCATCCATCTCTGCATGAAAACCCTTTTTAAGACTACCTGGAATACAGAGGTGCTGATGATTGTCTTTTCAGTCATTCTGTCAAACCATTCATTCATTCATTCATTCATTTCCTGACCAGCATCTACACATCCTTGAAGACCCAGGCAAAATCTTGCCTTTCATATGAAGCCCTCCAAGACCCCCTGAGTTTGTCACATTTTCTCAGTGCTTTTGTAGTACTTTATATATAATTCCATTGAGTTGTAATTTATCTTATGTGTTTCTTTTGTCCTCCTCTGGACGATAAGCTACTACAGAGTAAGCAATGAGTCATTTATCAACTTGTCCCCAGTACATTTTACAGTGCTTGGTACATAATAAGTACTCAATAAATGCGTAATGAATAAATGAATAACTAAGCTACTGGGAATAGATACATGTTTTAGAAAGCAGAGATCATTGCTCTGGATTGAGGATTCAGCAGGTGAACTTCATAGCATTTTATCCATATATTTGAAAAACCTCAAGGAGTCTCTTTAGTAGTTATGTAAAATGCATATTGAAATTTTATTAAAATAATATTTTACATTATGTGAAGTTCATAGAATAGCAACCAAATAACTTAAAGATCTTGGATCTGTAGACCAAGTAATATGATAATGAGTCATATAAACTGAGCAAAGGATAATGCAGCCTACAGAAAAATGTTTAGGGCTCCCTAGTCTCAATTATCTGTACATAATTCTCTATGAAGCCAATGAGAATGATGAATGACTAAGTAGAGCAACATTTGGTTTCTAGAGCAAGGAAGTTAACTATTTCAAAACAAAACAATATTATATAAATGTGATGATTGTCCTCATGTTTCTTTTAAAAGTGATGAATGTGCCCCCAAGTGACTTATTTAAATTTAAATGTAATTTGGTTTTTAAAGTAGATACTTTCACGTTTCTTAAATGCCAAAAGAGAAGAGCTGCCTAGTCATTTTGTTTTCCAGTCTCTCATTCATGCCTCATACCCTCCTCTGTCAATGACTTTGTTTGTTTTCCCACCTGAAGCTGCCCACAGAGAAAACAAAACAAAATGTTTGAAGGACATTGAAAATGGACAAGCGGGGGAGGGGTGCTTTCCCCAAGAAAGGGTACTTCTTAAATGAGCTGACAGTGTTCTTTGTTGGTACAAATGAAAAGCTAACATAAAAATGTCCCCTAAGCTTCACTTTTAGTGTTTTGCAAGAATGGAGACCAGCTTTGACATATTTCTATGTGCCTATCTTAATCCTTCAGAACTGAGGATTCTGAGCAAACTGCTGAACCTGCAGTGTTTGTCTATTTATCTGTCTTCCATCTGCACATAATATAGACTTCACATTGTTCATTTGGGAGTCCCTGTTATTGTCCAAATGCCTGTCACAAAATAGGGTGTCTTAGTCCTCTAGGGTAACTGGCCATGGTACCAACAGACACAGATGGTGAATGAATGCATTAATATGCTCTGTTCATGGCGAAAATTGCACAGAAATAATACATTAACTTTAAAGGATTGCTTCCCATCTTTGTTACAGAGTTTTTGAGGCCATGTCTGCATGCACAAAATGAAGTGGAAATTTAAGGCAATTATCTGGGCAATATTTGGGGGAAAATTATAGTTACCTGTTAATAAAGAATTGTTAATTCTTACATTCTGAATTTGCTCACCCAGCAAACGTTCCTGACGGATTTCACCCCATTTGTCCACTAATTTACCTTGCCATGTTTCATACTTAGAGTCACAGTATACTTAGGTATTTAAAATGCAAAGCTGAGTTTCCCAGCCCCTAAGGAGAAAGGGGAAAAATGGCAATATTTCACTATAACTCAATTATTGTTTATAAGTTGTTTAATAAAAGGCTTAAGTTTCATTTGTAAAATGGGAAGCACAGGACCTATCTGCCTCCCCACCACAGAGACAGGGCTGTGATGAAAGCCCTCTATAATTGTGAAATCCTTTATAAATATAATACTGTTGGGTTGCGTGTATTTAGAGATGGGGCGAGGAGTGATGACAGAAGGTAACTCAATAGATCTGGATTTATACGAAATTTTCAGCAGGAAAGTAATCCAATCCTTTATTAAATCAGGTGCAGACACTCTGGAGATCATTTGGTCGTATCATACACGCACTATATACATACGCAGAAGGACGAGGGTCTCTGCCCCAAATCCTTTCATGCTCAGTACCTGAGCATTGGCTGCTCTTGTGTGGGAAGGCAATGCATGTGAGGGTCAGTGTGAGCTTTCCTTTCTGTCTACACTCTTTGAACCAATTTCATGCTTTTCTCTACTTTGCTGCCCCTCTGCTGACTTCTGGCATATTTTTTTTTGTCTTTCTTTTACCAAAGTTTCCTTAAAAATTTTCAGAACAATTCATGTTTCCTGCAATCAATGAAGCATTGTAAAAAAAAAAATACATAAAGAAAAATAATTAAGGGTCACCTGGGTGGCTCAGTCGGTTGGATGTCAGACTTGGGCTCAGGTCACGATCTCGCAGTTCACGAGTTTGAATGAAATCTTGTTCAGCTCTGTGCTGAGAGCTCAGAGCCTGAAGCCTGCTTTAGATTCTGTGTCTCCCTCTCTCTGCCCCTCCCCCACTCATGCTCTGTCTCTCTCTCTCTCTCTTTCTCAAAAATTAAACATTTTAAAAAATTTAAAAAGAAAAAGAAATAAGAATCTTCCTCCACATTCTCTCTCTGAACCCCTGTTTTTGATGGGCATATTCCATCAGCTTTTAGAAAGTGATGATGTTAATCACCTGATATGCTCTTTGCACACTGCTCTCCCTGCCACACATCCATACGTATAGGAAAACATATTTGCACATGAACATTTGGGGCTGACTTTTGCTTTTATGAAACATATTATATTAAACTCATCACTCTGAAATATACATTTTTTCATTTAAAAAATCATTATGGACAGTCTTCCTGGCCAATAATATATTCTCTTAATAGCTACATTTTATCCACGCAATACTCCACTATTTGTTTAACTTATTGTGTCCTTTCAGCTTATTTATAGGTTTTTTTTCCTATTTTTTAAATGTTTATTCATTTTTGAGAGACAGAGACAGAGCTTGAGCAGGGGAGGAGCAGAGAGAGAGAGGGAGACAGGACCTGAAGAAGCAGGCTCCAGGCTCTGAGCTGTCAGCACAGAGCCTGACGAGGAGCTTGAGCTCACGAACCATGAGATCATGACCTGAGCCAAAGTCGGAGGCTTAACCGACTGATCCACCCAGGCACCCCATATAGGTTTTTTACTACCAGAAAATTATGCTGTAATTGACACACTTGTTCATATATATTTATTTACTATATTTTTGTTCACATATATTTACTTTAGGAAAAAACTGACATAGGTCAATGAAGGTGTGTTTTTTGTTTTGTTTTGTTTTGTTTTTTTAAAGAATTGGGATGGGGAGTGCCTTTTTTTTTTAACGTTTATTTATTTTTGAGACAGAGAGAGACAGAGCATGAACAGGGGAGGGGCAGAGAGAGAGGGAGACACAGAATCTGAAACAGGCTCCAGGCTCTGAGCTGTCAGCCCAGAGCCTGACGCGGGGCTCGAACTCACGGACCGCGAGATCGTGACCTGGCTGAAGTCGGACGCTTAATCGACTGCGCCACCCAGGCGCCCCTGAAGGTGTGTTTTTACTTTTCATGTATTTTACCTGTATTTTTTGTATTTATCTGTATTTAATACATGTTACTAGAAAAGTTTCCAAATGGTTTATACCAATTCACATTTCCACCAAACTGAAAAAGAGTGTCTCCTTGCCCTCATCCTTTATCAGCACTGAATTGATCACTTTTTAAGTTATTTTGCCAATTTGTTACATTAAAAAATGTTATCTCATTAAACTTTGTTTGCATTGCTCTGTATTTTAGTGAGGTTGCACATCTTTCCCACATTTATTGGCCATTTGCCTCTTCTACTTTGTTATTTGTTCATGTCATTTATATAAAGTTATAGTGTGTGCATATAGGGTCTCAAAAAATACCGGTTGAACAAATAACAAAATATCTCAAAAAATTAAAATTTTCCCCATCAGTTTGTAGTAGTCCCTTGTATACTGGGGTGCTATATCCCCCTTTTTACACTATCTGTATTTTTTTCAGTTTATTTGTCTCTTGGCATTGCTCTACCATAAATAAAGCTACAAGAGATCTCTTGGAACATGATATAAGTAAAAAGCTGATACAAGCTGTAAAACATTCCACAACTCTAGTAACTATGTCTAATAACCATGTTGCTACCCCATGTTGTTATGCCCAGCATATGTAGTGTTGTGTGACCATGTCCGATGAATGACTCTGGAATCAGGTCTCTTACATCACCTGTGGGGCTTACTTAATAAATCAGAAAGCAAGGCACAGGCAAAAGAACAGCCTTTTCAGCCTTAGAGAGTAGAAATAGGACTGAGAGTGACTGCCTAATTGAAGGGAAGCCACACCTTTTAGGATATTTATAATAGGGCGCCTGGGTGGCTCAGTCAGTTGAGCTTCCGAAGTTGGCTCAGGTCGTGATCTCAAATTCATGGGTTCGAGCCCCGCGTCGGGCTGTGTGCTGACAGCTCAGAGTCTGGAGCCTGCTTTGGATTCTGTGTCTCCCTCTCTCTCTGCCCATCCTCTGCTCACACTCTGTCTCTCAAAAATAAAATAAAAAATAATATTAATAAGAAATAATAAAATGAGGAGTAAAGGAAAATAATAATGTTAGCGATCATGATCATGATAATAGTAATACATATACATCCTAAAAATGTGTTTGGTTTCTCTGTACAAAAGAGTAGTTGGTATTTTTCGCTGATAATTTAATATCATTTATATGGTGTTTTGTTCTGAAAAGAACTTTAAAATAGAAGGTGAACTCAAATATTTGCATTTAAGATTGCTACTAACCAAATAGAGTTTAGAATTCTGTCACTTTGAGTTGAGATTTATAAAGCAACAGTGTTATGCACATAGGGCCTCAATAAATGCTGGTTGAATAAATACAAATATCTTAAAAAACTTATGAAGTGTGATTTCCTCACTTTATATATTTTTAAATTTTTGTATATTTATTTTGAGAGAAAGAGAGGGTAAGCATGTACACACACACGAATAGGGGAGGGACAGAGAGAGTAAGAGAGAATCCCAAGCAGGCTGCATACTCAGCTTGAAACCCAACATGGGGCTCGATCCCACCATGTGAGCCAGGTGAGATCGTGACCTGAGCCAAAATTACATGATCATGACCTGAGCTGAAATCAAGAGTCAGACACTCAACCAACTAAGCCATCCAGGCACTCCTCCCTCACTTTATAGGTGTAGCTCTTGAGGTCAAGGGAAGCCAGTGAATTTTGGGGACAGCAAATGAGTATGTGGCAGTGTCAGGATAAAGAGGGACCCTCTGCTTTCGGAGTCTCTGCCCAGCACCCTTCAGTTAATTCAAGATATAATAAAACTCATCCATCAGACTCTGGGCATTGGACAAAGGGTGGGGTGAAGCATGGTTCTGCTGTTTGCTTAATGGGAAAAACATACCATTGCTCTGTGACTGATTCTCTTCTTTACAAATATGCTCTTGATGTTCCCAGCACCTTGGCTTAACAGAAGAGGAAAGCTTGCTGATGAAGGCTCATAGTCAGTCACTCAGGGGCTGAGTTGGACTTGAATGGCCACTGTGATTCTTATACTGTTCATAGAAGAGAGCTTAAGAATGAAGAGGTTACCTAAGAAAAATCTGGCATCTCGATTATTGTTTTTATTTTGCAGTGTAATAGTCATTATTATGTTTCATGAGTTACATGGACCTCTGCCATAGATATGACTAGGATTGTCAACAATTTTCACCTCAGATAACATGGTCAAATGTCTTACCAGGTATGAAGCTTAGTGATGGCCTACATCCAACTTGAACATTGATCTGAAACTATTTCAGGGCCAATAAAGTTGTTATCCATCTTATAAAATATATGTGTTCCTCTTTTGCTGGCACCACTCCCAGCAAGTGTTGGATGCCTCATCCTGCCCTTGATCTTCATGAGCAAAGCAGTCATGGCTTTCTTCAGCTGTACTCGCAGTTCCCCAGAAACTTAGAATCCCATGTGAGGAGAGGCAGCTGTAAGCACAGTCTAGTTTAATTCTTTAAAAAAATAAATAATGTAAGTCACTTCCTTTTCATTTCCTTTCATTTCATTTCATTTCTTTTGAACCAGTAATACATTTGCATGGTTCGAAGACATTCAAAAGTAAATAAGAGAAAGTATACAGGGAAAAATCTCCCTTCCATCTTTTCCTCCTTGTCAGCCAATCCTGCCTGGGAGAATATTAGGTTTCTGATACATTCTTTCAGAGTTATTTCATAGTGTATACATGCGTGTGAGGGGGTGGGTTTTGCGTGTGTGTGTACATATGTGTACTCTTATACACATATTTGTTCACAAATGTTCACATTCTAACATGTTGTTCTGCACTTTGACTTTTAACTTTATAATATTTCTTGGGATTTTTTCCTTATAAATATGTAAAATTGTTCTTTATTCTGTTCATAGCTGCGGAGTCCTCCATTGTGTGGATATATCCTAACTTGTTTAGCCAGTCTTCTATGAATGCATACTTAAACATTCCTTTCAACACTTGTTATTACAAAAAGTTGTAGGGGTGCCTGGGTGGCTCAGTCCGTTGAGTGTTTGACTCTTGATTTCAGCTCAGTTCATGATCCCAGGGTCCTGTGATGGAGTCTGCTTCTGGCTCTGCACAGAGCATGGAGCCTGCTTATGATTCTCTCTCCCTCTCTCTCTTCCCCTCCCCTGCTTGTGCACTCTCTCTTTCTCTCTCAAAATAAAATAAAATAAAAAAGTAAAATAAAATAAAAAATAAAATAACACAAAAAGGTGGTATTAAATGACTCTCTATATTGGTTATTTCATTTATATTTGAAAAAAATACGCTTCAGTTGTATAAATTTCTATCAGTAGAATGGCTAGGTCATGGCATATAGGGCACTTATTTTGATAGATATTACCAAATTGCCTTACATATGAATGTTAGTTGATTGACCGCCATTCAGAAACTGTTTCCTTAAGATCCCATAAATCTAAATATATGTGATTTTGTTGTTTTGGGCTTATGAAGGGATTTTTTTTTACAAGTAAAGGATGAGTAAACTAAGGGTATTACCAGTAGCAAATGTTTCCGTAGCATAGTATGTGCCAGGCACAGCTCTAAGAGCTTAACATTGATCCAGGAGTGAATACTCCATCCACTTCCCCCTTCATCCTCACAAATAAGAATTCTCCATAATCAGCCTAAAATATTTTCCAATAACTTTATGATTAAAAGTAAATTTTGAGGAGGATTTTTCTTTCAACTTTTTAATCTTCAACTCTTTTCTCATGTAATTATTTGAAAAAAAAATGTGGATTTGTTCCCTATTTTCAGCCAGCTTCTTACTTCCTTTTGGCCATCTTGCCACTTGCCTTCCTCTTAACCTTGCTCCCAGATGCAGACTTTTCCAGATACCACTGCACATCATGTCATGGAGGAGTAGGTACTAATAGGTGTCATGCGCAGTTCTTATTTCCAAATAAAGCACAGAATGGACTTGCTCCTTTCACAGAGTTGAGAAGCTGCTGACTTCTATGTTCTCTTTAGTTCATCTACAGTTTCTTCTTTACTCACAAAGAATGAGTCATTTTCCTAGATCTTAATTTTTATTTTCTTTCATTACTAGCATAATCAGTTGACTTTTTATCAGAGCTTGTTTTTACAGTGAAACATGGCTCTCATCTCCCTGTGGTTTACTCTCTGGGACAACAGCAGTGAACAAGAATGGGAAGCCCTTGTATAGTGCTTGCTATGTGCCAGGCTTTGAATATTGTATGAGGGGTACAAAGCTCATGTGCTTTCTCAGATCCCTCAATCGTATCTTTCTTTTTCAACATTCAACGAACACCAAGCACCTCTCCATTTGAGACCTGGCTGAGTCATGGAGTGTGGTTTCCAAAGTGCTTGCCAAGGGACCAGATGAAGCTATGGGTAGAATAGGGCAATTACCTCTCTGCAGAGTGAACCAGTGGAATTCAAGAGACCAAAAGGAGCCAGACAGGTATATCCCCTTCCTTTATCTCATTCATGGACTGCTGTGAGGTGTGCCTCCTCTTTGCGACCCTTCCACAGTAATCCCATTAACATCACCTATGTTGAAAGAACATCTGCCGAGCAATGTGCTCTGTTTTCTTAGCTATTTGTAGAGTGGCCAGTATGGTAAGGCATCTTACTGCATCGCATGGTATCTTGTCTTGTTAGGTTTCCCTTTTAACACCACTGTTACCACCTTAGGCATGTAGCTCCCACATGAACTATCCTCACCATAATGTTTGTCTCTGGGTCTTTCTTCCAGAGGACCCCAGCTAAAATCTATACATCAACTAATTTAGTCCTCACAAAAACTCTACTGGGTAGATACTACTCTTTCCCCATTTCATAACTGATAAAACTGAGACAGAGGGGTTTAAATGACTTACCCAAGGCCACCAAGTTTCTTTGTAGCAGCATTGGATTTTAGTAAGATGGCTCCAGAATCTATGCTCTTAGCCATTCTTCTCAGCTGCTCTCCAATATGAAGCTCTTGGAGCTAAGCTGTATAGTCACCACTAGGCTCCTTCACGGGTTTAACTGACTGGCTCCCAAGCAACTTCTTTGCATCATAAGACTCAAATTTGAACCTCAAAAAATGATAATTTGTTGTAAGTCATGACCCTTTGGAGGTTGTTTGGGCAAACAGGAACTGACTGTTGAAACTGAATTCCAAGGGTTTATTGTAAGTGTGGTAAGCATCATATTTACTTTTTTGAAAAGTGTATTTTTGCATACACATACAACAACCCATATGAGAGTCATATCTTCTGGTGTGAGCATAGGGATGTGTGTACTAACATATGTGACACCTCAATATCTCTCCCATGGTAGACAAAAAGTGACCCAGGAGGGGTGCCTGGGTGGCTCAGTCAAACATATGACCGTTAGTTTTGGCTCAGGTCATGATTTCTTGGTGTGTGAATTTGAGCCACACATCAGGCTTCCTGCTGACAGTACAGACCCTGCTTGGGATTCTCTCTCTCCTTCTCCCTCTGCCCTTCCCCCACTTGCTCTCTCTGTCTCTCTCTTTCTCTCTCTCAAAAATAAATAAATTAAACAAACAAAAAAATGTGACCCAAAAAATCTGAGACACATGGTTATAGTACATATATATTTTACTGTTGGTAACAATTATTTTTATAGAATTTTTTGTCAAGGTTGGCTTCTCGGTATCCCCATTTGAAATTCAACTCTCAGGAAACCTGGGCGTAACTTCCTTTACTTACTCCCATAATATGGTAATCGATTAATGTGAGAGGCTGACTTCATGAGGCCAGTCCCCAAATGCTGTGGAGATTCCATAGTAAGAGAAGTATACTGCCACTGCTTTAAAAATGGTAAATGGAAAGGAATCAGAGGCAGCATCAATGATGCTTTACACATCAGAAAACTCTCTGTAGACCAGACAGAGAATGTTGAACATGATACCTCTTGGGGTTTGGTGCAGATGTTACACAGTAAATATAGTTTGAATTGTCGCTGCATAGATTCTCTCATTGTCAAAAATTATGCTCTTTGAGGTCCGTGTCTGAGGCACTGTCCTGTAATTAAATCAGAAGGTCTTGAAGAAGTCTCACATGTAGAATTTATTAAACCGTAACTAGGGTCTGTCAGAACTGTCTCATTATCCTGAATGACCAGTTCCTGGGGTCAAAGTTCCAAGTGACCATTCTTGTTCAAGAACCAGATATTTAAAGTAAATGTGCTATTAAAGTGGAGCCCAGTTAGAGATCACCTTGACACCAGGTTTGACATTAACCGACCACCGAGAAGGGCAGAACGTTTTTGATGTATGTCTGGGTTTGTCAGGAATGAGAGCAGCCTATTTGCTGTTGGGTCTCTAAGCATAACATTATGTGTGTATGTATGTGACTCGCCATCTAAGAACAGGTGCTGGCTTTCTAAAGCTGGTGGCCCTCCCTGACAGCCAAATTCCTCCCAGGCTCTGTGGGCTTGCCAGAGCCATTATTTGTCATTTGTTTAGTTTTCATCTTTCTGGGAGAATATGGCAAAGCACAAGACCACAGCTGTGCCTCTTCTCAAACCCTTTCATATTTAGACTTGGTTTTTGTCTGATGAGGAAAATTTTACCATAAAACACGATGTCTTCTGGATATGGCTAGCAGAGCCAAATAGGATGGCAATGTCACCTGGCTTTTAAGGAGGCTTAAATACTAAAAGGCCAGTTTGCAAGCCTCACATATTTTGTCAGTGACACCAAGCTGGGAAAGAAACGAAAATATTTTGATCACTGGGTATGGGCATTTGTGGCAGATGGTCTCTTCAGCAGTATTCCATTTGGGGGGTCAGTAGGGGAGAGAGGAGGATATCCAAATAGAATATATAAAGTCAAAGAGATAGAATCTTGGCCTCATTTACAGGGCTTTGTGCCAAACCTTGGAACACCCATGCGTCTCCAGTCAAGCGGGTAGAGGTTCCCAGTCTGAGCAGTGTGACAGAGATGACAGTACATTTAAACAGTCTGCTGGGAGGAATTGCCCGGTTGGAAACCCAGGACCCAGGGAGACTGAACAGAATGGGAAAATGTGTATGCCTGTACCATCGATCATGAAGGGGAAGGCTTCCAGTTGTGCCTGCATAAGCCCTTGGTAGGAAGAATATTGCCAGAGGCATGTGTCTATGGAAAAGACTTGGAGAAATGCAGCCAAAAAAAGAGCTGAATCATCTGACTTCACCTTAGGTGACTTTGCATAGGACTGAAATCCCCAGCACAGCTCCTTGTCTTAAGACCTGGATCCTGCTGGCTGAATGGCTGGCTGGCAGGGGTCCAGAGACTGAGTTGCCTAGAAACTTTGGCCCCCACCCCCACTCTCACCAAACAACCATTATGATAATGCAAATGCACTCAGAAAAAGCAGGGGACACTACAAGCTACCAAGTAGAGCTGGGGCTCTTTGAGGTCACAGGATTCTGCTAATTCCACTCACTCGGGTTTTCTGTCTTGATATTATTTATTTGCCTGGAAACTGCAGGCTTTTTTTTTTCTTTTTTTTTTTTTTTTTTTTTTTGCAAAAATGTTTGGGCAGAGGCAAGAAAATTATATTGGAGAAAATATTTTTCCCAAGGGTTCACTGGGTACAGAAGTTGAGAAAGAAAAGGCCCAAGAATGCTATCAGTGTCATTACAATGGATCACCGTTGCCTTTCTGGACCTTCTGGTTGAAGATATCTCTCTCAGTCAGCTTTAGTCATTGGTGGGCTTGAACTTGAACTAACCTTTGTTGTCTCCGACAGCAGAGGCTATTTTGAGGTCCCTGACAGGTGGGCTTGTGAGCCATAACGCATTAGTGCCTACCTGATGACCAACCCAGGCAATGGTTCGCTTAAGTGATAACATTTTCTGAGCAATAGCTGTGTTCTAAGGCCTGTTCCACTCTTAGGGGAAAAGCAGACAGGAAACTGGCCCCCAAAGAGCATCCTGCTTAAATGTTCTAAAAATTGTTATTTCTTTTTCTGTTGACATAAAAAGACCAGCTAAAGCCCCAAAGTAATTACTCAGAGCCAGTGGCTTAGGACACCTGGTTTGTAGTACCACTCACCTTAACTATACATAAGAAGTGACAAGAAGAGGAGACAAGTCAGAATATGAGTTTTCTGTCTTTGGTACACTCATATAAATAAATAATTACATACAGTACATTACAGTTTATAAAGTGCTTCATGTGTATTTTTATATTTTATCTTTGCAACAATATATATGGATGCATCCGTTTTTTAGATATGAAAGCTAAGTTTAAAAAGGTCAAATGATTTGCCCAAAGCAAGACATCTCATTGAGGGAAAGCTGGGGGGAAAAGGCACAAGTTTAGGATTTCTGAAGCAAAACCTGGCATTTTATTCCTATTTCACAGCTGCCTCACTTATGTAGAGTAGTGCTAAGTGAGTACATCACTGTGAAACCTGTAGATTTTTAGCTGGGGAATGTTTAAAATGGAAATAGCCTGGTACAAAATGAGGCTAATTTTCCCTCTTTGCAGAGGGAGAGATTAGCTTGGGAAAAAGTGTACTAGCAGCCGGGTGAGTCTCATCTGAACAGGAGACGTCCTTCCTCCCTTACTGTGGAGCAGAGAGGTGACTGCAGGAAAGTGTATTTTTGCACATCTCTGGCACGTATTGTCCATCAAGTTTCATCCCTAGCTGTGGCTGTGCAAGTTAGATCCTGGGTGGGAGGTGAGACAAGAACTTTGAGTTTCTCTGTCCTTCCTGAAGTTTCCAACAGAAGCTGCTGGAAACCTGAAAAGGGGATGTAAAATGTTCAAGCTCTCTTCTTTTTTTAAAAAAGGTCTTTAATTTATTTTTGAGAGAGAGAGAGAGAAAGAGGAAAAGAGTGTGTGCATATGAGTCGGGGAGGGGCAGAGAAAGAGAGGGAGAGAATCTCAAGCAGGCTCCATGCTGTCACCACAGAGCTGGATGCGGGGCTCCATCTCACAAGCAACGAGACCATGATCTGAGACGAAATTGAATTGGATGCTTAACTGACTGAGCTCCTTCAAGCTCTCTTCTATTTTCACTTTTACTTTACTTTTAACTCTTAATTTCAGAATACAGAAAAGTTACCCAAAGAGTAATACAGAGTTCCAGTATATACTTCACTCAGTTGTTAACATTTTACTACATTTTTTCCTTCTTTCATATATATATATATACATATATATATGTATATATATTTCATATATATATTTTTTTTTCTGAACTTTACAAGAGTAAATTTTTTTTTAAATTTTTTTTTCAACGTTTATTTATTTTTGGGACAGAGAGAGACAGAGCATGAATGGGGGAGGGGCAGAGAGAGGGAGACACAGAATCGGAAACAGGCTCCAGGCTCCGAGCCATCAGCCCAGAGCCTGACGCGGGGCTCAAACTCACGGACCGCGAGATCGTGACCTGGCTGAAGTCGGACGCTTAACCGACTGCGCCACCCAGGCGCCCCAAGAGTAAATTCTTAATACAGTGCCCTTTTATTTCTAAATTCTTTACCATGTGTTTCCTGAAAATCAGGACATGCTCTTACATAAACCTAATGCAAATGTCAAACTCAGGAATTTAACACCAACACAATAATATTACCTAATCTATAGACTTTATTAGATTTTTCCAATTGTCTTAATACTGTCATTTATAACAAGAGAAACTACTAGATGGCACTTCGTATTCAAGAGTCATGTCTCTTTAGTTGTCTATAATCTGGAAAAATTTCTCCATCTGCCCCTGACCTTGATGGCCTTGATATTGTGAAAATTACAAGTCAATTATTCTATAGACTGCTTTTCAGTTTCAGCTTTCTCTGATAATTCATTCTGATAATTTATTCTGGTTGAATTTAAAAGTGAATAAATATGTCATTAATAAAATCATAAATAAATCAATGTACCTAAATTGTATTGCCTGTTTCTTTTCCCTTTTCCCCCTATTTACTGTTTTCCATTCTTAGTACTAATATTCTTTAGGCCAAGAACACTATATGTAAATATCCATTTTTCACTAAAAAATTCTGCTTTACTGCTCTTTTAAAATGTTCTCACTACCCTTTCCTTGTTTTGAAATGTAACAAGTTTGATCCTTTGTCTTCTTTCTCACTAGTTTCTTGCACATTTCTTAGAATTTTGTGGGTGTCCAGCATCCCTAGACATATAAAGACTCCTTTCCTTACTCACTTGCTCTGTAGGTCCCTTTTGTATCCCGTTTGAAAGGTTCTTCTTTCTAGGATGATTGTTTCTCATTTGGTTAGTGAAGTGACACTAAGGGCATGAATCCATGTGGAATTTAGTGAAGTGTGTAAGCATTATAAGATCTCTTGGAAATGAGCTCTGAAAATCTGAGAGTCATTAGCAGGGCCTCTGTAATTGGCCGTGGAGGGGTGGGCTGGACAGAAAGTGCAATGTGGAGCAAGTAGGCTTAGCTCATTTGGAAGTGGAGCACTTTCTGTTTCTTTTTAATGCTTCATTGAAGCTGGTTTTGAGGGAATTGAGAGCAGTTTAGTGGGTACTTTCTATGTTCCCTTCTTTACTACCAACCCATCATACACCCATCCTCACACAGGACATTAAATACATAGGAGGGACAGGAATTACTGAGAGCATGTTCTGGAATTACTGGAGAAAAAAGAGACACTCAAGTCTGGAGGGTGTAGAAAATAGAACGCAAACACATCTCTTCTGCTCTTGCTGTTTTGATCATGGAATGGTAGGTAGAGACAGTGACAAAAGGGAGCACGGTTGTGGAAGTTATGGTTTTCTGTAGAAAGGGGTAGGAACAGTAGTAAAAATACAATACTTAAAAATGAAATGTGTATTTCCTATGCCCCCACAGACTTGGAGGTACAAGTGGTATCATGTAGGGCAAATTTTGTGGGTTATTTCTGATTTCTGCTAACTCTCCCGTATACTCACTCCTGGAGATGATATATCAGAAAGGAAGTCAACACAATGGAGGCTGATGAAAGGGTTGCTATTTAAAAGTGATTATAACTATTGCTGTAGAGCCACATTTTACTCCTTACTTTTTATGGGTAATTCAAAATTTATGGGATCTATGATTTGGAGGGAGACACAAAGTGGTGATGGAAACCCTGTGAAAATGAAGGTTTCCTTAACATATGTTCCTGAGTTTTTCATAGATGTGTTTTCCTGCACATGAAACAGAGAGCAGTAATGTAACTCAATGATTTTGAAGGATGTAACTTTTTTAAGTTTATTTTTTTATTTTGAGAGAAAGCAAGAGAACACATGTGGGGGAGGGGCAGAGAGAGAGGGAGAGAGAGAGAGAATCCCAAGCAGACTCTGCACCATCAGTGCAGAGCCTGACACAGGGATTAAGCCCATGAACCATGAGATCACCTGAACCAAGATCAAGAGTCAGATACTTAACTGACTGAGTCACCCAGGCACCCCTGAAAGAGTAATTTTTAAATAAAAGCCATAGACATAGAACCAAATTGTGGTTTAAAAAGAAGAAACCAAAATGTTTTGTATATGAATAACAACCTCATTTGTACCCTTACTCTATAATAATCTCCCCTTTTTATTCTTGACCCTCAATATCTTTTTACTAATCTTTGTCTGTTTTTGTGCAGGGTCATATGAATTTTCAAAGCTTTGATATTTTCACATACTTAAGAATTTAGTTCCTGCCAGTTCAGCTTCTAGTATGCCTAAGACATCGGGCTAGCTGTGGTGGAGCACACAATGAGAACCAAAACATGGCCTCCACTTGAACAATGTCATACTTTAGTATAGAGATAACAATCTAGAAATCTTGAAAATGAACAAACATAACAAAGTAAGAGAAATCAAGGCAAGTCATCCTGGCTTCCTCACGTTCAGAGGCAAATCCCAGTGGAAAATGCCCCCAGCTCCTTCTCTGGTCCATTTAGCCTGGAACTCTTTACACTCATAAGCTTCATAGGTCATACACTGTCTGCCTTTCCAACTACAAAGAGAAGAGAGGTGAGGGAGTTTTACTGAAGAGAAAGAAAATGGGGATCAACACACTCAGGTTTGGTGTTTTTAAAAGTAGGAAATCTAAGACACATCAGATAGAGCTTTACAAACATAAAACATCTTTGTACATAAAAATATTGAGAAGCAATATGGTCTACCTAACAGACTCATTTTAGAATAAAGGTAAAATAAGGTTATTTTTCACAACAATGGGAGGCAAAAACCTCACGCATGCATGCACTGACTGATACACTGTTCTTTATTGGTCTCTTCCTGAAGCACATGCACACTTTGTAACTGCAGACAAAATTACAAATAACTATAGGGTCCAAATAAGGATGCCCTGAGAGATATGATGAAGGTAAAATTATAGAAAGAGATTTGGAGATTGATTTGAATACACTGAAGAAAATGAATTCACTGAAGAAAGTTTACAAAGTACAGATACGAAAAATTATTTAAAAAATCATGCTCAAAATCAAACACTCTGATAATCTATTTATCATATCATGTGGTCTATCCTCCAAGATATGTGCAGACACATGTAAATATCAGCATAAATTTTTGAGCCATTTATTTAATAGTATAATGTGCTGGTCTTTTTCTGCCTTCTATCCATCTCTTCATTATCTCTATTTTTATGATAAAATTTGTTGGTGTATCATTCTGTTATACTGATGTGCCATAATTTATTTACCCAGTACTTTCTTGTTGAAAACTATATTTCTGTACTTTTTAAACATTAATTTTTATAAAGTATCTACTATTTATTGGCTATTTACTATCTACCATGCTCTTTATTAAGCAATAAGTTTATTGATCAGTCTCAACTCATTGGGTCTTGACATGGAACAAATTTGTTTTTCTGCCTTTCTATTTTAGACCTTTGTTCTTTGTTCTTAGATGACATTTAAAGAAAACTCCATAAGTTTATCATCATTTTCAATTATTAAACATTTGCTCAGTTAAATCTCAAACTTGAGTTCAGGAGAGTTCTTTTAAGGGCCCTGTAGGGAACGCTTTGTGATGGATTTCCCTGGTGTGGAAAAGCAGGAGATCGAATCTGGTTGAGCAACTTCCAAACCCCTCCTCTCCCACCTCCAAAGTTTTTGCTCCCTGGGCAGTACTATGGAGGGAGGCACTGGAAAGGTCCTCAGAAGTGTTGCTTCACATACAGAAACTTAGATATCTGAACCTCTCAGGTTGTCCTTTTGGGTGGCCTCCTGTCTTTCTACTCTGCTACTTCTCCTCTCTCCAACTTCTTTCTTGTGTCAGGTAGCCACAACTTATCAAAAAGTTAGATACCTAACTTTTTGTTCTCCATCTTGCAGAGATCCTTAATCATTTCCAGTGATTCATTTGATGTCCAGTCTAGCTTATTCAGGCTACTATGGCAAAATACTATAGACTGGCTGGTTTATAAACAACAGAAAGTTATTTCTTACAGCTCTGGAAGCTGGGAAGTCCAAGGTCAAGGTGCCTGGTTAGAGCCCATATTCTGGTTGATAAATGGCATCTTTCCATAGAGTCCTCATATGGGAGAAGGGATGAAGGAGCTCCTTTTATAAGCGCACTTATCTCATTCATGAAGTCTCTTTTCTTCATGACCTAATTAATTAAAGCCTCCACTCCAAATACCATCGCTTTGGGGGAATTGGTTTCAATATATGAATTTGGTAGGGAACACAAGCATTCACTCCATAGCAGAACCCCACCAACCTAACTTTTCCCCAACTTAGTTAAAGCATGCCCGTTGAAGGAAGAAAAAAACAAAAAACAAAACAAAAAACTATAGTCATGCCACAGTGAGCTGACCACTTACTACTCTGAGGATTTTCTTGTCTTTTTCCTCTATTGTCTTTTGCTTGTAGAGATTGTAGGTTAAACAGAGGGTCTGGATAAGTGTTTCTCAAACCTTAGTATGCATATGAGTTACCCAGAGAACTTAATAAAATTAAGATTTTAATTCCATAGTTCTGGGGTGGGGCCTGAGTTTCTGTATTACTAACAGGTTCCTGGGTGATGCTGATGGTAATGGTTTATGAACCACATGCTGATTAACAAAGGCCTAGTAATTATGATTGATTGTGGTCAGGCTGTTTTTGCCCCATTTTAGAGGCCCTGGATACACTTGTGGCCCCAACTGCTCACTGCTATCCTGTGAATATGTGGTTATAAGTCTTAGTCCTCGGGCTTGGGCTCCACTTTCCATTTCAGGTTAATGCAATAAGTCTCCATCAGTGTCTTCTTTCACATACATTACCCTACTTCTTCTTCACATAAACTTACTGTTACTGTTATGTTTACCAATAAAAAAACTGAGGCTTGAGAAGTCAAATAACTTCCCCTCCTTGTTACACATTTTTATGTATAAAACCAAGGAAAAACCCAGTTCTACTTAACTTCTTTTCAACCCTTTCTTGATAATGCATCAATATCTCACACGATGTCTCACGTCCTAGTCCAATTTTCACAAAAACTGCCACAGAATTTTTCTTTTGCTGTAATAACAATACTAATAACTGAAATGTATTAAATGTTACTAAGTTCAAGGCCCAGTGTTGAGGACTTTACCTGCAAAATCTCGTTAATTTTCACATCTATCCAAAGAGGTAGAGGCTAGTATAATTTAGATGCAGAGAAGTTAAAAAAATAAAGGATCTGGGATTAGAACTGTGGGCTGCTCAAAAGCCCAAGGTTTGAACCATAACCCAATGTTATGGTATATATTGCTACAGCAATATCTTTTTGGTTTTAATTCTATAAAAATAAAGATCATTCCAGTGGGCTTTAAAAAGAAGTACGGATAGTGAAATGGACGTTGGTAAGATGATTCTTCAAGTCGTAATAAAGAGATGTGTTCACAAATTGCTTAGAATTTTCTATAAACTCCCAACACACATTCTCTGAGATGCGATGATAAATTTTTTTTTAGGTCTGAACTGATGCATGGACTTAGTGTTTGTCATCTTCTGGGATGGTGCTCCTGGAAGTACACGGTTTCAGATCTCTAGCTAATTATTAGTGTGAGTGGTATGCATGTGGTGTGAGATATGGAGAGTTTAAGTAACTTTTCCAGGGTGACCATGAGATAGGTGTGGGGTTTGACCTAGAATCCAGGTCTGGCATGCACTCCAGGTTATATTCAACCAGGCTACATTGCACGTCTCTTTGTCCTACCTTTGGGAAAATGTGTGCTGATTCAGAATCTTGTCTCATAACCTATTAAGCATCCCTAAAAGGAATGGGTTTATTATGTCTCTTCACTGAAGTTTGCATGACAGATACTAGCTTCTGCTCCCTGAACCCAACTCTCTGTCAACATGTAATTCCTTGGAAGACATCAGGAGGCCCCAGCATAGGCCATAGCCACTGCTGGAAACATGAGCTTGCTCTTACTGTGTACCTATATGCTTGTGACTGGGCATCCTTTTGCCTTTAATGAGATTTTGCAGTGACAGGATTGGAACAGATTGCTGGCATTATGGCAGCCAGGATATTGTCAGGAGGAACTTGGCAGCACTCGTAGGTGTTATGATGCTGGCTCTTTGCTCAAGGGCAAGAATATCGAAGGGAAAATTAGAGATGAAACAGAGAGTGAGAGGTAATGTCAGAAAAGTTCAGAAGATGAAACTGGGAGCTGTAAATACATTGGAAATTATTTGAGGTTTACATACTTTGAGTCCTTGGTGACTGAAGACATAGCCAAGAATTGCTTCAGTGATATTCCTTCATAAATCTGCATAATAATCTCTCGGCAGGGATTTGGTGAAATTACAAGTATTCATTTACTAAATTGGGTTCAGTGTCTGTATCATGCACGCCATATGAATATTCAGTGCAGTGAATTCTTCCCAAGCTATGTTGAAGTTAACACATAAGCTGAATATAACTCAAGTAGAACTCAAAATTGCATGCTTATTTTAACCTAACAGAGGTCCTAGTGTCTTAAAGAATTGGACCCACCCCCACGCCCAATATGTCAATTAATACTCATTCTAATAAAACAAAATGTAAAGGCTTTCAGTATTTGTATCTGATTTTTGGCATAAAGTAGTTTTCTTTATAATAGAGGATTAGGATAATAATACACAGGACTATGAATGGTTCCTTAGAACACAGTGGCAGCTGCCAAGCAGATTCAGGAAGAATGTTTAATTACAATACTCAGTAATAACAACAAAGGAAAAGTTCAATGAGAAGAAATGACTCTATTATAAGACAGAGGTCTGTGCTGAGTGGAGGAGGTACAATGGAGCCTTTTCTAGACCATAGACATTTGTTGTAGCTAAAGTTGCCTTGGCAGCTGATGGCCTTTTTACCTTAAAACTTGACTATTTTTCTTCTCAAAGAAACTCAGTTGGCTTTCCAGGTTAAGCATGCAGAATCACTTCAATTTCAAAAAAGTGCATTCTTTCCTGAAACGAAAACTGTTAACGATTTTAAGAGAAGGATTGATCATCTCTAGTTCTGTATGGCAAAAGAACACTTGACCAGGCACTTTGAGTTCTTGTCCAGAACTCTGTAACAAACCAACTGTGGGGTCTTCAAACAGCTATGAAATACCTCTGAGCCTCTTTGAAGGATGAAATTTTCCATGCTATTCTGATTATTAATATATATTTGAAAATATTCCTTTTAGAACCTCCTTGGTCATAATATTTCATATGGCCCTAGAATATAATATGACTTTATATCCACAGTAGCTTGTCACATGTTATATGTGAAATTTTATTGATAGGTAATATTTGTTTGGACCTCTTATATGGCAGTTGTTATGCTAAATGTGTTTCACATGCCAAGTGTCAGCATATAAGATAGCTTTATAGATGGAGTGGTTATAGCCCAGAAGGTTTAAGTCACTTGCACAATAACGTGTATTCTCTAAGTAGCAAAACTGAGATTCAAGGTCAAGTTTCTCTGATTCTGACAACAATACCTTTCACTATTTTATACTTCTTTCCTTTAAGATAACTTATAGCTACATGGTGAACCTCCTGTGTCCATCACTGGTGTGGGCTGAGGAAATGGGCTTGTGTCCTTAATTGAGTGTGTTACTCATTTAAAGAGATCTGGGATGAGAGATGGGAGAATATTATTTAAAGGATTGGGTTTTAGAGGAACTGAGAGAGGAAGGGTAGAAGTTCATTAACACTGTACTTAGCAATAGCAAACAACTAGTGAGGTCAGTTTTCTCCTATTTTTAAGGATGTTACTTTGATATCTCTGTGGCTCTAAAGCAGATGTGGCAGAAACAGAAACATGCAAGTGTGCAAACGGTGGTTGTGAAGGCAGTACATGAGAGTGGGTGCAGATGCAAAGCAAGAAGTGACCTCACTTGCATGGGTCTTTCCAAATGAGGAAAGCTTTGGAAAGCTAATGCAAGGATTTGAGGAAGGAACTAAATATTAAGTCTGAAAGAAGATTTATTTTAGCAGAGACAGTGTGAACTGACTAGCAGACATAGAGGTTGCAGCTAGAGAATTGGGTGTGAAATTGTCTTGATGATGTAAGATGAGCCAAGTCTGAGGACAAGAATTTAGTGATGGTGATCAAGACACATGACTATAATATCTGGAAGGAGATCATCATTCTTAGGTGGTGAGTTGTCAAGATGCAGTCCCACATAGAGAATGCCTCTCAATGGGAATTTTTGGACTTGGAGGGATGGCAGAAGGGAAACTGTGTGCCAAAGTCAGCTTAAAGTTACAGAAACTTATGTAGAAGATAAAACAAGACTCCTGAACATGAAATTAGAGAAATTTATTTTTCTCTCAAGAAGTTTAGATTTAGATCCCATCAAACATGATAATCAGTTATAATGGAAATAGCTATGACTTGTTAAAGAAAATTGTAGAAGAATAATACAAAGTTCTTTGTGGATTGTTATAACTAATGAGAAAACTGGAGAGTATTTTGAAGTAGTGGAAGATGAGATTTATTATGTCAAAGCCAAAAGACCAATAGAATATAATTATGTTGGAAAGCAAGCTTTGGCATTTGGCCTGAAGGGATTAGGTAAGACAAAAGTGGTCAAGGGCAAATTGAGCTGACATAAGTTTCTCCTTGGAAATTTGCTTCAAACCTACTCCATTAGGAACTGTGTCATTGTTGGGCTACCATAAAAATTAAAGTAAAAATTCTTTATTCTTAAATTCAGAGTCTAAATCCAGTACTAGAGGGAAGGTCTTTCTACATTCATAGTATAAGCAAAGAAGAAAATCATGTGCAAATGAAGCTGTCTATCTCATATTATAGGAAGCCATATATTTATATGTATATAATATAATATATATATACATATATATGATTTCTAACATATATATGTATATATATACACAAATGTTATGCCCAGAATTCGTGATCCCCAAAGACCACCAGGGAGCCGAGTCCGATGCAAAAGCAAAGAGCCTTTATTCGAGCTAGCTCCAGCTCAATCTCCTACTTGCACCGACGCAACGGTGAGATACCGGAGAGAGAGCCATGTTATTATGGTAAAAACTGTTGGTTTTAAAGTATACCCTGGAACAGTGAGAGTTTTATATGTAAACTTCAGCTTCTTGTCCACATGAATGGTTCGCTATCCTGTATAGTGATCAAACTCACATACATACATATGTGTATATAATACATATATATGTGTATATACATGTGTATATATATATATCATTTGTTAATTTATTTAAGTAATCTCTATACCTAACATGAGACTCAAACTCACTATCCTGAGATCGAGAGTCGCGTGCTCTTCTGACTGAGCCAACCAGGTTCCCCTACATGTATATTTTTTTTAATAAAAATAATTCTAATATATTTATTTTGTTAACATTGTGAATATTACTGTGGTAGAGTAAGCAAAGTAAATATAAATCAGGGAGGAAAAAATAAAGGGGTCATTAGAAAGTCTCTAATTTTAGAATTTCATGAATGAAGATAATGTTTATAAAATTGGAGGACTAAAATGGGATCCTTCTTCCATATGTCTGTGTCTCCTAGTAAGCATGAATTTGGACAGTAATCATGGAAATTTACACATCCAGGATTAGATGAGTCTTCACTATGTTCTACTTAACCAACTAACAGAGCATGGAGCTCAGCCTCAACGAGGTCAGGAGACTATTTGTGGTCCTCAGTGACTTTACTTAGATTACAAATGAAGCATCCTGATTTCAGGAAATAACATTCAATAGGAGGCCTGACCTTGTGCAGGCAACAAATGAAGCTGGAAAATGTACCCTTAGGCCAGAACATTCTCAAACAAATTGACTTAGATTCTTGTATTTACATGTCTTTGGTTCCAGCAAAATTTTTTTGGTTCATCTATAAGACAAATGATTTTAAAAAATCGGAAAACAACAACTAAATAAAACAAAGCAAAAGGGATTTTTCATGTAGAAATTTCTCCTTTGCTAAGGTCACTTTTTCTGTGGGTTTAATTATCAGGTCAGGAAGATGTAATCATAAGCCAGAGCAAAAGCAAACAGAATTGTCTGATTTAAAAGGCAAGAGTGGTTCATCTTGGTTTCATACATTTTGATTATATGATATATTGAATTTGGTGTTTATAAATAAAGTTGGAGTAACATGTCCAGACATAATTGTTTTCCATATTGCAATCTTTCAAAATGGAAATGGCTAGGCAGCATGTCCTTGCCAGCATTCTTTTTAGTTATTCTAAAGGGTACACCTTTTTGGGTTAGATACCTATGCAGACATCAATCTTTTTATCAGAGACCTATCTCTAGTTCCTGTTGACTTTAGCAGAACTTGGTTTAGCTAGTTAAACACCAATTGGCTATATCCAATGACCTTGGAAATTAATCGGTGAGAGTAGGTAGAGCAAGTAATATACACATTTTCCTTTAAAGTTTAGTTAGCAGAAGTAAGAAGCTTTATGAAGGAGACTAAATTACAATTAAAAAATAAATATTGAAGAGGCACCTGGGTGGCTCAGTTGGTTAAGCATCCAACTCTTGGTTTTGGCTCAGGTCATGATCTCACAATTGGTGATATCGAGCCCAGTGTCACTTGTACTCTCTCTCTCAAAATAAATATACATTTAAAAAAAAATAAATAAATGTTTAAGAAGCAAAGCATGGGGGCAGGAGGTGTTGGGCTTTCTTGGTGGAATAATGGATTTGATTCTGAGTGTCAAGTTTCCCATGGCTTAGTGAGACACTTGAAAGCCATATATTTATAGGTATTTACTTCAGTGTCTGCAAAATGGGAACAATAATTCCATTCAGTCCTAATTTACAAATAAATAACATGTAATTGACTTTGAGATCATGAGATTTAAAGTGCTATATAAATGTGAATGATTCAAAGTTGTTTAAAATGAATCCAATTGAAGGGTACCTGGGTGGTTCAGTCGGTTAAGTGTCTGACTTTGGGTCAGGTCATGATCTCAAGGTTAGTGAGTTTGAGCCCTACATCAGGCTCTGTGGTGACAGCTCATAGCCTGGAGCCTGCTTCAGATTCTGTGTCTCCCTCTCTCTCTGCCCTCCCTAGCTCACACTCTGTCTCTGTCTCTCTCTCTCAAAAATCAATAAACATTGAGAATAATAAAAAAAAATGAATCCAATTGTTGAAATTAAATTTTTTTTTGAGAGAGAGAGAGAGAGAGATAGAGTGTACAAGTGGAGAGGGACAGAGGGAGAGACAGAGAGAATCCCAAGCTGGTTCCCTGCCTAGTGTAGAACCTGATGTGGAATTGAGACCATGACTTGAGAAGAAATCAAGAGTTGGATGTTCAACCAACTGAGCCACCCAGGTGTCTCTAAATTGCACTTTCAAGGAGTCTTTATAAATGAATTGAATCAATTGAAATTTTAAAAACCATATAGCAAGGTATTCTGAATGGATTACTTTTGAGAAGCTGAGCTCTACTTTAATGATTATGAAAAAATCAGAGAAAAGGCAGCAGATTAACTTACATATAAGGCATGGCTCTGTTATTGTCTTGATTTCAAATTAGAACCAGTATTCTAGGAGTTTCAAATGACTGTTGACATGTGGGAAGAATTCTGAGTTTGGACTGTAATTTAAGCACACAGCATTATTATTAGTTTTTCCATTAAAATGAAAGGGGGAAAAAAGCACTTATAATGTTCTTCCTGTGTTCGAAGCAACATGCTAGGCTCTGGCTCTGGAATGGATGGGGAAGTTGAAAAAGAAGGTCTAGGGGCTAGACTCGGGCCATCATGGAGATCTGACCTGAGTCCCCATTTTCCATGACAAAAAGAAGACCTATCAAAATGCCAATGAAGAACATGATACGAGAGGGCTCAACACCACCCTATAAAAAGTTTCCAGGGCTTTATCGTGAAGTTCTAGTATATGGACTCAAGGTAAGAAAATAAAGAATGTCACCACTGGACATATTAAGGAGCATGCTGCAATATAGTTCTGCTGCTTCCTCCCCTGCCCCCTCCCCGAAAGGTTGTTTACAGCCTTAGAGCTTCAGTACTAAAAATAATGTAGAAAGGCAAGTCTGAGTTGCTCTGTAACCAGCTAGATGAGGTACTGATGACCTTGAAGGATTTGGGATCCTGGAATCTTGAGACCTGGAGCCCCTTAAAGATAATTTTTCCTTAGAGGGGTATGAAGACCACAGATAGGATTTTCCACCCTCTACTGAAGAAGGCAAAGTATCACATCTGCTTGATTTCAGGTAAACTTAGAAGACTTACTTATACAGTTACAATAATTTTCTATGCTGACATTTGAAGAGGGGCTATCTTTGCCTCTTCATATAAAGCAGGCAAATTTTAGCCTGTTTTTCTTTGTGAAAAATGGTCTGTGTGTGAGAGGAAAGTAATTTCCCCTAACATCTTCTGGTTGTTACAAAGTCTACTGAGATACCACATTAAATTTGTTCTTGTCTCTGAGGTAAGCCAGAGTCCTTTCTGAGGATGCCAGGAGATTTCTAGAGAGTAAAGAAGACCTCTCATTCATGGGATGTACTGTCAGTGCTTAATGTTGGACCATTTAGAAACTAGTGAGGTTGTATAATTTTACTTAGGTTTTCTTGCTGGTTAATCCTAGTACAATTTACCTCGTTAATTTGTTCTTAATGAGTTCATCGGCAATGATTTAATACAACTCTGAGGAACAGCTTTCTTTAGTCTTTAATTCGCGACAGTTCCCCTCCTATTTGGCAGTACATTAATGGAAATGGAAAATTGCCTCATTCTAAATGTCAGAATAATGCTGCACCAAAAACAATTCAGTCATGTCTTTCAAACCACGCACATATGGTTCATCACCAAATGTCACTGTTCTTCCCCCTTCCCCCCATGCCCCCCTCCCGCCTGTACCTTCCCTCTTCATTTTCTGTCTGTGGTGATCATTGTTTGGATTAACTTTCTAATATCTTTGCATGAGGTTTATTTCTCCTGCTGTCCAGGAACCAGTTCTCACAACACTAGTTTCACCTAGTTGCTTAGGATTTGCCGAGTTCACAGATCAGGTGACAACTATTGCTTTTAGTATCGAAAATGGCTTTCATCTGCTCTCAAAATTGAAGAAAAAAAAGTTTATGTGAAGTTTCTTCAAAATCATTTTTGTGCATAATTTGTGTCTGTTTTGTGAAGTTCTCTAAGTAAACCGTATTCCTCATTCTGTCTATGCTAAGTCAGTTCTTCCCCACACCCCTGCCAGTTTTGCGTTCAACCAAGTTTCTCTCTAAAAGAGATGCTTCTATTATGAATATGTTAGTTGTGATTTTTTTGGGTGAGTTCATATGAAAACACCCACAGCACAGTTTTACTTGCGCTTAAGGATACAAACTTTTAATTGAAAATCTGGATTCACTAATACTTAAAGGGCATTTCAATGGAGTTTTAAATTAGTCTACGAGCTACACTGTCTAAAGACTGTCCACTTTTTTTTTCAAAAGGAAAGTTAAAAGATAGAGCAATTTCCAAAATTATTTATCAAGCATCACTTCTGTGGGCCAGCCTCTGAAGAGTATTTTCAAGAAGTTTCTCTTTCTTAAAGAGACCCTACTTCCAATAATATTTGAAAAAAAAATTTAAGAGAAAAGAATCCCCACTCTTGGTTGTATATATATATTTTACATTCTTATATTTAAAGTACTTGTCTGAAACTGGAATTTTGAATCTTAATTAATTTATTGGTTTGGCTTTTTATTTCTACCAGCAAGCTGACTCATCTGTGAAGTATGAATATTTTAATTCAAGTAAATGTTTTCTACAGATTGAGGATCATTTGTTTAAGCAGGCAGAAGGTAATCAGAGGGTAACTTGTAGTTTTGCATTACAGAGTTAGAAGCACCAAGAATGTTACCTGATTTCTCCGTTTTTCTTTTCCTCTCTCTAGTGATACATAGTTAAGATATTTTCTGGGTTTACTCTGCAGAGACTATATAATTACTATCATAATAATTATATTTTTTCCACAATTTACTTAGCATCCACTGTGTCAGGTGCATTATACAGGTTATTGAATCTAATTTTCCTGAAAAGAGTGAAGTAAAGGTTATGAAAATAGTTTTCATAGAAGTTTAAAAGGCTGTTTGACATTACAGACATGGTATGCATTTAGACATGCTTTTCTTATTCCACACTTTTTCTTTTATCTGTAGTATTTACTTTAGAGCATAAAAGAACATAAGGAGTGCATTAACCATTCTCCTTCATTGTCAATAGTCATCTGGCCCCTTCTAGAATATTCCAGTGACACAGAATTCACATATTCCTAGGGCAGGCAGACTGTTGTTGAACAGTTCTAATGGCAGAATATGATTCATTATATACAACTGAAGCATGTCCTATACTCTTGCCCATCATCTTTCTTCTAGTTCCTATAATTAGTCAAATCTTTCTTCCACATGATACTTTCAGCTGTTTGAAGACGCTGCCGATTTCTTGAATTGATTTCTCCTGTAGGCAAAACCTTTCTGATTCCTTGCTGTAGATTCTTTATTATAAACTCATAACAGGGAGCAATAGGCCTATGATGGCATCTGAAGCCATGTAGGATAAAAAAGGATTTAATTTGGGCATTATATTTTTTTACATGTAGACTCATAGGGTAGCCTGTGCCCTGTGTCCACCTCCATGAATTATGAAAATTTAGGATCAAGTAAAAAATAAATGGCAACATAAATTCCTAGGAACTAGGTCACCCATTTTGTACTAATGTGATTGACCTTTTGACCCTAACATGAAACTTTATACTCTGTGTAATTTTATACACACTGACTTGGCCAATCAGTGTAGTTTTTGGTTCCATCAATTGGTATTTGAATCCTCTCTTTGCCCTCACATCTTTCTGACATAGCTGCATTTCATGGAATTTTTTTCTATATTGTTAGTCAAGTAATTGATATAAATGTCAGTGTAGGGCATCCTTAAAACAAACTCCTAGAACACAACCCCATGGGCTTTCCTCCAGCATAACTACTGTTCAACCCATATGATGGGCTGTGATTAAGCATTCCCCAAGTCATCCTGAACCCTCCAGAGAAAATGGAGGCTGCCTCTGAGGCCTCTGCCTCTGTCCCCAGACATTGCTTGATCTTTAGCTTTTGTTTTGTTTTTTAACTGACATCTGGATGTCAGCCTTCATGTCACGCTTCTAACAGAGTCTTTGTTCTTGGCTCTTTCTGTGTGATATTAATCTTTGCTTTTATAGCCCATTTGTTCAGACATTATTAATTCGTATGTTGAGTAAAACACACAAAAAACACTCATTTACTGGGGACTTTCTATGTGTATTAAAAAAATGCATGCCAGTTACTAGACCCTTAGGAATCTATGAAAGACTTGCGCCCTGGGGTTTCTTCTTAAAGCAGAGTTCAACCAATTGCACCATGCATAGACACAAAGGCTTCTTCGGATTCTTCCTTCTTGTCTTTCTGAAAGAGATTCTAAAGAGTTCGATAGACTACAGCTCAGGGCACCAAGTTTTACTCATTTTCACCCACTGCTGGGCTCATAGGAGGTGCTTAGTTTAGGTTTGTGGATCTCAGCCAAACTGAATTCTGATCACTTGTGACTTCATAAGAATTTCACTTTGAAACTTTTCTATCCTTCTTAATCTTTCATGCTTTTGGAATGACTACCCTTGGGATGACACCTCTTTTGTTTCTTTTCCTCTTTTAAAATCTTGTGTTTTTGACCAACTGGAGTTCATTGGCCTTGGCTTGATGTGCCCTCTCCATGTGGTTGCTACACACAACATAAGCCCATCATGTCCACAGAATCCCGACATTTCCACATCACCAGTAACATTCTTTCTGGATGCTCAAAATCAAGTTGTAAATAAGCTCAAGATCCAGAAGATATGATAGTTTCAGTCAAATCCAAAGTAACTAATAACAACAAGCAAATGAACAATTAAATTCAAAGGGGCTTTTCTGAGTGCTAATTTTCATATTTTAATTTGTTTCTTAAAGCTTATTTTATTTTCAGAGAAAGAGAGAGAGAGGGCATGCACAAGTGAGGGAGGGGCACTGAGAGAGAAAGGGAGAGAGAATCCCAAGCAGGCCGCATTCCATCAGCACAGAGCCCAGCTCAAGGGGCTTGAGCTCATGAACTGTGATATGACCTGAGCAGAGATCGAGTTGGAAGCTTAACCAACTGTGCCACCCAGGGACCCCTAATAATCTTTTTTTAATCCAGAAAAATAGCTCCAACCCTTCCTGAGCACCTCTTCTCTGCCAAGCACAGTCACTGCTGTGTTCATGTAAGTTGTCTCTAAAGTGTATGAAAGACTTTCTGGTCACCTACTGCTTTAAACAAATTGTTTTGTTTATATAGGCTAGTAGAGAGTTGAAAGGTAGATCAAAAATATTTGCTACAAGTAGAATAAAATTTGATTCTCCTTTTGAATGTTTCAAGCAATTTTAATGATTTATAATTCAACTAAATTTTTATTTATATAAATGCCTGCACATGATAAGTGCTCAATAATGTTAAATAATGACAAAGCTGATTTTTTTTAAAAGTAACTTCGTTTCCTGGTTATTGCTGTGACCAGAATATCAAGTACCAAAATAAACTGTAACATGTCTTATGATTGTTGTTAACTGGCTGGAACTGGCATATATCAGAGGTCAGAAGCTTATCCTCATAAGAATTTTAAGAGCGAAAAGTTTAAGGTTACATCATGAATGCTTAGGCACATACCCATAATGCATACCCACACCTTAGACTTTCTGAGAACTTTTTCTTATGTGATAAGTTCTTCAGCTAAATAGTAAGAGGTAGTGGAAAGAATGCTACCCTAAGAGTCAGGAGAGCTAGATTCTAGTATTGCCTTTTTTTTTTAAGTTTATTTATTTATTTATGTATTGAGAGACAGTGAGAGAGAGAGAGAAGAGGGGCAGAGAGAGAAGGAGAGAGAAAATACAAAGCAGGCTCCACACTGTCAGCATAGAACCCAATGCGGGGCTTGAACTCAACGAACTGTGAGATCATGATCTGAGCTAAAACCAAGAGTCAAGCGTGTAATGGACTGAGCCACCCAGAGGCCTTTTATATCATAAATGGATTCCATTGGAGGAGGTGTTGGATTCACTACAATGGGCCAATGGAAAGGGCACATGAGTCAGATCTAATAGGACTAAACTTGTTGGGACAATGGCCTGGTATCTAAAATATAGTATCTGTATTGGTTTCTTACAGTTGTCACAACTAATTACCACAAACTTGGTGTTAAAGCAATAGGCATTTATTCTCTCATTGTTCTGGAGACTAGAAGTCCAAACAAAATCAAGGTGCCAGCAAGGCCATGGTCTCATTGAAGGCTCTAGGGAAGAACATTTCCTTGCCATTTCCTGGTGACTCCAGGCATTCCCTGGCTTGTAGCTGAGCTGTGTCACTCCAGTCTCCACCTACCTTTGCCTTCACATAAACTTTTTCTCTATTTCTGTGTGCTTTTCTGTCTCTTATAAAGACATTTTGAATGGATTTAGGGCCCACCTAGTCTTGCATGATGTCATCTCAATTCTTATCTCTAGTGTGTCTTCAAAGGCCCTGTTTCCAAATAGAAGATTTAAATTCTATTTATTTCCTACTTCTAGGTTCCAGGTAGATATGAAATAGGGAGTGGGAGCACATTGTACAACCAACTATAGGATCTAAAGATACATGGTAACTTTTGATTTAGGCCAGTTTTGAGTCACTTATTGATCCATTGTTTCATTCATTCAACAATGATTTATTGAAAACCTATTGTATGGCAGAATAGTGCTAAGTATGAGGGTACTATCCACAAGCAGATATGAACCACAATTTTGTGGAGCTGTCTAGAAGCACATAAAGGGACTCTGCTGCCTATATTCCTAAAGCATGATCTCCATATTGACTTGAGCATGCATATTTTTTCAGCATGTACTTCTAATATAAACTTCCACATTTATTTACTCAATTATTATATGAACTACACTACTAATGCAGATGTATATTGTATAACACACCCCAAAATGTATTTATTTATTTTTTATTTATTTTTTATATGAAATTTACTGTCAAATTAGGTTCCATACAACACCCAGAGCTCATCCCCAAAGATGCCCTCTTCAATGCCCATCACCTACCCTCCCCTCCCTCCCACCCCCATCAACCCCCAGTTTGTTTTCAGTTTTTAAGAGTCTCTTATGCTTTGGCTCTCTCTCCCACTCTAACCTCTTTTTTTTCTTTTTTTTTCCTTCCCCTCCCCCATGGGTTTCTATTAAGTTTCTCAGGATCCACATAAGAGTGAAAACATATGGTATCTGTCTTTCTCTGTATGGCTTATTTCACTTAGCATAACACTCTCCAGTTCCATCCACGTTGCTACAAAGGGCCATATTTCATTCTTTCTCACTGCCACATAGTACTCCATTGTGTACATAAACCACAATTTCTTTATCCATTCATCAGTTGATGGACATTTAGGCTCTTTCCACAATTTGGCTGTTGTTGAGAGTGCTGCTATAAACATTGGGGTACAAGTGCCCCTATGCATCAATACTTCTGTATCCCTTGGGTAAATTCCTAGTAGTGCTACTGCTGGGTCATAGGGTAGGTCTATTTTTAATTTTTTGAGGAACCTCTACACTGTTTTCCAGAGTGGCTGTACCAGTTTGCATTCCCACCAGCAGTGCAAGAGGGTTCCCGTTTCTCCACATCCTCTCCAGCATCTATAGTCTCCTGATTTGTTCATTTTGGCCACGCTGACTGGCGTGAGGTGATATCTGAGTGTGGTTTTGATTTGTATTTCCCTGATGAGGAGCTATGTTGAACATCTTTTCATGTGCCTGTTGGCCATCTGGATGTCTTCTTTAGAGAAGTGTCTATTCATGTTTTCTGCCCATTTCTTCACTGGATTATTTGTTTTTTGGGTAACACACCCCAAAATTTAAATTTAAAGAGAAACAATGTAATACAAGTAAATAGAAATAAAAATTATAATAATGTCTTTTGGATCTTTATTGGCCATTTTATGCAAGTCATTCTTTTCTCAAGAATGCTCTGTTGGGGCGCTTGAGTGGCTCAGCTGGTTAAGCATCCGACTTCTGCTCAGGTCATGAGCTTGCAGTTTATGAGTTTGAACCCCGCATTGGGCTCTGGGCTGACAGCTTAAAGCCTGGGGCCTGCATCAGATTCTGTGTCACCCTCTCTCTCTGCTCCTCCCCCTCATACTCTCTTTCTCTCTCTCAAAAATAAATAAACATTAAAATAAAGAAAGAATGCTGTGTAGACACCTGTTACATTCTGATCTGGTGAGTGACATCATAATTCTAGATGATTCCATGTGTTTGGAACAACATCCCAACCTGAACTGGGAATCCGGGAGGCAAATTGTAGTCTCTAGGATATTGGAATAACAAGGGTGTCAGCACTTTCCCTCAACCTTCAAGGGCAGACTGAGGATCATGCAAGGCTTCAATCACACCAGAAGATACAAGTAAAGAAAGGCAGGGGCCCATCCATAAGAATTGTATAGTCGTGGTAAAGGTTAGGGAGATTGGAGATTGTGGGTCTGCATGTACTTGGGGCCTGTACTCGGTAACTCATACTGGACACAGCTCTGAGTGTACTTTCTACTGTAGTTAGGGATGGCTGGGATATGGATGAAGCTGAACCTGAAGAGTGAATTCCTCTGTGTTTGAAACCAAAAAGACGGAGAAATGCAAGAGCAGACATTGTTCCTGCCTGTGACTAACTTTATGACTTTATAAGGGAAAGTAATCTCAGAGGCGTTACTTACCTCAGTAAAATGAAGGTAATAACACTTAAACTACTTCAAACCAGAGTCTCGGATCAGGAAAATTTTGCCATCTCTTCCAGAAATAAGACACACAACTGTAAGATTTCGTTGTTTTTCAGTAAGTTAAATGTTCGCCAAGAAAGAAACTGTTGACTCTTCTAATGATGACAGTTAAAATCTCATACTCAAAGTAGGAGGAGGAGCATTTTCAAATAAATCTATATTTTCATGGACTCAGGAGTGTCACAGAGAACAGTAAGCTGTGGTATGTTTCTCTAAAAAGGTGTGGTTGATTCATAAGTGAATATCTTTGAAGGAATTTTACAGACTAAATGCATATGTAAATGCTGCCTTCATGGACTTGTGTTGTTTGATTAGGAGCATTGCTGGTTCTGTCTGGTGTGTTTATAGAGGGAAGTATATTTGCTGAGAAATAGAGGTAATCAAGAAATGGTTTTTATTTCTTCTTTTTTAATTTTTTTGATGTTTATTTATTATTGAGAGACAGAGACAGTGTGAGCAGGGAAGGGCAGAGAGACAGGGAGACGCAGAATCCGAAGCAGGCTCTAGGCTCCAAGCTGCCAGCACACAGCCTGATGTGGGGCTCGAACTCACGAACCGCAAGATCATGACCTGAGCTGAAGTTGGACACTCAACCAACTGAGCCACCCAGGTGCCCCAAGAAATGTTTTTTTAAAAACAGGCAATACAAAGATGAATCCTAAGTGGTTAGAAGAATTTGATTCTCACTCATTATTATTGAGGCTACCCATTTCAATATACTTTTGAAGATACTTTCTGCTCAGTTGTAACTATTGTGTTAATCCTTTAAAACTAACAATGGAGGAGCACCTGGGGGGCTCAGTTGGTTAACCATGCAAGTCTTGGTTTTGACCCAGATCATGATCTCACAGTTCGTGAGATCACATGTTGAGCTCTGTACTGACAGTGCAGAGCCTGCTTGGGATTCTCTTTCCTCTCTCTGCCCCTCCCCAACACCTCCTCTCAAAATAAATAAATAAACATTTTAAAGAATTAAAAAAAATAAAACTAACAAGAGAAATACAACCATAATATCATATTGAGATTTGTGATGCTTTTTTAGATAAGAAGTGAAATACCAACATACTTCTCAACAGTTTCGTGTAATAAAAATTACAGGATCTTGTAAGTTGAATAAGCAATGGATTGGACATCAGAAGGTCTCTTTCTTCTGGTGCCCATTAGACTCACACTTCCCATTTTTCAGATAAAGTTCCTTTCCCTCTTTGAGTGTTTTTTATTTTATTTATTTATTTTTTAACTAATGGGGCTGGGGTAGATTTTCTGTAAGTTTCCTGATAGAAACATTCTGTTGTTTCTATCTCTGTTTCTATCTGGTCTTTAACTCGGAGTTACTACTGTGCTCTCATGTTTACACTACGTTCTTCCACCCTTCATCTGCTTGGCTCAGCTGAACAATTATCTTTCCATTATTACTGCTCTTTTCTAGTGTCTCTGCTCTATTCTCTTTTTTTTTAATTTTTCACATTTATTAATCTTTGAGAGACAGAGAGAGACAGAGCACAAGTGGGGGAGGGGCAGAGAGAGAATGAGACACAGAATCCGAAGCAGGCTCCAGGCTCTGAGCTGTCAGCGCAGAGCCCGATGTGGGGCTTGAATTCACAGACCACGAGATCATGACCTGAGCTGAAGTCAGACGCTTAACCCACTGAGCCACCCAGGAGCCCCTCTGCTTTATTCTTTATATTCATACCATACCATGTGGATTAATCACAGTTCAGAGCAAGATGGATAATACCAGTGATTTCAAGCTGTGTTTAATTCAGGGAATTGGATCCCCAAAGGTTAGAAGGAACTGAAGTTAAAAAGTCACTCTGGACTATTGATTTGAAGGTCACACCATCATAGCAGCTACCCAGAGATCAGAAATTTTTGCTGCTCCCACAATTTCCCTCATGGTCATTAGCTGGTGACTAGCCTCTGGGACATGGAGTCCAGCCACCACCAACACACCTGTATGACCTTGCTTGCCAGTATCAATACAGGCAGGAAGAGGGTTGCTACCCCACATTTATTTTGAGCTGTCCTTCAAGTCCTTGCTCAGATTTTAAAACTTAGCCTCAAGTGCATATGGGAAATTTAGAAATTAGATTTTGAATCCCTTAAACTAGAAGGAGGGTGGAATTGTGATTAGGAGAACCAACCCAAATGTCTACCAAAGCATATATAATGCTTGACATGCTGAACTCGTTTATTTTACGTGGATCTTCTTAAGGGCAGGGACCATGCCTTATTAATTTCTGTATTAATAAATTAGGAAGAAGACACAACATGAAAAGGTTATAGTCCATTCAGAAAATGTGTATCAATAGTAAACACTGAGAAAGAGTCAAACAAAGTTATATGTATATATGGTGGACTGATAAAGTCTAGTTAGAAGACTAGTGAAGTCTGGACTCATAGAGAAATCTTAAAAGGTTTAGATTACAACGTGATTTTTTTTTCATTTTTATTTTTTTTTATTTGAGTATAATTGACACAGAATATGACATTAGTTTTAGGTGTACAACTTCTGTAGGGAATCAACTTCTCTATATGTTATGCTGTGCTCACCAGAGAACTCTATTACAATATCATTAATTCTATTCCCAATGCTGTATCTTTTATTTTCAGGCTTACTCATTCCATAACTGGAAGTTTGTATCTCCCACTCCCCTTCACCCATTTTGCCCATCCTCTACCCCCATCCCCTTCCCTTGGGCAACCATCAGATTGTTCTCTGTATTTATAGGTGTGACTCTGCTTTTTGTTTGTTTATTCATTTGCTTTGTTTTTTAGATTGCACAAAGAAGTGAAATAATATGGTATTTGTCTTTTTCTAACATATTTCACGTAGCATAAAGATCACGACATGAGTTTGGAAGAACAGTAGAATTTGGATGGACCCAAAGAGAAAGATAAGATGTTACTATGGAGAGACTCCACTCTAAGCACTGTGAGTCCCTGGAGCTGCCTCTTCTCAAAAAAGAAGTTTCTCACATACAAAAATATTTTTCATTTATTCACTAATTCACTTACAAATGTTTACTAAGTGGCTAATAGATACACCATCTATTTTTCAGGGGCTGGGGGTATAGCAATTAAAAAACAGGAAAAATGATTACAGAAGTATCGAACTTTGGTAGAGCAGATATTTTCAGATATTGATACATTGTTTGACACTGTTTTTTATATTTTGGAATAGTTTATGTGATTGAATAAATATCCTTCCCCACCCCTTTTTTTCTTACATATGTGGTTCAAATAGTTTCTAATATGTTTGGCAATGTAGAAATTCTCATATAGGCTATGCCAGATGGTCTCACTGTCTAAATGTTTAACAGTTGCGTTACACTATAATAGATGTTAACACAGTTGTGGAGAGGAGGGTAATAATAATATATTAAGTAAGAGATATGGAGTATAGTTAGCCTATTTATTCCCTACCCCATCCCCCATCTTTTGAAAAACATGAGTTTAACAGGGAATCTGGTAAGTAGGAAAGGTGTTAATTTTGGCTTTATGTTAAGATTTTGTTCAAAGCCAAAACAAAACCTTTCTAGGGAATGTTAAATGAGTTTAGACTCATGTCTGTTTCCCATAAATATATCTTCATGCAATCTGTTAATGAATTTATATAGTAAGAACAAGTATCTCCCTGACTTAATCAGTGTCCCATGCCTTATCTTATCTACATTGTAATCTCTTCAAGGGGTGCAAACTTTCAAGCTCTGTAAATGCCACCTCAGCATTTCTTTTATTTTGTCCACCCTGAAACTCATTGGTCATTTGTGTGTCTATGTCATATTATTGTGTAATCAATCTGCAAATTCTTCCCATCACTTGCCATTTGATTTCTATTTAGTAAACCATCCAGAATCATCTACACAGTTGGAAAATGTCTCCCTATATTCCTAATCATTTATTAAAATCCTAAACAAAATTTGCTTCCTAGAGTAAATTTTTGGGTGAGAGGCTGTATATTTATCCACTCATAAGAGTGACTTTTTAAAATTTTTATTTATTTATTTTTTTTAATTTTTAACATTTATTTATTATTGAGAGACAGAGCATGAGCATGGGAGGGGCAGAGAGAGGAGGAGACATAAAATCTAAAGCAGGCTCCAGGCTCTGAACTGTTAGCACAGAGCCTGGCACGGGGCTTAAACTCACAAGCCATGAGACCATGACCTGAACCAAAGTCAGATGCTTAACCGACTGAGCCACCCAGGTGCCCCAGAGTGACATTTATTTTAACCTTAGAAAGAATAATCTCAGGATGTATATTTTATACTCTGCTTTTATAACAAAGTATTTGAAGCAAATATGACTTAATATTGAATCAGTTCATATTTTTAATTATTGTCATTTCTAATGTATAATCTGCTTTTATTTTATAAAGAAATATTTATAATATAAAACATCCAAACTAAAGAAAAATTGAAATATCATAGAGTTCAAACAACAAAGATAACCAATGTTATAATTTTAATGTCTTTCTTTCTAGTCTTTTCATGTAGCTATGATACAAAAGAAAGAAATAGCTATATGTATTCTCAGAGCATTTTTTAGATTGGTTACAAATGGTGCCTTTCCCCTACTAGGTTATTTTTAGACATTCCACCTTTTTATTATGGCTCCATCTCAGAGCTGTTTCTGGTTTATAGCAATTGGGGTCATCACTCCAGACTTTGTGCTCTGGGAAGATCCATAATTCAACAGAGAACAAATTCCTAAAACTCCTGGGAAATAACTAGAAGAGAAGAAGGAAGAATGTTATCCCAAATGGGGGTTAAAATTACCTGAGACACTCCTATGGTTACATTTCAGCAGATATAATTCTGATGTGTTAGGGGTGTCAGGAGAGATAGCACTTCAACTTCCTTTAATTGCCACCCCCTTGCTCCCACCTCCACCTCAGCTTCCCACATCTCAGTCCTTAAGTTTAAGGCTGGCATTTTGGAAAATACTGTCTTCTTTTCCCTTCAGGGTACCCTTGATATTGCTTTTGATCTGCTTGTCTTGGCTACATTTAAGGGAATGTTTGTATGGTGGGGGCATATAAAATACTGCTTTTCAGTGATCCTATATGCCCCTAAATGTGGACTTGATTCTACCAGTTTATGATTCCATTAACTGATACTCATCTTTTGCACTCCCTAGAATCTTCTCTAGTGATCTTCACATAGAATGAAAGTGTGATCACTGGTTATACATCTCAGGCCTTATGGCCATCTCTGTCAAGTTATACGTTATGGTCACTTTCTCTATGCCTGACGATTTTCTGAAGATACATGATTTATCTCTGTCTAGTTTATCAGTCAGTCTAGCACATTTGTGTGCATTTTCTGCTGTTAAGTCTGTAATTGTTAGCTTTTGTGGTAAAACGTTTGCAAAGAGGGCCACAGTTATTGTTCTCATTCTTATAAATACATACCTTTTCAGTGTGGGTTGGTTGTGTCTCAGAGTAAGATGTGGAATTTATTTCTCCACTCCCTGCATATGGGCTTGGCCCGTGACTTGCTTTGGCCAATAAGATATATGCAAACAAAGGCTTGAAATGTGTTTGCCCATTGGGGCTTGCCTTCCCTTCCCGTCCTAGAAAAACTGTTGCCATGTGGGCAAGCTGGATTAGCTTCCTTGGGGAGCTGAGCCATGTGAAAAGAGGCCCACTTGTCCCAGGTTAGCTTGGCCTTGGTCATCCAAGCAAGGCCACTCTAGGCTCCCCAATCCTCAGGGAGCTGATCCAGACCAGAAGAACTCCCAGTCCATCTACAGAATTGTGGTCAACAAAAAATATGCTTGTTTTCTTCTAGGCAGTTTCTTACAGGAATAGTTTATTATGCAGTAAAATTGAACTGATACAAAAATTGGTACCAGAAGTGGTAGGATGCTGTAACAAAACTCAAAACATGTAGCAATGACTTTGGAATAAGATTGGAAATGAAGGCTGAAAAAGTAATGCAGAAACTGCTGTCAAAGCCTGAAAAAAAGGCAAATGAGCTGTTAGAGGCTAGGAAAGTGGTGAGGAAACAGCAATAGCCAGCTAAAAAGATAACCCATGTTATGTAGCCGTGAAAGAGTTGACATAGCTGTCATGGGATTAAAAATGTACCTAATAACCTTGTAGATATGCCTAAAATGATATTATGGCCAAATGGTTAAAGCGTCCATTGGCTTCTCGCTGTACCTTATATGATACTGTGAGAAAAAGAGGAGCTAAAGAAAGAATGATTTGGCAAGCAGAATTTAGAGATGTAGAGGGAAGCCAAATTTCTAGGTTGGAAAATAAAGCTGTTTTCACATCCAACCTCTCCAGACGGCAAAAGATTCTCAAAATAAGAAATGGCTCCTTGATAAGGGTAAATCAAGTATATGGCTATCAGATCCTTTAAAAATCCTCCGGAAGAGGTAAGGTGGTGCTTAGCAGACTCTTTCAGCTGGACAAAAGAGCTTTCAGTAATTTTAAGGGTGCTTTCCTATATCAGCCTGACATGCTGCCCAAACAAAGAAGTGTCTATTCCAAAGAAATTGTGGATGTAGATTTTGGAACAAGGAGTGGACTTCATTCCTCTTCATAGGGGAACTTATAAAACTTGGTGAGAGATTATCCTAAAGAGAAAAGAAACAGTTGGAAACCAAGAGAAGCCTCTGAGCCCCAAATTTCTATGGATAAGACTCAGGCTTCTAGAGCTATACTGAACAATGGACTTGGGAACCATTCCTGGTATTAAAATTGGGCTCCAGTTAAGGAACATGCCCTTCTCTAGGAGTAGAGGCCCTTGTCAACGTTTACTTGGAAAGATTTTACAATAGCTACCAACCAGTGTGACTACCTGTATTTCTTTCTTCCCATTTGAGTGGAAGTATCTATTGCTGTTAGCTATTCTTTCTATTACATAGTGTGTGTGTATGTGTGTGTGTATGTGTGTGTGTGTGTGTGTGCATGATATAAATAACTTCAGTGCTAAGTCTTTGAATAAAGAGGAGTCACATTTGAGGAACTGTGTCTAAAGATCCTCATCTGTTTCTGGACCTTATTTAGATGAAGATCTTGTAATTAATTCAAAATGAATACCATAATGAGAAGTGACTTCTGGGGAAGAAAGAGAATGTATGTGGGAGGAAAGTTTCTTCTGTGGCTAGTGGGCAAACTATGATGGATTGTCTGTAGAGATGGCCACAATAATCCCTGCTACGCTTATATACGCATCTCTTCGTAATGTAACATTGCCATTCTTTCTAATAAGAGGTGGAATTTTATTCTTGCTCCTTTGAATCTGAGCATAACCACGCGACTTGCTCTGGCCAATGGGACATGAGGAAGACAAAACCCAGGCACATGAATGGTTATACATTAAGACTCACTCTCTGTGGCTGCACATGTCATCCTTTAACAAGGATGTGGCAGTCCTGACCAGAAATCACATGGATGAGAACCAGGGAGGAGAAGTTCAGGATTGCCAGACTGGTAGGTGAGGCCATCCTGACCATCCAGCTCCAGCTGAGCCAAGAGCTGACTGCAGCCACTTGAGTGAGAGACAGATAAATCCAGCAGAACTGCCCAGCTGATCCCAGCACAAATTGTCCATCTGCTGAATCATGGTCCAATCATTGTTGTGTTAAATAGCTAAGTTTTGGAGTCATTTGTTAGGCAGCAAAAGCTAATTGATACAGATTCTTCATTTAAAATGCAATTTAAAGTGCTATATCTTCATAAAATTCCTTTTTTCATGAACATTACAGCAAATGTTTTGCCTTCATGTGCTTGAGTACAGCCTCCTTATCTTGAATCTCAAGAAGTTCTGTTAATACTTTACCTACTTTCCTTTCTTTGTTTAAGGACCTTAGTGTTTTATTTTGGATTCTCTTGCAAGGTGCCTTGTAATTAAGTAGCTCTTGACCTGTTTAAATTTGTTTAAATTTGACTTGTCACATTTATAGAATTCCCACTCTTCTTCCTGGAAAATTCTATTCCTCCCTAAAATGATTCCTTGCCCTTATCCCCTCCTTTTTTTAAACCGCCTTCTTTCCTTTGCCATTTAGGCATTTAGTGTTTATTTTCAAATGCTTGCTCTTTTTGGGCTGAGTCAAACATTTTTCCTGAGTTTCCAATAAGCTGTTCTTAAACAGTCTCCAGACTTCTTCATGGTTATTTACTTTCAGAACTATTTCTTTCAGGATTTTTTCCCTAAGAAAAGCCCAAATTTTGCCATAGTTCCCTTTTCTAAAACTGAATAACTTCATGATGAATATTTTTGGTTTTCCTTTCTTGCCAGAATGTTGGACTTAATCACGTGGTAATTGCTGTTAAACAAGCACTCCTTGAGAGACAACATCTCTCTTATGAACATCCCTTCAGATGAACAAAACCATCTCCTCCCCTCTTCTGAGGGATTTGAAAAACAAAGCTTGGCTGTCTATCTAAAGCATATTCTTCAGCTGTTGAGAAGATTCAGATGGAAATGAGGTAGAGGGGAAAATAACAGTTTGTTATTTATTTTAGTACTTTTCTGATTAATTAGCCCTCTCTATGAGGACATACCTTTTTAGCATCTATATTACAGTTATTTGTAAATTCATCCTATCTTCCGTACTAGACTCAAGACATTTGCAAATAAGCTGCAGGTTTCCATTATCTTTGTATCTTTCAGAGTGAACCCAGGAAATAGGAGTTACATTATAAATATCTGAATAAATGAAGAATTATCAAATAAATTGATAAATGCATCCAAGCTATGACCTGGACCAAGAACTTCTGTGGTGGGAAAAAGAGAAGGTTTTCTCACTTAAGCGGCCCTCCTGAATGAACTGTTTGCCTCTCCACAGTTGCCTAGTTTTGCCTTCCTACCTTACTGTGCCTTCCTTAAATGAAACAGATGGAGTTAAAGAAATAGAAAATCTATAATAACAAATAATATTATTTGTCCCCACTTACCACTCAAAAGGAGTCTGAGCCTCCTGTACCTACTTCTTCTGCTGGTTAAGTTAGAGAGAAATCTGGAAGATGGTGACGGCACATTTCTTGAATCTGTCTGACTATCCATTAAAATAAACAAAGTAATGACTATGGTAAAACCAAACACCCATATAAGAAAACATATGAAAATATATTTTCCTGTACCTCCAAATGTGAGTGGTGACCAACCACCAACAGTTCACAATACAAGGTATTCATACCTGTGTGGGGAGACGCAGAAGGAAGACAACTGGATATCTGTTAGTTCTGAGAATGGTGAGCACTGGGCTAATCTGAGAATAGCATCAGAAAGAATATGACGGGTTTCTGTAGAATCCAACTCAAAAAAGACTACAATGGATTATACTACCATAAATTCTAATGGTGCTTGAGGCATCTGGGCCTATAAACTCTCAAAATTATTAAAACAAAACCTATCTTCCAAGGTTGCCTGGGTGGCTCAGTTGTTTCAGTGTCTGACTTCGGCTCAGGTTATGATCTCATGGTTCATGAGTTCGAGCCCCACATAAGGTTCTGTGCTGAAAGCTTGGAGCCTGAAGCCTGCTTCAGATTCTGTACTCCCTCTCTCTCTGCTCCTCCCCTGCTCGCACTCTGTCTCTGTCTCTCTCAAAAATAAATGAAATGTTAAAAAAATTAAAAAAAAAATAAATAAAAATAAACATTAAAAAGTATTTAAAAACTATCTTCAAAAAAAAAAAGAAAAAAGAAAAAGAAAAGAGGGGAGGCTGGGTGGCTCAGTTAGTTAAGTGTCTGACTCTTGATATCGGCTCAGGTTGTGATATCATGGTTGTGGGACTGAGTTCTGTGTCAGGCTTGTGCTGAATGTGGAGTCTGCTTGAGATTCTTTCTCTCCCTCTCTCTCTGTCCCTCCCTCACTCATGCTCTCTCTCAAAATAAATAGATAGATTTCAAAAAATAAAAAATCAAACAAAGCTATCTTCTAACACTAAGCCCCATACTGAGGAGAAACTTCTAGGAGTAGAATTCAACAAACAGGATAAAGGCAATAGGGAAAAAAAAAAAAGACAGGTGAGGAAAGAGAAGAGAAATATACCAGACTATCAGAAAAATTTCTTTACTTACAGGGATTATGGTTGTATCCAATATAGTGTAATGACTAAGACAAGAGAATAAAAAGAATAAGATTTCTACAGAAAATGAAAACGTGTAAAAATGTCATGTCCTCAAACTTTTGAAAATTGTATGCTAATTGTGATAGGCATAATAATGGCTCCCTACAGATATTTTCATCTTAATCCCCTGAACTTGTGAATATGTTAGATTGCATGGCAAAGAAGAATTGTATTGCAAAGAAGAAGGTTGCAGATAGACTCAGGTTGCTAATCAGGAGTAAACTAAACAAAATAAGGAGATTAGCCTGAATCACTCTGGTTGGCCCAATGTGCTATCAAGGGACCTTAGATAAGGGAGGCTAAAAACAGAGAATTAGAGAGATGGTGGCAGGACAAAAACTTGGTCCAAAATCACTGGCTTTGAAGATGCATAGATGCAGCTATAGGCCAAGGATGTAGGCAATCTCTAGAAGCTGGGAAGAGCAAGAAAACAGAATCTCACGTAGAGTCTCCAGAAGGAACTCAGCCTTGTTAGAACCTTAAGTGAGTTAAGTAAGTTAACCCAGTGAGATCAATTTTGGATTCTGACACTCAGAACTGTAAAATAATACATATACATTGTCTTAATACATCAAGCTTGTGGCAATTTGTCATAACAGGGACAAGAAATGAATACACTAGTATTTTAAGATTATCTACAAAAATTAAGAAAATGATAGAAGCTATTATAATTTTTAAAAATATAAATAAAGTAGTTGGAGAAAAGCTACATTTGGGGAAAAATGGGGGACAGACTCAGAAAAGAAAAAGAAACGATCATCTCATAAGTAAAGAATAGAGTACAGGGTCACCTGGGTGGCTCAGTTGGTTAAGCCTCCAACTTCATCTCAGGTCATGATCTCGCAGGTTCATGAGTTTGAGCCCCGCATCTGGCTCTGTGCTGACAGATCAGAGCCTGAAGCCTTCTTTGGATTCTGTGTCTCCCTCTCTCTCTGTCCCTCCCCCACTTGCACTCTGTCTCTGTCTCTGTCTCTGTCTCTCTCAAAAATAAACATTAAAAAAATTTTTAAAAAAGAATAGAGTACAAAGGATATGAAAATGAATAACACTACTGATAATGCCTTAATAGAAGTAGAAGATGGAAAGAAGGAACAAATTAAAAACAAATTAGAAAGGGGGTGTCTGGGGGTCTCAGTCAGTTGAGCATCTGACTTTGGCTCAGGTCATGATCTTGTGGTTCGTGAGTTTGAGCCCCACATCAGCCTCACTGCTATCAGTGCAAAGCGGCTTTGAATCCTCTGTTTCCCTCTCTGCCCCTCTCCCTGCTCAGGCTCTCTCTCTCATTAAAAAAAAAAAAAAATTAGAAGATTAAAAAGAAATTTGAAGGAAAGTGATAGAGATTCATAAAGAAGGTTCAACACATTTATATATGAGTCATTATATGAAAAACAAACCAAGGGAACAGAATATACTCTCACTAAAAGTTTTTTCAATTTCTTGAAATAAAAGATTATTTGCAACTTATTAACATATATACCACATACTTGGGAAAATCTACACAGAAAGGTAAACATCAAGGCATAGTTTAGTAGAAATACTGGATTAAACAAATCCCATGTGCCTTGAGGTAAAGAACAAAACCATACATAATGAAAGAAAATAAGATTATCATTTGAGTTTTCTACAGCAACACTCTATCCCACATATGGAATAGAGTAGCATTTAAGATACTCAGAAGAAAGAAAATTTAAGACACATTTTCTATGTAGACAAACCAACTGTCAACATAAAAGCTGCAAATAAATGCCTATGAACATGTAGTGATTTAGAAAATATTATTTATAATCACATGTAGTGATTTAGAAAATATTATTTCCATGAGCTCTACCTGAGTAATTTACTGTAGAATGAGCTTTAGCCAACCAAAAGATTAGAGAGGTTTTGAAGTCAATAATGCAGTGTCTGTATTTTCTTGCAATGTAGATATGGAACAATAATCAAATGGAGAAGAGAAAGCAGAGTATTTATAAAAAGAAGATTGCTGATTGCTTTAACAGTATTAACCTGGAATAAAAGAATATAACTTCATTTTGGATATTGTGCAAAAATTAGGGAGAAAGGAAAGGTTACTGGCTAATTTCAACATAGCTCATAGTGGCGAATCAATAAGCAATAGCCAAAAGCAAATTTAAAGGTACTATAAAAAGATATTAATGTAAGTTTTTAGTGTATTAGTATAAGTCATTTATGTACATATTATGTATATATACATATATCTTTATGTATGAAACCGATATAGGGCACGAAATATTGATGTGTTGATCATGTCAAAAAATGTAAATAAGTTTAAAACACCCATTTGAAGTAAAAAAAAAACATTCAGACCGGTTAACAAATCATTATTTATTTATTTTGTTTTTATGTATTTTCGAGAGAGAGAGAGAGAGAGAGAGAGCACAAGCCAGGGAGGGGCAGAGAGAGAGAGGGAGAGAGAGAGAAAATCCCAAGCAGGCTCTGCACTGTCAGCATGGAGCCTGATACAGGACCTGAACCCACTAAACCTGAGATTATGACCTCAGCTGAAACCAACCGTCAGACGCTCAAACAACTGAGCCACCCAGGTGTCCCCAGTTAACAAATGATGCTTGAACACTGGAGGACCTGGGTGGCTCTGTAGGTTAAGCATCTGACTCTTGATCTTAGTTCAGGTCTTGATCTCAGGGTCGTGAGTTCAAGCCCTGCATCTGGCTCCATGGTGGGCATGGCACCTACTTAAAATAATAATAATAATAACTGAACACTATGTTACATACTATAAATCTGAGAAAGTAGAATTAAGACCAAATGCATTAAGAAATACAAAATTAAGACTTCATTGTGCTAATGGCTACATTTATTCAATAACATAGTACCAACTTTCATAAAGCAGAAATTACATTAATAGAGAAAATTTTGACCATCTAAGTCAAATCAAGTGGACAAGGTATTGGTAAAGCTATAAAAAAAAGTATGATATATTTAATAAGGTAGATATAATATATTCAACAAAGTAGATCTTAGATAAGAGATACATATCAAAATCAATCCTGATAATGGAGGAAGCACTTTCCATCAAGTGGATATGAAATATTTATGAAGTTGACTATATCAAAGTACAGAAAAAGAACTCAATAAATTCAAAAGACTAAAAATAATGTAAATTAATAGTTTTAGACCATAATGAAAGAAAACTAAAAATTAATAACTAAATCAAAACCTGAAAGATTTTTATTTAGAATTTTTTTAAAAAAAATCCTTAGATCTAAAAGAAAATGAAAAATAAAATTATAAAATTTCTTTTAATTGTAACATAAAAACATGATATATTTGAATCTGTGGGAAACAGAGAAGAAGTTATCAGGGGAAAATTAACAGAATTAATGATTTATCCAAATAGCAATGTAAACAAACATGAATTTCCACCTCAGGATTTTAGAAAAAGAAACACCCCCCCACCCCCACCCCCCCCACACACACTAAAGTAGAAAGAAATTAGTGAAGATTAAAAACAAAACTGATGAATTAAACACCAAAAAAATGGAATTATTAAATAAAACTAAATACTAGGTCTTTGAAAAAAATCGACAAAATCAACAAAACAGGCAAAGCATTGTGTAACTTAGAAACAAAAGGAAGAAAGAACAAATACACAAAATCTAAAATGACAAGGAGAAAATAGTCATAATAGGAGAAATTTAAAATAGAAATAAGAAACTATTCTGCATTAGTTTACATAAATAAATTTTAAAACTTTGAACAGGGTTCTGTGAACTAGAGGCTAAATCTGGCCAGCTGTCTGTTTTTGTAATTAAAGTTTTATTGAAACACACCCATTCTTTTCTGTATTGTATATGGCTGCTTTGCTAAAATGTCAGAGTAGAGTAATTGTGACAGAGACCCTATGGTTTGCAAAACCAAAATATTTACTATTAAACTATTTACAGAAAAAGTTTGGTGACCCCCAAACAGAGAAACTGATGACTTTCTTTTTGGAAAAAGTAGACTTTGAAATGGGCTTCAATTGAAACAATATCACCCATTACTGGAGGAGAAATACAGTAAGTGCTTACAAAGTTACTGCAAGGGAAGTGTTATTCCATTCTCCCAACTGAGAGACACCTGGAGGCCAGGGGTTATCAACAAGGAGGATCCACAAGTATGCAGCCCATGAAGACTTTGTTCCTACATTCCTGAGACTCCCCTTCCCCACTGAGAGACAGATGGACAGCACCATTAGGTGAATACTATCATCACCAGCAGACCAACATGTGAAGCTTCTTTAACTCTGCAGGCTAGAGACTCTTCCCCTACCTAGTGGCACCAGGTGGCCCAGAACTCAAAGCTTTTTCTGTCTCCTCAAGCAGCACCATCAAAGACTAGTGACACCCTTACAACAACAAATAAATAAGCAGAACAATAGCACTGCAAAGTCTGAAAATTAAATTGTCACGGACCCACAGTCTATGAAAGTAGACCAAGATCTACTTGCTAAACCTGACCACGATGACTATCTTAAATTTAAAAATTGAAACAACTCAGAGACTCTTAACATAATTGCCCAAATATCCAGCATGCAGTTGAAAATCGCCCATTCCCATCAGACCAAGAACCAGGAATTCACAACTCGAATGAGAAATGATAATCAACTAATGCCAACATGGAGATGAATATTAGAATTACCTCATAAGGACCTTGAAGCAGGCATGATAAAAGCGCCTCAACATAAATTACACATTTTCTTGAAACAAATGAAAAACAAATAGAAAATCTCAGCCAAGAAATAGAAGTCATATTTTCAAAAAGGCAGTATAGAACTGAGAAATATAATAGAAAAATATATTTGAATAAGTGCAAAGATGCACCTTTATCTTGGATAGAAAGTCTCAATAGGGGCGCCTGGGTGGCGCAGTCGGTTAAGCGTCCGACTTCAGCCAGGTCACCATCTCGCGGTCCGTGAGTTTGAGCCCCGCGTCAGGCTCTGGGCTGATGGCTCGGAGCCTGGAGCCTGTTTCCGATTCTGTGTCCCCCTCTCTCTCTGCCCCTCCCCCGTTCATGCTCTCTCTCTCTGTCCCAAAAATAAAATAAAAAACGTTGAAAAAAAAAATTAAAAAAAATAAAGTCTCAATAATGTCAGTTTAACTTTAGTTAATGTAAAAATTTAATTACACTCCAAATGTAATATTTAATACACGGACATTGAGGAAATAAGAATGTTGATTGGATGCTTGGTTTTACTATGAAATAATCACTAATCTTTAAATATGATCATTATTTGATGGGTATAATTATGCAAATGAGTTCACATCTTTTGGAAACAGTGAAATATAGAATAAATAATAGAATGTTTATGATTTGCTTCAAAATAATGGAGAATAGCAGGCATTAGGTAGGGATAAAACACGATTGGCTATATGTTAATTTGTTGAGAATTGTTCAAGCTAAATGACAGATATGTTCAGTCTATTATACAACTCCTCTGCTCCAGTATATACTTGAGATTTTTCCAAAATAAAAAGTTTTTAAAATATGTTCTCAAGATCTGAGGCTTGCTGATTTCTGTTTTGGTGGGGGAAAAAAAAAGGTAACGTAGAAGAGGCTGGCATTTGAGTAAGATGGAGGTAGGAAAATAATCGCAGGAGCCTGTAGGGGCACTAGTGAAGGCGACTCCAGCCAAAGTATCCACAATCCACCATTTATTAAGGATATAACTTCAGAAAAACAACACACCCAGTCTTGCTTAAAAATGGCGTTTTTAAAAATAAAAAAAACGACTCAAAGGAGATCTTACCAAAATTTCCTGTAGCACTCTAAAATTTCTGTCAAAATCACCCTTAATATCTTCTTATACCAGCTTCTTTTTCTTATTGTTTCTCTTCTTTAAGTGCAATAAAAATAAAGAGATAAACATTTTAGCATACTTTCTGTTTTGCTTGGACAATAGTATTGTTTTCTGATATTTTTAGTGTAATTAATTACCTACTCATGGGTAAGAACCTGTTTTCCAAAGACACACTGTATATTTGAATCCAGCCTCCATCACGTAGGAGCAGTGTGACTTTGGGCAGATCACTCACTCCTTTTATGTGTCAGTTTCTTCATCTGTAAAATGGAGAAGAGCTAGTACTTAAGATGGTGGTTAGAATCAATATACTTACTGTGAAACTAAGGGAATTTGGGACACAATCTGTTCAAATGCCTGGGGTCTTTGATTATTCTCAGCGCATGGAAGGCACGGGCAGTTTATTTCTTGAACGTAAAACTTGGGACTGAGCATTCAATGGCATGGTATTTGCCTCTATAATTCTCCACTATCCATCTTCATTAGTTTCCGGTGACTGTTATAACAAATTACCACCAACTTGGTGGCTTACAACAGAAATTTATTCTCTAACAGTTCTGGAGGTCAGAAGTCTGAAACCAAGGTGTAGGGCAGGGCCACACTCTGTTCAGAGGCTTTAGGGAGAAATCCTTCCTTGCTTCTTCCAGCTTCTGGTGACCCCAGGTGTTCCCTGGCATGGGACTGAGCTACATCACTCCAATCTCTGCCTCCCTTCACATAATGCTTTTCTCTGTCTCTGTATATTTGTTTTTGTCTCTTAAAAAGATCATTCTCACTGGATTTAGGGCCCACCCTATTGCAATACTGTTTCATCTCAATTTCTACCTGAAGTATATCTGCAAAGACCTTATTTTCAAATAAGTCCACATTCTAGGGTTCCAGGTAGATATGAATTTGGGGGGACACTATTCAACCCACTATAATATCTAAAGATACATCATAACTATTTTGGTTTGGCTTTCTTGGCTTGTGGTTGTATCACTCCAATCCCTGCCTCCATTTTCATGTCACCCTCTTTTCTATCTTTCTCTTGTCCTCTGCATGTCTGTGCCCAAACTCCTTCGGTCTCTTTCCTCTAAGGATACACGTGATTGTTGTTAGGGGTTACCAGAATTATCTACGGTAAGCTTTTCAAGAATCTTAATCACATCTCTTGCCATGTAAGGTAATATTCACAAGTTCTGGAGGTTAGGATGTAGACATATATTTTGGGGGGCACGATTCAGCTCACTACATTATCTGAAAGAGTCACTCATCTAACGAGGTATCTAATAAGAAGACTAGGTAAACACGTGTGGAGACTCAAATTCAGAAGCATCCATTTTGGAAGCAGAGGAAAAGGCAACATAATTTGTCACCTACCACACCACACTAGGCTGTGACAATCTTGGATCCAGAAAATGCTGGTGCTTTACATTTCTATCACTTGGGTCAAGGTCCACTGAAAGAATGTTGCACTGAATTCTAAGAACATAGCTTCATTACCTTTGTTTGGCTACCTGACTTCAAGGTGCCCCAGCTTGCTGGACCACATTCCTGACTCATTCTGGATGTTTTGAGTACGATTTAGATGAGTGCCCTTGACATTTTTATTTTGTTTTACCTTTAATTACAAAGGTAACACATGCTTCTTGTTAAAACTTGAAACCAAGGACATTGTATGTAAAAAGTGAATAATCTTCACCCCTTGTTTTTAATTACTTTCCTTACCCTAACACCACCACATCTCCAGGGTACTCATTATTATCAGTTTGGAGTTTGTGTTCCCATGTCTTTTTATGTATATGTAAATATATATAACCAAAATAGACTTATACCGTATGTATTATTTTGCAACTTCTTTCCAGCTTTCCTTTCTGTAAATTTTATTAATAGCTCTGTTTAATTTATCCAGAAAAAAATATCGAAAACTACGTTACTACTTCTAATATCACCCATCTATTGTAACAATCCAAGTGAAAAATGCTAACGGCTAATGTTAGCAATAGAATTTTGAGAACTGACCAAATAATGGAGATCCAGATACTTACTGTGATCCAAACACCCAATGGACAATATTCTTTGAAATGCTTTTGTAAATTGAGAATTGAGTAAGTGATTCGTACAGGGCTATCACCTTCATTGGTTTCTATTTACTGCTTAGGAAGCCAAGTACATTTCTTTTACTTTTGCTTTGCCAGGAAGCAGTCATCTACTTTACTTCCAATTTAAAATGCTCTATTGTAATCATGAAGAGCAACTCTAAATACTTCTCAATTCTATTAAACATTTCTAGCTCTATTATCAGATGCATATTAGTTAGTATGAAATTTGCACCAATAGCAATTTCATGTTGCTTTTTTCTCATGAAAAGATTGTTTCACTATTACTGTCTTTCAGCATGAAAGGGCGGGCCTACGCCAGCCGACTCCATCTTGTTCTGTGTCCTTCACCTTGACCACACCTCTTCCCCTTGACTCCATCTTGTTCTGCGTCCTTCACCTTGACCACACCTCCTCCCCTTGACTCCATCTTGTTCTGTGTCCTTCACCTTGACCACACCTCCTCCCCTCGAGTAAACCCTCCCTCACCTGCTGGACCCTTCCCCAGGACCCCTCCCCAGCCAATCGGCTGAGGCCATAGCCATTACCTCACCAACTGCCCCCAGGCCCCAATAAAACCTTTGTCCTTTTGAAACTCGCTCTCTTTCCCTGGTATCTCACCGCTGCGTCGGTGCAGGTAGGGGATTGAGCTTGAGCTAGCTCGAATAAAGGCTCTTTGCTTTTGCATCGGACTCGGCTCCCTAGTGGTCTTTGGGGATCACGAATTCTGGGCATAACATTTGGGGGCTCGTCCGGGATCCCCAAGACCCCGAGGGACCCCCGACCCGGAGAGCCTGACTGGCCACGGTTAGTGTCTGTTTGTTCTGTCTTTTCTGTGTGAGCTCATTTCTGGAATTCTGGTAGTGCCTGACGTGGTCTAGGTGGACGCACTGGAGGACCACGGGCCGGGAGTTTCGGAAGACGTTCCGATTCTCCCTTCTGGAGGGACGTGGAATCCCCTCAAAGGTCTGAGACGAGGCGGGTCGCTCCCGCTGGTCGGCGTGAGGCCGTCGTCTTTGGAGGGACGTGGAATCCCCTCATCGGTTTTGGAGGGACATGGAATCCCCTCAAATGTCTAAGCTAGCTCTCAGTTTTGCTTCCATGGAGTTGGAAGACTTTCTAGGGGCCCTCTGTTTGTCTGTTTTTGTGTTTCTCTGTTTTGCTCTGTGGACTTACTGGACGGACGTTATGGGACAGACTCAGACTACTCCTCTAAGTATTATGATTGATCACTTTAAGGATGTGAGGGGAAGAGCTAACAACCTCAGTGTGGAAGTCTGAAAGAGTCGGTTGCAGTTTTTTTGTTCTAGCGAGTGGCCAACTTTCAATGTCGGATGGCCACCAGAGGGGACCTTCGACCTCCCTACCATCCACCGAGTCAGGAGTATCATCTCTCAGCCTAAGATGGGCCATCTTGATCAGCTCTCTTACATTATCACTTGGCAGGACCTTGTAGAAGACCCACCCTCTTGGCTTAAGCCCTTCCTAACCCTGCTCCCTCCGGAGCCAAAACCCATTCTTGCTTTGCAGGAGACAGAGAAGAGGAAACGTCTTACCCAGCCTTCAGCACCCCTCTACCCTGTCCTACAGGGGAGTACTGAAGAAGAATTAATTTTTCCTCCCCCGTATAACCCCTCTAGGATGCCAGAAGAACACCATCCTCCCCCTCCGGGGGAGGCAGATGCTGTTCCGAGAGCGGGAGGCGGAAACACCCCAGGGGGAAGCCCGCCATTTACCAGACAAAGGGCTCAGAGGGAGCAATCCGCCTCCGCCGCCGACTCTACTATTCTGCCCCTGCGAGCCACCGGACCCCCAGACGCGGAGGGGAATCAGCCCCATCACTATTGGCCTTTCGCCACTAGTGACCTCTACAATTGGAAAGCTCAGAATCCTAAGTTTTCTGAGAAACCAGCAGGGCTTATTGATTTATTAGACTCTGTTCTTTTTACCCATCAGCCCACATGGGACGATTGCCGGCAGCTTTTGCAGGTCCTGTTCACGACTGAAGAAAGAGAAAGAATCCTCAATGAGGCCCGAAAACTAGTTCCGGGCGCAGACGGGAATCCCACCACCAACCAGGCTCAGATAGAGGCCTCCTTCCCCTTAACTCGGCCCCAGTGGGATTTCAACACGGCAGAAGGTAAGGAGAGGCTCCGGGTCTACCGCCAGACTCTAATGGGGGGTCTCCGAATGGCTGCTAGAAAGCCAACCAATTTGGCCAAGGTAGGAAATGTACAACAGGGAAAAGATGAATCTCCGGCTGCCTTTTTAGAAAGGATCATGGAGGCATTCCGTACCTATACCCCCATGGATCCAGAGGCTCTGGAAAGCAAGGCAGCTGTTATCATGGCCTTTGTAAACCAATCGGCCATAGACATTAGGAGAAAATTACAGAAAATAGATAGACTAGGAGAAAAAAGTCTGCAGGACTTACTGGTGGTAGCCGAAAAGGTATATAATAACCGGGAGCCTCCTGAGGACAAGCAGGCTCGCGCCATGGCGGCTGCCAGCAGTAAGCAGACTCGAGACCTGGCCAGAATACTGCTAGCTACCACTGCTGACTTCCCCGAGGAACGAGACCGCCGTCTCTGGCAGCTGGCAGATGACGCAAGAAAAGGTAAAAGCACCACCAAGGGGGGGAAGCAGAGGCTGCAGAAGGATCAGTGCGCATACTGCAAGGAGATAGGGCATTGGGCCCGAGATTGTCTGAAATGGGCCGGCTGGAAGGGAAGCAAGACTGATCAAGTAAAAGTCCTAGAGCTGGATGAACTAAGTGATTAGGGGAGTCAGGGTTCGGACCCTCTCCCCGAACCCAGGGTAACTCTTAAAGTGGAGGGGACCCCTATTGACTTCCTTGTCGACACCGGAGCACAACATTCGGTCCTCCGCACCCCACAAGGAAAACTAGCTAGCAAGAAGTCCTGGGTACAAGGGGCAACTGGTATGAGCCAGTATTCATGGACTACCCGAAGAACAGTAGATTTGGGAACCGGCCGGGTATCCCACTCCTTTATGGTAATACCAGAATGCCCCTACCCGCTGTTAGGACGGGACTTACTGACCAAGATTGGAGCTCAGATAACTTTCAGACAAGGGGGGCCTCAGGTCACCGATGGCAAGGGCCACCCCATCCAGGTCCTGACCATGAAACTGGAGGATGAATACCTCCTCCACCAGGAGGCGCTCCCGAGAGAGGATAATATAGACAGATGGCTACAAGAATTCCCCTCGGTTTGGGCAGAGACAGGGGGGATGGGACTAGCCGCTCATAGGACCCCAGTCCTGGTAGAGCTCAAGCCAGGAGAGAGTCCGGTAAGGATCAAACAATACCCCATGTCTCAGGAGGCCTGGAAGGGGATCCAGCCACACATCCGGAGACTACAAAGCCTAGGGGTACTAGTTCCTTGCCAGTCTGCCTGGAACACCCCCCTACTGCCGGTCAAAAAGCCTCACACAAATGACTACCGACCGGTACAAGACCTCCGGGAAGTAAATAAGAGGGTCGTGGACATACACCCAACTGTTCCCAACCCATATACTCTCTTGAGCTCCTTAGCGCCCTCCAGGGTCTGGTATACTGTACTAGATTTAAAGGACGCCTTCTTCAGTCTGCCGCTGGCACCCCAGAGCCAACCCTTGTTCGCCTTCGAGTGGCATGATCCGGAGGAGGGCTACAGTGGACAACTCACCTGGACACGGCTACCTCAGGGATTCAAAAATTCACCCACCATCTTTGACGAGGCGCTACACGAGGACCTGGGTGAGTACAGAAGGGAGCACCCTGGCCTCACCCTTCTACAGTATGTAGATGACATCCTGATTGCTGCCGACACTGCCAAAGACTGTGAGCGAGGGACCCAGGACCTGCTGGCTACCCTGGGGGCCTTAGGGTACCGGGCATCCGCGAAGAAGGCTCAGATATGCAGGGAGAGGATTCACCAACAGGACACCAAAATAGAGCAAGTTGTATCTGCCTGCAAGACCTGCCAACTCACCAACGCGAGGGCCACATCAAATAAAAAAAAAAGGAACCAGGCTCAGAGGCACCAGACCGGGAGCCCAATGGGAAGTCGACTTCATTGAAGTCAAACCAGGAAAGTATGGTTTTAAATATCTTTTAGTATTTACAGACACCTTCTCTGGCTGGGTGGAGGCATACCCAACCAAGCATGAAACGGCTCAGACGGTGGCTAAGAAGCTACTAGAAGACATCTTACCCAGGTATGGTTTTCCTGCCCTGGTAGGATCAGACAATGGACCAGCTTTTATCTCGCAGGTAACACAGGCAGTAGCCAAGGCGGTGGGGGCAAACTGGAAATTACATTGTGCTTATAGGCCCCAGAGCTCAGGACAGGTAGAAAGAATGAATAGAACCCTAAAAGAGACCCTTACCAAATTAACCATGGAGACTGGCGGGGACTGGGTGACTCTCCTACCGTACGCCCTTTATTGGGTTAGAAACACTCCTTACACTCTGGGTTTTACTCCCTATGAGATCATGTTTGGCAGGCCACCCCCTGTTATTCCCAGCCTTTGAGCTGAACTTATTGCTGAGTTTAAAGATCAAGAACTTTTTCTTTCCTTGAGCAGGCTCCAGAGGGCGCACGAGGACATTTGGCCGTGCCTCCGTGCCATCTACGAGGCTGGCCCGATCCCGACACCTCATCAGTACAGGCCGGGAGACTGGGTCTACGTCAAGAGGCACCACCGAGAGACTCTCGAGCCGCGCTGGAAGGGACCCTACATCGTGGTGTTGACAACCCCCACCGCTCTCAAGGTAGACAGCATCGCGACCTGGGTCCATCACACCCACGCTCAGCCAGCGGACCCCTCCTCGATCCGGAAGGACTTCGTCACGTGATGGGCCATCAGTTGGGACCAACATAACCCGCTCAAGCTCAAGCTACAGCGCATTCGACCTACCTAATATTGGTAACTCTGTTAACTCTGCTTGTCATTGCTCATGCTGCCGGGAGTCCCCACGCCCCCCAAAACATCACCTGGCAGATCATAGACACCAGCTCGGGGACAATACTTAATCAGACCTCCCAGAGCCATCCCAGGGACACTTGGTTCCCAGAACTTTGCGTAAACCTCCAGACTCTGTTCTCCTTGTCACCATAAATGCAGCTGGTCCCATGATTGGGTCCGTAAGCTACATGACAAGGGGGGAATGAAAGGGCGGGCCTACGCCAGCCGACTCCATCTTGTTCTGTGTCCTTCACCTTGACCACACCTCTTCCCCTTGACTCCATCTTGTTCTGCGTCCTTCACCTTGACCACACCTCCTCCCCTTGACTCCATCTTGTTCTGTGTCCTTCACCTTGACCACACCTCCTCCCCTCGAGTAAACCCTCCCTCACCTGCTGGACCCTTCCCCAGGACCCCTCCCCAGCCAATCGGCTGAGGCCATAGCCATTACCTCACCAACTGCCCCCAGGCCCCAATAAAACCTTTGTCCTTTTGAAACTCGCTCTCTTTCCCTGGTATCTCACCGCTGCGTCGGTGCAGGTAGGGGATTGAGCTCGAGCTAGCTCGAATAAAGGCTCTTTGCTTTTGCATCGGACTCGGCTCCCTAGTGGTCTTTGGGGATCACGAATTCTGGGCATAACAAGCATTGTCTTCACTACATTCTCAACAGCCTATGCCTTTACTAAGGTCTATGACATCCTTAGCACTGTGCTAGGAGATACAAAGAGATGTGAGGTAGCCATCCTTTTCTTAAGAGCTGAAAATCTGGATGGTGAGAGAGAATATATAATAGTTCAAGTATCATAAATTGGTGAATTCATTCATTTGTTTTTTTTAACGCTTTATGCTAAAAAATATGTATATCAGCCATTTTTTGGCTCTGAGATAAAGCATTGGACTAAACAGATGCAAATTTCTGCCCTCAAGAGAAATACTCTAGACGGGGAACAAAGCAATTGACAAGAAAAATATATGGTACATTAGAAGGTTAACAAAACTATGAAGAAAAATAAGAGGGAAACAAGAATGCAGAATGTTAGTGATTTTGTACGTGCAGTTTTAAATTAGATGGGAAGTGTGGACCTCACTAAAAAAGTGATATTTGAGTGAGAATTTGAAGGAAATATGGGAGAAAGTCATGCCAGTATCTAGGGCAAGGACATTTTATATAGAAGAGATAGAGCAAAATCTCAGAGGCAGGATCATATCTGATGGTTTCAAAGAATAGCAAGTGGTTAGTATGGTGCAGTAGAGTGAAAAAATAGGAAGTAGCAAGAGAAGAGGTAAGGAAGGTCACGGGGCGGGGGGCAGTATCTTGGCTCTTACAATGTCAGAAATAGGGAGAGGTTTCAAGCCGATGAGTAACTCGTTGGTTGAAAATAGACTCAAATGTGAGCTATATGAAGTTGAGAAATCAGTGAGGACACTGTTGCAATAATTCAGGTGAGGCATGATGGTGGTTTGGACCAAGGTGGTAGGAGTAGAGAAAGGGAGAAGTCATCAGATAATGGATGCATTTTGAAGGTAGAAACAGCAAGATTTTCTGATGAATTGGGGGTATTGTGAGACAAAAAGAGGATTACTCTGAAATTTACTAGGCTGGACAATTGGATAAAAGATGTTGCTGTTAACTGCCAGGCATCAAAGTTAGAAGTTCAGTTTGGCACATGGTAAGCTTGAGATGTTTATTAGACATGCAAGTAGAGATGTTACATAGGCAATTGGATATAAAAAGCTACAGTTCAGATGAAAGGTGTGGCTAGAGATAGAACTCTTGTAGTTTATAGTGTAGACATGGTCTTTCTAGCCATGACATTGGGCAACATCAAGAAGGTATAGAACATCAAGGAAGAGAAGAGGTCTGAGGACTGAGTCATGGAAAACCCCACAAAGCAACCAGTAATGGTCCATGAGGTAGAAGGAAAACTCATAAAGCTCTGAAACAAAATATTTCAGGAAAGAGTGATCAACTTTGTCATATGTAATTGATGGATCAAGAAAGAGAAGAGAAGAAAAATATACATAAGTATGGAAACTCTTTATAGGAAAGCAAAAGGAACAGAAATATGGAAAGAGCTGGAAAGGAAGGTGGGTCAAGGACTGATTTTAGATGGGAGAATTAACAGTACAGATAAGACACTCTGTTTCATCTCTAATGTTTTAATGCGTTGTGGATTTGAATATGTAGAGGAAGAAAAGTTTTCTTTTTCCTCCACCTGTTTTAAGTTCATAGTCTGGGGCCCTATAAATTAGACTGACACAAGACAGAGAAAAACAAACAGAAGTTTATTAACCTGTGTATCACACATACACACGAGAGTATTCAGTGATGAGTGACTCAGAGAGGTGGTTAGAATTTGAGCTTATATGGCATCTTAAAAAAAAGAACAATGCATTTTTAGAGAAATGACAACACAAAGGAAAAAGACTGTTTTTAGGGTAGAAAATTGTGGGAGGGTAAACACATTTAACACTTAGGCAACAGGTTTGAACTGTATGAATCCACTTATACACAGATTTTTAAAAAAAAATAAATACAGTACAGAACTGTAAATGTATTTTTTCCTTTATGATTTTCTTAATAGCATTTCCTTTTCTCTAGCTTACTTTATTGTAATAGAACATATAATACATATATGACATACATGTTAATCGATTGTTCATATTATCCATAAGGCAGCAGTAGGTTATTAGTAGTTCAGTTTGGGGGGGACCCAAAAGTTATATGCAAATTTTCAATTGCCCAGAGGGCTGGTGCCCTTAACACCCATGTTGTTCAAGGGTCAACTGTATATGAAGGAACTAATGGAAGGTAAAGGCTAGCTAGTGAAGTTTCTCATATAGAATCCTCTGGGTTGATAAGGGTCAGAGTTGACTCTGGTGATTAATTTGGATCTTTCTTGGTGGAAAGGGGAGGAGGGACACCTTTACCAATGTATGTCCTGCCTTTAGGCAAATAGGGAAGCAGCTCTTCTTGTATCTGCTTCTTCTCAATTGCCTTCAGCTCTAAATAATCCTTATGAAGTGGCATATTTTGGGGTAGCATATTCTGCTACCCTTCAAATGCCTCTTGAAAGGGCATGTTCTCTTCACTTCTCCACATCCACCACATACTGTCTTTTGTCTAGCCCTGTAGGTGTTCAAGTTTGCAACTCCTGCAGGAAAATGTACACCTTCGTGGACTTAATATTGGCAGTTGTGGTATTTTAACCCTGAAAGACATGTACTCATTTGTACCTGTACTGAGGCACTTTCTGTCCGCTTTTTAAAATAATTTTTCGGTGCTTTGGAAAATTATAAAATTAAAATTTGTTTATAGTAGATAATTTAGAAAATACATAAAGGGAGGGGCACCTAGGTGTCTCAGTCAGTTGAGCATCTGACTCTCAATTTCAGCTCAGGTCATGATCCCAGCATCATGGGGTTGAGTCCTGTGTGGAGCCCCATGTCAGGCTCTGTGCTGAGCCTGCTTAAAATTCTGTCTCTCCCCCTGCCCCTCTCCTCCCACCCACTCTCTCTCTAAAAAATATATATATATATTTTATATATATATATTTATATATATATAAAATAAACAGAAAGAGGAAAAGGAAATAAATATTAACCATGAAAGATGGTAAATATTTACCATGAAAGATGATCCTCTATTATACTCTAGCATTTATACTCATAGACTTTTGTGGATTTTTTTCAATGGAACCAAATTTGAAAAAAATGGGGTCACACTCTAAATAATGTGTCATTTATTTTTTACCTTCCACATAGTATAAAGTCTTTTGAAGTAAGTATTCTCACTCTATCTTATGTAGTGATCTATATATAGCACCATTTTTATAAGTAATGGAATTCCATTGTATGGAAGGATTGAAATCTGTTTAATTGATCACCTGTTTAGATATTTATCTATTTATTTATTGTGAATAAAATAATATGACAATGAACACCTTTGTAGCAAATCTTTGCATGTGTTTATTCCAAATTAGGATCAAAAGTGCTGCAAAGCTGGTGTGAAAAGTAAGTCATTTGGCCTCAGGGTGAGCTGGCTGACTTCCTCATGCAAAACTTCATAAAGCTCTGTTGTCTTATTAAAATAAATTACCTCAGTCAACCTTCACCAAAAGAGGTAAATATTATAAAACGTGTCTTTTAAAAAAATTGAGGAAATTTTGGGAAAGTCACATGTGTACTGAAATAAAACCTCTCAGATGTAGAAAAACATCAATGATCCAAATAAAAAGTGTACTTCCCGTGTAATTTTTCCTAATCTTTCTTTAGAGTTTGTAAATAAATAGCACCATGTCTAACTGGTTCCTTTCACACATCAAGTCTTAGTGACTATTTATTTCCAGGTTTTCTCTTATTGCTAAGCATTTAGACTTGTCAGTCTTGCTATTTAGGCTATTGGCATCTGTATAGATGACTACGTATTTTGGCCTCAGCTTTTTCCTGCAAAGTCTCACATCTGTCAGTTGTCTGAGTAAGTGAGTCAGTTGCTTTGTCCTTTCGCTTTTCTCAAATATGGCGTAAATTCCCTTTCAACCATTCCGAAAGTGCTTTAAGTAACTAAAATCTTAGGCACTTTCACACTGCACTCTATCAAAAGTTTGAACTCTGGAGATTCCCTACATAATTTTTATGCATTTGGTGCCCATCTCTTCTATGTAAGTTCCACCGGGGGCCCCTTGTCCAAAAACAGCAAAAAATATGCCATTAAAGGTTCTAAAATACAAAGCTATTTTCCCACAACCCACCTTGTCATGGTGGGTGTCAACTTGTCATGGCACTTTTATCGGCTATTTAAAATCATTCTAGGGGCGCCTGGGTGGCGCAGTCGGTAAGCGCCCGACTTCAGCCAGGTCACGATCTTGCGGTCCGTGAGTTCGAGCCCCGCATCGGGCTCTGGGCTGATGGCTCAGAGCCTGGAGCCTGTTTCCGATTCTGTGTCTCCCTCTCTCTCTGCCCCTCCCCGTTCATGCTCTGTCTCTCTCTGTCCCAAAAATAAATAAAAATGTTGAAAAAAAAATTTTTAAAATAAAAAAAAAATAAAATCATTCTAGGTGGAGGAAAAAATTAACATTTTAAATTATTACTATGAAGGTTACTGTTCATCTTTATATTGTGCCATGCCAGTTTTAAAGGCAAATATAAGAACAGTGAACACAAATATGGAATCGCTGAAATTACACAATTCCTATTTGGTGGCTCATAGGCGCATATATATTTTGTACTTACCAGAAGCGGAAATGCTGGACAAAACTAACTCACCTGATCTGTTTTCTCACATGGTGATAAAATTACATTCTGCCAATACTTCCTACCTTTGGATTACTCATGAGTAAGGAAGGACTGAAAGGAGAAGTTGGCTTTATCTTTCCCTTTCCTGCTATGCTGTCATTTTCAGCCTAAATGGTTGACTAATACATGGAAGCAATATAAGTAGGAAAAGATATCATAAGGTTCTTTGGCCACTTACGTTTCCTAGAACGCCACTTTCTTCTGCGTTTGAAGCAAACTCTGGTTCCAACAGAAAGTGTGCCCTGTCGGTGTATCAGCTTGCTCAGCGGAGGATGCTACATAATCACTGTGTACTGGCTTTGGGTCTGAAGGACCTCCACATCAGAGTTCCCTGTTCACAGGGCATGTAAACACTGTAGGAGAACTAGGCAGCAAGAAATGCCAAACCTACATATTGCACCGGTCTCCTTTGCTCAGACGTGAACTTCATTGCCCTATTAAATTTCACTTCCAAAATACAAGTTAAGCGATAATATTAGTAAGAATTTCAAGACCCTGACCACAGAGCATAAGGCCAAGTCTGGCGCCCTTCTGACCATTGGGCTCCGTGTGACTGCCCAGGTCATATCTTCAAGAAGCTTGCCCTGGTGCCAGCCTTTTCAAATGTTTTCTTGATCTTCATGGTGGAAAAAAAAATATGTCCTCTTCTCTTGCTGGATTCTCTTCCTAGAAATCCACCTTTCTTAAAAGCTACAATTATGAACTCTATGTCAGTAATGTCCACATATCTGTATGTTCACAAATATCTGTATCTTCAGCCTATAGTGTACTTCTGAATTCCAGAGCCATGTATCCACTATCCACCTGACATGTTTGCATGGATGTCTCAAAAGGACATCAGACTTGAAGTGACTAAAACAAAATGTATGAATTCTCTCTTCATTGCTTCTTTTCCTCCCATCTTACCCCCAACACTTCTAGATCTCATCACCTTCTAGTGCCATGGATTTCAATGAAAGAGATCACCATCCAATCAATTACTCAAGTCAGAATTCCGAGGCCATCCTTAACACCTCTTTCTTCTCACCCTCTGTGCAATTCCATCATGACTTCTCGTCAGCTTCACCTTTTGAATATCTCCCTCATTTCTTTACTTCTCCCCCCTCCTCACTCTCTGTTGCCACTGCCTCTGTACTACAATGGCATCCTAATTAATCTTGCTAAATTCATTCTTGCCACATAAGGTCTGTTCTTCATGCTTCATCCAGAACACTTTTGGTTTTTTGCTTTTAGGCACAAATCTGATTTTCCCACCTTCTTGAAACTCGTCATTGCTCTTAGTTTAAAAAGAAAATCTTTAATGTGACATGCAAGGCCATTTGTAGACTGACCCCTACCACATCTTTATTGTACTCTAGTTCTGTCTTCCTTACATTCTGTATTTCAGAAACACCAACATTTTAAAGATTCTTAAATACTCCTTGTTTTCAAGCCCAACTTCAGGGATTTTGAAACCTGTCTTCACCATGTCTTGGAATACTCTTCCCTCCAGCTTATGTATTTGGATACTACTCTTCCTTTAGACCTCAGTTCAACTGCCGAATACAATAGTAAAGAATTCCCTGACCCCTAACTGAGTTAATTCTCCATATTATATAATACCACATTTGTCATGTAGATAGTCCTTTTATAAGTATATATTTACAATAACTTAGAATGCATCCTTTGTAAAGTGGTTTTGATCAAAATTTATCTCCTCCTGTATGAGTATACTCTCTCAGTTCAGACAGCATGTCTGGCTCACCATTGCCGATGCAGTTCCTAGCCCAGTATCTGGCATGTAGAAGAGACTAAATAACTATGTCACATCAATGAATAACCAGTTACTTTGTTCCAAGCACGATGCTTGGCACTTTACATTTTTTTTTTATCTAATATAAGCCTCAGACAACCTTATAGGGCAGAGTCTATTATTATCTCAATTGTATAAAATCCGAGGCTTAAGTTACTTGTATAAGGTCATATAGAGTATAAGTAGCAGAACTAGAATTTGAACCCAGAGAATTTGTTCTCTCTTTCTCTTTAAACATAGTAAAAGAGACCATTTAAAACTGGATTTGAGAGGGGTGATGGAAACAATGAGTTGAAACCTTAAACAGCATTCTGGAAAGAATCCTATATGGTTTTTTTCAAAAAATTCATCAAAACTTCAAATAATAGAGATAAATATGTGATTCCAGTGTCAATGCCCAACCCTCTTCACCAAGATGTTGGGAATCCACTTAGGCAGGACCAGCAAAGGAAGGTCTATCAGCTAGCCTCTGGAACAGACTTTTTCTTCCCTATCCCGCCATTCAGTCATCCTTTTCTGAGTCTTTTATAAAATGTGGCCCAGCCAGATCTACCCTTACCCTTTCCATGTTCCCATCCCGATGGATCCACTGCTGAGAAGTCTATCCATTCAGCAATTGCTCCAGAGCTAGGCTTTAAAGTACAAAGTTTTCATCAACTAAAAGTCCTCCAGCTGTAGCTGTTTCTACCACTGAGCAAATGCTGAAACACAGCTTGCCTTTACAGCCTGCCCTGCCAAGTATGTCTGCCAAAGCTGCCTGGGAATGTCTTCTCGGTCCACACACAGAAGTGATAGGAGCGATTTCAGATATCTTCTTAACTTTCTGCAAGGAGAATAACACTACTTTGCTGCGTGCCACCTCAACAGGGCTTCCAGCACCATGTAAAATGTGTGAAATTACCATCATTCTCCAGGCACCTCTGAGGCTCCATTATTCAACAGTTTCTTTGTCAGCAGCAGGGCAGTTAAAGCTGTCACTAGCAGCCTCACTTGGGCTTGTACTTTAACTATTTCATGACTTTGGGGGGGGGAGGGTGGAATATGTGTGTGTGTGGGAGCAAATTTAGTGATGGTCTAAAAAATAATTTTCTTTGGCTTTTTAAAATCTTGATTATTGATACTTCCTTTTCATTTCCCCAATAATTTCGATTGTTCATGTTGCCTGGTTTGCCCAGTGATTACAAAGATCTTACAATCTGGAAAGTTAATAACAAAACCCATAATAATATATGGAAGCTTCCTTTTGAGAATGGATGTAGAGAAGAAAGACAGATGGAGAAAAAGGGAGTGTTAGAAATAAATTAGGGAATAGGGTTGGCCGCAATCTATATACACCCACATAGAGTTACTTGCAAAACACAGTTTTAATCTGAAAGGCAGTAGAATCCTCATGAATGGACATGGGAAAAGGTGGCATGCAGCAGTTAAATATTTTGTGAGCAGACTGAACTGGCTGAAGGACAGAGAGCTTAGAGGTTGGAAGGACAGGAAAAAAAAAAACAGGTGGCAGGAGCTAATAAGAGGCAGAGATGAATACAACATTCTTTTAAATGGAGCCCAATAAATATTTTTGTTGTGATTTGAGATGTGGCAAGGCACATATTGCTTTGACACTTACACCTTCCAGCACTGGTGATGCCATTTGTAGTCTATGAAACTAATAAATGGTTTCTGATCCGCCCTTTCAGTGCTGGCATTAACATATAGGGAAATAGTCAAGGCAAAACAAAAACACAAAGGAACTACTGTAAAAATATTGTATTATTTGGATTCAGTCATCACCAATCTTGCCAAATCCCTGCGGATTTCCATTGTCCTGCATAGCAAGAATAAAGGAAAATATAGGGGTCGATGCCAAATTGTTTTAAGTTGAATGTTTTTCAATTTTTTTTCATGAGATGTCAGCAGTTCTTTAAAACTCAGTTAAGGGTTTTGCAATATTTTTCTTATATGTATTTAAGCAATACATAAATTTCAGACTCTGCCTTAGTTATTTTAGTTGCCATTTTCAAGTAACTGATTTCAATTGTGAATATGCTGAAACCCACCAAAAAAACAAATAAAAATTAAAAAATGGAAAAAGATAAATATTGGTGTGAAACGATGCTTTCAATGCATGGGTGCCAGACAGGAAAAGCTCTTAGTCTTTTCCTATATTTGATCAATTGGCTTGTCTAATCCGTTTGACTGTGGAAGGTTGGCCTGACATGACTTCAGATTAGTTTAACAGGGATTAAGGTGGCATGAAGTGTAAAACACCATGCATTTGCAAGTACAAACATGCTTAGAAATTCATTTGTCTTTTGGGGGAGGCTAGTTCCAACTCCAGCTATATTTACAAACAGATTCTAGCCACAGCCGAGCAATTTGGAGCTGGGGAAAGTAACTGTGCCTGCCTTTCCTTAAACCCACAGGGCCTTTGATTTCTGCCCAAATAAAGCAGGCCTTTGGCATTCAGCTCTCTTAGCTGGCAAGATATCTGCATAATGTCTGCAGAATTTAGAATGGCCAGGAGGGGCAGGTCAAAGACAGCCAAATTATGATATCACACCCATAAAACCTCATCAGTAGTGACATACAGAAAACACTCAGTGAATTGCTTTCATTAATTTATCCTTATTAAGAAATTCTAAGCAGTGTCTTCATTTCTTGGCAGGTTTCAGATTTAGCCCTTTCCCCTTCCTTCATTCACTGCTTTTCCTTAAAAAGAACAGGCACCACGGGCACTGATTGACAGTAGTTGAAGACATGTGGCTTGGGGGAATCTAAGATGCTTGAACTACCCAGGAGGAATGTGTTATTTGCCTTTGGGAGAGCCAAAAACTTTCCAGAACCTCTGCTATGGGTTAGGATGAGAGCTGTTCCTGCAGAGAAGTAAAAGAAAACCTGACTATAGAGAATTCTGTATTTCTCTCTTCTCTAGAAACAAGGACAGGAGCTCTGACATACCCTGGGGCCAGACCCCACCCTGGCCTTGGGTTGCAATGATCTGACTCTGGAAAGAAGAAACAGGGATGGTTGTCATGTTGTCAGGATAGAGGCAGGATCAGGGAAAAGGTGGGATATGCAATGGAAGACAGGCCAAGCTTTTCTTCAGGTCATACATGTTTCTAAAGCTGAAAATCTGGCTGGTCTACAACATCGACATCAGGAGGAACTGAGGGAAGAGAGAGGACTGATAGGAAACATTTCCAGATAATCAGCTGACCTGTTGACAGTTTAGAATGACATCAGCGTAGGGGCAGATATTCAGAAGACTCAGTGCCTTGTCTGCCTGTCTGACAAGAGGTCTGGGAAACATGACCTGAAAGTCTTATTCAGGAGGCAGAATTCATAAGCCAATACAGTGCCATGTGGAACTTTCCTATACAGGTATGTAGTGAGAGAGGAGTGCCAGAAATCTGAGACCAAGGAAGGCAGAAATAAAAAGACTTATCAGAGCATATTTAAGATTGGAATGAATAGAGAAAATGTTTTTTTTTAATCTTTATTTATTTTTGAGAGAGAAAGAGAGAGAGCAAGGGAGGAGCAGAGAGAGAAGGAGCCAAAGAATCTGTGCTGGTAGCACAGAGCCCAACGGGGGGCTTGAACCCAGGAACCACTAGATCATGACCTGAGCCTAAGTCAGAAGCCCAACCAACTGAGCCACCCAGGCTCTCCAAGAGAGTGTTTTGAATATGAAAGAAAGGATCAAAGATGTTGCATTGTTTCACAGACAAATTTTAAAGTAGCAAAGATATAATTTATGTAGTGCAAATGAATCCTTGTTCTTTTGTGCTTTTTAGTTACTGTGCTAAATTTTATTTCTTGGATTGTATACTTTGAAAATTCAAGTTTTTAAATATTTTAAAAATCCTTTAGTTATTATCAGAACTAACTGAACTAGGGCATTTTGGCTAGTTAAAAGGTATTCTTTTAACTTAACCTTGCTAGTCACTGGCGTTCTTAAGGACTTCCACGTTAAATAAGCATGTCAGATGGACCCTTGTTAGTGACAGGCATTCATACAAGATGTGGGCAGGGAATCATGATGAGGGAAATACCCAAGTGCAGATGTTAACCACTCCAAGGAGGGATGAAAAAGCCCAAAATCCCCAAAGCATGACTTAAAGAAAGAAATCAACTGTGAAGACAGCAGCTCTTTCTTCCTGCTAGTTTACTGATTTGAACAGGATGTTGTCTGGAGAAACAGTCCTACACTAAGGTGAGAAAAGACTATCATGACTCTCATCCCGATTCAGTGTGAATGAACCAAACTAGAACTATGCTCTGATTTTCTAAGGATATCAGAATCTTAACTGTTTTGACATTATTATACGAAGGCTTAAATGCATTCATACTAATTCCTTCTAGGTGTAGAGTCATGATATTCAATAACAAGAGGTAATGCCAAGAGATGAAAAGACACAGCTATTTAACACAAAACAATGCAAAAAAAAAAAAACCCCACAAATATAAGTAATGGACAGAAAGGTAACCTGGTGAGAGACCTTGACCCGTGTGGGGATTTGAAGTCTAGTACAGGCTCCACTGCTGAACAGCTATAGAGGAAAGGACCCCTGACTCTAAGTTCCTTTTTAGCTCTGCATATACATATATATATATTTCAGTCTGATTCATCTTCCTAAGAAATACAGTCCTAAAAAGAAGGAGATCTTGCCATTTGCAACAACAGGGATGGACCAAGGCCAAGGTATAATGCTAAGTGTAGTAAGTAAATACCAAATGATTTCACTCATCCATGGAATTTAAAAAACAAAACAAATGAACAAACAAACCAAAAAGAGACAATCAAAAAAAAAAAACCCTCTTAAATACAGAGAACAAAACGGGTGCTTGCCAGAGGGGAGGTGGGTAGGGGGATGGGTGAAATAGATAAAGAGGACTTTAAGAGTACACTTAACATAATGAGCACTGAGAAATGTATAAAATTGTCGAATCACTATATTATACACCTGAAACTGATGTAGCCCTGTATGTTAATTACACTTCAGTAAAAAAATAAAAAAGAAAGAAAGAAATACAGTTTGAGAGGTTCTTGGGTGTCTCAGTCAGTTCAGCGGCCAATTCTTGGTTTTGGCTCAGGTCATGATCTCAGAGTTTGATGAGTTTGAACTCCATGTCAGGCTCTGTGCTAGTAGCACAGAGCCTGCTTGGGATTCTCTCTCTCCCTCTCTCCCTCACTCCTCCACTCACGCTGTCTCTGTCTCTCTCAAAAATAAATAAATAAACAAACAAACTTTTAAAAAGAAAAAGAAATAGAGTTTGAGTCTCAAGAGCACTGAACATCAGTAAATAGTGAGTCTGATTTCTTTTGGTTTTAGGAAAGACCTGCAATTCTGTATAAATAACTATTTGGGTTTTCTCTGGTGCATACCCCTTTCATTTTATTATCTTGAAAACTAAACCTGTTAGTTTATGATTTTTGGAGAGTTCAGAGGTAAAGTTATTATACTGCCGAGTTGTTTTTATTTTCAAGTACAAATGATGAATCTGTTTCTGGTGCCAGCCCTGTTATATCTTCACTGTGGTCAGCTGGATATGTTGTTGGGGTCAGTTATAGATATTTGACCTAACTTAGGTAGTATGTTGAGGTTTTCTGTTCATGGCCTCTTTTAAAAAAGCCTTTTTTAAATGTTTATTTATTTTTGACAGACAGAGAGTGACAAAGAATGAGCAGGGGAGGAACAGTGAGAGAGGGAGATACAGAATCTGAAGCAGGCTGCAGGCTCTGAGGTGTCAGCACAGAGCCTGACGCAGGGCTTGAATCCATGCAATGTGAGATCATGACTTGAGCCAAAGTCGGACGCTTAACCAACTGAGCCACCCAGGAGCCCCATGTTCATGGCCTCTTTTTTTTTTTTTTTAATTTTTTTTTCAACATTTATTTATTTTTTGGGACAGAGAGAGACAGAGCATGAATGGGGGAGGGGCAGAGAGAGAGGGAGACACAGAATCGGAAACAGGCTCCAGGCTCTGAGCCATCAGCCCAGAGCCTGACGGGGGGCTCGAACTCTCAGACCTCGAGATTGTGACCTGGCTGAAGTCGGACGCTTAACCGACTGCGCCACCCAGGCGCCCCTCATGGCCTCTTTTTTAAGCAAAAGGTGAAAACTCACACAAGCTTATGTGAGCTAGGATAACAACATTTTTGGTTTTACTATCACTATTTTTCCTCCTGGTGGTAACAGAAAAAGAAATTAGAGAACTTTGGGTTAAAGGTCCTCGATTTCTACAACGGCTAGTTTGTTCCGTTAAGCACATTTAAGTAAAATGAAAATGAATTGCAGGCTAAAAGCAAGCTGTCTGCTTTCAAGAGTATCTTGGCTGATGATCCCAGGCAGCACTGAAATAGAAACCCCGGAAGAGACGCTACATATGAACCAGCGCACTCTGCAGTTCTCACTTCTCAAGAGAAACGTAAAATGGTCTCGCTCTTGTTGATGTGTACATGCACAAAACAACAACTACAAAACACCTCACCTTTCAATACCTTTGAAAAGTTCTATTTGTTGATTGAACAGGGAATTGGATGAAAATGAGTTTTCTTACCACTGTCAACAGAGAAGTATAAAAATAAAAGCAGTGTGTTTGTATATGTGTGTGTACGTGCTCATGTGTGTTCATACACATGTGAGGAAGAGGTGAGGAGATATTCAGACTCAGGTACTCTTGGTGTGAATCAGTAGATTAACATTTGACCACTCTAAATTTATTTAATGGTTTTTTTTTATTTGTTTATTTTAAGAGGGCGAGGGTGAGGAAGAGAGGTGGGAGGGGAAGAGAATCCCAGGTGGTGATGGCCACGCAGAGCCCAACACGGGGCTCAGTATCACAAACTGTGAGATCATGACTTGAGCCGAAATCAAGAGTCAGACACTTAACCAACTGAGCCATCCAGGTGCCCCGGCCCTTCTCAATCTCATAAGGGCTTCCATCTCCAGAAACAGAGAAGAAATACTGACCATTTGGCATCTGTTTAGCTTTGCAGGTTTACTTGTCAGTGTAGTTTGTGTAATAAGGCTTCTCTCATCTCCAGATTGTTCATGGTGGTCTTTTGCTATGTACACCCCAAAAGTTCCTTATTTATTTAGGGAACTCTCCTGGGATACTGATAGGATGCAGTGCCTAAAGATGGCACACACTGTCACTTTGTCCTTGTATGCGTGTGGTTTTTAAAGGTATGATTTCTCCCATTTTTTTCGGTTTGGAAGTAGAAGAGAGGGAGCTGGTTGTGTTTCTCACCGCCGCGTCAGGCCCCAGACACCCAGATGGATATTCTGGTGCCTGTAGGAGTGCTCGTTAAAGACCTAATCAACAGGCTTCATTGACTCACAGGCTGCAATGTTGTCACTGGGGGTTGATTTTTTCCCCTCTCGTTCTTTTATTATTTCCTTGGCACCTCTAATATTGTGTTGAAGATCATCTGAGACTGAGACAGAATGATGCGTGATGGGAGGAAATCAGAACTGAATATATTTTCTGTACTGGCACATATACCACACAGTTCTAAGGCTGACAGGCTTATCTGAAATAGCCAACTTTTCCAGGTCATAGCGTATGCCTTTGACCCCTGGATGCCTCCCCTTCCCTTCTTACAAAACAAGAATGTCAGAAGAGCTTTTAAAAATTGCCTTAATACGGGGCGCCTGGGTGGCGCAGTCGGTTAAGCATCCGACTTCAGCCAGGTCACGATCTCGCGGTCCGGGAGTTTGAGCCCCGCGTCGGGCTCGGGCTGATGGCTCAGAACCTGGAGCCTGTTTCCAATTCTGTGTCTCCCTCTCTCTCTGCCCCTCCCCCGTTCATGCTCTGTCTCTCTCTGTCCCAAAAAAATAAATAAACGTTTGAAAAAAAATTTTTTTTTAATTGCCTTAATAGCTATATTCATATCAGATCGAATATCTCCATGGCTTTCAACAAGAGCAGGCACACTGGAAGTAAAACATTATATTATTTAGAACAGATAATATGAAAATGAGAGATGAAGATGTTTTCTGTCTGAGGTATTCTGAAAAAACAAAACATGTGTCAAAAGGTTATAATTCTATTTCTTGCTCTCTCATGCACAATTTTCCTGGCCTTGGAAACATGGATATCATCCTCAGCTTTATCAGAAATATATCATAAAGCTGAGTTTAGGCAAGGATGGTGTGAGGATGGATAGATGTGGTGGCATGAGAAAGTCTGAATAGTTGGGCGCCTGGGTGGTTCAGTCGGTTAAGCGTCCAACTTTGGCCCAGGTCATGACTTCATGGTTCCTGGGTTTAGTTCGTGGGTTAGAGTCCCGCACTGGGCGATCTGCTGTCAGCACGGAGCCATCTTGGGATCCTCCGCCCTTCCCTCTCTGCCCCTCCCCCACTTGCATGCATGCTCTCAAGGGCGCTCTCTCTCAAAAATAAGTAAACATTAAAGGGGCGCCTGGGTGGCGCAGTCGGTTAAGCGTCCGACTTCAGCCAGGTCACGATCTCGCGTTCCGTGAGTTCGAGCCCCGCGTCAGGCCCTGGGCTGATGGCTCGGAGCCTGGAGCCTGTTTCCGATTCTGTGTCTCCCTCTCTCTCTGCCCCTCCCCCATTCATGCTCTGTCTCTCTCTGTCCCAAAAATAAAAAAAATAAAAATTAAAAAAAAAAAAAATCCAACTCTGGTGGGCTGGGAGTACATTACAAGAGACTGTCAATCACTCTCTTTATTGAGTTTTGTACAAAATGGGTAATGAAAAGCTAGAAGCAGAAAACATTTCTATGCAGACATACTTTGGATATGTGTTCCCTAATTCGTAAGTCAAAAGCAAAGAGAAAACGGTAGCTTGTAAGACTGTGTAATCTGGAGATCCTACTATTGTCTGATTTCAAACAGACTAAGAACACTTTTTACAATTGTTTTTAATGTTGATTTTTTAAAAGAAGAACACTTGTTTTTAAATGAGGAAGGAAGACTTTGCTTGTGTAAATGACCTCTGAGGATTCTGAATACCAAAGAAACTAAGATGTTGAAGGATGGTTGGAAGCAATGAATAGAAGGAGGAGGTATATTAAGAAATAAAAATCCATATATATATGTATATATACAAAATATGTATATATGTATATACACAAAATATGTATATCTGTATGTATACAAAATTATTTGGATCACTTCCTTTGTTGCTAAATCACACATCCAAAAAAGACTCAGAGAGTAAACCGAGGTTTGCCCCCTCTTCAATAGAATAACCTCAATTTCTGTGTATGCAGAGGTGGGTCAGAGGCAGCTGTGAGCTGGCATCCTGGGAAACTTCATTACTGGATTGGCATCATGGGAATTTGCCCATTCTGTGCAAGACAATTTGTTAAATCCCATTCATGTGTCCAAATGCATGATTAGGGACTTATAGTAACCACCCATGTTCACACATCTATCATTCAGACACAAAACAAAATACAAAACACCAAATGTCTCTAGAGTTGAGCCAGATCTTTCTTATCTTTGAACAATCAAAACTTATAAAAAGCCTCAGGGAATTGAAATGATTTATGAATGTTCAAATTTGCTAAACTTTTGACAATCGTTCTTGCTAAAACAAAACTGTCTACATTATCTTGTATTACCATAAAGATTTTGACAAAAAAATATTTGTTTCCAAAAAAAGAATATTGTTTTCTTGTTATTTCTTTCCCTTCTATTTAGACATTACAATTTTTTTAAAAAAACTTTGTGTTTTTTTTTTTTTTCTTCTGAAAGCTGTTATAAGAGCATCTGGGAGAAACAGAACCTTCCCAATGCAATGTAAGTAAAATCTCTGTTCTGGTCTGGTCCACAACTTACATCCTGTCACCAGGCTAACCAAGTAGACATTCGTTACCTCTTACACTACCAGGGAAAATTGTAGGTTTTAGAATATGTAGATAGAATATGTACATTCAAGTCTGGTGAAAAGAAAGTGCAGGTTATAAAAGCCTAGCTAACTCTTACTTTATTGTGAAAGCTCCAGGGTCCTGCTACTATTTCTTTTCCTGCCATGCATATTTTTTCACATAGCAATTAGAGGAATATCATTGCTGTTTATGCTCATGGAAAATTAGCAAACAAATGTATTATTTTCTAAAGCATTCATTTATGGGTAAATCTGTGGCTCATAATCAAAGTGTTTTATTTGCTTCTTTTAATCATGTGGTTTCTTAAGAACAGTCAGCTGTCAGATTTTTTTCCCCGGATACAGAGGCTGGGAGAGGAGAGGGCACACAGCAGAGAATTGCAAAGAGAAAGAATTATGATTTATATTTTCTTTATTCATTTTAAGGTAAAACTGAAAGATGTGAAATGCAGTAAATGAAAAACGTAACTGATCCGTTGTGGTTAAAGACTTCTTTCTCAGTATTAATTTTAGGTTATGAATTTTTCTATCTTTTGTAAGATCTTAAGGCCCTCTGTTAAGAAACAATTATGTTTCATTAACGTCTGATTGAGCATCTTGTCAGCCTTAGATGACAGATTGTAGACACCTAGAAAATCTCTAGACTAATGTTGTTATCACTGTTGACAACACCATTCTTCCAGATTTCAGTTACAATAATCAGTGTCTTTAGGCATTCTTATCCAGTGATGGTGAGATTATAAATTGGTGCAAGCATTTTGAAAACAGCTTGGCAGTATGCTGTAAGAATCTTAAAACCAATTCCCTTGAGCTAGTCATTTCTCTTCTTGGAGTACAGCATAAGGAAAAAGTACCAGATGTAGAATACATAGCTTAATTTTTTGATTTTATGTAAACTGAGGACCCCCAGGTCCTCCAACTATCTGGGATTATCCTTTGCCTTTAATATCCAAGTTAAATAAGTCAAGTTTTCACTCATATTAACTACAGAAAATCCAATGACTTTCGAAACTCTCAGAGACTATGGTATGGGGTTGAGGTCAGGACAAGAGATACTTATATGATTACGTTGGTTGTCCATTATAACTTCTCCAAACCACTGCAGCAGACCTTTACTGAATTCCTGTGACATCCCATACCTGCTTTTCCATGTCATACAAGTCTTGCTGTGCCATTTCATGCCATTTCCATTATTATCCCAGCACACCTAAGGTAATTGAATTTTTGGGAATTGTGGAAAGGCTTTGCAGAATGGGATAGGAAATAACTTAAAAATGGGTCTGGGTCACATTATGCTGTGAAAGCTAGTTGGCCATTCCCTTCCTGGTTGACTCTCTCCTTGGACTCCAAACTATCACCCTGTTGATGGGCACGAGTCTCTCCTTTCAAAGCCTCCTTCCCATTTCCTGGTCACTCCAACTTCCTGTTTCCCTCCCCCTTCCTGACCTTGTCTCCTTTCCAAGAACCACACAAAGGTATTCCAAATTATTTTTTATCTCAACGTAGTTTTCCTTCAGAGAAAATACACTTTCACTTTATTTTAAACAGTTTAGATTCTTTAATTTTAACATCCCCATTCTAAATTTTGTCTGAGACATATTTTTTCTTTTTTTTCTCTTTCTTTCTTTCTTTTTTAACATTTTAGTTTTAAGTAATCTCTACACTCAACGTGGGGCTCTTGAACTTACAACTCCAAATCAAGAGTTGCATGCTCTACTTACTGAGCCAGCCAGGCATCCCTTGCCTGGGACCCATCTTATCTTTTGAACCAAAGGGTCTATTAAATGTTACTGTCAAATTCGGGAGCAATCTTTTTCTAAAGCTGAATTCCGTTCTCATTGCCCCCTTCAAATTCATGAAACAGAATGTTTTTCTGATGTCCTGATAAACTGATAAAACGAAAAGTAGTCTGGAAAAAAACTAATGTTCCCCCCAAAGGAAAATGATTAATCAAATTAAAGCAGATACATAGAATAAAATAATAGCTTATAACTATAAATTATATTTATGAAGAAGTTTTTGTTTTATATGTCACCATTTTAAATGACATAACATTAAATTAGCCGTATTATTTTGGCTATGTAAAAATACTTCAATAAGCAGAATAAAATACACTAAAAATAAATAAAAACCATCTGAGTGGTAGAGTTATGGGTGATTTTTATTTTCTGTTAAACATTTTTTAGTAGTATCCAGTTTTTCTGTAATAAGCATATATTTACTTTATGACTTAAAAATAAATTTTATTTAAAATTCTCGGGAATTTAGACTTTTACATCTGTAACTTCTGTTTTCTTTTCTTCTGATTGTCTGTTCACGATGACGGTATAAATCTGGTCAGCATGAATCCAATACAGTTAATGATCTGGGATGAATGGTGGGGCCAATAATCAAAGAATTTAGGCTAATAACTATGTAACTTAATAGGGAAAAAGATGAAAAGCCACATGTTCTCTGGGAGCATCCATTTAAATGTTAGTCAGCTATGAAGAAGATGCCATCTATATATAATTTTCTAAATTGCTAATCTGGCCCCAAGTTAGAAATCAATAATAACCTCACAGTCTAGTCATATTCTCTTCATGGTGGTACAGGCAAACACTCAACTCCTCCACTGCCTACTCACATATAAACTAAACCCCCTAAATCTTCAATGATTAAACCCATCAATTGGAATTAAACTCTCCCTTATCTGATATTTGGGGCTGCTGTGCAACATGTTCCACCAGATTTATGAGATCAGAGGACGACTCTGTGTGTCTTGTGTTGCCTGTTGAGCCTCGTGAGATGTGCTGGTTTTTAAACTGTTCTCTTGGCCCCCTTCAGATGCCGCTGCAAGCTTTATTCTCAGAGTTCAGATCTTTCTTCATAAGATCAAGCATTGCATCTGGGTGATAGCCTCAACAAGCCTAGCAATATCAAAATCAATGATGTAGGAAACCCATTTATTGTACAAGGTGTAAGCACGGAGTGGGACATGTTGGAGCACCAGAACCCCTTACGCAGTAGATACCCCTCACAGGCACCTATATTCCCCTTAGATGGTCTTTATTTTTGATGTAATCAAACAAACAATTATTGAATAATAGATGTTTACAATTTCCAAAATTATTTAATAAGGTGCTTGTCCTTTTCATTAAGAAAAAAAAATCTTTTATTAAACTTGGGAATATCTGATTTGAAATGATATTTCTTTTATTCCTGTCCCCTGAATCCATAGATCTGTGGAATAAAGTCAGTAAAGACTTTTTCTAATAAACACAACTTTGATGGCTCACTTCAGCCCACAATTTGAGATAGTAACTTCCTCGCCTTCTGCACTTTGAGTTATACCTTATGTCTGAGAGTCACAAAGAAAAATAGTCTTTAGCTCTGGGTAGACCATGATAAGCCTAACTCAAAGGGAAATTTATATCATGAAGGTGGCAGGATAGTTTCAAGGAGGAAGTAAAATCTAGAATTGAACACAGAAAAAAAGTGTTGCATTGTAAGATCTATTTTGCCAAAAAAAAAATGTTAATTTTGTTTTTCAGTGCAGATAGTTACATCACTGAAGCGTACTTCAATAATTAAATTTAATTTTCATTAAGAAGAAACTGTTTCCACAAGGCCAAATATATGTACCAAATATCTAAAATCTTCTGCAACCAAATTAAAAATATAGAATAATTGCTCAGCAGTCTTGCCAGGTAGCTGCATCATAATGGTGTGGGGGGGGTCTTCTTGAATAATGCTTCAGGGCACACACAGGCTCTGGAGATAGATGGCCTGAGTTCAAATGCAGGCTCTACCACCAGCTGGCTGTGTGACCTTCAGTTTATTATTTAATCTCCTTAAGCATCCATATTCTCAGGAATAAAATGGGGATTATGATGCTATTAACTTCACATGATTGTGAGAATTGAAGGGAAGATAGTACACACAGAATACTTAGAACAGTGTTTGGGTGATGGTAAATGATCATTAACCTGTGGTTATTGACTGCCATGATTTTCAAGGATATGTGTGTGAGTTTGAAATTAAAAGCTCAATAATGATATAAAAGCTAACTCCTAGTTCGCGTGCCCATATGGCCATTCTATGTTCATTTCTACATATTAACTCTGAGCAACTTGCTCTAAATGCTCAGAGGTTATCTCTGTGGTTGATAAATTATCTTCTTACTGAAAAAATGTGAGGAAGAGGATTTGAATGGTGAAATCTAGAATGAAATGCAGATGTGTTTTCCATCAAGAAAATACCCACTATTGTTATCTCCAGAATATCAACTGTCACCAAGCATCCAACAAAAATTGACAAAATATGTTTGCCTAGGCCTTAGGGTTACAAAATAAATAACACCAGGGCACCTGGGTGGTTCAGTTGGTTACGCGTCCGACTCTTGAAATGGACTCAGGTCTTGATCTCATGGTCCGTGAGATCTAGTCCCATGTCGGGCTCTGCATTGGTAACATGGAACCTGCTTGGGATTCTCCTTCTCCCTATCTCTATACCCCTCTCCCACCTGTGCTCACTCTCACTCTCACTCTCTCTCTCTCTCTCTTTCTAAATAAATAAATAAACATTAAAAAAAAAACAAAATAAGTAACACAGGGTCCTGCTATCAAGGAGCTTTTCTTCTGTAGGGGAAATAGGGGAAATACCAAGTAGCCTCACTATAAGGTAGAAAGGGATAAGTGCCTGAAACATATGTATAAAGTGAGTTTAAAGGAAGGCATCATTCTTTTTCAAATATGTTAATCAAAGAAAAATTTATGGCATTTGAGCCAGACTTTGAGAAATAGCAAGACTTCATGTAGTATTATGAAGAAAATGCAGGCATGATGGCAATTGCATTAGCAAACAAGATTAGTTTTGATTTTCTAGACCCAGGTGTGTGTAGCAAGTTATTTTCTGCATGTGTTTTGCCTATGAGATAACTCAAAGTTTAAGATAATTAGAGTCCTTATGCTGCACCTTATGGAGAGATTAGCAGAGGGATGACTCCTCTTGTAACTGCCCTCTCTCAAAAGAAATTCAAAACAGGTCACAGAGTTACACACAAAAGTTAAAACTATAAAATTTCTAGAAGAAAATTCTAGAGAATACTTTGCAACCTAAGGGTAGATTTATCACCATTTATAAATCATACTTCATAAAAAATTAAAACTCTTGCTATCAAAAGACACCATTAAGAAAATCAGAATGCAAGCACAGACCAGAAGAAAGTACCACTATTCTGAATATATAAAGAATATATCCAATGTAATTTAAAAAAAGGCAAAAAACTTCAACAGATATTTTATCAAAGAAGATATACAAAGGGCCATTCAACATATGAAAAGGTGTTTAGCCTCATTATTCAGGAAAAGGAAAATAAAAGCCTCAACGAAGTACAACTGACTAAAATTAAAAAGAATGACAATTTGAAGGATTGATGAGGATGTGGAACAACTGGAAATAGCATACATTGCTGGTGGAAATGCAAAATGGTACAACCACATTGGAAAAGCAGTGTGGCAATGCCTTATACAACTAACTATACTTACATCCTACGTATGACCCCAGCAGTTCCATCTCGGTATTCACTCAAGGGAAGTGAAAACACACGTCTATGGAAAGACTTATATAAGAATGTAGAATTGATAGGTTTGATATAACAGATATATATTTTTAAATATTTATTTATTTATTTATTTATTTATTTATTTTGAGAAAGAGAGTGAAAGCAGTGGAGGGGCAGACAGAGCATGTGAGAGAATCCTAAGCAGGCTCCACCCTAAGTACTGAGCCCAGTGCAGAGCTTGATCTCACAACCCTGGGATCATGACCTGAACCAAAATCAAGAGTCGGAGGCTCAACCGACTGAGCCACCCTTGTTATAACAGTTATATTTAAAATGACTTACTAGAGCAGGGATATATTTTTCAAGTACAAATGGGACATTTATAAAAATTAACCATGTACTAGGTAAAAATACCTGTCACAACACAATGCCAATAATGAATATTATATAGCTCACATTCTTTGATCACTAGAAAACAACATTAAAAAGTTTTTCCCTCAGCCCACACGTATTTATAATTTAAAGATTCACTCATGGGTCAATGAAAGAAATAACGTGAAACTAAGGAAATACTTACACCTGATGACTATGGAACTACCACATATCAAAACTTTAGGAATGCAGTTTAAGCCATATATATATATTAATGTATAATCTATAAATGCATTCATTAAAAAAGAAGAATAAAAAGTAAAGGAGTTAAACTTTCAATTTTAGAATGTATGAACATCAGAATAAACCAACGTTGAAGGAAAGAAACAATAAAGGTAAGAGCAGATTTAAATAATGTAGAAAACAAAGAAATAACAGCAAGAATTAGCAAACCCAAAAGCTGGTTATTTGAAAAGATGCATAAATAGAAACATTTGAAGCAAGACTGATCAAAAATAAATAGGCAGAAATGAACAAGATTAGAAATGGAAAAGAGGCTATAAGTCCAAATGCACTTGAGCCTTAAAAATCCTCAGAAAACAGACAAGTTTGTTTCAAATTAAATGAAAATTCAGAAGAAACAAAAAAAAATTTCTAGAAAGTTTTTCTTTTTCTTTAGAAGCAGTCCGGCAAAATGATTAAGAGGGCAGCCTCTGAGGTGTATGATCTTGAACAAATTCATTAAGCTCTCAGTTTGCCCATCTGGAAAATGTGGATAATCAGTGTGCTTCATAGAATTGACACAAAAATTGAATTAATAATGTTGTTAACATGCATGAAAGACTATCAGGGAAATATTAAGTACTTGGTGAGTATTAACATTTATTATTTTTGTTAATGTTAATTTCCAACTCTAACTCAAGAAGAACAGAAAAAATAAATAAACCAATTACAACTAAAAAGTTAATTGAAAAGTAAAAGTATACCTTCTCTATAGTCACCATATCCACTGTTTTAGAAATGAATTTTACCAGACTTTCATATAGCAATCTCCATTTTTAATAAAATGCTTCAGAAAATTGCAAATGAGAGTACACTACTAAATGCATTTTACAAGGACAATATAGCCTCTTCCATAAGGACAGAGTCATGCTGGACAAGGACAGTACAATAGTCCCCTTTATCCATGGTTTTACTTTCTATGGTTTCAATTGCCTGCCATCAACCATGGCCCAGAAGCAGGTGATCCTCCCTCTGACATATCAGAAGGTCAATAGTAGTCTAATGCTGTATCACAATGCTTACATTATTCACCTCACTTTACCTTATCACATAGGCATTGTATAGTTTTACATCATCACAAGAAAGTTGAATAAGATATTTGAGAGACAGAGATTGCGTTCATATAGCTTTTATTGTAGAATATTTTTACAATTATTCTATTTTATTATTAGTTATTGTTGTTAATCTCTCACTGTGTGGTTCCAGCCATCCACTGAGGGTCTCCGAACCTATCCTCCCCCACAGATAAGAGGCTGCTAGTATACAAGGCATGGGAAATTATAAACCAATGCCATTTACCAACATAGTTGTTAAAACATGGTTGTGAAAAATATGTACTAACTGAAAATTGACTAATTAAATTCAAGAGTATATGAAAAATACATATGATGAAGTATACTGTGAAAAGTAGAACATCAAAACAACCTATTAATGTAATACCTATAATCTCAATGAATTCAGAAAAAGTTAGTTGATGAAATTTAATACAAATTAATGACAAAAATGTTGCATGAATTAGGGGCAAACTTTATAAAGTTTATTAACTTTAATTTCTGACAAAATAGAATTTGACGTTCAACTACATTTTTAGAAATTTGCAGCAAACATCATGGTTAGTAACAAGATTCTAGATGCATTCCCATTAACGTAAGGAGCAAATGATAATTCCTTCACTCAACATTTCTGTGCAATATTGTCCTGAGGCTGTACTAATTAGAATAAGGAAAAACAAAGAAATTAGAAGGGTAAGAATTAGAAAGGAAGAGATTATCTTTTACTAGATGATAAAATTATCATTTAATTAGACAATATGCAAACTATTAGAACAAATATGAATGCTAATGTTGTTAGATATGAATCCAACATACCTAAATCAATGGTTTTCTTCTATAACAATAAACTTTAGATACTATAATAGAAAACATCCCTTTTTTTAGCTACAAAATATAAGGGTAAAGATAAATATAGCAAATATATCTAAGAATTTATGGAGAAATTATAAAAATTTTTAATGACATGAAGGTAGACAATAATGAAGCAACACATGGTATTAGTTTAAATGTAGACCCAATATTTCAATAATACAAATTATGTGAAAAATAATCAACATAGTTCAATAAAAATCTAACTAGGATGTTTCATGGAACTAGACAAGCTTTTTCTAAAGTTAACCTATACTTGAATGGGTAAAGAAAATGTGGCGTATATATACACAATGGAATATTACTCAGCCATAATAAAGAATGAAATCTTGCCATTTTCGACAACATGGATGGAGCTAGAGTATAATGCTCTGTGAAGTAAGTCAGAGAATGACAAATATCATATGATTTCACTCATTTGTGGAATTTAAGAAAGGAGTAAAGGGGAAAAAGAGAGAGAGATGCAAACCAAGAAACAGGCTCTTAACTACAGAGTACAAACTGATGGTTACCAAAGGGGAGGTAGGTGGGTGGTAAGTTAAATAGGTGATGGGGATTAAGGAGTGCCCTTGTCGTGATGAACACCAGGTGATGTATGGAAGTGTGAAATTACTATATTATATACTTGGAACTAACATTCACTCTATGTTAACGAACAGGAATCAAAGTAAAAACTTAAAAAAAGTTAACTAGAATAGCAAAAGGCAAAGCTAGACTTAAGGATAATTAAAGAATACATTGCAGCAGAGCAAGTCCTACCAAATAGCAAAAAATAGGAAGCTGTGGAAATGAAGATAATGTATTTGAATACAGAGACAGACAAACGGACCAAGGGAACAGAATAGAGAGCCAGAAATAGAACTGATATGAAAACTTGATATATGATAGTGGTGACATTATAAACCAGTCGACTAATCAATCACTGGTGATGAGGAAATTGGTCATCCACATAGAATGTAGTAATAATGATAGGTTCCAAAATCAAACTATATCCAAGAAGAAACGTCTATTCTTAGGGGGAGATTCTGATTAACTCTTCAAGGTAAAATTCCAAAAATTTGTAAGGAAAATAAAGGATAATATTATGATGCTTAGGTAGTGAAAGGTTTTTTCGTAGGTAACAAAAATATTGAGAGACTTCAGTATAAAAAGAAAAAGGGGGGAAAAAGTCTGCATATGAACAGAAAACATAAAGAAAATGAAAAGGCAAGTCAGAGACTGGGAGAAGTGTTTTTGAATAGATAAAATCAAAACAGGACTGAGAAGCAGTGAGCTAAATTACCTGAGTTCAAAACCAGATTGCATCACTTATTAGCTGGATAACCTTGGCCAAGTTATTTCACATCTATGTGCTCCAGTTCCCTATATACAAAATAGAGATAATGGGTCTTCCATCTCTTAGGATTGCTGTAAAAATCAAATGAATTAATAAATATAAAATTGCCCCAAACAGGGCCAAGCCTGTCACAAGCACTTGATAAATGTTAGCAATTGTTTTAAAGGATTAGTATTAAAATATATAAAGAAATCCTAAAAATAAATAAGAAAATGACAATCTAATTGAAAACTGGGCAAATACTAGTAGTTTAAAGAAGATGCCTAGATGTCCAATAAACATTAGAAAAGATGATTGAAATATAAATTAGAACAATAACGAGATGCATTTCATGCTCATCAGATTGACAAAATTTAAAATGTAGGGCTATGGAGCAAAGTCCACAAACTGCTGGTAAGAATATAAATTGCCACAACCAATATGAAAAGTAATTTGACAATATCAAGGAACACTGATAATGCTCATAAGAGATAATCCAGCAATTGTACTTCTAAGATATAAACCCTAGGGGAATTTTAATATGGGTGATCCAAAAGACATGTACAATACCATATATAGTATAATAATAAATTATTAGAAGCAACCTAAATATCTTTCAGGGGAGATATGGATAAATAATATTCTTGTATATTCATATAAAGAGATACTACACACAGTTACAATGAATGGACAAGAACGATATTTATCAACTTGAACAAGTATGAAAACCTAATGCTAATCACAGTTTGTGCATTTAGATTCCCCATCTATAAATGTTTTTATTTCTACTGGATTATTCCCATGAGCATACAACTTGCTCTACCTTATTTCATCTTACATTCATTCTTCCGCTATCATCCCATTTCCTGCTCTTCATAGTAGATCTCTTTCAAAGGGTTGACCATACTTGATGTCTCCAATTCCTCTCTTCCCATTCTATTTCTTAATCTTCCTAAATTTCCTTACCTGTTGCAACAGCCAACATCTCAAAGTATTATCCACAATTCTTATCTCTGTGTCTTTTAACAACTTAATATTTTCAATAGGTAATATAGTCACACATTTCAGAAATCTAAAAATATAAATACTTATATGCAGTAAAAAACTCTTTCTTTTACTCCAGTCTTTCTTCTACACAATTTCTACTCTTCTGTTCTTTGTTTCTTATATATTATTCAGCTTATTTGTATACACAGAAGCAAATGGAAATATATTTACGCTGACTCTGCTGCAGAACTTTTTTCACTTAATGATGTATTTTGGAGGCCATTTCATATCAGCACATAATAGTTTTTCAATTATATTTTCTAAGTGTCTAGTATTTGATTGAAAGGAGGTACCATATAATTTGTTTTACCACTTTCCTATTGATGAACATTTAGATAGCTTCCGTGCTTTTGTATTCATAAAAAATGTGGCAATGAATGACTTTGTATATTTGCTGTATTGCATGTGCATAAACATATGCAGATAAATTTCTAGAAGCAGAACTCCTAGGTCAAAGCAAAAATGCACTTAATTTTGATGGATATTACTAAATTTGTTTTATAGGAATTGTGTCAATTTAAGCTTTTCTCAACAATATATGGGAGTACCTGCTTCCTCACTGCCTCCACAAGAAATGCTATCATCAAATTTTTATTTTTTCTCATTTTATGGGTAGAAAATGGTAAATGGTTTTAACTTGTATTTTTCTAACTAAAAAAAGTTCAATTCTTTTCATAGGTTTTAAACTTTGTATTTTTTTCCTTATTTTTTATCTTTTGTCATTTATCTTTTGCCATTTTTTTTTCAATTGGGTTATTCCCTTTACCAATTTCTGGGGGAGCTCTTTAACTGTTAGAGATATTAGTCATCTGTTTGTGAAATGCTTTTCGCTTTTTGTCATTGACATTTACTTTTGTGATTTTTTCTGCCATGAGAAGTTTCTTTTTGTTTTATAACATGTTGATTTTATGTCTTGGTTAGAAGAACTGGCCCCACATCAAGGTTATAAAAGGGTCTTCCTAAGTTTTCTTCTAGTGCTTTTATTGACTCATTATTTAAAACATTTAAATCTCTGGATCCCTTGGAACTTAGAATAGTGTACAAGTATGGATCCAATTTTATTTAATTTTTATTTAGATGGCTACAAGGTTACTCCATTTATTGAATATTCTACCCTTGAAATGCCAACCTTAGGCTATTCTGTATTTCTTTATTCCTGTATATTGATCTGTTTGTCTATTAATGTACCAGTTTCATATTAGTTTAATTGCAGGGTTGAGACTTCAAATATAACTTTTAAATAGGTTTTTTTTAAATAAGTTTTAAATATCTAATTGAGCTAATATTTCTATCTTGCCCTTCTTTTTCAGAATTCCTTTGCTATTCTTTATTTTTCCACGTGAACATAGCATCTGTTTCTCTAGTGCTTCAGCAATCCCACTGGTATTTTAACTGGGAACCATTACATTTATAAACTAACTCTGTAAGTTAACACATAGAATTGACATCTTTGTGACAGTGAATTTCTAACCCAAGAGCTTGGTATGTAATTTATTTGAGCAGTATTTCATTCATATAATTTTGTATATTACTTCTGGCAAATTTCTTTCATATAATCTTAAATATTTCATTTCATTCTCAGGTATTTTGTTATTTTTTTTATTCCTCATGAAAATAAGACTTTTCCAATTATACTTCCAAACTGTTTATTATTGTATACATAAAATATAATTTTTAAATTGATTTCATACTATATTACCTGATAGAATTATCTAGTTTATATTAGTTTTCAGTTGATTCTCTTGCCTTATACAGGTATATAAATGTAGCATCTGTAATAGTGATAATTTTACTTCTTATTTTTCAGGTTTTATGCACCTAAATATTTCCTCTTCTCAGTTGTGTTGATGATAATGGTGGGCATTTGGTTTTGCATGATTTCTGTGGAAATATCTCTGGCTTTTCCTATTAAGTATGATGTTGGCTTATGGGCTGCTATAGTCACGTGGTAAGGAAATTTCCATCCATCCTCATTACTGCATCATTGAATTATCTAGAAGTTTCCTCAAGATAGCTTCATTGGAGCTATTATTTCCTCATATCTTGCACATCATAACTGTTTAACTATAGCTTTTACAATTGGATATAATTTTGGCTGAATATAAACTTATAGATGTTCCTTTACTAATGAAAACTGTAGAAAAACATGATACCAATTTGATCTCTCCCCCTCTTATAAGAATGGCACTTGCATAACTTATTGTTCAAACTTATTGGCAATTCAAAGAGCAAAGGAGGGTTCTAATAGTAATTATACTGGAACAAAAACCATAAACCGGGACAGCCTTTCCTTCTATTCCTCCCCCAAAGCCTGAGATATATAACACTAACAGTAAGTAATTTCTTCTTTACTCTTGGATACACAAGATTTATTTCTTTCTAATTAAAGTTGAACAAATTTATTAAAATATATTTCAGCATTGGTGCCCCTGGGTGGTTCAGTAGGTTGGGCATTCCGACTCTTGATTTTGGCTCATGTCATGATCTCACGGTACGTGAGTTTGAGACCCATGTTGGCCTCTGCGCTGACAACTCAGAGCCTGCTTAGGATACTCTCTCTCCTTCTCTTTCTGTATGTATATATATACATACATATATATATATATATATATACGTATGTATATATATATATACATACATATACATATATATACATACATATACATATATATACATGTGTGTGTGTGTATATATATATATATATATATATATACACACACACACACACAATGTTGAATGTTCTGTGTTAAGTGTTCTATTTTCTATGGTACATGGGAAGTTTCAATATATAGATTCAAGTAGTCTCATATTCCAAGAAAGTTCTTAAGTTACATTTTTCAGGGTTTATTTTGTTCCATCATTTTGCTTTCCTTTTTCAGAGATTCATATATTGGTTCTCTTTTGCCTGTGTTTTATAACAAACATTTTCTCTCTAATCCTTTTTAACTCTTAATTTTTGTTTGAATTAGATTGCTTTTCTCATTTGTGGTATCTCTTACCTTGCTCCATGATATATAATCTATTTCATGTTTCCATCTGCACTTTATTTTTGTGAGATATATATTTCCTTCATTTCTGAGTTCTACCAGATAACACAATCTATTTATCATCATCTTTTCCCTTAGATTTTATATTTCTGTTTTATAATATTCCTTCAGAGATGTAATTACTTTATCAAGTTTGGAAACTTCCAAGGCAGAATCCTTAGTGATAATTTGTATTAGCCTATCATACCATGTTTTTATGAGTGTTCTTTACCTGTTGATAACTTTTTTTGCTTCTATTTTTTTTTCTTATCCTTATATTGACATTGTGCCATGTAATTTTTTATTACTTTTTACTGGATGAATTGTATTTTCCTGGACTAATAACTATTAGAAATTTCTTGAGCAGTTGAATAGAGCCAGGGTAATCTTCTAGGAAACAGAAAGCAAAGGTGTCTCCTTTTTTATTTCTATAGAGATAGGCTGTTTCTGGTAAATACCACTCACCTTTATCTACCTCTGAATCCACTGATTTTATAAGCTATCCTCATCCAAGAGGATTTTTCCACCAGCCTTCTTCATTCTAGTTATAATACTTGAAAAGAAATGATGTGGATTTATAATTTAGGATGAGCCCTGTACTATCACAAAGTGTATTTTGTCCAAGACAAGGGGAAAAATGTGAAGTCACACAGCTGTGTTCCTAACAGAAATTCTCCTTTCTCTTTTGAACCTCCTCTGTTCAACACAGTTTCTCACCACCTTGCTGAAAGAGGTCTTGCTAAGTATTATTAGCAACCTCTACATTGCTTATTCCAATGATTGGTTTTTAGGCATGCTTATATTTGACTTTACGTTAGTATGTAGCACAGTTGATCCCTTCCTATTTTGAAACATTTTCTTTGATTGAATTCCAGCACATTCTTCTCTCTTTTCCTCTTATCTCTTTGGCTAATTCTTTTCCATCTCTTTGCTGATTCTTCCTTATCTTCCCAAACTCTAAACACTGAATACAGTAGGGTTCCATTCTCAGGTCTTCTGACTTCTTTATCTTCACCTCCTTAAGTGATCTGATCCAGTCTCAAGGCTTTACACACCATCTCAATGGGGTTGAAATCCACTTTATGTATCTTGACTCTATCTTCCTATGAACTCCATATTGATATATTTAATTTATCACTGAACACTCCCACTTGTATGTTTAACAGACATATCAAACAAGTCTATAATCAAACTCCAAAGCTTTCTCTCTGATATTTCTCACGCTTTCCCCATCTCATTTAATGAAAACACCATCCTTATAGTTGTTTAGATCCCAAATTTAGAGTAATTCTTGATTCCTGTGTTCCTCAAACTTCATTTCCAATCATCACCAAATACTGTCAGGTCCTTCTTAAAATGTATCCAGAATGTGACCACTTCTAACCAGCCACCAACATCTCAGCTTGGATTATTGAAATATCCTACTATTGCCACCGCTCTTCTGTGGTCTGTCCTCCACGTGGCAGCAAAACTAATATAATTTTAATATAAATGCTAGCACATTATATCTTTCTGCAAAATTCTTCAAAGTTTGTCCATTTTATTCACAATAAAAGTCAAGTTCCTTCAATGGCTGCAAATCCCTTCATGATGTGCTCTTTGCTTCAAATACAATATTGTTTTCTGTGTGGTTTGTCAATCATTCTAGAAAGTTTCTAACCTCAATACCTTTGCACTTGATGTACTCTTTGTCTGGAACTGTATTCCCCTTTTGTTTTCTGGGCTCACAGTCTTAGTCTTCAGATTGTGCTCCTAAGTCTGCTTAATATTAATGTTTTTCCATAAAACTCTACTTAAAATAACAACTATTGGACCATTCCACACCCCAAGTACTACGTATTTCCTTTTTCTTGCATGATTTATCTCTATAGTGTTTATTGTCATTTGAGATATTAGAGGTTTGTATATTTATTTGTTCATTTTCTGTGTGCTCCTTTTTGAACATGTCATGAGGGCTGGACTTTATTGATATTGTTTATTGCTCTATCTTCAGTACCTTGTTTGGCCCATGGTTGAAAGTCAGTACATATTAGTTGAATAAATAAATTAAATACATAGGCAATAAATATAAATTAAATAAATATATACTAAATATCTTATTAAATAAATAAATATAAGCATCGTATCATATTTATATGAAGATTTACATTTGCAAAATAGTAGTCTATAATGCTGATGGAACAAAAGTAGATGGGGAAAGTATAAAAACATCTATAGGATGCTAAGGAAGGAGAGAAGACACAAGGAGACGTACATGGAGACCCTCATGTGAGAAACACATGTAACATAATGTTAAGATTTGATAAAACTCAGTGGTGGGTACACTGGTATTTCACTTATTCTCTACCATTGCTGATGCTTTGAAATATTTCATTTCATTCCTTAGGAAAGAGAAAACAGAGTAATTTCTTAAAGGAATCCCAAAACTATATAGAATAAGAACTAGTTGAATGAATACAAAATTTATTATGCCTGAGGAATGACTGAAGTGATTGGCAGGGATTAGTATGGTATTTAAATCCACCTAAATTTAAACAACTCTGAAGGCAAAAGAGTTTAACCTGGATCCTTTTTTCATCAGATGCCTGGTAAGGTGAGTAACAATTACAAATGTTATTGATCTCATCTAGAAAACGAATATAGCCTATAGTTTAAGGGACAATTGTCCCTGAATATTTAAAAACCCACATTCACACAATAAATATATAATGAATTTTTTCTATTGATCAGATTTATGCAAGTTATGAGGACTGCAGAAATGAATAAGATGAAAATGGGGATAAAAATATCTGGCTTCTCAGAGTTCACAGTCTCGTGGGGAAGATGGACAAGTAAACAGTTATAAAACAATGTGCTATAATCGTGCTATAATAGCGACGTGTGGGGCGCCATGGGGGCAGAGAGCTGTGAGAATGAGCTTCCCATATGTCAATAAAGATCTGTGCTCACAGAGAAACTTTACCCAGAGCCGTGCTGTCAGCAACTATGTTCCAAAATCTACCATAATTATTAGTCCTAACTGCCAAATCCAGGGCCTCCCACTAGAATTTTTTATATTCCAGGTTTTGTGATTATTTTTCCAAGTAATAAGGCATTTGTTAAACTCAACACGTTCTTAGGAAGTTTTTATACTCTGATTTAAGTGCCATGTGGCTAACTTAATTAGGTTGTTTTCTCTGCTTCTGAAATACCCCTATCAAACCAACAACTAACAAGTGAAGCCTTTTTGATCATAATTTACCCACTTAATCTAGTGATAAGAGATACGGATAAAAGCCTCTCTTAGGAGGAAATACTAAAGTGATTTTTTCAAACAAAAGCCAATTTGTTAGATATTAGCTGGCCCCATCTTAAGATACTACTAGTTTAGTTAGGGGTAAAATTAAGTGCGGCAACAGCTATAACAAGGGTCAACAAGAAGAGAACTCTAAAAATATTCACCCAAAGGGTGGTAATAAACAGAAACGGTCTAAATATTAAAAGATCAATATCAAGGTTTTTCTCACAGCCTACTATTCACAAGTATAATATCTTGTCTGTATTTGAGCAGCTGGTTTCCTCTTGGATTTATATCTGCCCTCTGAAAAGAGTACCACAGGGCAAAATCCTCCTGGTTGACATGATGGATAGCTTTGGCATTGCCATTACTGCTCTTAAGTCTTCAGGTATCCTGCCATCAGGTAAATAGATTTCACAAAGGTGAGATAGTTTTTACACTGGAAGCTGCAATTGAGAAAACTTAAGTGTCCCTTTTGGAAAGGAAGGCCATCAACATTTCTCGGGATAGCTTAATCAAAATGGGAAGTAACAAATTGCTATTCCACGAACTTGGAAACTTGCGGATAAATGGTTTCTGTATTTAGACATCGTTTCCCTTTACTGAATAATTCACTGATTAATATAATGGTCAACATTTCCTTCATTTGGACCCCATGTTTTTCCCTCCATTTAGGTCCTAAAACCTTAAAGTTGAGGAAAGGAATTTTCCAGAACTCATGTTTCGTTTAGGTAAATTATGCTATTGCTAAAAGAAGAGCTGACAAATTGTAACATTTACATTTCTATCCACATTATGGAGGAGGGGATTTAGTAGTTGGGTAGGAAATTCAACTTTTGAGGGAAAATAAAGTTCTACTTGGGAATATCCCTGGTCTCTCTGCCTGCAAGAAGTAGAAGTGGTATCGTATTTCTAGTTTATAGGGTAGAATAATTGCCTCAGGTTTCTGGATTGAATTTTAGCTAGAAGTTCTGTAGGACAATTTAGGCCTCTGGCAATAACTTATCTAGGAAAAAAAATTTATACAACATTTAATCAATTTCATCCCTCTACAGTGTATACTATTGCCATGACGGTCTTTTGATACAACTCACTTCAGGTCTCAATCTCTGCTGAAAACCATGAAATACAGTCTTATTGATTGCAAAATAATGTCAAAATCCTTAAATACAGCATTGAAGGTTATTCATTATCTGGCTCCATACTACCCCTCCATTCCTTTCCTCTATTCACTTCTTAAGTAGCTTATTCTCTATTGAAACTTGCCTTTTGGACTTTCCCTCCATATTCTCTGCTTTTCCCACCTGAGTGACTCTCTCCTCCTCTCACACACATACTTTAAAACCCAACTCAGACCTGCCTTCCCATGATTCCATGGGATTCCTCCTGATTCCATGTATGTAACCCATCTCTCTCTGAACTTTATACTTTTCTTCAGAACTTTTACATTATAGATTCTTCTATAATTGTTAGAAGAACACCTTTTCTTTTGCACCCCCTATGTGCAATGCTGGAATTAAGACATGATGGAGAACAACTTCAGGGACTCCATAGTCTAGTGGGAAGGATAGACCAAAAATAGAATGAGGGAGGGAGAGAGAGAGAGAGAGGAAGGGAGAGAGAGAAAAGGAGAAGAGGGAGAATATAAGAAACAAATTCAAATAAATAAAATAAATAATGTATTACAATGAATGCTATTCATAAACAAACAAGCAAAGAGCTAATATTAAAACCATCACGTAGGCCAAGGTATTTTCGGTAAGGGGTATCATTCGTCAAATTTCTTCAGAGAAGCCGAGCAGAGAGAGAGGGAGAGTGAGAGATTGAGATTTATTATGAGAAATTGAGTCAGAGTATTATAAAGACTGAGAAATCCCATGATCTGCCATCTGTAAGACAGAGATCCAGGAAAGTCAATGGTGCAGTTCAGTCAGAGTCCAAGGGCCTGGGATCCAGAGTTGCTGGAGAAGGAAGTCTCAGTCCAAGGGCAAGAGAAGATCCATGTCCTAGTTCCATCAGTTATGCATATAAAAGGTGAATTCCCCTTTCACCTTTTGTCCTATTCCAGTTGTCAGTGGATTGGATGATGTCCAGCCATGTCAAGGGAGGGCAATCAACCTGCTTCACTGACTCCACTGATCATATTCTATTCTCATCTGGAAACACCACTGCAGACACACTTAGAAATAATGTTTAGTCAGATATCTGGGCATATGATGACCCAGTCAAGTTGACACAAAATTAACTATTATGTATGATCAGGGAAAGTCTTCCTAAGAAGGTGAAATTTAAGCTGAGTGTGAAAGATCAGAAGAATACAGCTATGGAAAGAGTGGAAGAAAAATATTTCAGGCAGAGGTGAAGGTGTACAAAAGCCCTGAGGAAAAGAGGAAATAGAAGACTATTTGTGTATAATGGAAAGGGGGAGCATGCAGAGCTTGAGGAGGAGACATTTTGTGTTTTAAATGTTCTGTAAAAGGAATGATTACTCTGTCTTTGGTGGGGAAAATGGACTGAAGGAGATAGTAAATAATGGGGAAGACTAGTTAGAAGGATGTTACAGTAATCCAGGTATGGTGCATTGTGCATGACAGTACATCCCACATGCTTTTACCTGCTTCTGTGAAAAGGGGAGGTCATTATTCCCTCCAGTTGAATTGAATAGAGGCTTGTGACTGCCCAAAACACTAGAGTATGGTAGAAGTGATGGTATGACATTGGAGGCTAGACAGTAAAAAGGATACAGCTTCCTTCTTGCTGATTGTCTGGGAGGCACTCACTCCATGGAAAGCCAGCCGCCATGCTGTGAGGAAGCCCAATTACCTTATGTGGAGAGACCACATGGAGAGGTTCAAATGGAGAGAAAACTGAGCCCCCAGCCAGTCACAACAACCCAACACGTGAGTAAATGGCCCTTCAGATGACTTTGTCTTACAGCTTGTTTGTGTTGTGTTCTGTCTGAATTCCCGATCTACAGAATCGGTGGGCATTAAAAACAAAAAACAAACAAACAAAAAACTTGTTTTATGCAACCAAAGTTTTGGGGTAATTTGTTTTTAGCAATAGATAAAAAATAGATGGGTGATACAGGAGGTGACAAGAAGGCAAAGTCATGATACTAAGAGTAAAGAGTAGCTCTACCTACTGAGGTCCCGAAGACAGGAGGATGCAGGTGGCAGATTTGGAGAAGGCAAAGCTGATCTTTTCTACTAGACTTTAAGCTCTTTGAGAGCACAGTTGCACCTATTTCCTTCATAGCACAAAGCACAGTGGGTTTCCTTTTTTTTTGTTTTGAGTCTTAAGTGCAAAAAATATCTCCTAAATTGAACTGTGAAGAAGCTACTGCCCATGACTGCCCCCAGTGAGATCATCGCTTCTGAAAGCATTTATCTACAATATATATGGATATAGATGAAGATGCGTTTTTTACATTTGCATAAAAGGAATTGACATATTACATCAATTAATCACACTTGGCAGAAGAAGAATGCATAAATTAACTTTCTGTCTTTCAGACTTTGGCTGCACATAGCAGAGTGATATAAGGAACCGGAAAATGTATGGTTAACTTGGCTCATGGAGACATGCATATATTAAAACAGGTCATATCAGTCACAAAAATGAGGAATTGTTACGCCACGCTGTGTTCTGTAAACAAAACCTTCGTGCTTCTTACTTATGGCTAATTCTAGTTTATGCTTGCATGACCTTGGCCTTTTCTTCAGTGTGGCTGCTTAGATTTGTATTAGCCAAGTCTTCTTTATAAAGTGCCTAATTGAATATATTCACTGCAGAATTTCTGGGAACTTTCCTGATGGGTCCAAGACTTTAAATAGACACAAGATGAGAAGTAACATAGCTGCAGTGACAGAAGAGCTCCCTTGCAGGGAATACTCCAGAGTAACACCTAAGTGGCAGTCTTTCTGAGTTCCCTGGTTCTGCAGTGTCCAAAGGAGAAGTCATTCTATCCACATTCTTGGTGTTTGACACAGCGCTTTCTGCAAACTTGCCCACTTTGTAAATACCTTCACAGGATCTGGTTTGCTTTTTCTTTCTGGCACCTAAGTTAAGAATTTATCCCTTTTAAAATATTTGCTAATCTCATTTATATTCAAAGGGCAAATATGAACCCTGGAGACATCTCCTCTGGCCACATTTTTTGCCTCTGTGTTTCTGGTCGGGAGTAAAAAATGCCGTGCTGTGGGTGCCATTAATGGGTCTGTGTGGGGAAAGGCAAGGGCCTTGAAAATATGACTCACAGTCCGAGCCACTGGACACACAGACACTGTGTCTAAACGTCTCATAACTATCCCAGGGGAAAGGTTCAGCTCTTTAATGATATAGATGCTTAATGACAAAGATGTCTCCCTTTTCACGTTTTTCCCTGTAGAAAGGAAGTTCATATAATCAACCCACTTGGCTTTGCTTTTAAGAAATGATGGTCCTGTGTAAGATGTTAATGTTTATCCCTTATTAAGTGCTGATTCTAATTAAACAAACTCTCTACTTTGAATGAGAAAATTGATTTTCTGTTTAAAATTTTTGTCGATAAAATTGTGGTGATTAGTGAGGTTGCAGTTAGTTATTAAGTCTTAATATACAGTTGTAACTTAAATTTAGCTATTATTTTTTAATAATGTGCAATGACCCATCAGGTTTCCTGAGGTCTTTAGAGTTTTCACTGTTTATAATCCTCTATTGTGTTGAGAGGATTGTGAGGTACTCCAGGGAGCAGGTGCTAGTGGCCAAGCAGGTTTCTGTTTTCATCAATGGGAGGAGTTTTCATAAAGGATTGAGTAATCCTACATCAATTGGCCTCAGGGCATCCCATGCCCAGTGAGTGTAACACACAGTTTTTCTTTCTTCTCTTTTCTTCCTCTCTCTTTTTTTCTTTTCTTTTCTTTCTTTTCTTCCTTTCTTTCTTTTCTTTCTTTCTTTCTTTCTTTCTTTCTTTCTTTCTTCTTTCTTTCTTTCTTACTTCCTTCTTTCCTTCCTTTCTTCTTTCTTTCTTTCTTTCTTTCTTTCTTTCTTTCTTTCTTGATGGAAGTTAGATCCACATTTTTTAGCTTGGAAATGGGTAATGTTGTGGAAGAAAAGATGGAGCCTGTAGCAGGTGTTTGGTGATGTCAGGCTGCTCTTAACCCTCTTGTACCTACCAATGCCATTCTTCTGCATCTGCGGCATAGCATCTGGAGGCTTCATAAATTAAGGAAACTGATTTTAAAACTTCCTCTTAAATTTACCAAACCTTTTAAATTTACCTTGTGTTCATTGCAGACATTTGAAACAATGCACCAAGGTATATAAAATATAGTATCTTCATCACATCATCACCTCTGATCTTGTGCTCTGCCTAGAGGTAGTCACTGTTTTCAGGCTACTACGTATCTTTTGTTTTGTTTTTTTCTATATATACCCATAAGCACACATGTAGGGCTCTGTCGATGGTGGTGATTTTTGGTCAAAATGGGATCATGTGATATAGTGCCTCCAGCTAGCTTTTTCACCCAATAATGTATCACGAACATACATCATGTAATAATATACCATATTAGATCATACCGAAAAGTACTTAAAGAACACTGATTTATTTTTTAATCAAACTAATCAGCATCCCAAATTGTTGTTCTCTTTGTACTGATTGCATCAGAAGTCTAGCTATGTTCTTTCCACATTGCTACCATTTTTTGAAATATCTTTGACACTTTTACATCCACTTTCAGAGCCAGGTTAGACAATTCATCTCTTTACTTTGGGAACTCAAAGCAAATGGAGCATGCAATTTTTTGCTTACATATACCATGAGTTTTTTTTGTTTTGTTTTGGTTTGTTTTTTAATAGACCCCAATTTGATAGGCAGAATTCTAAGATGGCCCTCAAGGTTCTTTCCTTTGCCATCCAGGTCAGTATCATCCTCTCACCTGGGGTGGGAAGGGACTGGTGGTTATGAGGAAATATCACTTCTGGGATTGCATTATGTTATCCAACAAAGATGTAATTAATCAGCTGATTTTGAGTTAATGAAAAGGGTGGTTATCCTGTGGGAGTGAGCCTGACCTAACTAAAGGTAGGTCCTTTAAATCTCAGTCTAGAGGTCAGAGACAGAACATGTCAGGCAGATTCAGAGCTGCAGCAGATTTTTCCCTGTTGGCCTTGAAGGAGCAAACTGCCATGTTGTGACGACCATGTGGCAGGAAACATCAAGAAAACTCTTCCTGCTCGGAGTGACCCCTAATGGCAGCCAGCAACAAAATCTGGATCCCTGTCTATACCCTCAAGTAACTGAGGTCAGACAACAACCAGTGAGTTTGGAAGAGAACCCAGAGCTTCACATTAGATTGCAGTCCCAGCTGACACCTTGATTTCAGCCTGCGAGCTGCTAAGCCAGAGACTCAGTTCACCCACGTAGGGTTCTTGACCCACAAAAACTGTGAGATCATACATTTATGTTGTTTTCAGTGGCCAAGCATAGTGGTTTGAATTGTGGCCACCGAGAGGTATGTCCACAGGAACCTTAGAATGTGATCTCATTTGCAGATAGGGCTTTGCAGATGTAATTAAGGTAAGTTTCTCCAGATGAGATCATCCCGGGTGAGGGTGATGACACGGAGAGACAGAAAGGCCATGTGAAAATGGAGGCAGAGGTTACTGTTATGTAGCCCCCATGCCAAGGAGCACCAAGGGTTGCTGGCAGTCACCTGACGTTAGGAGGGAGTCGGTGAAGCCTTCACTCCCAGAATCTAGGAAGCAAACCAGCCCTGCTGACACTTAATTTTGCACTTCTGGCCTTTAGCACCATGAGAGAATAGATTTTTGTTGTCTTAAGCCTCTCAGTTTGTGGTAATTTGTTATGGCAGCCCTAGGAAACCAACACACCAAGTTTGTGATAATTTGTTACACAGAAATAGAAAAAGGATACACAATATTACAATTTCAGGAGATTTTGTTCTCTGTATCAACCCTGCATCTGCATCTCACATGGCGGCTGCGATTAAGAGGCAGCTGCTGCTGTTTGCCCTGGTCTGAGTGATCTGGTTCTCTCTGTGGACCACACCACTCCCACAATGCCCTTCAAGCACACTCACACCTGGCCTGTGTCTTCACCTGTTGGGCCCTTATGGTCATTTGCACTTTTAATCTTTGCTTTAGGATTTCTTTTCTTTCTTTTTTTTTTCTCTAAACCCTGAAACCATATTGCCAATTTATCGACACTTTGTTGCTTCTCAGAACTGAAAACTCTCCAGCAGCACTGAGGTTATTCAGAATAGAAATGTGTATGTGATAAAAAAGAATTCCAAACTATATTCCAAAAGTATGTTGGACCAAAGCAAACTTTTCCAAGCAGACTTGGCCAAACAAACCCTACATTGGACTTGAAATGAGGTGTCACTTTGCACTATTTACCTACTTATTTCTCAGTACAAAACATTAACAATTTTTAAAAACTTACAGTACTGTTTCCTGCCCTTAAACTAGAATACCAATACGGAATATAGAGTAGTACTAATTTTCATGGGAACTGAACGTGTCAAAGACAAACCGTCTCTTCAAAGATACATTCTGGATGAGTCCACCTTGAGTTAGGTTCATAGTTCCTGCTGTGGAGTCTGCTAATTCTAGCTTCTCCCTGTCATACCTGAGTTGGCAGCAAGATTCACAATCCTACCTGTTTCTGAAGAATGGGTCTTTCTCTTATGAAAAGGATTTATGGATGCAATTTATGCCCAGTGACAAGACTTCCATTTCTTTCTACCTCCTGCAGCGAAGTGCAATTTAAATTTGTTATTTATTCAAATGGGCAAAAACTTGCCAATGGCTTTAATAACTGCTTATTTGTTTCTTTGTCTGCCAATATCACTTATTAAAAGAACTGGAATAAAGAGAAATGTCAAAGAGCAAATAAAGTTTTCCTATAGGTCCGCTTAATGGGAAACTAATACATTGACCTTTGAATAACCTTTGAAAGTCAGGGGCACCCATCTCTCATGCAGCTGACAATCTGTATGTAACTTTGATTCCCCCCCCCAACTTAACAACTTCCTGTTCACCTGAGCCAATAATATAAATAGTTGATTAACACCTATTTTGGATGTTAGATTATTATATACTGCATTTTTACAATGAAGTAAGCTAGAGAAAAGAAAATGTCTTTAAGAAAATCATAAGGAAGGGAACATACATTTACAGTATTTTTTAAAATCTGCGTAGAAGTGGACCCATGCAATTCAAACCATGTTGTTCAAGAGACAACGGTATAGTAGAGAACCAACATTTTCACAGGTGAGAAAGGAAGAGTTGACACAACACTGAGGAAAAATGATGGAACAGAATAACTATGATATGTAATAAGATCCTTTTTAGTTTGATTCCTAACCTGAATTGAAAATAAAACCTGAGCCACTGTCACTTAAGGATATATGACAGTCTGGGAGTTGTGTTTTGATGATGGTTATGATTGAATTTCAATCAGAATTCAATGTTCAGGTTCACTGCTACCACACCATTACTATTTTATACCGACACAGCATCAGAGGATGGGCAAGCTTGTGTCTGGCAAATAACACATTGCTATTTTTCCCAAGTCCCCCGGGGTTTGTTGTAAATAGATTTCTCTGCTGATCAGCAGCATTGATCAATATTTATTAAGTGCGGACTGGGTGCCTGGAATTGTGTAAGGCCATTTCATTTGTAAGATTGTTTTTGTCACTCATGTCATTTTTCTTAAGAAGGAATAGCTACTATTATTGTTAACAATATGCAAATAAGAATATTTAATTTATCATCCTTCCACTTTGATCTGGAAAAGGAATTAAAGCTTGCATATTACACCACCTTCCAATGAATCCTTTCCCAAAGACGTTATCCTAGATTTAGTTATTTTTTTAAAATTTTTTTTACATTTATTCATTTTTGAGAGACAGAGAGAGACAGAGCACAAGAGGGGGAGCGGCAGAGAGAGAGAGGAGACACAGAATTCGAAGCAGCCTCCAGGCTTCGAGCTGTCAGCACAGAGCCTGACACGGGGCTCGAACTCACAAGCTGTGAGGTGATGACCTGAGCCCCAACTGACTGAACCATCCAGGTGCCCCGATTTAGTTTTTTTTTTTTTTTCAGCTAACTGACGCCTACGACTCTTCAGATTGTTGGGACCATGGCATAAATAGCTCTCCCATCCCTACGTGTCTGTTCTCTACAAGTTTCAGATCTCCTCTCCACTTTGACTTGCACAGTCCTCATAGGGGTCACAGACAAGGGAATGGGTCAGACCAAAGAGGAGGAACAAATTGCAAACAGGGGATGACATTAGCTACACAGCTTCAAATGGAGAGGAAAGTTGTATATTTGATATACTTACCAAAGACATCCAGTTTTTCAGCTTTTCAGGGGACTCCTGTGTACCGCCAATGGTATGTCAGTTCATCGGCAAAGGAAGCAGGAAATAAAATATTTGTGAGGAGTGTTAGGAAAGTATGTAGGGTAACTGAGTTGTCACCTTTAGACAAGAGCAATCTATCAGTGTTGTATTATGCCATGAAGAATTGTTTCCCTTCCCTTTTTTCATTTATTTTTATTTTTTAATGTTTTTATTTATTTATTTATTTTTGAGAGAGAGAGAGAAAGAGAAAGCAGGGAGGGGCAGAGAGAGAGGGAGAGAACTCCAAGCAAGCTCTGTGCCATCAGCACAAAGCCCAACGTGGGACTCGATCCCACAAACCGTGACACCATCACCAAAGCCAAAATCAAGAGTCAGAGGCTTAACCAATTGAGCCACCCAGGGGCTCCTTTCATTTATTTTTAAAACTTCGTTTATCTGCTAAATCACTTGACAAAGGGAGTATAAAATACTTGTTCTGGGTATTCTTAGAAGAATGTTCTAGATTTTTCTACTAGAAATTTTACAGGTTTCTTTGTAGACTAAGGACAAGTTAAATAGTCTCTTGTTCTGACCCATTTCACTTTCATGTTTTCTGCATTATCTTTGGAATCTTATTTATTCATTATTCAAAAGTGAAAACAAACTAGATGCAGTGAGCAAGGAACCATTTTCTTTTGTGGGTGTTTCATTTTTGGCTTCTTAGAACAGTACCAGGGCCAATCCTAATTAGTTGTCATTGTTTGTTTTAGTTCTCTGCTTAGGTGGGAGGATAGAAGACCAGCTTTTATACTGCTGTTTTTATTTATTATTTTCTTACTTTTCCTTAGGTTGAAAAACCCTGCCTCTGCTGTTTTATTCATTGTAACAAAAATGTGCTTAATTAAACATAACACTTTACAGATGCTTCAACAAATGTCTTATGTACAAAAGCACCTATCTGGCTGAAAGAAAGGAAGCTTTTCCTTCCAACTCCTCCTGTATTTTAAAGAAAACAAAAACAATTGGTGTCATTGCTTGGGTCCAAATGTATATGTATCAGGAGGCACGAATGTATGCTACAACAAAAAATTAAATTCTTCTGTTTATTTGGAAATCTTGTGAATACTTAAAGAAAGATAAATCCAATAAGATATTATACGAAGGTATTATTCTATTATATATGTATATAGCTACGTGTAACAAGAATAATTAGATCGAAGATCATGGAGAAACGCTTTAGATTCTTCAGACAGTAATGTAAAATGGCAAATGTTATCTGACCACATTAAATAACAGTGAAAGAAAATGTTGAAAATAATTGTTTAATGGAAATATATGTTTTATATTTTGCTCTTAGCATTTTCTTTCAACACTGAAATTTTAAATGAAGAGTAGAGCATGCCACTGCAATGATAAAAAATTTATACCTATGTTTTTCAGATCCATGGTCCTCCATGATCACCTCTGCCCTCCTCCCCAACCTAATCTCCCTCCAGGACACCACATGTGTCCTTCGGTCCAGGCTACAGGATGCATATTGCCATTTATTATCTCCACTCTGTTTTCCTTTTTCTTTGTTCTTTTCTTTCTTTCCTCTTTTTTTTAATTGTCTGATTCAGGTTTTTTATACTTGCTTCAAACACTTCTCTTTGAATATCACCTTTTAATTTTATGATTCACAAATAACTAAAGATAATTAAAATTTTCTACGCATTTATACTGCATGTAGATTGCAGTTACAACTACAACTGAAAAGCTAGAGTTTGTGAGCAGCTCATGATTAGGATCCTGTTAAGGTGGTTTGGAGGAATTTCTGTGTGGAGAAATTGATTGAATATTCTGTTCGAGAAGCCCATGCCATAGTGTATAGTAAACCACTCTTGTAGCACTGACAATGACCACTTTAAGAGATGAAACAGACAAAATGCCTCAGACATAATGCCATGTGAAAAAATGAAAAATGAGAAAATCATGTTTCTCCTTTACTGTTTACACAAATGGTGCTCGAAACAAACGAACAAACAAAAGCAGCAATTTATCTATGGATCTTGTGAGACCTCTAGCTTGGCCCTGTAAGATGATTATCAAAGATTGGTGAAGTCTGTGCACACTGGAAGCATGAAATCATCTCCTTTCTTTTATTGGAGCTGATTTTTTTCCAGTCATGGGGAACTACGTGCAGCGTTCAAATTGAATTATGATGTTTCAGACCGCTGTACCTTCAATGTACAGTCTCTTTCGCCTACAGTCTCTAAAGTGTCTTTCTTTATTTCTTCATCTTATCAAATTCTACTCATATGTCAAGATACAGATGTAGCATCATCTCGTCAAGGCAGCGTTCTCTAGATCTCCCAAGATAGTTAGTATGCATTCTCTCAGCTCAGGTAACATCCTGCATTGAGTATTTATCATAGTAATTATGAACTGTTACCATTTTGATTTATTCTGTCTCTCTTGGACCACAAGCTACTCTGGGAAGAAGAGGATATCTTTTCCAGTTTTGTATACCTAATATTTAGAAGCATCTTTCATAGAAAGGGTGCTAACACTAATTTGTTGAATGAGTGAACCTGGCTGATAGATTTGACTTGTACCATTTCAGACACTAGTTGGCCAATGAAGCTAATCAATATAATGAGTTGGAGTTCATGGTGTGTTTTCTAAAAATAAACCTGATCTCAGATGTCTATTTAAATTACACTTTTCAATGAAAACCATGGAATTAATTTCTCTGGTTTTCATTTAGAAACTCTATATTTAATAACCATGCCACCGTGCCCAGTTAAGGGAAACTTTAATTTCCAGGTTTATGCCTTAATAATATTATTGTTATGGTAAGTTTTAATATTTTAATCCCATATCCTGGCCAGTTATTTAACAAATATATATTGATAACTATGTGCAAATCCTCCCTGTTTGGGGCACTAGGAATACAACTGTGAACAAATTCCTGCTCTCATGGAGCTTACATTCTGAAGGGGATAGATGATAATAAGCCAAATATATACATATATATATATATATATATATATATATAGACAAAAACTCTGTCTTTAAAGAAATGTATTTCATGAACTCTGGGTTAAACATGAAACTAACTTTTAAGAAGAAGCTATCATTTAGCAGAAGAAGCTGCTAAAATACTGAAACACCTAATTCAGACCACAGACTCCTGTTTGCTCCTCTTGGGGATGCTTAACTGCAGTATTTGGAAGAGGCATCATGACCAGAAAGACTGAGCCTTCTTTTTCTATGAGAAAACAAACATGGATATTTTGAATTCTTTACTACAAAATAGACTGAGTGTGGTTCTGAATATGGTTGCAAAATTGTTTGGCTCTGTGAATCCACAGCACTATAAAATTAAGCTTTCTGGTAAAAGGACTGCTTTTTTAACCTTAAAATTCGCAGGTTTTTTTTTCCATCATAGCCCCTGTTCTCCCCACCCATTTCTTTGGTGCTCTTGGCAATGAGCCCTTTGGCTACACGGGTTTTCCAGCAGGTAGTATCTCTTATTTTTAGCCCAGTTAATGGCTTACTTGCAAACCAGTGAGTCTAAATCATAAAAAGTAAGGAATGACTCACATTCATTAAAGTGAATTCTGATACATTTGGCTACTCATGTAAAACAGAGGTACATAATGAGTCAATTGGAGGACACAGAATTCATTAATCCATGAGGTGGCAGTGATGCCAAGCAGAGACAGGCAGACATTCCTCTTAGGTCTCTTATAGGCTAATTATTTCTTTAAAAGATCTGCAGTTTATGAGCATTTGTTACCCTTGGAGGACTTCCCCTTCAAAACTTAGAAAAAGAAAATTCTCTGAGGAATTAACCCAGATACATGAGTTATTATGGATTACAGTATCTATTTTATTCCTTAGTTTCTGTCAGATGCTATTCAACTACTGTTGATTTAGCAGTTCCTTACCTTCATTTGGATTTAGGCAAGGTGGCCGCCTAGACATTCAGGGCCAGGACCACAACAGTCCTCCCTGGTCCTCGTCATGGCTTACAGATGTCTTGGGACTAATTGTGTCCACAGATTTGGATTGTTGGATAGTCTCGCTTATTTATCTCAGAGAGTGGAAACAACAACCAAGGGAAAACTGTTTAGCAAAAGGCTGTCTATTACATGAAAGAATCCTGACAGACACTCATCATTATCATTTTGGCCTTATCATCAGGCCATTTTTCCAATGTATGGTCTCTTCGTAATTCAATCTAAAAGCAAAATATAATAAAATTAATCACTATTGGTTTAAACTAAATTCTTTGAATCTTAATTGGTTCACCTTCTAAGTGAATTAATGGCCATAATAGTTGATCTGGTCACATGGGTAAGGAAAGTCTTAGATAAGGATCCAGGTGTCATTTTTTGTTTTCCTAAAAGTACCTCTTTTGGGAGGATAATAGATTTACTCAGGTGGCTGGGACACAAAGACATAAAGATATTATCTTATTGTATCCAGAAGTTCAGCTATTTTTTTTTTTTTTTACTTCCAGTGAAAGGATCTAAATAATTCAAATGATTCCTGATTCAAGACAAACTTCGATCATCCTCCAAAGCAGAAAGAACATGAAATTCAAAATATAAATAATAATATATGTGAGGAAATGAGTCAGAAAATGACTTTATAAGAAGTTCTTGTAAATGATTTCTACCTGCTATTTTTCTGGACCATCCAAATTCATACATATGTGATAGTTGACATTGAAGACTTACTGATTTGGATAACTCATTTAAAAATCTTAGAAAATATAACCTCTAATCATATATTTTTATTTATTTGCAAAATTTGAAGGAGTCACAACATTTATGAAAACTTTCATTTAAAGAGTCAGTTAGACTACATGTAGACATAAGAGTATATAATTAACATTTATCTGTATTTAGAAAGTCCTTAGGTGTAGGAACTTGCACTTGCTCTACAGGAGAAACATAGTTGTCAAGAATTAATGACTTGTAAAAAAAATTAAAAAAAAAGAATTAATGACTTTTTTCACCAACACTTATGTTTAGAAAAAAATCCCATATGTAAGTGAACTCCCTGGAAAGGGAGTAGAAAGCTGGTTATTTTGTAGCCCTAACTACCATTTCCTACCCTCTTCATTGGTAAGCTCCTTTCCATCTAACTTGTAGAAATGGGGTTAAAGTGGTCATTTGTATCTTCTCTATCAAATGTTCTAGAGATTCAAGTTTGAAACTATGTAATAAGGGAAATTCTAAAAATAGATGATCCCCTTTCAAGTATTTGCAAATCACCTCCATGTTTTTACCTAGAGAAAACTTTATTATTTACTATGTGTAAGACCTTGTAAGAAGTAGAAAACCAAACACATTGGAAAGTCACATGTCTGGTAAATAGAAGAGTTACAACTATGGACCACATGCCTCCTGATATTTCCTCTCCTTTCTTTTCCTCTTGGCAACTTCTCAAGAATTACAGAGGAAATGTAAGTAAAATATTTTAGGAACGCATTATTTTATTTCTTACTACCAGACCATCAGGGGCAAGTCATTGTTCTTTACTAAATGGAAAGTTAAGCTCCTCAAAGTTATTTCTTTGGATTCGACTTAGCTAGAAGCAAGCCAAGACTAAAGATAGTGGCAACACCCAGGGTGGCTCAGTGGGAGATGTAGGGTCCCCCATCACCTCCATAATCACCTCTATAATTCCCTTTCCTTGATCTTTTTTTCTCCCAGTATTATGTAAAATATCATCTCAAGAAACCTTACACTCCCCCTTTGAATTGGCTCTCCCCTTCATAGAAATATTGGATGTGACATTGGACCTAGAGATTTCTCATCTTTTGAGAGTTTGAATGAAAATGTTAGGGACATATTAGAGTTTTGTTTGATTTTAAAAAATAAAGCATTCAATAATTTATCTGCCATGCTTGAAGATGCAGAAAGGGATCTTGTTGCTAATGTTAAAATATGCATTGTATATCTAAGAAATTTTTCTCCTCAGCAGGCTAGTCAGTACATAAAGTGTGCTTCTGAAATCTACATGCAAAAATGATCATGATGTAGGTTGATGAGAATCTGGAAGAAGATTGAAGCCACATATCAATCTGGGAAATCCTAGCCACAGTTAAAGATTTTCAATGAACTCAAATCTAAAACTCTGTATTATTTCTTATTAAACCACACAAATGCTCTGTGCAATAATCAAGCAAGAAAATAAAGGGATTCAATCAGAATTCAGTGTAACAATGAGAAAATAGCAGCCTGACTTTGATACTTCATGTGAGTCAATTTCAAAACCAAACAGAAAAATAAAAGGCTCTAAATACTACTGTATATATGAGTATATATAATTATAAAGCCACATTAATATGGATATGAAACTATGATTTTTTTTTAATTTATTGTATCAACATAGTCAAACTGGAACTCTATTTTCCTGAATTCGCTTTTTTGTGTGGATTCAGTTTAGGGCTGTACGCAGGAGAAATTTGCATGAGATTTGGAAGGTTGAAGGAGTTATCATGTTCTAAATGTTTGTGTGAATCCCAGGAGCCCAGCATATCACACATGTTCTCACAGTGGTCCTCCAGCTCTTGCCCAAGCTCCTCCTGGAGTTCTTCAACTTCTGGACATAGCACCATGTATGGTTTGTAGCAAAGTGTACCCGTTTCTTCAGTGGGTAACCCACGTTGTCAAAGTTCTCTGAGGAGATCTGTTAGCCTCCCTTGCCTATAAAACCTGTGTTGGATTTCTCTGTGCAGTTTGCCTGTATAGGGACTGCTGATCCTCTGCAGAAACTGTCTCCACCATCTCTTTTGCTTCCAGACCTATAGCCTGAATCCAGTCCTGGCATGCTCCAGGACCACCGTAAAGGTAAACAAACAAAATGATTACCCATATCAACAAACAAAATTATTCTCCATAAAACAAACAAAAATGAATGCAAGATATCTCCAATCTATATCAACATTCCTGGGAACATTCATGTTTGGGAATGAATAAGGTATGTTGAATAAGGGTGGGAAAATATAAAATACTGAATCTTTTGGTATAGGTGTACTCAAAAAAGATTCTAGATTCAATGTGTTAGCTTTAGCAGCTGGAAGTGGCTCTAACGGTCATCTTGGTTAGACAATTGAACTTGTTTGGTACCCTGGAGATGATGGTACCCAACCAAGGTCGTAATTCTAGAAAGGATCACCTCAAACCCACTCTGTCTGGATGACATTCTTCTCACAAATGATTTGCAGAACACACATGTGAGGGAGCTCTAGACTGGCTATTCTCTGTAGTCCAGAAATACCAGTAGGAACTGCTGCAGTCAAAGTAGACTAACTGAATGCAACAGGGATGATGAGACCTTGCAGTGGCAGGGACCAAGTTGTGGCACTTAATGGCCAGAGACAAAGTGGTTTGGCCCACTTTGGGTTGGCCAATAATATGTCTCTAGACAGGAATAGATTGACAGACTTTTAAAGTATTACTTAATGTGTATAGCAGTAAAGGTCTCTTCTGGTGAATGGAAATCTAACTTTAATCATTATAATGGTTATGCTTCTCAACCACTTCCCAGCATTGAGCTAATTTACAAACCTAGAGCCCCTTGAATGAGGCAGAGGCCAAGTTATTCATGAAGAAAGATCCTGCCTCATAGCCAAATATTTGTAATGTAAATGTCCTTTCCCAGATTTCCCCAAAAAGGACATATAGGCATTTCTCAAGGTGACTGTGCATTTCAGAAGAGAAATAACACAAACTTTTGGGGTAATTGTTGGTCACTGGCTCCAAACTGACCTTAATTCCTGGAGACACAGAATGTTGCTATTGTTCAGCAGTGAAAGTAAAGGACTATGGAATTCAGACAGTTTGGGTTCATGTTTATCTCACAGTGGACTCAGCAGGTCCCCAAATCTATACTGGGGTTATTTTGCCAGTTAGAAATGCATAGATGGAGTATTATGCTTAACAATAGGCAGACTTTGCACATTGATTCCTGTTAGTAATTCAGGCAGTTAGAGTTGTGGTGATAACACAGGCCAAGCAGAAACCACTGGAAGGACTCTGCCTACCAAATAAGTAAACCAAAAGCAATACATTGCTGTGGATAAATTGCAAAAAATCATTGCCAATACCAAAGGCTTGAAAGATATAGGGGTGGTGAGACCTGTCACATCCCCCATCTAATTTGCTTACTTGGCTAGGACAGAAGATGGCTATATCTTGCTGTGTACAGTGAGTAACCTCAAAATCATGTAGTGAATCCTATTCCAACTGCTATTCTAATGTTTTCTTTCTGGAGAAAATCTGCAACAGGTATGTAGCTATTGTGCCAACAAATACTTTTTCTTTTATGCCTTTTAGCAAAAATCTCAGAAGCAGTTTTCTTTCAGTAGAAAAGATCGTACATCTTTATTATCCTACTTTAAGGCTATACTAACTCTTCATCCTTATATCATAATTGAGTCCAGAAGGGCTTTAATTGCCTCACCATTTCAAGGAACATTATCCAAGACCATTGCCTTGTTGATATAATGCTGATTGAACCTGGTAAGTAGGAGTAGCAACCACTCTAGGCACTTGCATAAGATAGATGCATGTCAGATAGTAGGAAATAAATCCCATGAATATTATGGCCTGCCACCTCTAGAAACTTCTAAGGAACCAGTCGTTTGAAGCTTAGTGGAATTCCCCTTCCAAAGTTAAGGAAAAGTTGTGGCATCTTGTGTTTCCTAGCACTACAAAAGAGACACAATGCCTACAGGGATCTCTTTGGATTTTAAAGGTATCATATGCCTTATTTGGGTGTACTTCTTATATTCATTTATCCAATAATTTCAAAAGGATCCAGTTTTGTGCAGGTCCTAGAACAAGAGACATCTCTAATAAGTCCAGGTTGATGTTCAAACTTCTCTACCATTTGGGATGTATGAGCCAGCTGATCATGTAGTGCCTGAAGTGTCTTTGGGGAATGGGATGTTGTTGAAAGCCATTAGCAGGCATTTATAGGTGAATGAATGTGCAGATCTATTGGATTTTGAAATAAAGCTACGGCATATGCTGCAGATATCAGTTCTTTGAAGCAGTTTCTGGTCTGCTACTGGCCCCAATACAGATTAAATGCTAGACCATGACTCATCAATTTGCCATACCACATGAAATCCCAAACATGAACTGAGTATTGTCTGACCACCAAACCATGAAGTTGGGTACGCACGTAAGTCATCCCTCATCAAATGGAAGTGGTAGATATGATAACCAACGTCATGAAGGCATAAGTTTCATGAGCAAGTTGCCCAGAATTTTTGTTATGTGGCCTCCTCATTCTCAAACATAAGATGGCCTCTTGGAGAGTTCCCTATGAGTGTAACTGAAAAAGAATATTTGGGTATGGTTTACAAAGGAATACTGGCACCACCATTCCTTAAAGAGATCAGCCTCTGTGCTGGCAGGTTGGTTACATTGGACTTTTTCCATCATGGGAGGATCAGTTCTTTTTCCTCACTGAACAGACTCTTGGTCAGGATATAAATTTGCCTTCAATGCACACATTTGTTTTGTTAAAAAACTCTGTCTCTGTGTGCTTTATTTATCATCATGATATTCCTCATAGCATTGCTTCTGACCAAGGAACTCCTAAACAGCTAATGAAGTATGGATAAGGATGAGACATTTGAAGATTTTGTTATGACCCTAGCTGGGTGGAAAAATCTTGTAGGGCCAGGGTAGTGTCCTCTAAGTATAGTATTTACCCCAAATCGTGGCACTGTTTCTTCCACAGGGTCATCAAAGAATGGGGATTAGAGTGACTATTCTCATTATTATCATTAATGATCTATGAGATGTTTTGGGCTATACTAGCAACTTCGGGCTGGTCTTACTTTCCAAGAGAAAAATTCTTCTACCTGAGACACAGTAAGGGTTCCGTTAAACTGGAAGTTAAGACTGCTACTTTTAAACTAATACCATCGAATCAAAAGACAAAAAGAGAGGCTGGGATGTTCAATATTGACTATAAAGGAGAAATTGAGTTTTGCCCATAGAGTGGCCATAAGGAGTGGGTGTTTCTGGAATGTAGGAGGTCACCTAAAGCACCTGTTAGTATTGCCTTATCCTGTAGTAAAAGTTTGAATTACTCCATCAGGCATGGAATTATAGCAAGACGAGGTGCCTAGTAAGGAAAAATAAAATGGTAGTGAAAGAAGGAAGTCATAAATATAAGCTGTGGCCATATTTCCGGTAACAGAAATAAGAACTGTAATAGTTACAAATATTTCTTCCTTAATTCATGTACTTATTTTTGCGCATGTATATGTGTGTGTTTGTGTGTGGTGTGTGTATTTGTGTATATTAATAAATTATTTTGCTCCCCTCCTATTTTCCTACTATCTCATATAAGGCATGTTAATAGTGGCTAATCTGAGAGTTCAATATTTAAGCCACAGAATAGGAAGAGTGGGCTCAACCGGAAGAATGAACATAAACTAAACATGGATAAAGTGACATATGGAGCTGTTATATAGAGTTAGTGTGTTTTTGGTTGTACAAAGGATAGTTGCATCATATTCTACCACATTTATCTGGAAGTCAAAACATGCCTGAAAGAGGTATCTCTAGACATGGGGATACCAAGTGGACAAGTTGTTCAGAGACAACTTAACTGAGCTGAAATACATGTTTGAGAATGTTCTTGCATCTACAGATCCATATTATGAATGGCCCCAAGGAAATTTGCACAAGATTTGGAAGGTGAAAATGAAATGGCAGCCATTACCCTCTGAAGGACAATATGGGGTGTCAGGCATCCCTGTAGTTCATGTATGTTGTCATTGATCTGCTGGCTCACCTGGGCACAGGACACAGCTGGGCTTGTGACTCTTCCACCTCCCACTGTACCTCCTTCATCATCTTCTCCAAGTCCTGGACTAGGTATAAATGCATATCCATGGGAAAAACTATCCGCTTCCTCTGAAGGTCACCTGTGTCATCAAGAATTGCGGTAGTGAGAGACAGTTTAAGTTCCAATTCTTCCTTGCAGGTTCCAGTTGGTTCTTACTGTGCTCTGCTTCCATTGGAAATTACTCCTGGCTGCCAGTACTGATGGCCTACAATTTCAGAACCAATACAGCAGCAACAGCTTTCCATAGACTTTCTCAACCAGTTCCAACAATTACATATGATCTAGACCCTTAAATGAATATATACCTCCATATCACTTATAATGGATCTATTTTCTGGATTAAACCCTAACTGATATGGTAACTAAAGATGTAATTCAGTACGGTCTTCTTTTAGGAAGAATTACAATGTACACAGCCATTAAGAGTCATGTTTATTTTATACTAATTATTTTAAGCAAGATCTCCTAAATTTATGTGATCCTCACTGACCTCAGCAGGAGAAAATTTATGTTGTTTTGTTTTGTTTCATAGTTTTACAGTTCCTATTAAGGTTCTTCTCCTAGCATTTTAAGAGAATTATAATTCTCAGAATATTGTAAAATCTTCCTTATATATTAAAAATATGTAGCAAAAAGTAAACAAATAAGGTTTAATTAACAAATGTGCTTATCTATATTCCATATGAACACAAATTAGTCCAAGTTCTACCTTAAGCATGTGTATGTGAAAGAGAAAGGTAGAGATAGAAAATAGTGTCTCTTACTACATAGAGAAAATGGAAAAAGAAAAGAAATTCTTTTCTTACCATTTTGAAGGATAGGCTTTCAAGATTGTAGCTGGATCCAAATATGTATTTCTAAAATAACTCTGTTACCCTAGGCCTAACCTTTAAATTTGAAGATCATAAATAGTCCATAGATGGAATAATACATTTTCAAAAGAGTTCCACCTTAGATGAATAGGACTATTTACCACATCTAATTGGGGGGAAAAAAACCCTGTTTTCCCCACTTAAAGAGATCACCTACTCAGCAATTGGGCTACTTTGTCAACAGTTAACTGGGACTGGAATCATGGGGAATCAAAATTGCCACTTCCACCCCTACCCAGCTGGGGGCTGGAACCAATCACGGAGTCAGTAAATGGAGAGTTGAAATGTCAGCCTTTTATTTTTTTAACTGATAAAGTGGCAGCCCGAATAAGATGATTTTTTTTTTCTAAGCATGTGGGAGGGTGTCAAGATGAGCTTGCTAATTCTTTCCCTATAAAATGGACAGACTCACCCACATAGTCACAAATAGGGGAGGATGACTGCAAGCCACACTAAGGTAACTGCATAGTTAGTCCATATCTTTCCAGCAATATGGTTGCTAATTTTTGCTCTTGCTGTCTTGCTATGAAATTAACAATTTATTGTATATAATCCAACTTTGTACTTGCCTTTACCAAGTACCTCCTGCAGGGTTTTGATAGACTCACCTAATGATGCAACCCAAACCCTCATTCCGGGAAGTCTGAGCCCCTGACCATAATCTTCTTAATGTTTACAGGTTTTGATTTTATTTGTATAACATTGCCTTGTTCTCTGTGTATATATGGTATCTCCTTAAATTGACCATAAATTCTTTATTAATAAGAGTCCGTGTTTTATGCTTTTGTTCTACCTGGCTGCCTTTATCATAATGCCAGGCAATAGTAACTGTTCAAATTAAGGAACATATATTGAATAAATGAATTAATGACTGTAGGTACATGTTGTGGGAGTATGGGAGTAGGTCCTAGGATAGAGATTAACGTGTAGAAAGTTTATTAGGAATTGTTTACAGGATCAATCCCTGGCAAAACAAAACAAAACAAAACCAAAAAACAAAAACAAAAACAAGGTAAAAGGAGAAGCTGTGTTATGTTGTAATGGCAACAAACAAAGCTCTCAGCTAAACCCATAGACAGATCTAAATCTGGGATGGACCTTCAAAGTTATCCCAGCTTGGGAGAGGCTTCTGGACCTTTACATCACAGTATCTACCATTTATTGCATGCAGGCTTCTCCCAGGAAGGGGCATGATCTTGGCAAGATACCTCTCCAGGTGACTGCAATTCCTGCAGAGGCAGGCAGGTGGGATCTGTCAGCCAGAAGCACTTCCAAAAACTTGAGGACCACGTGTTTCAGTATTGAAGAAGATCTAGGTGATATACGAGAGCATCCATTACAGACCACCACTTACAATGCCTAGATTCACTTCTTCGTATAAATTCTGGGAGAAGCTTCTCAACGACTCTGGTGGTGGTCTTGTCCTGGAAGAAATTTCTAAGAAGGTGCATGGGACAAATTATAGACTCTCAACACCTGAGCTGCTCTTGCAGCCATTAATGTCATCTAACCTACTTCTTCCTTTACCATCCACTCTAGACTCCTTTCATCCTCAGCCAGTACTTCTTCAATTTTAGGTGGCTCTGACACAGATTTCATGCTTTAGGGATCTGAGTCCCTAATCATCATGCCCTTTTAAGGCTGTGTCATGTATTTGCCCACAAACCATAAAAAATGAGTGAGAATAGGTAGAAACATCCAGCTGAATCACCTGGGTGCCAATCATATTCCACTCTACTCCCATTGTGTAATAACGTTTCTACTTTTTTCTGATGGTCAGGGTCGATTACTCCTTCCAGAAATGGTGACTCATTCTTGGCCACAGTCTCTTGGCATTAGGGCCCCTAGGTGCCTGCACAGCAGTTGTAGCTTAAAGTCCAAGGGCACTTCTAATGTGTCCCTTTGTAGAGGTATTCCCTTTTGGGAACCAGGACCTATATCCCACAGCATCTAGAGTTGGAGATTGGGAAATCTAAATTCCCAAGTGGGTCACTGGCAGTGTTATTAAGTGGGACCATTCACACTTCCATCCTGACATATTTTCTCACCACATTTATCTCCTAGTCTATTGCAACTTCAGGGACACAAGCTCACTTGGCTTAGCCACTTGCATACAGTCTGGACCTACTGAAAATCTCTTTATAGTTCTTCACAGAACTATAGTTAAGTCTCCCATGCAAAGTGGGAAGGCTTTCATTGTATCTGAGAGATGGGTTGGAGTGGTATCCCCAGCTGTGGAATATGCTGCCTCTAAAACCTGAAGAGATCCACCAGCTATTGTGCTTCCTTCTTTGTAGTAAAGCAAATGAGATGCAATAATTTGTCCTTTACTTTGGAAGTCATGTCCTGGCATGCCCCAGACCATGGAACTTCTAAAAATTTTACTGATGTGGTAGGCCCCTCAATCTTCATGGGATGTACCTTCTCCTTCTGTAATGTCTATGTCTTACTAAGGACCCCAAAACATTTGCCAAATTCTTGTTTTTCTGGTGTGACTAGCATAAGGTCACCAATATAGTGGACCAGAAGGATGTTTCATAGTATGCCCAACTTCCAGATCCCTTTGAAATATAATATGACAGAAGGCAAGATACATAACACAGTCTTTGGCAAGGCCATTCACTCTCGATCATTCTAAATGAACATGAATTATTTCTGATTCCTCTTTATGATAAAGACACAGGAAAACATATATGTACATATATGTACATAACGACATATTTGTTATGTACATGTGCCTGAGGTTCTGTGAATCTGCCCTAGTAGTGGTATCATATCTAGCACAACAAATACTTCAAGCAACTACTTTTGTCAGTTTGGCGTGGTCTACTCTTATTGTCAAGGATCAAGGTCTTTTTTAAAGACCAAGTTAGTGACTTTAATGGGGATATGATGGGACTACATATCTTTTAAGTCTGTAAGTATGACACACTAACTTCTGCCATTTCTCTGGAGTGTAACATTGTTTTTGATTTACCATCTTGGCTGGAGCCACTTGGCTTTGTCCATTATATAGCTTTTACCTTCTAAGCAAACCAACCAAATTTGGGGATGGGGTAGGAAAACTATCAATTATGTCCAACCAGTTATACATTGCTGGTGAAATGATCAACGATGGGTCTGTGAGGCAGGTAGTTATTCCCTTTTTACAGATAAATCCAAGGCTTAGAGTAGTTAAGTGACTTGTCCAAAACTGGCAAGCTAATGCACGGCAGATCTGGGATTGAAACACATATCTCTCTGATCCCATATCCCTTAGTCCAACAGAACCATGCTAAATAAGCCACTGCCAATGTTAGTTAGGACGGGAGTATATTAAACAGTTCTCAGCTCATTATGTGAGAAGGGAATTCTAACAAGAATCAGGGAGTCAGTGTGGGGAACCCTGGGCAATCCCAGTAATCCATCTTAGATTATGCTTCTTAGAAATAAATAAAAGAAAACATGAAACCTATAAAACGTTTCTGCAGATTTTAAAAATGAAAACAGACTTACTCTATAAAAAGCAGGGGACATTTTGTTACTTCAAAAGGAGTGCACTTTAGAAAGCTTTGTCATCTCAAAAGACCTAGGGAAACTTGTACATTATGAAACAAAAGAGAAATGATGGGATAAGACCAAAACTAATATAAGAAATGGATTAAATAAGGAAAGATTGTAAAAAAACAAATAAAAATGATCACAAAAATTTAAATCAGATTTAAAATAAGGCAGCAGCGATATTGCAGAAAAATGAATTCATGTTGTAAGAGGCAAACCAGAGAACTGTTCTAAAGTGCACAGAATAACAACGAAGGGACCAAATGGGAAGAGATGGTAGATATAAAGGTCAGGATATTAAGAGCCAACTTACAGATCACTTGCAAGCATGAATAGACAAAAAATGTAAAAAGCAAGTTAAAAGGAAATTTCCTGAGATAGAAGACTCTACAGCTAAGAAGGACAGATTTTGTATTAGAAAGAATTAGTAATACTTAGTACCTCGAAAGATCCTGGTAGCATTTTTTAAAGTAAAACAAATTAGTGACATTTAAAATAAAGTAGTTCTTTAAGTAATTCTAGGAATAAGTAAGAAAACTGTACATACAGAATATTTAGGGAGTAACGAGAACATTGTATATATAAATGAAGGGGTGTAGACAAGATAGTTTAAAAAGAAAATTTGTGAATCTAATTTTTTCCAATTAATCAAGAGGTTCAAGAACTGCTCACAGAAAAAACAATTTATATATTCCAACAGATAAATGAAGAAAAAAACCAAGAACAAAAGAGTAAAATTTCAGAAAATGTCTTCATGAACTTGGAGGCCAGGAAGGGCCTCTCTTAAAATTCCCAGAGTACTTTGATAAGAGAATAGTTGATAGCTCTGATATCATTCATATTAAAATGTTATGCACATAACAAAGCACCATTTTAAAAAAGCAAAAGCAAAACATAGGCTGATAAAAGTGTTTTGTTTTTGTTTTTTGTTTTTTTGTATTTTTTACAATGAACACGAGCAACTCAATAGAAGACGTTCTAGAAATATAAAGAATACTTAAAATCAATCAGAAAAGACAACCCGACAGAAAATAGGCAAAAAGATATGAAGAAGCAATTCAAGAAAGTCAGAAGCTTAACAAAAAATGAACATGAAAATACATATAATCTCACTAATAATCATGGGAATGCAAATTGATATAAAAGCGACAAAATCACATGGGCAAAAACTAAGAATTTTGACAATAGTAAGATAGGAATGTGGAACAAGAAGAACTAATAATTCTCTGCAGTTGGGAGGGCAAATTATCACAAACACCTTGGAAAAAAATTGACAAGTTAGTAAAAATAAAAGGAATGAGTATTCAGTGACCTAAGAATTTCACTCCTAAACTTACAGACAATAAAGTTTGTGCATGTGTGTGTGCATGCACACACATGTGCTGGTCAGGGGAAGAGATTGAAACATTTATGACTGGTGAATGGATAAATGTATAGGTAATAAAATTACCTATATGTGGGATGTTAGTCATCACATTCAGGGATTGGATACCTCTGGGAGAAAGGGAGGAAAATGGAATATGAGGAGCAACCCACAGAGATTTCATTTGAATATGTAATATATTTTTTTCAAGTTAGGTGGGTAGATGAGTGTACATTATTTTATTCTCTATACTTATTTTCATGTGCCTTAAAAATTTATAAAACCAACATATGCCCAGAGAATTAAGATAAAGCCATAAATTAATGAATTAGAAACAGAACAGATCAACTAATCCAAGATCTTGGCCTTTTGAAGAGAAGTCTAAACATGAATTACAAAAATACAAAACACAAATATGGGATATTAGGCATGACAAAAGCATATCATGACAAATGGGATGTTTTAAAGTTCTAAAAGTATATTATCTGTTCAGTCTTAGTAAGTATGAATATTTCAATGAAGAAGACATTTCTCTTTCTTTTTTTTTTAAGGAAAACAAACCTAACTAAAAAGGCATTACTGGTCTGCAGAGATTTAAATACTCAGCTGGAACCCCCTAGTCATACCCTGTGACAGCCCCAAATCCTTCCAAATACTCTTAACATTTCTGAGTACCCAGGTTCCTGAGCCACTTCTGTCCTTGGGATCCCTGCTGACACTCTTCTTTACCATGTCGACCAAGACATCCAATTTATCCCCCTTCTCAGTTTCTGCCAAAAATTTAAAATCACTCTCACCAGACTTTTGAAATGTGGAAGGTTTTACCTAAAGTTGGATGACGAAGTTAAATGTTCTCAAACAAAATATTACACAAATGTCATTTGGCCAACACATCACTAGGGACATTTCCTTAACTGATTCCCAGACAGCTCTCATTTCCCACCCTCTCCCTGACTTCTCTGTCTTACCTCTTCTTTCTCTATACTCTGCTTTCTTCTTTCTCTCTATTGCAAAGGACAGTAATAATTCCTTTTGTCGTCTCACACATGTAAGTAATGACACATGCCTTCTGGATCTCATGTTCTATACCAATGGCTCATCAAAGTATTTCCCCAATAGACAGTAGATTCTCTCTGAAAGGGACTCAAATTATAGATGCTAACATGCTGTATTTTTCACTCCTCATTATGGTTGCCAAAAAACACCCAAGAAATTATAAAACAGTATGTATAACATTATCTAAAATATGAATTATGCCTATCATATACATATATACTCTAAGATAATGTTATTTGCACAGATACTGACTCTATTAATAGTGATATTGTTTCTATTTTTTAATATTATTTAGGTAATTAGAAAAATGACATTAAAATAAATCAAAGTATAGGCCTAGCATTCCTTAAATAAAGAAGGCAAAATACCCAAGCTTTCTGCCAATGCAATTTCTATCACATACCTAGAACAAATATTGACAGCCACCATTCTGCCTCCAGGCAAGGCTGCACTGACCCGGCATTGTGGGGCCTAGGCAGACGTATTCCTTGTTCTATTTCTCCGGAAGCCTTCAGAGTGCATTTCCCTGTATATCCCCAGTGCTATTGTGCTGTATTTCCTGGAATCTGTACTCCTGCTGTAGTTGAATTTCTGTCCTTTGGGAAGTTGCCTTGTTTCATATTGATTCTCCAAGATGTCTTGCAGTGTTCCGCCCCTGAAGTCAATTGCCTACAGAAACTAGTGTCCATTCACAGATATGCATTCAATGAAGAGTAAGCAACAGTGATTCTGGACTGACACCCTGAAACTGCAGCAAAGAATAAAACCCAGGTCTCTCTCTTTGTGTTATGTATGTCCCTGTCCCTATATTATTCTCCTTCCCTAATAATTAGTAAAAGTGACATTTTCTCATGCAACCTTCCTGAAACCCTGGGCTAGCACAACAGGCCTGCTACACATTCCCTTAGCAATCTTCGCTTTGCAATCTTTGTAAACATTAATTCCATGTAATTTAAGGCCCATGAGAGCAGGATCATGTTCCTCTTGTTTATTGCTATATTTATGGATGTAAGAATTGCTTAGTGAATAAATGAAGAGATGGATGAATGGATGGATGGATAGATGGTTGTTATACTGTCATTTTAGAATTTTCTCTTTCATCTTTGACTCTGTTCACTGGTTCTTACAGCAAAAGAAAAAAAAAGTTTAGCCAGTGTTCTCACCAAAATAAACTCTATCTCCAGTGGGAAAGATCTAAAGGAAATTAAAAGTATCTTAATGAAATCAAGGTAGCAATTTAATAGGAATCCAATATCAAGATTAAGAGAATTTCAACCAAAGGTATTTCTTCATCCTCTCCCACTCTTGTTTGCTTTTTTAGGAGATTGTACTCAACCTAAAACATGAGGCTTTTCCCTGCCATTACTTGTAATGACTTCACATCAGATTCCTCTGTCATATGCTGACTCTAAATCTCCACCTACTTTATGCTGATGGCTGCACACTTACATGGCTCCTTCCCGTATCATCACACAGCCCTGTTCCTCAGATGAATACTTCCTTGGAGTGTCCCTCTCTAAATTTGCCAATGATCACATTTTCCCACCAAGTTTATCAGTTTGGTTTTCCATATATTTGATCACTTAATCCCTCACACCATTACCTGAAATATCATTCCCCAGATGCAGGAAGGCTATCATTCCTATGTTGTAATTCCCAGCACATAGGCCCATTCTTCTTCTTCTTCTTCTTCTTCTTCTTTTTTTTTTTTTTTAGTACCCTGATTCTATTGAAAATAGCTCTTTATCATAGGTCATATCTTCAAAGAAAAATGTCCCCTGACTACTCTCCTTTTCCTTCATCTCCCCTACTTCTCCAACACCATCCTGCATAGTACCTATTTCCTGGCTAGTTTGCCCAAATCAATCCTTTCTGAGGACATTATTTTCAAAACCTCTAAAAGCTTCTTATTGCCTTAGAATCTACTGATAAAAAAATTCTCCACATTTAACTAGGCATTCTCTGAAGGAGCTATAATGTTTATGTGTAACCCATTTTCCCTCCAATCCTTAATGTTGCCAACCATGCTAGTGTCCTCATTCCTGCCTGCCTGCATTTACTTCTATCGACCTTTTCAGAATGGTTCTCCATTCTGCTGTCTTCTGACCCAAATCCTATTAACTTTGCCCAGATCAGTTCCATATACACCATGAAGCCTTCCTTTAGTCTATCAATTATTGTTTATATGAACTCTTCTTATATTTTGTATTTAATACCAGATCATTAATCTAAATGTTTCATGTATATTAGATCTGCCTTTCAAAGTCCACTGTGTCCTTCTTTATAGAAATATGTATTAGACTTCTGTATTCCCTGTTATACCCACAACAGTGCTTTGGACTTACCAAAACTTAATAAGTTTAGTGTCTACTGAAACATAAAGATGGCCTCCTTCCCCTGTTGAGTTGTTGAAGGTTGATTATTATTAGGAAAGAAAGGAATTGAATTAGGAAGATGGTAGGGAAACAGTGCACAGTAAATGAACGAGACAGATTTGAAGACTAAAGAGTTTTGAAAACTATTTTCAAGCCTGAGCCAATGTTACCATGACCAAGCTTGTCAACAACCATGAGCAAACTAGCTACCCACCTGCTGTGTTAAGGAAGCATTTGGAGCTCAAAGAGAGTGAGTAGTAGCTTCAGATAGCACTTTAACACTAAGATAATAAATATAATAAAGCATATTTATCAATACTTTTTTGAGAATCCCTAGCTGGTGTCTGGGCAAGCTTTCATGTTATACCTGTGATGGAAAGTGAGGGTATGGATTGTGAACATTTTGACAGAAGAGGACAGAGAGAAATCCCCTGCCGAATCTAACAGTGATACAACTGAGAATGGAAACCAGGTCCCATGCCTCACCATCTGGTGTTCTATCAGCTAGACCACACTGTCTCTCTAAATTGCCAACCTGGATCAATATCTATGCCTGTGACATAATTCTCATCTTCCTCTTTCTGTGCTGTTGAAGATGGGATGTTTCTTCCATCAGGTATGGTGGAAATCTCTGTCTATATAAACACATTTAAAATTAGTGATATTGCTTCTTTATACACAACAGGATGATGATAAAATAATTTATTTAAGTTTATTTAAATGCCATAGGAAAATTAAGAAATTATTTGGTGTTAGGAAGATATTAAATTATGAATTATATAAAGAATGTATTTTGAGAACTGGATAATCTATTGCATTCACCTCCATACATCTATCCTAAAGTCCGAGCTACTCTCTTCAAAAAGCAGGAGTCTGTGCACACAGGACTTCTGCAGGTTCAAGTTTGTGCCAAACCATGGTTACAGAAATAAGAATGCTGGTCCTTGTCATCCACTCATCCACTATGCTAGCCCTCATGTGCACTTCCTTGGGCAGGTGCACACTCACATACATTGTTTACCAGAGTTCAAATCTGTACAATTTTGACTCAGACTGAGATGAGTAGTATTTTCTATTTAATTCAAGGAAATTGACAGTTTAATATCAGGTGAAATATATTTGGTTTAATTACCAAACCAGGAATCCATTTGGGGTTACAGAAGGGAGCCAATCCTTGAATCACTAGCATTTCAATCTTTACTCTCTCAAATGTCTATGTACTTCAGACCAGCTGTTGTAATAAAAACTTCCCCACCTTTCTTTTATACCTTTATGGGTTGTCTGAATTATACACCACAATAAAGAGAAAAATTGTGGAAAACAAATTATTTACTTGAAAGGAATTAAGAGTTGAGGCACTGTGAGTGAGTGAGAAAGGATATCATAAAATATGGATCACTCAAGGGACAGTGAAGTTTGGTGAGTGACAGGAGGTGGTAGATTTCAGGGACATACTCAGCAGCAGACTCTAGGGAACAGCCCTGGGGCTGATCTCTAGAAGGTAACAGGGTCACTGCCTCTCTTGTTCACTGTTGCCCTGGTTCCTAAACATGGTTTGCCCTACTCACCACTTCTTCTTTCTAAAGGAAAAGTAAGGTTTTTATATTTCCTTCAATGGTGAATTTGAGCTAGACATAATACATAAAACACCAAGGAGAACTATTTCAGCTCCTGAATTAATTCATGAATGTGTAAAATGGGGCGATAGGTCTGGCAGTGATCCAAATAGAAGAGAAATCTGAAAAGATTTAAAAATATATATAAAATCTCATTTGGGAATGAGCTACGTAAGAGAGGCTATGGGAAGAGGGAGGAAAGAAAAGGGCAGGTGTGATGGGTGAGAAAAAAATAACCACTAAATCTTTTTAGTTCTAGAATTTAGGATGAAAGATAATTGGGAAGGAAATAGAGAAGTATAAAGTAAATAGATGAACACAGGAAGGGAATGTTTCTAAAATATTAGTAAGGATACTGAACAGGAAGAGAAATACTGCATTTGTGACAGAAGATAATAATGTCGAGGGGAATACAGCATATTATTCAAGGGCCCTATATTTAGGCAATTGGAAAGTCATTTTCGAAGATTTTTAAAATATAGCAGAGAAGTATCTTGCTCAGTTCTTGCGGCCTCATTGCTGATCGTTGTAAACAGATTTCCTTTTTTTAAAATGTATTAGAAGTTTATTTATTTATTTTGAGAGAGAGAGAAAGAAAGGGGAAGGCGCAGAGAGAGAAGGAGAGAAAGAGTCCCAATCAGGCTTCACGCCATCAGTGCCGAGTGCAGCCCGGGACTCAAACCCACAAACCACGAGATCATGACCTGAGCTGAAATCAAGAGTCAGAAGCTTAACCCACTGAGCCACCCAGGTGCCCCCTGTAAACAGATTTTCTTGTCATTTCAATATTAAACAAGACATAAAATAAAACAAGACATAAAACAAGACATAAAATAAAATGGTGAGGGCAAATATTGTGAAAGGAAGGGAACCCTCATGATGGGGCTGCTGCACTCCTACAGAGCTGCCCAACTTCAGTTAAATAAAGGACAGGAGGGGTGCCTGGGTGGCTCAGTCAGTTGAGTTTCTGACTTCATCTCAGGTCATGATCTCAGGGTTCATGAGTTCCAGTCCCTCGTGGGGCTCTGTGCTGCCAGCTCAGAGCCTAGAGCCTGCTTCGGATTCTGTGTCTGCCTCTCTCTCTGCCCTTCCCTAACATGTGCTCTGTCTCTCCCTCTCGAAAATAAATCGACATTAAAAAAAATTTTTTTAAATACAATAAAATAAAGGGCAGGAAGCTTAAGCCTGCCCTTGAGTTCCTTCCCATGTCACCTGTTCCTCCCTCCCCTCACTTCTCTCTGCTGCTTTCCACGTTTTTGCCTTTCAAGTAGACTGACTCATTCTCTGCCTTCCCCTGGGGAACTGGCCACCACTCCCTCACCTTTCCTTCCTCCTCTTGGTCGCATGTCGTAGCTTTGTGCGTATGTTTACAAAGTCATAACAATCCAAGCTGTGTTTGTGGTGGTTGTTGTTTTTTCTACTCTTCAGATCATCCAATAATACATGCTTTCCTTAGGCTGGATTTGTTTTATTCTGGTCACTCCATTTTTTTCATGCCACGTGTTTTATTTCATAAACTAAGATTGTAATAAGTAGTGTGAATGCAGAGTCCCTCCTTGATACTATATAGCCTTTCCTGTATTGACTAGCTGGGTGAAAACGGTGATGCCTGAGAAGTGAGGCTTAATATATGCCTGCTGTTTCATTAAGAAGGACATGTACCATGTGTCTTTCACTGAGCATTTATAATGTGCCATGTTTGGAGTTAGAGGCTTGATGTTTAAAATCATAATCGTAAGAATCATCATCATATCTTTCTTTTCCTTTTCTTTCTTTCTTTTTTTTTTTACCTTTCCTTTCCTTCTCCCTCCCTCCGTCCCTCTCTCCTTCCTTCCTTCCTTCCTTCCTTCCTTCCTTCCTTCCTTCCATTTTTCTGAGAGTAAACTTAGTGCTATAATTTAAAAGCATTTAAAAGTCTCTCTTTGTGTTGCATTTTATAAATGAAGGTTAAATTGATGTACATTTTAAGCTTGCATAAGGCAGGCAGTAACTTGGTCTATATGATATTTTTTAAACAAAAAGTTATTTTATTCACATGCTAAATATATGTCAAACCTATAGGTTTAAACACTTGCAATCAGATTATAGAGTTTGGACCTCTTTCCAGACAAACTAAAACCTTCTAAGTCAGTGGAATACTTGGAATAATTTACTAAGCTAGCTCCTTGACTCACTTATCAATGACTTCAAAACATTATTCAGAAATGCTTGGTTAGGGGCACCTGGGTGGCTCAGTCAGTTAAGCACCTGACTCTTGGTTTTGGCTCAGGTCCTGATCTCACCTGAGGTATAGCTCTGCGTTGGGTTCTGTGCTGAGCTTGGAACTTGCTTGGGATTCTCTCTCTCCCTCTCTCACTGTCCCTCCCCCACTCTCGCTCTCTCTCCCTCAAAATAAATAAACTTAAAAAAAAAAAAAAAAAAAGAAACGCTTGGTGAACAGTACCAAAAGATTCTACCTTGCTTTTGCGCTCTGCTTACTTTTAGGTATCTAGTGGTATTATAGAGTATGAGTCCTACAATTTGCTCTCCGCAGCCCTGAGAAAATCACAAACTAAAATCGGAGTTTTCCATTTGTGTTTCAAATTTGACTAAGCATTTTTATAGCATGACAGTCATGGACCAATGGTATACATATTTTGAGTCAGGCATGTGCTCGGTATTCACATGTCTTTAGTATGGCTAGTTGATAGTCCTCTCAAGCTATACATTTTCACTTGATTATGCAAATTCTCTTAGTGACCGGCTGGCATTAGTTACAATTTCTTATGGCAATAAAGAACATGTAATCCTTGGATGTCTAGTTTTATGAGGCAAACTCTTCCATTATTTTTATGCTTTAAATTTTTTCTCATATCCTGAAATTAATTCAGTATTTAAAAGTATTTTCTTCTAATTTTTGTGGATTTAATTTTACCATTTAATAATGCAGCTCAAATTTTATCTGTCTATCTATCTATATTGGTATGATGAAAGGTAAAAACACAATGTAGTTTGCCGCATGTAGCCAATTAAGCAACATCAGTAGTTTGAAATATTTTGAGTCTTTTATTTCAGGATCTGTTTTAGGGTTATCTGTTCTGTTCCCTTGATCTGTCAGCTGATTTTTATGCCAATATCACACTGTTTTTAATTATTGGCTCCTATAATAGAATAAATCTTCTTGTTCCAGTATTTAATTCTTCTTTTCCATTATTTTGGACAGTCCCTTACTGTTTATTTTTTTCGGATTTATTTTTGAATCATTGCTCCAAAGTTACACAACAAATTCCATTGGGATTTTGTTTGGGGATTGCATTTTGAAGATACAAACTGATTTGGGAAGAATTGGCAGCATTACAGTATTTAATGTTCCCAATAGGGTAATCTAAATTTTATGTCTGTGAAAAGTGAAACCTGTTTCCTTTCTGATATTATTATTTGGGGGGGGGATGACTGTGAATGAATTTCAAGTATTCCAATACCGCTTGTTTGGTCTATGGATGAGCAGAATCTTTAGCTTCTCTTTTATCTCACAGCCTGATGTTCGCGATGGAACTTACACCTTCACTGAGGGGAACAGGAGTCCAAAAGCAAACCCAGGCCAATCGTTCCAGGGACAGGCTTGGTCAAGACGGGAACTGGCATATCTGGCTGTGAAGAGGACTCCTCTATGTCTGGCCAGGGGCCTCTCTGCCCATGAGGTTACTAATCATGTCTGTTTTTGTGTTTCTCTGACCTTCTCAGCCTGTGTGGCTGCCTCTCCTCCATCTCCTCCACCCCGACAGGCACACTGACTTGATATATATTTGAATTGAATTAGGGTACAAAGGAAGCTTAGTTCTGGGGCTTTAGGGGTGTCTTTGTCTCTGTCAATGAAAGGGCACACCAGAAATAGGGAATCAGAAATAAACTTAGAGTCTAGTTTCAAGGGAAAGTGTAAGCCTTTAATAAATTTTTTAGTATTAACAACAGGTTTCATTGCCTTTTCATTGCTGTGTCTGTCAAAGCTCTCTGATTCACCTTTTTGGTGTTAGGAATTAATTTTTTTTTAAAGGAAGACACTTTCCACCAGTCACCTTTTTGTCCCTATAAACATTGAATACTCTCTCGTTTCTGATGAAAATAATTTCATTTCCAGGAGACAGCTGGAAAGATACACAAGCTCAACCATCAACAGATTGCAGGCCTTGTGGTTGAAGAGGTTGAGAGGTCTGTGGGTTTCATTTCTGTCCTCCCACAGTTTCATCAGTTGTTGGTAATGCATGTGACACCATCAGTCTCTGGTGTCAACCCATGATGATGATAGGAAATAAATAGCTTTTCAAATGCAAGCTTGGGTTTCAGAGATCCAGTAGAGCCAGGCATGAGGGCAGTGAGTTGCATGGTTCCTGCCTATTATGCCTGGTTCTTGTCGTCTCTGCAATCTCCCCCAGTTTTTTGTTAACCCAAACTTGTTCTTGAAAAATGTTTGGAAATTCAATTCTAAGCAGTATTACTAATACGGATACTTTCCTGTCAATGGTTGCATTTAAAATATCTACTTAGGGGAGCCCGGGTGGCTCAGTTGGTTGGGCGTCTGCCTTTGGCTCAGGTCAAGATCTCTCAGTTTGTGGGTTGGAGCCCTGCGTTGGGCTCTGTGCTGACAGCTCAGATTCTGTGTCTCCCTCTCTCTCTACCCCTAACCACTTGTGCTCTGTCTCACTCTCTCTCTCAAAAATAAATAAACATTAAAAATTTTTTTTTTTTAATTTTAAATATCCATTTAAGGGGCACCTGGGCGGCTCAGTGAGTTAAGCATCCAACTCTTGATCTCGGCTCAGGTTATGCTTTCAGTTTCTGAGATAGAGCCCCGAGTTAGGTTCTGTGCTAACAAAGCAAAGCCTGCTTGGAATTCTCTCCCTCTCTCTCTCCCTCTCTCCACCCCTCTCCTGTCCGCGTGCACTCTCTCCCTCTCTCTCTCAAAATATATAAGGAAATTTTAAAAATAAGTAAAATAAAATATGCATTTAGGTATGATCTGTATGTCTATTGTAAATGTTTACAATATGTAGTATTTATACAGAAAATGGCACTGTATTTTGATACAGCTTCAGATAATCTGCATCTTTCAAAACGAAAAGCGAGTTAAGAAAATCTTCCACTGTTAGGCTATTGTGTCAACACAGCAAGAGAGAGAAGAGACAGAGAGAGTAGAGTTGATGTCCTCCTTACTCCGATCTGGTATTCCTGTCCTTAGGGTGACTCTCAAAGTTGCAAATCAGAGTCAGGTTACCTGAGTGTGGGGTCTGCTCACCACAGACCAGTGGTGAGTGTGTGTGCTGCATAAATAGGGGTGAGCAATCCAGAGGCTCTTTGGAGTAATCTTCAATTACATGTGGGTTATTGTCTAACCAATCTGCTTACTATTCCAAAAGTGTTGCCTTGTCTCTGTAGATGCCTGATGTTCTATCGCATTTTTTCAAACTTCCACAGCCACTGCTTGTTTTAGATCTATTTTTCATGACAGGATGATAGCTTTTTCTCCTTGCTGTTGCTTCAGAAAAATGCTGTGAAAAATGTTTCACAGGATTTTCTTTTTTTCCCCTTTAAAAATTTTTTTTTTTGTTTGCCCTTTGGGTAGCTCCTGTGTACTCCTTTCACATGCAGCAGGAGATTAGATTTTTTTTTTTAAATTACACTGCATGTCAGTTATGTATTAGAGCAATCTGTCATCTTCACATTAGAAACACTGAATGCTGGCTCCAGCAGCTGGTTCTCTAGGACTTATATTTTAGCAAGTATGGTAACGGGTGTTACATGAACAGTGTCAGCAGAGCGTTATTCTTAATACGATGTACTAAGTTATAAATATTACCAGACATCCTGGTGCAGGTTTAGGAGATGATTCTGTGGTTAAAACAAGAAAACATTCACGCAACTACCAGGCAGAAGCAAATGAGGAAACTAAAAAATGTATTGTTTCTATGAAGTTTTAAAGCTGACGTAGATAGCAGCAGTAACTTGGTCTTATATCACAATAGTTTGGAACTCTATTTTATATGTTTTCTTTCCATTTTATAAATAAGTAAGTAAACGTATGACATATTTATACCCTACCTCTCCTTGCCCCATGAGGTTGGTCAGTGCTCAGCTTGGACAACCACCAAAATGGAGATCTGTAATTCTTCCTGGACCTTCGCTAAAGGTGGGAGCCCAGCGGTAGCTTTATAATAGTATCTATTATTAACGCACATCCATTCTGCAAAAAAAAAGGATCCATGCCAGGAAGCACTCCAAAGAACCCAGTCGCATTTTATCTTAAGGAGGCTGGTGTTTAAACGTCAAAATAAAATAGCTCAGACAGCTGAAAGGAAAGCAGATGAAAAGCAGGAAAACCAAGTGGCGCAATCTGAACTTCCCCGCATAGCTCACCCAGGGGCTCTGCTCACATACTGAAGCTGTGTGCCCTTCAGGAAACTCTTCTTTCTGCAGCCGTACGGATCGTGAAACAAGTGTTTGTGGAACCGTGAAGACATCAAGTTGTAAAATATAAACCTCATCCTTTCATTCATCCACATTTCTTGAAGACCGTTATTTGTAAGTGCAAATAGTGGGCTCCATCATTAAATGCAGATGCATGGTGCAGTCATGTCATGGCAATTTATGTTTCTGAGCACAACCAGCTTCTTTACCATGTTAAATACACACAGCACCTAACAGTGATCACATGTGAAGGTTAAAAACATTTTGTTCACGTACCCATGTGATTTTTTTGTTATTCCTGGAACATTATTTAAAATAAGTATATGTATTTAAAATTCTCTTATTACATGATGGGTTATCAGTTCATAGATATGAAGTGTATAAATGTTTTTCTAAAATACCCAATGTGTAATGACGTGTGTCTATGGAAAGAGATCAGTGTAACCACATTGTCTTTAAAATATGATGCTTTAAATAGTATGAGGCAAACAAGAAGATCATGTCTTACCCATATGTGCTAGGTAATCCAAGATTCTCCTATTTACAAAGTATATTTCACTTACTATTAATTTACAATTTTGAGATCTTCTGTTAAACATATATTTGATGTGAATTTTCTATGCTTCAAAATATCTGAGTATTTCTTTCCCTCACACTCCAGAGATGCGACCATAAAAATTCCTCACGTTGTGACAAAAACTATTTGAAAAACTGCATTTTGTTAATACCATTCATCCATTAGCATTCACTAACATAATGGTTACAAAATTAGGATGGGATCTTTTATTTATTATATTTCTGTGCAGTTTTAGAGGATAATTGTATTTCAAGTATTTTTGCTTTAATTGTGAAATTTGAAAATGCACCACATATTATCTGACATTTGCACAATATCCTGATTCTAACTTGAGCTATTGTATTGGATGTTCACAGAACCATACATTTTTTCCCCAGATATCTATTTGCAGAAATATCAATGCATTGATTACACCATTTTCCACACCATGGAATCAGTTCATCATTTCTTGGTATCCATCCATCTCATTAACCTTAATTAGTATTTACTTGGTCTTACCATACTGGGTTATATGGCACTGTGCTAAGTGCATGAAATGGTTTCACTTTAATTAAAAAATTTGAGTCAGTAATATTGTGCACATGAGCATACACACAGACATATACACACACATTGACCTAATCGAACATGTAGGCCAGGCTCTAATGGTCTAGTAATCTCTGAGGGTGCACGAGCTTCCTCTGTTCATGAGTGAGTATGCAGCAATGATATTTGGCGAGCACAGAAGCGTTTTTACCAGCCGCACTGCACTTTGGCATCTACGCCACGGTACCAGAAGGATATATAAGGATCATTTGGCTGCTGTATTTATTTTCAGAGGTCATGTGTCAGTTTCATATGTACATTTTATTAAACTTTTAAAATTCATTAGCTATAACCTCCCAAACTCTAAAGTATTAACATAGTTTTTCCTTATTTTTTAAAAAATTAAAAATGATTTTGATGTTATTGACAAGATATCACAATTTCTTTAATATCAATAATATTCATCAATCCATCACTGAGGCTCACAGACGGTGTGTTGCTTCAGCATGGAAGGTTCACTGAATACTTTTATTTATTCTTTCAATTATTCCATCTATTTGCAAAAAAAGGCATTCCTACCAAATAATTAGAGTTGTTTTCAGAATTTGGGAGGAAAATATCAACAACACACTGAAGGACAACAAAAGGATTAAGATGTAATTTCCACATTAAAAAAAAAACTTGGGGCGCCTGGGTGGCGCAGTCAGTTAAGCGTCCGACTTCAGCCAGGTCACGATCTCGCGGTCCGGGAGTTCGAGCCCCGCGTCAGGCTCTGGGCTGATGGCTCAGAGCCTGGAGTCTGTTTCCGATTCTGTGTCTCCCTCTCTCTCTGCCCCTCCCCCGTTCATGCTCTGCCTCTCTCTGTCCCAAAAATAAATAAATGTTGAAATAAAGTTAAAAAAAAAAAAAACTTCTCTTCCACTCATCCCATCCCTGTTTATATACAGTAAGGAATAAAAACCTGAGGCATGTTTAGATAAGTATAGTTATTAGCTATCTAGCTGTTAAACAGGCACAATTTCTTTGAATCTTCAGTTAATGTTGTCATTTGCTTGATAATTTACATTCCTGATGCTGTAGTCCAGCCCAGTCTTTAAATCTTCACATTTGCATTTAACTCCTTAGTTCAAGTTAAATGCTGTGGTAAATCTGAAAAAAAAATCCAACTGGAAAACATGATTCCTTGCTTGGAGTTAGGGAGAAGAGGGATAATACAGTCATTGGCTAAGGGACAACAGTGAAAGTCAGATAATAAGGCACGTGCAGGTTGCTCAACTATAATATTGATGTCCTGTTGCTTTTTTCTTAATGACAAATACCGGGGTATGTTTTAGCTAAAAATTTATGCATAAAACATCTCCCTTGGCCCTAAGAATACTCTTGATTTACTTTCTCAAAAAGGAGGAAATTCCAGTTTTACTAGTTAATAGGTATACTACATTTTTGTTCTCTTGAAGCCAAGAAGCACAGATAAATTAATGTAAAAAAAATGGCCTCCCTTTAAGGACTGAAAACATTTTTACATTGCAGATTTTAAACCTTGTTTTATGATTCTTCCATTAAATCAAGGCAATAAAAAATAAGTACAATTAGTACGTGGTCCAAGTAGAGTAAATTAACCCTTGCTTTAAGGTTAAAATAGTACATGGAAAATAGTACTTGAAATAGCAAAATGCAAAATAATGCCCTGTGCGCTAAGGGACTGCCTGAGAAACCTCAGGAACTGGTTCAACCACAGCAAACAGTGTCAGTTTGTCTTATACTCTGTGGAAGAAGCGATGGGATACAGTAAAAGACATTTCTACCACCTCTAAAACACCCGCTATGGAAACCGCTATTTATTTGCTCTGAATTCTTTGAAATAGAAGGGAGGCACAAGCTTTAGGCTTATTGATCTGTTTGTTTTACTGTGCCTGAGTTTCAGTGAAGTTACGGATTCTGAATCTATACACCCATTGCAGGTCTTTGCCCAGTAATACAGATGATATCAAGCAAGCAGCCTACAACGGTACGTTAAACAGTGGCTTGCATAAAATCCCACCTGCTTTTCTATGCCTTCTGGGAAAAGGAGACACAGTAAAAAACTACAAGACCTCACACCCCTTGCAGTCCGACTATAGCAGCCAAGAGGATCTCTGGTCTCAGCCCTTCCTGAACCCTGGATGCCATCCTTGCCATCGAATACCATGGAGCTTTGCTAGACCAGCTTCAAGTTGTTAGTAAAAGACAGGGATATTGGTTCATTCCTGTTGTTATTAAAATCAGGTTGGCAGGGTGGAAATATGTGAATGGCTTTTTGAAGGTCAAGCTGTTTCTGTCTGTAGGGAAGTAGTGTGCTCAGAACCAGAATAAGAAATAGGCCAGCCAAGCTAGCACCTGGGCACTTAAACGCTACTGAGGCCACTACAGCATGATTGAAAATGCTGGGAGCTGCAGCAAATTGCATTTTCTAGAACTCTCAGAGAGGATTGCTGATGATTGGAAGAAATGCCATGATAAGCTGCTTGCTTACCCTTGTAGCCCCAGCCAAGCAGGGTGCCTAACCTATAGGTGCTAAATAATATTCATGAAGCAGACATGATGCGAAGCCTGACCTCAGAGGCATGTTCAAGCAGGAAATGATCACTTGATGGTCTATAAAATGCCTTCTAAAGAGGGGTTATTGGAAGGAGCATTTTTTTTCCCTTTCTAAAATTCCTTCTTTGAGTGGAGAATGTAAGCTAATGACTAAACATTAGAGGAGAAACTGATTTCTAAACCAGCATGTCTCTGCTCTTGCCCTTCTCAGTGTTCGGCCTGTCTGCAAACCCATACTCATATTTAAAGAATATCAATTTAAAGGAGTGTCAAATTATTAGTTAGGCCCATACACTCATGTCTCAGTTTGAGCCTGAAAGTGACACTCTGACTTTGAGCTTTCTTGCAGTTATATATTTTCGGAATTCTAGTCCCAACTCTGTTAGTACATTCATCTTGGTATCTGGAGAAGAAGCACTGTACAGACTCAGGAGTCAGCGGTTCATTTTGCTTCAGTGAAAATCCTCCCCACCCTCACCACCCCCACATACACATGCTCACAAATAAGCATTGCTGTACGGAGTTAGAGCTGGCTGCGTTGTTTCCCCTGAGATAGTCAATAGAAGTCCTTTATGTAATGCAGCATGGAAGAAATTTTTCATTACATTCTATTAGAAGTGAATTGAAAATTTAAAATACCAGAGACATGATGCGACCCCTGGGTGTCTCAGGTGGTTAAGCGTTCGATCGAGCCTCACATTGGGATGTGCACTGACAGCCCAGAGCCTGCTTGGGATTCTCTCTCTGCCCCACCCCTGCTCACGCTCTCTCGCTCTCTCTCTGTCTCCCATAAATAAATGAATAAGCATCTAAAAAATAAAATAAAACATCTGAGATATGAATTTATTCCTGGACATCAGATACTTTTAACTCAAAGCATAAAAAATGATTGACAGGCATATATGTGTAGCCACAGTACACATTTACACAGTTTCACTTCAATGCCTTAAAATAATTTGTACCCAGTAAAATATCCACTTCATTTTAACAAATCATGAGTAACACACAAGATGACAGATTGTTCAGTGGTAATCTATGTAATTCACTTCCTAGGGTCCTTATCGAAAACATTTGGCTGCCTGGACATCAGGTGGGACATACCATCACCATGTATGACAGACTATGGAAACTTTCTCTACAATAATTGCACAGGTTGGATTTAAACACGTGGTTAAAAAAAATAAAACTCCAGTGCTTTAAAGAATATGGTTCTTTGGTCTGAGATGCTTCCCATGATGGGGTTCCTAAATGAAGTACGTTGTATTGTATAATCAGAAACCATGATATGTGTTACGGATACACCAAAACTCAAATATAGCCAAGCTATAATTCTTACAAAAGTGCCTTATTGGTGAAATTCAGCCTGCAGTGCTTCTTCCTTCAGTGCCAGAATTTCTGAACATTAATGAAAGGATTAGTTAAATCCTTCATTGAAATGCTAGAGTGTCTGATTTCCCTGACTTTTGCTTCCGGATTACCACTTTTAAAAACATCTGACAAGTCAAAGAAGAATGAGAAGCAAAAAACCTATTACTCAAAGAAGAAAAGTCAGGTAAAGATCAAGTTTAAAACATAACCATAAACAAGGAAACAGAGAGACAAAACCCTGAATATATTTCTTTAATTAAATACCATGTATGCAAATTGGGAATGTTGGGACATTTAGTTAACTTCCAATTTTTTTTTCTAGAGTATTCAAATAGCAAAGACCCAGTTTTGAAGGCTGTAGAAAGACTTAGAGAAAAATGATTCTTATAGTGGATGTATGAACATGTTGGATGTATGCTTTTGTTGATCTAGTGTTAAACTGGGAGAATAATACAAAAAATTAAAGGAATCTTTATTTGCTGTTTTCTGTTTTCCTTTGAGATTTAATAAGGTTATCATTTTCGATCAAGATTCCAATGACTAAGGTTTTTTTTTTTTATGACTAAGATTATTGATAGTCAGCAGTGCATAGAGATAACTACCAAGGTTTCCCTCCAACATCTTAGTCTCTACCCTATGAGCAAGTTTATTTTCAAGAAAATGCTTCCTCCAGCAAACTGATGGCGGTCTCTGAATGTATTACTCCGCCTGTTGGCCCTTTGTTATTAAGAGTAAATTCTCAGGCTGGGTCAGGATAGGCTCTTAAAAAGTCAGAGAAGTAGAAGCAGGTGATAAGCAGGAGAGATACAGGCAATGGCTCAACTATGCTGCAGGTACCACGTGTCTCTTCTCTGAAGGAGCAGTTTCTTGGTTCGTGACTCCTGGAGGCCATTTGCCCTGAACTAAACAGTCCTGAAATTCACTTAGCTCTTGCTTGTGAGACTCTTTAAAATTTGTGATTATAGGTATTATGTATGTGTGTGTCTATAATTCTTAATATTGAAAAACCCAGAATGTAAAGAAGGTAACATTCACATCAAAATCCATCACCTAGGGGCGCCTGGGTGGCGCAGTCGGTTAAGCGTCCGACTTCAGCCAGGTCACGATCTCGCGGTCCGTGAGTTTGAGCCCCGCGTCAGGCTCTGGGCTGATGGCTCAGAGCCTGGAGCCTGTTTCCGATTCTGTGTCTCCCTCTCTCTCTGCCCCTCCCCCGTTCATGCTCTGTCTCTCTCTGTCCCAAAAAATAAATAAACGTTGAAAAAAAAAATTAAAAAAAAAAAAAATCCATCACCTACAGTAATCCTTCTTGACATTTTAAAATGTATATATTTACAATAATTTTTCCATGCATAGGTTTAATTGTAAGGTATTATATAGCCTAAACTTTATATGTGAATATTTTCTAATGCCATTTTAATGTCTCTGTCATATTTCATCTTACAAATCCATCATATTTTTAAAACAATGCATATTGTTAGATATTTAGGTTGTTTGCAATTTCATATTGTTAATAAGCAATTCTGGTACAAACACTTCAGAAAATCATTGAGTAGCATGCCCATGATATTTTTTTAAGGATCAACCCTGAAAAGTAGATTTTTTGAAACTGGCTTTGCAATACTTGGATCTTGGTATTTCCATGGTTTGCAGCTGTGCAACCCATAGGCTAACTGTGATAACAAACAACATGAAACTCTCAGAACCATAGTACAACAAAGATTTATTTTTTATTCACACAGAGTCTCCTGAGGATGTTCCTGGTCAGTGATTCTTCTGGGTGGCTTTCCTCCAAGCAGTAAATTCAGGATTCAGGCTCCTTCCACTGTATGTTTCCACCATCAAGGAGTCAACGGGAACCATCCTAAGATGACTCATATGTTCAATGCCTGTGTCTGAAACAGGGTATATCACCTCTGCCCACACTAGATTGCCCATAATTCAGCACCATAACTCAATCTATCTAGATTTATCTATAGATTGTCACACAATTTATCTATCTCCAAGTGCGTGTGTGTGTGAGTACATGTGTGTGTGTGAGTGTGTGTGTGGGTGTTGGGATTAGTGGTGGTGGTAAATAAAGTCTTTCATTGAGCCCAGGAGGGAAAAAGAATGACTGGACGATGAAAAAGAATGAAATCTTGCCATTTGCAACAATGTGGATGAAACTAAAGGGTATAATGCTAAGCGAAATAAGTTAGAGAAAGAGAGATATCATATGATTTCACCCATATGTGGAATTTAAGAAACACAACAGATAAACATAGGGGAAGGGAAGGAAAAATAAGATGAAAACACAGAGGGAAGAAAGCCATAAGAGACTCTTAAATACAGAGAACAAACTGAGGGTTGCTGGAGGGGAGGTGGGTGGGAGGTAGACTAAATGGGTGATGGGCATTAAGGAGGGCAATTTTTGGAATGAGCTCTGGGTGTCATATGTAAGTGATGAATCACTGGGTTCTACTCCTGAAGTCAAGACAACACTGTATATTAACTAACTTGAACTTAAATTAAAAAAATACATTTCCACAAATAACATCTTCCAAAAAACTTTAACATGATACTTCCAAGGTAGTAGACTCCTATCCTTGCAGCAGTTGAAAGGGAGGTGAGATTAGCATTTTCCAGGGACATTATACAATGGATTTTTAAATTGGTTGGAGGGTTGGAGTAGATAAGTTTCAAAGTTCTCTCAACTCTAGGATTCTCCACTTTTAATCACTGGGCCACTTGGATCAGAGCCAACTGGGCCTTTTCGGGGGGACCAGCCATTGCTGTCAAATGCACAAATTTGACGTGGCTTAAGACAGCATCACTTTGGACTGGGTCTTAAGAAGAATGGCTCAACCATGGCTTTCTAAAATAGCTTAATGCTGGAGATATTTTCAATGTTTAAAAAAGTGGAATTTTCTTTCTTTGCCCTAGGGAGTTACCACTAAAGAATCTAATAATATGTCTTTTCAACTGAATCAGTAAAAGCATGACTCTTCTTACAGGTGTTCTTTTTTTTTTAAGTGTACCATATTCTCTACAATTCTGATTGTGTTTGCTGCTTGTGATGGACAGAAAACTGACTAGTTACATTCACATAAGGTAATGGGTGCTTGCTAGCCCTGTTTTATTTCCCCTCTGCCTCCCTTTGCAAAATGAGAGGCTTGTTTTGCCTCCACTGGCACATAAATTATATTCTTTCACTGTAAAATTAAGACAGAGTGATAGGAGAGAGAGGGAAGGAAGGAGAGGAGAGGGAGACAGAAAGTGAGATACTGAGGAGGAATAAAGACAGAAATAGAAAATAAGACAAAGGAAAGAGAAAAGCATAGAATTATCACAGGCAAAATGGTATAATTGCTTTGCTTTCAAATTATGCATTGGTAGAATTGCCTAGTGATGGAATAGTTAAAAATATGCTACAAAATATGTCTATTGTCAGGCAAATTAGAGAAGAATAGTATAATTTCAGAAAACAAAACTATCATTAAGGACACTGAGAAAGGGAATAGAAAATACAGCTAAGTCTCTGTTTTGACTTCACTCACTCTGCATAATAGTTTAAATAACATATTCCTATTTACAAATTTGAAAATAAGTGTCTGATATATTTAAAATCATCAACTCTTTTTTCTTCTACCCTAGTTTTTTTTTTTTCCCCCTCTTTGAGGCACAGGCCAAACCAGGACCCATGGACTCTAGCTTCCGGTTTAGTTCCTGTGTCAATTATGGAGCATAAAGAATGGCTTTGAGTTACCCACCAGCCTGCTTTCTCTTTTCTCCCCCTTTCCCTCCCTCCTCTCTTTTAAGCTTCCCACAATCCAGCGACAATCAAAACACACTTGAATATTTTTCCTCAATTGTTTTTCCTTGCATAATTTACTTCTAAGTCACATCATTCACAACTATACCATTCTCAAAACAAATTCCCAATTATCTTAAGCAAAACAGAAAACTTTATCTTTAAATGAAGGGGGTTAATTTAGGAATTTTTAGGAATCCTGTCAAATAAAAACAACTTTTAGGGGCACCTGGGTGGCCCAGTTGATTGAGCATCCAACTTTGGCTCAGGTCATGATCTCGCAGTTGACGAGTTCAAGCCCTGCGTCGGGCTCTGTGCTGACAGCTCGGAGCCTGAAGCCTGCTTCGGATTCTGTGTCTCCCTCTCTCTCTCTGCCCTTCCCTCGCTCATGCTCTGTCTCTCCATGTCTCAAAAATAAACAAGCATAAAACAAAAATGAACAAAAAAAAACTTTAGAGGCCTCAATAGACCTGCTGAACATAGTACAACCTTGTGAAAATATGAGAAAGAGAAAAACAAAAGGAAAATATCCTCTCTAGCAATGGCCCAAACAGCAAGGACTACTAAGAATGAAAATAAAAGTATTAGTGAAATTTTGTCCCCTAATAATTGCAAATTGATCCCATATCAATATGTCTTACTTTGACTTAAGTTACATTATCAAGCATTTAGCTTTATCGCCCAAGTACAAAAGTAGATGGTGATTAGCTCTCAATCAGGTTAGCCTCATATGTTTCTGGTCAAGTTCATTTCTTTAGTGCTGGCCTTTTAACATTAATATTTATTCATCATTTTCCTGTCTTGACTTTCTTTTCATTTTTCTTCACTCACTTCTTAAGTCCCATGGTCTTAAAATCACCTGCATGTGGTTGACTGTCAGCCTTGTAGCTGCATTCTTTGCTTCAGCCTTCACGTAAGTTAACCCACTGTCCTCACCTTTGCATTATCTCTGACAAAAAGTCAGCGCCATTGTTCTATTTGTTCTATTGTGGATTCTATGTCTCTTTCCTCCTGCTAGGTTTAAACTGTTTATCACTGTTTTAGGCAGTTTGATCATGTTGTACACAGTTGTAATTTTCTTCAAGGTTCTTGTGTTTGGCGTTGCACTCATTGGGTCCAGGAGTTTATAGTTGTCAGCAGACTTGCAAGATTTTTGCCCATTATTATTTCTGTTCCACTGCCTTTAAGGACTTCAGTTAAAGGTAAATTAGACCACTTGAAGTCATTCCACTGCTCAATAATTCCCTTTTCATTATTTTTAATTCCTTTTCCTCTTTTGTTTCCTTTGCATAGTTTTTGTCGCTATGGCTTCAATTTCACCAAACTTTTCTTCTATAATGTCAACACTTCCATTAATCCCACCCAGTGTATATTTTTTATCTCTGAAATTGTATTTTTTATATTTAAAAGTTTTCTCTGCGGCCTTTTAAATTTTCTGTCTCAACTTTTGAACATATAGGGTACAGTTCAAACAACTTTTTAAATGTCTTTCATCTCATAATTCTAACACCTGTGTATATCTTATTGGTCTAGATTGATTTTTTTCTCCTTATTACGAGTCATTGAGAATTTTAACTTGCTGGGTGCTGGATATGTTTTATCCCGATGAGTATTCTTGAACTATGTTCTGGAACACAATTACTTGGAAACCATTTTATCCTTTCAAACTTTGCTTTTAAGATTTGCTAAGTAAGACCAGACCAGTGCTCAGCCAAGGGTTTATTAATCCCCACTACTAAGGTAAGACCTTTCTGAGTAGTGTACCCATGGCCCATGAATCATGAGGGTTTTTTTTTTTAATCTGGCTAGTGGGGGTACACACTATTTCTGCATTGTGAAATCTTCAAGTATCCTTAAAGGGATTCCTTCCCTAGCCTTGAATAATTCCCTCCCCTACATGCATTGATCTGTACTTTGCTAAACACTTGAGAAGGATCCTATGCATGTCTCTGACATTTTCTCTCTGTGCAGCTTTTTCCTCTCCAGTATATTGTCCTGCGAACGAGCCCCTTGATTTCCTAGAACTCTCAGTTTCATCTCCCTAGGCTTTGCTTGGGTTCCCCTTCCCTGTGCCACAGCATGTAAACTCTCTTAAGGAAGCAGGTCAGGGAGATCATGCACCATACCTCATATGTTTCTTGTCTCTCCAGTACTGCTGTCCTTCATTGTCTGGTGTTCAGGTTTCAAATGTTTTAAAAACTGTTATTTCAGATATTTTTCCAATGTGTTTGTTGTTTCAGATTAAAGGTTAAACCCAGCCCCTGTTACACCATCTTAACTAGAAGTAGAAGTTCTATATTGTAATCTTGACCGTTTTGTTGAACTCCAGCTATGCATTCAACATTCAAACTTACATGTCTAACAAACATTCCAAATGTATCATGCATACAACTGAGTTCTTTATTCCTTGCAGAAGCTTCCTTTAAATTTTCCTCTGGGCTCTAGAAATTCAAGCCAAATATTTCGAATCATCATTTTTGCATTTCTCTATTACACCTCCTACAGTCTATTCATCATCAAATTTCTTTAATTCTATTTTACAAATACATTCCAAATCCAACTTCATTTTACCTTAACTGAGACCACTCTACTCCAAGACAACATCAAATTTCTGTGAAAGCCCCATGTCAGTCAGGGCTCTGACAGGGATAAAAGGTAGTATACTCAAACTGGTGAATTAGGAGAGAATTTAATAAAGACATTGTTTGAAAAGATGAAGTCTGGGCTAGGAAAATAATCAGAGAAAAGTTTTGTAACCAAGAACTAGTAATAATGGGGAGTCATTTCCCCTCAAAGAGCTGAAAATACAGAGTGAGAAAGCAGGTACCAAAGTTAGGGAAATTAGGGGCTACCCAACAGAGACTGTGGCTCTTGGTAGAGAGATACAGCTGACCCTCAGCAACCTCACAGGTGGGAGGCTGAGGAATTTAGTATCCTGACCTCAGTCTCCTCTCGATTTTCTGTTGGTGGCTCCCATTAACTGAACCCAACTGGAAGTCAGAAGTCAAAGGACTTTTTTGGTACAGCACAGAAAGGTCATGTTCTAGGGACCCAGCATGGAGACAGACAGTGACTCTGGAGGAACAAACAAGTTACTGAGCATGTTGCCCTAAGTGGTCTCCTCACTCCTATGCAAGCCCTCCTACTATCTGTTCAAACCGGCCAGAGAGATCCTTTGAAAATATAAATCTGTTTATGTCATTCCAGTGCTTAAAATGCTGAAGTGGCTTTCCCTGACACTTAGAATAAAATTTAAAATCTTTAGCAGGATCTAAAGTTCCTACATGATCTCATCCTTGGCTATTTGTCCAATCCAATCTCTAATTACTCTTCCCGTCTCTTATTCTTCTACAGCCACAGTGGCCTTCCTGCTTTTTCTCCATGCCTTAAATTCCTCCCTGCTTTGCACATGCCATTCTCTCTAGTTGAGACCTCTTTCACATTCCCTCATTATATTGCTTTGGAGAGGTCTTCTCAGATTCAGTCACCTAAATAGTAGCCTTTATTATTCTCTATCTCCTCACCCTATTTTATTTTATATTTCTTCATAGTAGTTATTGCCACTTGTTTATTATCTCCTTTTGGTCTCTGTTAAAATATAAGCTCCATGAAAGCAAGAGCTTGGCTGTGTGATTGGCTGCTGTGTCCCTGTGACTAGAACAGCCTGTCACATTATAAATAATCATATAAATTGAACAATTAAAGACAGATAATTCTCTCCCTCTTTTCCTAATCCCGAGAAAGTTTCATAATATCCCTTCCAGTTGTTGCATCTCATTATGCAATATTGTAGTTTCCCCATTTTATTTTCCTAAATATTTACAGACAATGTATTAGTTTGCTGGGGCTGCTGTAACAATGTACCATAATCTGAGTGGCATAAACAACAAAAATATAGCTCATAGTTCTGGAAGCTACAAGTCTGAGATCAAGGTTTCATGAGGGTTGGTTCTTTCTAAGGGATGTGAGGAAGAGTCTGTTCCATGCCTCTGCCCTATATTCTGGTGGTTTGCTGGCAGTCTTTGACATCCCTTGGATTGTAGAAACATCAACTCAATATCTGTCCTTGTCTTTACCTGGCCTTCTCCCTGTGTGCATCTCTGTCTCCAAATTTCCCCTTTATTCAACAGCCGTGTTGGATTCACGGCCCACTCTAACACTAACACATCTTGACTTCAATAATTATAGCATCAAAGACCCTATTTCCAAGGTCACATTCTGAGACACTGAGGATTAGGAGTTCAACATATAAATTTTGGTGAAACACAAGTAACCCATAACAGATAATGAGTTTGTCATATGAATAAAATAGATTAAAATATATAAGAATAAATAATTAAAATAATATTTTAAATGCTTAAATAATTTATTTTGAAGTAATTTAATATGCTTTGAATAGTTATAGCAATGATACAAAGAATTCCTGCATCCTCTTCAGATCCTTCAGCTAAGGCTATGTCACGTGTATCACCTTTTTGCTCTCCTTCTCTCTCTCTTTCTGTCTCACTCAACCTATTATTAATATTCTTTCACTGAGCTATTTGAGAGTAAGTTGCAGTCATAATACCCTGCTCTCCCCTAAATACAGAGACACGTAAATCTCCAAAACATAGTATAGAGACTTGACACACACCAAATAGCCACAATACAACCACCCAAATCAGTAGACCAGTATTGATGCAACACTAACTTTTAGTCAATGAAACACATTAAAAGTTTTTCAAATGCTTCCACAATGTTCCCCCCACCCCCCCAGGGTTCAGTCCAGAATAATATATTGCATTTAGTTGTCACCTGTCTTTAGTCTCTTTTAATCTAGAACAGTTTCATGGTCTCTCGTCTCTCAGGATCATCAAAGTTTCATTCTGTGGACTGTTCTTCAATAGGAATCCATCTGGTTTCTCCCCTTGTCTAGTCTCAGGCTGCGCATTCCCACAGGAATATCACAGAAATGAAGTTGTGCTCTCTCTGTGCATCACATCAGGAGAGGCCTGTCTCTCTGCCGGTGATGGTAAACTCGATCACCAATCCAAATGCCTGTCTGTCATATTCCTCCCACTTAATATCCTCATTTTACCCTTTGCAACTGAAAAGAGTTTTGGAGGCAAATACTCTGAGACTATGTCAATATCCTGTTCCTCAAACCTTGACCCCCTAACCTAAGCATCTGTTAGTGACTACTACCTGAATCAATCACCAGTGTTACAGGGCCAAATGGTAATTTTTCTATCTCCATCATTTCTTCTAACTTATTAGTTGGCATACTAATTTAAAGAGGAGCTTATACTTTATCCCTCCATTTATTTTTAAATACCAAAATGGAACTATGCATGCCTATTTTATTCAAAATGTTGTAATTTACTTCTATTCTTATTTATTTCAATGCTCAAACTTCCTAGATTTGGCCAGTGGCAGATTCTCGCTAGGTTCCTGTATTCTTCAGACATGGACTTATCATTCTTTGGGCACTTCTTTAGATTTTTTTCTTCCAAATTTTTATTTAAATTGTAGTTAGTTAGAATGCAGTGCAGAATTAGATGTAGAATTCAGTGATTCATCAATTATATGCAATACCCAGTGCTCGTCATAGCAAGTGCCCTCCTTAATACCCATCATCCATGTAACCCATCTCCTTCCTCCCTCCATCAACCCTCAGTTTGTTCTCTATCTTTAAAAGTCTTTCATGGTTTATTTCCCTCTCTCTTCTCCCCCCGATATATTTGTCTGTTTTGTTTCTTAAATTCCATATATGAGTGAAATCATGCAATATTTGTCTTTTCCGACTTATTTTGCTTAGCATAATACACTCTAGCTCCATCCACATCATTGCAAATGGCAAGATTTCATCCTTTTTAATGGCTTAATAATATTCCATTACACACACACACACACACACACACACACCACCTCTTCTTTATCCATTCGTAAGTTGATAAGACATTTGGGCTCTCTCCATAGCTTGGCTATTGTTCATACTGCTGCTATAAACATCGGGGTGCATGTACACCTTTGAATGTGTATTTTTGTATCCTTTGGGTAAATACCTAGTAGTGCGATTGCTGGATCATAGGGTAGTTCCATACTGTTTTCCAGAATGGCTGCGCCAATTTACATTCCCACCAACAGTGCAAGAGGGTCACCCTTTCTCCACATCCTTGCCAATGCCTGTCGTTTCTTGTGTTGTTAACTCTAGCCATTTTAACAGGTGTGAGGTGGTATCTCATTGTGGTTTTGATTTGTATTTCCCTGAAGACGAGTGATGTTGAGCATCTTTTCTTTGGAAAAGTGTCTAATCATGTCTACTGCCCATTTCTTAAAAGAATTATTTATTTTGGGGGGTTTGAGTTGGCTAGATTCTTTATAAGTTTTGGAATTTCTTTACATTTTGACAAAGAAATATGCCATACGCTTACTTTGTATTTTCCTTGCCTTTGCCCTGAAATCAGCCATTTCCCTGAGGATCCCTGGTCTCTTTTAGTGGAGGAAGTTTTTTAGAATTCAGTATCTGGGCATTCACTGAGCTTCTTAAGTTGCTTTTTAAAGTCCTTTTATGGACAGAATTAGAATATAAATATTCACATATATACATATACGTAACACACACACACATCTTTCTACTTCCATCTTTTCCATATTTGTGAGTCCTTTCTCCAGCAGTAAGAAATTTTGCTGTCATGATCCTCAACGTATTTACTCATTTGTTCGGTACTCAGGTATTCAGCACCTGGCTGAGGTGCTGGCTGCCACCTTTGTTCTGATCCCAGTGCTCTCACCTCAGCTCCTTGCCTATCACTGTGTCCTAGGGTGCCGCCGCCTCAGCGTCTAGTCATGTCCACTCCTTGAAGGTGAGCGAAAGGAATAGAAACAAAAGAGGAAGAGCAACAAATCACACAGGATCACCTGAAGTACATAGTAACTATTTTATTCAAATTCGTTTGCTACCTTCCATTGCTCCATTTGTGTTTGACACTTCCTTTTGTCCTTCTCCAGACAATAGTGAATCAAACCTCACTTCAATGTTCTGCTAGTGACCTACTGATATGAAAGACCCTGTCTGAGATAAGGTGAGATACAGGTGAGATAAGACCCTGGACAAGATACACATCTTGCCTTCAGAGTGTCCACAGTTGAGTTGGGGATATGCATGTATGTGGATCTATTTTGGCAAACAAACTGGACTTCTTACACTATAATAAAAAAGCAAAACCAACTTTATTCACTTCTCCTTATTTCTGTTTGATTCTGTGTTAAGGACTCTCCCATGTGACATGTTTGCACATTCTGAGAAAGCCTCTTACTGAATGCCTCTGATTGGATCTGCCATATCAAGCCACATGGCTCCTCTGGCCAGTCATCTCCATTATTCCTTTACGATTTCTAGGCTTAATCCTTAATCCTGAACACTTTGGAGCTGCATTCATCTTCCTTGGTAGCAGAGAAAACTGAGAGAAAGCCTTAGAGTTCCTTTTCTTGTAGCAGTCCCTGGACTGCTAGGGACATCCAGGTTGTCATGGTCATACAGTGGCACTCTAGCTTTTTCTGACCTTGAACCCTCAGGGAAGGGAGAGGCAGGAGTTTTGACCCAGGTCCCTGGCAGACATCTCCCAAACACTACCCCTAACAAAAAGCATTCACCTATGCTTCATAAAACCTTTCTTTCCCCATCAGTGAGGTCCTGGCCACTGCATTTCTCTAACTCACTCTCCTAACCTGAAGTCCATCTGATTCACAATGTCTATATGCCCTTTTTAAACTACAGTAATGCTCACAGTCTATCAAAACGAGGGCTGTGTAAACTATGACAATGCATTTGTGGCTTCTTTTCAATTTTAATCAGATAAAGCTACCCTTCCTCAGTGGCTCTTGCGCTTAAATTTTTTTTCAAAATAGACAATGTGACTTTTATACATTATAAGGAAATAAAATCGCATGAAACTGCAAATGCAATTTTTATGTCAAGCTTAGTCTCTTCAATTTGTTTAACATGAAGGGGAGATGTGTTAACTGAACCTTGTTGGTGCTGATTACACCTTCAAATGTACTCATTTTTTTCTTTTGCAAAGAAAAGAGATAATGAATTTTTTTTCATTGAAGTACAGCTTTTGTCAAGCTAGCATATTGCCTGCGAATATCTTATAAGCCTGATCAGTGAGAAGTTCAACCTGCTCATCTCACTAAGAATCCATGATCCAGAGATCCTACAGACATGTCCAGCATGTACCAGTCACTGTTCCCATTATCCGTGTATAAATAACAAAGTTATTGAAGCCTCTCCAAACTGGACTTGTTTGTCACCATCTTGTGTTTTACTTATTCTTTTAGCTGAGTAAATGCTTTGATTGCATCATTGCACTATCTCTTGATATTTTGCATCCTTCTCCATTCCTGGCTATAGCACTAATCAAATTCAGTCTCAGAATTGCCCTGCTTGTGGCATAGAGCTTACCCACAAATAAGTTCCTTATTTCCTCAATTCAGCTTTGATGTGACAATAGATGTCCATGTCACAGATAAAAAAATTCAAAAATAATGGTGACATAATTTTGTTTTGATAATTCTTTCTCTGGAGTTTACTGTGTATCTTTAACTTCCCTCAGAGGCCTTTTTGGTTATAGCACTTTTCTCCTAAGAAAGGCAAGATTCAGGCCATCTTCATAGCTCAGAGTTTAAAAATCTCAATCTGGTCGTGTACTTTGATTTACTTCTTCCGTCTGGACTCACACTCTGTTCTCACCAGATACCCCGAACAGTCTTTCAAATTCATCAACAGCTTTCCCCATTGAGTGGTTCTTTATATAGCCTTTTATGGGTCCAGAGCTGTCAGAGTTTCTCTGCAATATTTGTTTTGTATTCAGAGATTACCTGCTGGATATCCTTGAAGTAGTTTTCTGGTGGTGGATAATAATGGCAGCAGTTGTCCAATCCCCATGCTGTCCTCCATAATCAAAGTTGGCAGTGCAAATACGGGGCTGTCTGTTTTTCCACTATGTGAGAAACCTCTTACAGACAGGCTGTAAACAGCTTGGGTGGTATTGGCATGACACCGTCTAACTTTTCTGTCTACTTTTTTTAGACTTTCTGCTTGTTACTTTGCTCACGTGTACCCATGTGTCTAAATATGTTACTGAAGGCCTTGGAAGATAGTTTTTGTGCAACTTTTACATTGTCAATTTCAAAAATTTAGGTAAAATTTGCATACAGAAAATGTACATATCCTATTGTACAGTTCAATGAACTCCATCAAATTAAATGCCCCAGTCAAAATATTAAATATTTTGATCGTCCCCCTCAAAGTTCCTTCTACTCTTATACAGTAAATCCACACACATCATAAGCAACCACTGTTTGGATTTCTACTTCCACATTCTTGAAATTCATATAAATTTAATTGGACAATATCTATTCTTTTCTGTCTGACTTCTTTTAGTTATGACAATTTTGAGATTCATCAGTGTTATTGGGTTTATCAGTGGTTTATTCTTTTCTTATTGTTGAGAAGCATTATATTATATGAATATGTCATAATTTGTTTATCCATTTTCTATTGATGTACCCTTTGGGTTATTTCCAGTTTGGGGCCAGTATAAATAAAATTGTTATAAACATTCATGTAGAAGTTTCTTTTGGATCTTTGTTTTAAATTCTCTTGAGTAAATATGTAAGAGTATAATTTCTTGGTCATGGGACAAGTGTGTATTTAAATTCATAAGAAACTACCAAAGTATTTTCAAAAAAAACCTGTACCATTTAATATTTCTAACAACAATGTATGGAAGGTCCACGTTCTCCACGTTCTAACATTTGGTATAATCTGCCTTTAACTTTACCCTTTTGAAACTGGTATACAGAATGTGATTCTAGCAGGTGTGATTTTCATTTGAATTTCCCTAATCAGGCTAAGAATTTTTTGTGTATATTTTTCACCATTTGTATACATTCAGATCTTTTTGCCCATTTCTTTATTGTAATTTTTCTTTTTCTTTTCTATTTGTAGGAATTCTTTGTATATTCTTGATAAAAGTGTTTTCTCAGTTCTATATATGTACTAGTCGGTGGCTTTTCTATTTATTGTCTTAATGGTATCTTTTGATGAGTAGAAGTTTTCCATTTAAATGAAGTGTCATTTATCATTTTTTTTTCTTTTCTGGTTATTGGTTTCTTCATGCTCCCTGAGAAATGAAATATTTGTCTACTCCAATACTGTGAAAATATTTACCTATGTCTTCTCTTTGAAAGATTTATAGATCGAGGTTTTGTGTTTAGGTCTATAATCCTTCTTGAATACATTTTTGGTTTTGGTGGGAAATAAGATGTGTGTTTCATTGTTTTCCATATGTTTTATTTATTTTAAAGCACTATCTATTAAGAAGATTTTTCTACTCCCTTTGGCACCTAGATAGAGAAATAATTTACTGTGTAAGTGTGGATGGATCTCTGTTCAGAGAAGTATCTTTTTGGTTCCATTGATCTATTAGCCCACCTGTGTGTCAATACCATCCTGTCTCGATTACTACAGCTTTAGAGTAAGTATGAATACTTAAGTATTATACCTACACTTAAGTATACTTAAGAATTCATAATAGTATGAATCCTTCAACTTTGCTCTTATTTTTCAACTTTGTCTTGACTATTCTAGCATCTTTGCATTTCCATATATATTTTACAACTGGCGTGCCAATTTTTTTAATTAAAAAAAAAAAGCCTGCTGGGAATTTGATTGGAATTTTTTTTAAATAAGAAATGAGTACTGAATTTTATCAAATCTTTTTCCACATCTATCTGAGATGATTATATTTTTCCTTCTATTTTTTAAATATGGCAAATTACACTGTTTTTCAAACCTGGCCTTTCTGAGATTAACCTCACTTGGTCATGATGTATTATCCTTTTTATATGGTACTGGAATCAATTTTTTGATAATTTGTTTATCAGTATTCCTAAGAGATACTGACCTGTAATTTTTTTTTCTTGTAATGTTTTGGTCAGGTTTTGGTATAACAATTAGGCTGGTCTCATAAAACTAGTTGGGAAATTATCCCTTTTCCTCTATTTTAAAAAATTCGTATAAGAATGGTATTCGTTCTTACTTAAAGATTTAATAAAATCCACTAATTAAAACATTTGTGTCTGAATTTTGTGGGGAGAAGGGTAAAATTTTTATTACATTTTCAGTTTCTTTAGTAGATACAGGGATATTTATATCCCTGTTCTTCGTGTGTTTATTTTGGTAATTTGTATTTTTCAAGAAATTTTTCTATTTCATCTAAGTTGTAGAGTTTATTAGCATATTGCTGATCTTCAGATTTTCTTTTTACATTTTGTTATCTGCAGGATTCATAGCCCCTTTCTCTTTAATCTTATATTTTCATTTTCATTGATTTCTCTTATGTTTATGATTTCTTTCTTTACTTCTTTTATTAGCTTCTTTAGATGGAAGTTAAATAATTTGCACCACTCTTCTTTTCTAAAGTGGACATTTTTTTAAAATTTTATTTATCTATCTTGAGAGAGAGAGAGAGAGAGAGAGAGAATGAGTAGGGGAGGGACAGAGGATCTGAAGCAGGCACCATGCCAACAGCAGAGAGCCCGATGTAGGGCTCAAACTCATGAATCTGAGATCATGACCTGCGGAGAAGTTGGAGGCTTAACTGAGCCACCCTGGTCCGCCTCTAACGCAGACATTTAAAGTTATGTGTTTCATTTTAAGCCCTGCTTTATCTGCATCTCACAAATTTTGAAATGTTTGTTTTAGTTATTCTTCTCAAAACATCCAATTTCTATTATGCTTTACTTTAAGTCCTAAATTATTTAGAAGTGTATAGTTAATTTCTAAATAGTAGGGACTTTCTAGAAATATTCATATTACTGATGTGTAGTTTAATTCCACTCTTGTCAAAGAGCATATTCTTTATGATTTTAATACTTTTAATTAATTGAGGCTAGTTTTGTCAGTCACCATGTGACTTATCTTGGTGAATTTTTCATGCATACTTAAAAATAACGTGTTCTTTGGGGTGTCCTGGTAGCTCAGTCAGTTAAGTGTCTGACTTTGGCTCAGGTCATGATCTCACGTTTCTGAGTTTGAGCCCCACATGAGGCTCTGTGCTGAGAGCTCAGAGCCTGGAGCCTGCTTCAGATTCTGTGTCTATCTCTCTGCCTCCCCCACTTGTGCTCTGTCTCTCTTTCAAAAATAAATAAACATTAAAAAATAATTTAAAAATAAAAATAATGTGTGTTCTTTTGTTGTTGGGTGGGGTGTTCTGTGAATATAATTAAGTAAAGGTGGTTTATAGTGTTGTTCAAATCTTCTATATCTTTGTTGATTTTTATCTACCTACTCCATCAATTATTGAGAGAGGGGTGTTAAAATTCCCAACAATGATTGTGTATGTATCTATTTCTCCCTTCATTTTTGTCAGGTTTTTGTTCATGTATTTGGAAGTTTTTATTTTTAGTATATACACATTTATGACTTTATGTCTTCCTGAGGAGGTGACCCATTTTTAAAATGCCTCTCTATTTCTAGTAGCAGTTTTTGTCTTGATGCCTGTTATGATTCTATGCACACCATCTTTCTTATTCTTACTGTCTGCACTGTATACCTTTTCCAACTTTCTTAGTCTGAAGCTCAAGTTTAGTCTTAGCTCAGGCTCCCATAACAAAATACCATAGAGTAGGTGACTTAACAGAAATTTAGTTTCCCTCAGTTCTGGAGGCTGGAAGTCCAAGATCAAGGTCCAGCAGGGTTGGTTTCTAGTGAAGACTCTCTTCCTGGCCAGTAAATGCCACCTTCTTGCTGTGTCCTCTCAAGACAGAGATTGAGTCTCTGGTGTCCCTTCATTTTTTTAAAGAATGCCAGTTATATTCCACTATTGTGATCTCATTTAACCTTAATCATCTCTTTAAAGAAACTTTCTGTAATTTAGTCACATATGGAAGGGAACTTCAACAAATAAATGTAGTGGGGGTGGGGGGAACAATCCAATCCATGGCTCTAACTTTTTACATTCAATCTATTCATTTCTCCACATTTAAAGTGTGTTGCTTGTATATAGCATATAATTGGATCTTGATGTTTATGCAGTTGGACAGTCTTTGGTTTTTTTATTAAACTGCTTAGTCTATATTTAATAAAAACATTGTTATGGCTAGATTTAATTGTACTGTATTCTTATTTGTTTTATAGTTTTTCACTCTGTTTTCTTTTCTATTTTCTTCCTATTCTGCATTTATTTTTTGTTAGTCAAAAATTATTTAGTGTTCCATTTTGAATCTTTTTTTTTTTTTTTGGCTTTTTAGCTATACTACTTTGTATTTTTTAGTGATTGCTCTGGGGTACAATATGCATTCTTACTACAATTTTCCCAGAGTTAATATTGTGATTCTAACATTCACTTAAAATGTATGAACCTCTCAAAATAGAATTCCATTTACTTTTTTCCATCCTTCATGCTACTGTTGTCATATATTTAACTACTATATTTATCATAAATTCTGTAAGACACTATTATTTATATATTTTCTCTAAAAAAGATCAGCTAATATTTTTCTTTAAGAAAAAAAAAGAAAATATGATAGGTTTTAAATGCCACATACTGTCTCTGTCAGTTTTTGTTATTGCTGTTGTTGGTGGTGGTGGTGGTGGTTGTAATGGTAGTTCATACTTGCTTTTGTTTTCACAATCCTTTGAAAATATGAAAAACATTCGTAGCTGTCAGACCAAATAAAACAGGCTGTGAGCTGGATTTGGCCCATGGGCCATTGAGTTTGCCTGCTTCTACTCTAAAAAATCAGTTGTTTTTTTTAAAGAAATCACTGTAGGGAAAAAAAGATAGAATTTTATATTTATCATTCTCGATGCATTTTTTCCTTCCTGCAAATGTGAATTTAGGTTTGTATCATTTCCCTTCAACTTGAATAACTTTAAAATTTCTTGTAATGCAGGTCTCATGAATTCTGTCTGCTTTTAGTTATCTGAAAATGTCTCCTTTTTTACTTCATTTTCAAAGGATATATTCCTAGATAGGGAAATCTGTTTGTAATTTTTCTTTTCTTTTCCTCCTTTCCATCTTTCAAGTATTATGTCATCATCTACTGTTACACATGGTTCTGATAAGAAATCAGTCATAATTGTTCACCTTTATGTATTGTTTTCTTTTCTCTATGGCTCTTTGTGGTATGTAGAATCCGAAAATACGTCGTTTCCTATCCCACCCAAGATTCCAATTCTTGAGACTATGAACATGGTAAGATATGCCTTGATTATGTTACATTACATGGAAAAGGGAATTTTGCAGATGTAATTAAGGTAACTAATCAGTTGACTTTAAGTTAGTCAAAAGGGAGATTATCTAGATGGGCCTAGTGTAAACATGGGCATGCTTTCAAAGCAGAGCGTTTTCTCCAGTTGAGATTGGAAGAAGTCCAAGAAATTCATTGTGAGAAGGAGTTGTGTCATTTCTGGCACTGACAATGGAAGGGACCACATGAGGAGGAATGCAAGTGACTTCTAGGGGCAAAGAGTAGCCTCTGGCCAACATCCCAAAAGCAAACAAGGACCTTAGACCTACAAGCATAAGGAACTAGATTCTGCCAACAACCTGAATGAATTTAACGTGGATACTTCCCCAGATCTTCCAGATAAGAGTCCCGTCCAGATAACGCCTTGATTTTAAGCTTGTGAGATCCTGAGCAGAGTATGCAATTGGGCCCACACAGGCTTTTGACCCAAAGAACTGTGAGATAATAAATGGATATTGTTTTAAGCCTCTATGTTTTGTTGCAATTTGTTACACAGCAATAGAAAACTAACAGGCTCCTATCAAGATATTTTTCCTTATTGTCAGTTTTCAGAAGTTAGATTGTGACATACTTAAGTGTGGTTCTGTGGTATTTTCTTGTTTTGGGTTCACTGAGATTTTTGAATCTGTAGGTTTATGTTTTTCATATAATTTGGGAAATCTTCAGACATTATTTCTGTTAAAAAACCTTTTCACCAGAGTCCCTCTCCTCCCCTTTGAGACTATGACTGTGCGCACACTTGGCAGTTTGACATCTCACAGATTGCTAAGGCTCTTTTCTTTTCTTTCCTTTTCAGTCTTATTCTTCTCTGGTTTTCAAATTTTATTATTTTTACTAATCTTCCCTCAAGTTCACTAACTAACTTCTTCTCCCATCTTTAATCTGTTAATCCCATTCATTGAAACTTTCATTTCAGATACTGTATTTTAAAGTTGTCGAATTTCCTTTGGCTTTTTTAAATAATGTGCTCCATTTCTTTGCTGAAATTGCCTGTTTACTCTTTATGTCCATCATTTTTTCTTCGAAAGTCCATGCACACATCTATTAAAGTCCTTATCTGCTGATTTCTGGGTCATCTTACAGTCTACCTGATTTGACTTTTTCTTGATTGTGAGTTTCATTTTTCTCCTTTTTCAGTTAAATAGTAATTTTTCTTTTTCAAATCTTTATTGTTATAACTTAGATTAAAAGAAGTTACATACATTTAGTGTATGCATCTTGATACATTTGGACATATACATACACTCATGATACCACCGCCACAATCATACTACTAAATACATCCATTACTTACAAAAACTTGCTTGTGTTCTTTTGTGTTCTCTGTGTGTGTGTGTGTTAAGAGCACTTAACATGATCTCTATCCTCTTCACATATTTTAAAGTGCACAATACTATTTGTTATCTATTAGTACAGCAGATCTTTAGAACTTACTCATCTTGCATAATTAAAACTTTATACCCATTGAACAAACAATTCATTTTCCCGTCTTCCCATAGCCCAAACCAAACGTCCATTTGCAGATGAATGGGTAAAGAAAATGTTGTTATACGCATACAATGGCATAGTATTTGGCCTTAAAAAAGAAGGAAATCCTGCCATTTGTGACAAAATCAATGAAACTAGAGGACACTATGCTATTTGAAATAAGTCAGTCACAGGACAAATACTGCATGATTGCACTTATATGAGGTATCTAAAATAGTCAAACTCATAGAAGCAGAGAATATATAGAAATATATTTTTTAATCTAGAATATTATGGATTATAGGCAGTGTAGATTATACTGTCTTTTTGAAGAAAGTTGAATTTTGTTTTGGCAGGCACTTAAATTACTGTTGTATATATAACAATATATTTGTATGTAACCACATCTGTAGTTAATACTGTGTTCTGTATCTGCGAGTTGCTAAGAGAGTACATCTTAAAAGTTCTTTTCACAAGAAAAAAAATGTGACTATGTGAGGTGATGGATGTTAGCTAAGCTTATTGTGGTTATATTAATAGCTAAGCTTATTGTGTTATATACCTGAAACTTAGACAATATTACATGTCAATTATATCTCAAATTAAAAAAAAAAATTTAATGACTGCTGGATCATTTAGAGTCCTTCAGGCCTGGTTTTATTGTTTGTTTTGGTTGGATTCTTTAGGATTGTCCTTAGCCCTAGAACATGGCCCTTACTCAAGGTTATGGATCTTATGGGCCTTCTGAGTCTAAAATGAATGACCAAGGAGTTCAGTGTGGCTTCTCTGCTCTGGCTAGACTGGAACACCAATGTCTTCCAGACTCACATTACCTCAGGTATCCATTCTATCTATTATACCTTTGTGGTCTCTATTCAGCTCTCAGCCTCATGGAGACTACTCTCTACCAGGCCTCAGGTTGTCTGGACTTGTACATGCACAGCCAAGACTTTGGCCAAAGTCCCACAGAGAAGCCCCCATATGGGTTTTGGCCACCTTCTCCACAGCTCTGGGCATTCTGGGACTCTATCCCACACATGACTGGCACTTCCGTAACTCTGAACTTTGCCCCATCATTCTTTCTTTGGTCAATTCCTCCAGAAATTATTCCCAGAAAATAGCCAAGACAAAGGCACTTGGGTGGCTCAGTTGATTAAGCATCTGACCCTTGATCTTGGCTCAGGTCATGATCTCATAGTACCTGAGATCAAGTCCTTCATCAGGCTCTACACTGACAAATAGAGCCTGCTTAGAATTCTCTCTCTTCCTCTCTCTGTCTCTGTCTCTCTCTCTCCCAAAATAAAACACTTAAAAAAAAACAAAAAGCCAAGACAATCATGGTGTTGACTCCTATAGTTTCCTTTTCTGAAGGATTTAAGTCTTGGGCTGTGTATTGTCTAATCCCTAAAAAAAAAACATTGTTTCATACAGGTTTTCCAGTTTTATACTTGTTTACAGTGGAAAGGAATGTCTGGTACCAGTTACTCCATCATGGATAGAAGCAGAATTTGCCACATTTGTTTTAATAATCTTTCAGGCCCCATCAGAATATTGACATTATTTTTCCTACAAATTGGGAGTATCCAAACTGTAATTCATGAAGTTATAGATCTATGAAAAGGAGTCTATAAATAAATATGCATAGGAAGAATTATCTATTGACTGAACAAATAAAATTTCTTACCCTGTTTGTCAGGTTTCTTCATTGTAAAGGTATTCCCCCCCCCCTTTACATTCCCCCCCCCCTTTGTACTGTTCAAAGAGTACATTGTACTCTTTGGAAGCCCAAACTTAAGGTGGGGGTCACCTCATTGGAAGCAATCTATCTACACAAATTATTTGGAATTCTTCTGCATGGAAGATTTGTCTTTTATTTTTCATTTGTTGCTGCCTTCAATCATTTGTGCTCAGTCAGGGATTGGTTACTTCTATTTAGGAGACACATGGTGTAGACAAAGGGGCAATAAGCATATACTCATATGTTGGTTTGAGTCCTAGCTCTCCCACATGATTGTTCTGTGGTTTGTGTAATTTCTTTCATGCTGTTCATGCTCAATTTCTTCATATGTGAAATGGGAAACAACAATATTTGCTCCCTAGTGTATAATAAAGTTAAGAAAGAAATGTGGAAAAAACCTTTAAAAGAATCGTACCTTTTTGTCTACCTGCATCCCTTCTAGGTAATGAAGAAGTGGGATGATTTAAAGGAATTGAATCTAAAAAAAGGATAGTGATAGCTACATACCAGAAAATATTCAGATAAAGAATAACGGATTAAATCATTGAGATGTGTGCATGTGTGTGGGTATGTGTGGATACATGAGTGATGTCTGTAATAAATGTTTATACTGTTAGAAAAATCTAGATAATTTATTCAACTTTACTTTTCAAACTTTTGGCACTCCCCACAGTGAAGCCAGAGAGATAATTACTCCTCTTCCTTCATTTAGTATCAACTAAAAACTTGAAGATAATTATTAATTTATCCTTTAGTTCTGTCATCTGTAAGATAAAGTAAGTACTACTCCTTTTGACCTTTCACCATATACTTTATATTGAAGTTATTTAATAAATATTCCTAAACATTTCCAAGTTTTATAAATCCCTCTTAATATTTAAAGTCTGAAATTAACATACTTTTCTCATAAAAGTCTAACAAAAAGAAGTTGTGTTCATTGAAAATAGCATATATAATTGTGGTTTAAGGAAGATTGTCAGCAACTGAAATAAATTTGGTTCTGAGAACAGTTAGAGAATTATCAGCCCAACATTGTTGATCTATCTGTTTTGATTAAAATAGAAAATGAGATGAGAAATTAAGATGTTCTAAAGTCTCTTTTGGAAGGACAATAAAATGTTTTGAATAATTGTATACCCCAGAGGGTTATCCTGGGAAAGAGAAAAACACAGGACTGAAGGGTAAAAGAGACCATTGCTTCCCCATGACCTGGGCATGAGAGGTCCTTGCTGTAGGCCACCATATTTTACAAGCCCCCAACTCTCACCTTCCTCTGTCTACACTCCACTATGACAAGTAGTGTGCGGTGTCAAGAGGACATGCCCTGTTAGAATCAGCACTCACCCCACCTACTACCACCACGAAACCATATTCTGGTTAGCTGGGGTTTTGAAATCCTAGCAATAGTATGAGTAACAGTTATAAGCCAGTTTCCTCAGCCTGAGTAGGCCTCTTGCTTGGGTCTGTGAGCCCAAAGATAGACTCTATGTCAGCATATGCTTCTCTTGGCTTTAGAACTGGCCGAGGGTGTATGGGAAGTATAGATAGGCCTCATTCATGCTTGTACATGCAGACTGCGTTATCCACAAGTATGTCTTTGAGGCATATAGTGGTGTGGGTTGAACTAGGGATTAAAAAGAAAAGTAATGATGGTTTGCTTCAGACCAGGGACTGGATGTCAGGGACTGGCTCTCTTCATATACTCTGAGGAGTCTAAGAACTAAGAATTTTATTCAAACTGGAACATGCAGGTCATGATGAGGAATGTTTGTCTAAATAGATGTATAGAACATATTTTATTGAACACTTTGAGAGCTTGATTAATAACTTTTTAAGTCTTCAGATATATGACACATAGCTTCCACAGGTACTCCTGCCTTGAGCCCACAATATATTAGGAACAGCCTAGAGATGACCCAAGCTTTAGTCTTGGTCCTTCCACCAACCAGCCCACACATTTGAACAAAGGACTTGAAATGTTTGGGTTCTACTCTTTGTATTTGTAAAAGAAAGTGGCTGGCTTAGTTTCAATACTATTTTCTGTCGTTTATTAGCTGTGTAACTTTGAACACGTTGCACAAAACTCTGAGTCGAGGACTTTTCATCTGAAAGTCTTAAGGTTTAGATCAGGTGACCATATGATCTATTTTAGTTCTATTCCACAAAGACTTATTTTTTTTTTATTAGGCTAGTTGCGGACATTTTTTCAGAAGAAGGAAACATATTATTAGAGTAATGGCTAAGGTTGATAAAAGTTAACCTGCATTAAATCGAGTTCCTCCTTCCCTGCAGTGTCTTCTTTCCTGGTTCATTGTCACCTGAGAGCTCCGTTTTGTTTTAACTTAAGTTAAAATTACAGTTGAATAATGTGGTTCAAGGTCAAAAATCAATTAAATGGAAATTACAGTTTCATGTTTTAAAAGTTCAGGCAGTATTTCACATCATGAATCTGTTGGATGACAGTTGATATAGATTAATCAGCAACCTGCTTTCTCTTTGATCATGACTCAAATCTGCTCTGGACAGGAGTGATAATAAGGAAATAATTATGAGTCATTCCCTTGGAGTGGTGTACATGGAGGGCTTTGGATAAAAAGCCTCTCCGAGTGCAAATTGAAGCTCTTGTTGTTATGTAGGAAAATCAGATTAATTGTCTCAATTCATGTCCAAGAGCACAAAGGGCAGCTCCTGGTCAGTCACATCAATTCTTCTCTGCCCTTTATTATACATCGATTACCCATGAGGCAAAGGTTGATATGTTACCTTTTGTTTTACAAGGCACAGGGAGAGCCAGTGATATTCTCTGGGCTGTGCAGGGGGCTGAAAACTCCATAGCTGTGCTTTCTGCCTTTAGTTTTCTCCTGAACCATTAGAGAGCCTAAAGAAATACACAGAATTTAGTCTAGAAGGGTTAAGTTAATTGGGGTAGTAATTACTAGGGGAGAAACAGGAGGGTTTTCCAACTGCAGTCAGAGAGACCACAGGGATGGCCCCTGGTGGAAGCTCATCTCTTCAGACTTCCTGTTTCCAAACTATTGGCCACCATCTTCCAATTTCTCTATACCATTTATTTCACCTATAAAATGAGCTTTTACTTCCATTTCACACACACACGCACACACACACACACACACACACAAAGTTGTGAGGCATAAGCATGATTCACAGCAACTCTTCCCTTAATTATTCCATTTCCATAAAAATGATCAGATGTCTGTAATGAAGAAATAGCCCCCTCTCCCATTTGGAACACCAAAAACAGAAAACATTATCAAGTCCATTCACAAGATAGGCTTATGCTATACATTTGATGAATAAATATGATGGTGACTAGAATGTCACAATAAAATCTGTGTGATTTCTGTAAGGTATCTACAATTCTTATTTTAAAGAAGGGGAAAAATCACCTGCTATATGCTACTCAAGCAAAATCCTTAAAATATGACTTTATCACAACACCAGAGGTAAATGTTGATAACTTTTGTTGTACCAGAGGTAAACTGTCCAAACATCTGTATTTAAAGCTAATGAGAATGTTGCTCACCTTATTTCTCTGCCTGGGGCAGTGGAGGAAGGGAGGTAGAAATGAATTCAATAGTGCTCATTTGAAGGTAAATTGAGAGATTTTGCAGCCTACTCAAGTTTAATTAAAAATAAATGTGGAAAATTGTTTTATAAGATTGTACACAGTGATTATCTCAAATTGCCATGGGAAATACAGAAATGCCTCATTAAAAAACACATTTAGACATTTTTTATATATAAACTCCATCATTTATATTCTAGCTTAGAAAAACCTCCTCACTTCTAAACAACTAATCTGAAATATGTCATCATCACTTTTATGTATTCTAGAATATTATGTATATGTGTTCAGATGATTTTTAGTGTACGTTGACATCAGGAAAATCATTTTAAAGGGAAACTGGAAGCTTGCAAAAATAAAACAAAACCACTGGACAATTAAAGGATTACTAAATCATGCACAGAAGCGAAACCAGCAATAAAACTGAATCAAATCTCCGTAGCCTCCCAAAATTAGGCTTGGTAAGTATCATGATGCTGCTTCACCATACAATTTCTTGGCGTCAGGTAGAGGTTTTACCTCACCTCAATCCTAAACTGTATGTATATACTACTTAAATATGTTGTGTTTTTTCTTAATTGTGTGAAAAACTAACATGACGAGAGCCATTTTAAAGTAGAGCTGGAGCGGCCTCTGCAGAGATACTCCCTTAACAATCTTCTTTTGAACTGGCCCAAAAGCTTTGGACAATTGTTTTAAGCCAAAGTCAGCAGGAGATTGGATATCTTTATCACAAGACATGGCTGTGGATTTTCTGAAGATAGAATCAGTAGTCAATCCATGTACAAACCAGAGTAGCTTAGCTTGTTAATACCCAAAGAAAACTTTGTCTTATTTTCAACTCATGTAATTGCCCCCTTCTTTTTCCTCATAAAAATTTCCTGCTTTCACCCTACGAGCGAGACAGTATTTGGGTTTCTACCTGAATCTGTGCTCCCCAAATGGCCATTCTGTGATCCCAAATAAATGCTTATTTGCCTCTCATTACACCTCTTTATTTTCAGGTTAACAACTGAAAGATTTAGTTGATCAAGAAAGATCAATTTTACGAATGTTTTTGTCATTGAGTTGAGCCATAGTTTGGTGTTGAGTGACCGCATCATAAAGCTCTATCTATCCACAAAGTCAGGCTTTCCTCAAAGGCCAAAAAGAAATGCCTTGTTACTCTGCTTTCATTTTACTAACCTGAAGAGACACACACATCTTCAATGTAGTTGAGTGGTTCTCCCTGCAAGCAAGAGGTTATGGAGTGGACACGATGCAGAAAAGAAGGAAATCAGAGTTTTTAAGACTCATGGAATAATTTGTTCCACATTTTAAAGAATTTGAACTTACACTTTGTGGTTTCAGGAAGAAAGGATATTTGTATCATTAATAGTCATTAATAGCTTTATAGCCAAGAATAAATGATAGTACAGGGAAAATATGGATACTGTGTAACTAAATTATTATTACCAATAACATACTGATTTTCTTTAAATTGTGGTTTTTGTGACTATCACTTTTTATGAGCCATATTTTCTATGACATATTTCTTCCTGGAAATTTCCAAAATTGCCACGGTACATGATGACTATAATATACATACACATAAAATTGAAAAATGGTAATCACTAAAAGAGATTTCATTTTTAGGTAGAACTATGTGTAGACAATTTGATCACTAGCACAATGTCTTTGGGGAGTAAGCCTTTCCAAGCAATTATTATTATATTTTGTACCCACATCTTCTGTTTTATGCATTAAGGGTTAATGGACCTCTGGAGATCAGCAGTAGAAAATTTTAGAAACTAGCAAAATATCTTTTTTTATTTTTCACCCTTAGTAACTCTGTGGTTGGGGTTAAATTTGTCCTGGGGTATTATCCACTTAGTCAACTCCGACTCTTCAGGCAAGTTGTCTGCTTTGTGCAGTTTCCATGAGGCAAATGTTGCTTTCAAATATTTATAGACAGTTAATACCTGCCAGGCCAAATTAAGTGCAAGGCTAACATCTTATACTGCCTCTATGAACTCAAACTTTCTGAAGACTAAAGCCTAAATGGTACGATTTGAAATTGATGTCCAGGTATCTTTCACTTTTCAAAAGTTCACATTACAGCACTTCACTTTTGTAAAAGGCCTGCCTTAGTACCAGTTTTCTCCGAAGGAAAGAAGTCCGAAGAGAGAAGAGGATTTTTGCCTTCACAAAGAGAGGTGAAAAGCGACACTAGTGTTCAGCATTTGTTTTGCAGTGAGCCCTTATAGAGGCAGTGTGCACAGGGCTATAGGGGCACCACCAAGCTCTTCCCCTCGCGCCCCACCCCCACACCAAGCGACAACAGCTTCTCAACATCAAGCCACCAAAGCTTGTATCTGTGAACATCTGTGTTTTATCCCCGTATATTTTATACATTCATTAGCTAGATGTGTCCTAAATTATCAGAAAACCCTAAGAGAGGTTATTTTGGGGGCCTGGGAACGCTCAAACATTTCCCACATAAATTGATAGTAGTGGCTTCTTTGCTTTATGACATTTCCACTTACAAAATCTTTCATAGAAATGACCTACTTTCGGATATTGGTGGGGAAACCTGTCCTTCCCTGCATTACCTATGGTAGAGGAAGTCTCAGCTCCGGAAGGATGTGCCCTGTGTGAGGTGCTTCTCTGGGCCCAGCTCTAAATGCTGCTCCCTGGATACAGTAGTATACCATGTTTTGGAGACACAGCGGGAGGATGGGCGTGAAGTAAACGATTGCGAATAATCAGGAACACATCGTCCTCATCAAACATTTTTTTTTTCCTTCAACCAATTTATCTATAGAACATGCATTCAGTAAAAGGAATGTAAGCAAAGGAAATATTTATGAGGAGAACCTATTCAAAAACAGAGCTTCACAAAACTACCCAAGGAAGATCTGAAAAAACAATGTACCAGGAGTTCGTTATGGGGAAATATTCCAGCCATCAGGCAACCCAGAGACCTGTATGTGCTTCCCACTTCTTCCCAAACCAAGGTCTCAGTGGTATACTATGTACCTACTTGATTGGCAAAGGTTTAAAAAAAAACAAACTGACAATATCATGTGCTGATGAGGATATGGATCAATGAATTTCTCCCACTACTGGTGGGAGTATACAGAGGTAGAACTACATTTGAAAGTAATTTGGCATTATTTACCAAAGTTGAAGGTACAAGGAACATAAGAACAAACAGTCCTACCAACAGGTAAATACCTAATAGAAATGCATACATACATGTTAAAATTATGTACAGTGTTCAAAGCAACTCTATTTGTACCAGTTCCAAATGGAAGGCAACCTAAATGTCCATCAGCCATGGAACAAATTCAAATGTGTTATTTTATGTATGATGGAATACTATAAGCAATTAAATTAAAAATAAACTTACAGGATATAAAATAATATAGAGGAATCTTACATAAATAATATTAACTCCCACAAAACAAGACTGAAAATTATACATCTACATGAGATTCCAATCATAAACTTTAAATCAGACTAAACAAAATTATATTCTGTAGTGACATATAACAAGAGATACATGTATTGAGCAAAAAACAAAAGGAAATGTGTATCATAAAAAGTCAAGGTGGTGGTTATCACTAGGGAAAACAAAGCAATAGTAATCCAAAGAGTGGCTATGGGCAGTTTCTGGGGTGCTGGAAAAGGTCTATTTCTTAAACCAGCTGGTAGTATATGGATGTTCACATTATAGTTATTTAACTACAAATTTGTTTTATGCATTTTTTCTAAATGTGTACTGTTTTTCTCAGTTGAAAGAAAAGATGTAAAAAAACCATACTTTATAGTATGACTTAATTTTGGGAGAGGCACTTTGGTTCCCAGAATTCAAAACCCAACTATAATGACATCTAAGTTAAAAAAAGGTATTGCATAGGATTTTTTTAAACTACACTTTTATTTTGAAATATTTGTAAATCCACATGCAGTTGTAAGAAAGAATGCAGAGAGAGTCCAGGTACAGGCATACCTCCTTCTACTGCACTTTGTTTTATTGTACTTCACCCATAGTGCATTTTTTACAAATTGAAAGTTTGTGGAAACCGTGCATCGAGCAAGTCAGAGGCATCATTTTTCCAACAGCATTTGCTCATTTCATGTCTCTGTCACATTTTTGTAATTCTTAAAATATTTCGAACTTTTTTCATTACTACTATATTTGTTACCGTGATCTGTGTCAGTGATTACGACTTGCTGAAAGCTTACATGATGCTCAGCCTTCTTTAGCAATGACAAATTTGTTAATTGGCATACATTGTTCTTTTGAACATGATGCTATTGCACCTAATAGACTACAGTATTGTGTAAACATAACTTTTCTATGCACTAGAAAACTGAAAATTTTATTTGATTTGCTTTATTGTGATACTCGCTTTATTGTGGTATCTGGAACCAAACCTGCAATATCTTCGAAGTATGCCTGTACCTGTACTCAGTTTCTTGCAAAGGTAACATCTTACAAAATTATAGTACAATATCACAACTAGGATACTGACATTAATACCTCAAGATACTGAGTATTGTCATTACAATTAGCCCTCACATTGCTCTTTTATAGATACACCTATGTTCTTTGGCTTCCCATTCCCTCCTTAACTTTTGGCAACCATTAATCTGTCCCCCATTTCTGTATATTACTTCATCTTAATATTTATTTACTTTTGAGAGAGAGCATGAGTGTGGGAGGAACACGGGGGGGGGTGGGGGGGTGGGGACAAAGGATCAAAAGCGGGCTTTGGGCTGATACCAGAGAGCCCAATACAGGGTTCAAACTAAGGAACCATGAGAGGTGACCTGAGCCAAAGTCGGATGCTCAACCAACTGAGCCACCCAGGCATCCCTGTTTTTGTTATCACATCTTAGGTGAGAGCTTAGATAATTAATTGTATATCTTTCATTTCTATTATAATCATTTAAAGCTATAAATTTATTTCTAGGAAGTATTCTGTGTCTCACAAATTTGATAAATTGCAATTTCATTATCACTCAGTTAAATTTTTTTTTGTTATTTTCTTTGAAATGCTTTTGACCAATGCATTATTTAGGAATGAGTAATTTAATTTCAAGTAGATGTAAATATTCTAGATATCTTCTTGTTACTGATATCTAGTTGTGGTTAGATATCATAGCGTGCATGATTTTAATCCTTTAAAATTTACTGAGATTTGCTTTCTGGCTCAGCATAGGGTCTATTCTGATGAATATTTCCTGCATAGTTAAGAAGAATTATAGCAAATTGAACAACAATGTTTAAATTTAAATGTTTACTGATTTTTGTCTGTGTGTTCTATTAATTTCTGAGAGAGAGGTATTAAAGAGCCAATTATGTTTGTGGATTTGTCTGTTTAGTTCTGCCAAATTTTACTTCATGTGTTTTAAAGCTTTGTTTTTAAGTGCACATCCATTTATTATTGTTACCTCTTTCTGGTGAATTGATCTTTTATCATTATGAAATAGATTTTTTGTCTCTAATAACACTCTGAGAAAACGCTTGAAATTTACTTTATCTGATATTAACATAGCCATGGCGGCCATATTTTTCTTCAATTGATTAATTTTAATTTAATTTTTAAATTTCAATATAAAGCCAATTGATAGACTGACTGTAAAAGCAAGACCAAACAACTTGCTTTTTATAAGAAATTAATTTTTACTGTGAAGATGTAGATAAGCTAAAATTAAAAGGGTAGAAAAAGATTATACCATGAAAGCACTAAGCCTAGGCAAGTTTACTATGACTTAAGTGAGAAATAAATTTCTCTCTCATGTAAAAGACTGAGTTGATATGGTGCCTCTGTCCATGAACTTACCAGGAGCCCAGACTTGTTCTAATTTATTGCTTTGCCATCCTTGGGGTATTACATTCATCCTCTTAATTTAAAATTACTTAGCTCTGTCCAAATACTGACAGGAAAGGAGGAGGGGGAAGGCCATCTTTCTTCTATCTAAGGGCAGGACAGAGGAGTTTTCACAGGGCACTGGCACTTAGTCCTGTGATCCTCAATGATAGGGTTTCAAGATAAGCTGAAGAAACTCTCCAGAAATGCAATAAAAAATAAGGCTCTGTGTAACAGGAAAGAAAATATTAAACCATGAATATTAGGAGCTCTGGAAAATTACAAGAGGGGTAGGAATTTATCAAATATATAAATGTCTCAAACTGAAGGACATGCATTTCTAGATTAAGAAGGAATTTTTTTAACTGTTGGCAAAAAGAAAATTGTGCCATTCTACAGAGGAAAACGGATCTCACAAAATAAACTGAGAACATGAATGACAGGGTGCTTCATAACAACAATGCAAGCTAGAAAGAAAGAGCAATGGCTTTAAATTTTGATTGAGAATGTTTTCCAACCTAAAATTCTATTTCTAATGAAATAGCAACAATAAACGAGCAGAGAGTAAAGCATTTCAAACACAGGAGTTAAAAAAAAATTATCTTGTATTCATTTCTCAGGAAGCACCTGAAGAATGGCTTCACCAAAAATAGGAGGTAATCTGTGAAAACTCAAATCCATGAGTCCAGGAATTAGAGATTCTATACAAAGGAGAGATAAAGGGATGGTGGTGAACATAGATCTGTGATCAAGATGTAAGAAAAAGTTGGTAGAATAATAATTTCTGTCTATAAAAGAAAGCTGAATGCTCCAGGAGGAGATTTCCAAGAAGAAATTAAAACCGTATTGGGAGGGGATTTTACCCATCTGGCAGTTTGGTGATGAATTAGTGTTAAATATATGGAATACTAAGCCGTAAAAAATTAGATGATAAAAATTATATGAAAAAACACGGCAATAGTATTCTACATGGCTCAGTAAGGATATTTATACAATGATAATAAACTTGAAAATGGACTTAAACAAAAATTATAAGATAATTGTGGGAGGTGAGCAGAAAGACCCTAGAGATCTGAATCCTCATCTTATAAAGGAGAAAATCAATAGACAATATCTGAAAATGAAAAAAAAATCAAGATTTAAGAGTACAAGCATGTTATTCAGAAATATGAAGGTAAATGAAAACAGTGAATGTGGTTTCCTCCAACAAATGGCAAAGAGGCTTTGGAAGGTTTTGGGGCAGGGAACTGCTGTTTTATCATTTCAGTCCTGGTAGAACTGACTTTCATAATCATGTTCATGTGAAATATTGGTAAGAAAAATAATAATTTAAAAAGAAGGGAAGATGTAAACTAGCATGATTAAATTCTACAGCTTTCTGCTTGAACTTAGTTCTCCAGCAAACAGGATTGTGCTGTTCCCTAAGTTCAGAAAAATCAAAGAAACACAAAAAGAAATAAATACAGTAAACAACGTAGTGTGAAAACAGAAGACCAATTTGGAAAACTTTCATCAACGATATGGCTGCAACATCACTTAGCTGTTTGTTTGAATCAGGATTTGCTCTCAGGAATATGGTGAACAGCACCAAGGACCAGAGGCAGAGAGGCGACACACGACCTGCCTTGTCCAGGAGCCCAGAAGAATGAAGTTGACCTTTGGATACATTTTGGAGGTACAAATCTCCTTCTTCAGAGCATGCATAAAGCACAACCCCAGGGAAATTTCAAAGAATCTTATAACAGATTTTGGCAGATGGGAAGAAGCAGAGAAAATATGGAGCATTTGAGATTTTATAGAGTAATGCTTAGTCACTTATCAGAAGTCTCTAGTGAAACCTTCACTATTTGTTGTATTTTCTGGCCTACAGATATGAAGACAGAGCAAAGGTATATGGGAAGAAGAACATATTTTACCCCGTGGATGCTGCATTTATTCAAGCCTTACTGCTCAGCACAATCAAGAGCTCCCAAAGGAAAACAAACCAGAAAGCTGGAGAACCTCCAGAATCTGTAAAAGGACAGAGAAGTCACAGGAGATGAGAGAGGGGGGAGAATAGAGAACAGATGGAGGGTGAGAATGATTTAAACCTGCAGCGGATCTCTTGAGATCCTTGAGAAAGTTTTGGGAAGAATCTGAAAACAATTTTTTGGATCATCCTAGAGAATATCAGATACTACCTGAGGGAGCCATTAGGTAGTAAAACAAGATCTGTGTGATGCTCCTTCCTTCCAGGGGTTGCTATCTAAGAATAATTGACAGATATCCATTAACGGTTCTTCACAGATATACATGTTACCCTAAGATTTGAATTTTAGAGAAGGTAAATAATTCTTTCATGACAGGCTTGGGCATTAAATATGACAATCCTGCTTTTTCAGTAAGGCTCTAATGTCTTCGATTGACAAACGTGAGAACACTTTATTGAATGAATGGCAACGTTGGAAAAAGAATCACTCCTCTAACACCTGCTTCCCAGCAGTCCCTCATTCCTCCTGTCTCTTCTTCTCCTTCCACTTTTAGAACTGTTTCTGGAAAGTGAAAAATTGATCCTTGCTCCAAAACCCTTGAGTTAACAGTTAAGTCGAAATATCCGAGCAGTGCAAAGCTCCTTTGGGCAATCTTCCCACAACCCGCATTCTAGCCATTCTTAACCTTAGCAGTCTGGGACCAACAGTTTCTACTTGCAGTGTCATTCTACCTTATTATTATTATTATTATTATTATTAGTGTTTATTTATTTATTTTTGGGAGAGAACTTGAACAAACACAAGCACAAGCAGGGGAGGGGCAGACGAGGGAGAGAGAATCCCAAGTAGGTTCTGCGCTATCATCGTGGAAACTGACGACGGTGGCTCAAACCCACAAACTGTGAGATCATGCCCTGTTTCAGAATCAAGAGTGGGTTGCTTAACCTACTGAGCCACCCAGGCACTCCATTCTCCCTTCTTTTTAAAGCCAAGCTCGATAACCATCTCTTTTCTGATGATTTCCCTGACTTTTTTGGGCAGAGTTCATTATGCTTGGTGCAATGTTCTTGTAGTTAACTACAATTCCATTGCATTTGTATAATTGTATTGTGATTATTTCTGTCTACCGTTTCCCATTAATTTGTCCTCCTCAAAGGTAGAAACATATCTTATTTATCTTTTTCTTTGTCCCGAAGCACATTCCACAGTTCCTGATACAAGAGAGTGCTTCATGATAATAGTTTGCTGAAGTTATTAACAAATGCACAAGGAGTGGCGATTTTCATGCTGGAGGATGAAAAAGATGCTAGAGGGTATTCTAAGTTCTTGACGATAAATCCCAGTCAATCCAGAAAAAGGTCTCATTCTGTTCTGTCATTCTTAGTCGCGATTTATTAGTTTCATCTTTGTGTTTCTGTCCCAATCATCCTTGCTGCTGAATGTCCTTTGTTTCTGCTACAACCATATTGTGTTTGATGGGCAACAGGCAAACACTTCCAACTGTGCTCTTTAGAGAGGGGTAAGTAAGCCCAATCTTGAACAGAACAAAATAAGGGAGAGTGGGAGAAGATAGAATTAAACCAAAAACAAAGAAAACTGCCATTGTGAGCATTTTATATTAACCTTTTTAAATGATGGATTATCCATTCTGAGCACAAATATATCAATCAGGGGAAATTATAGAGGCAAGGGATATGACAGCAGCTGTGGAGTTCGCCCTAACGATTCTGGACTGCCAACATTTCTCAGCTTGGTGGTACAGAAGAGAAGGGCTAGGAATTACGTGAGGTTGTGAGAAGAATACAAATGTCCTGCATACCAATGGAAAACAAAGATCCTAAAAATGAAGACTCCAAAAGTTGCTGGTGAAATGGCTTCTTCTGGACTGTTGGAAGAGTAATTTTCACTACGCCACTACATTTCAATATCTGAGGCACTCCAAATTTGAAACTTTATTAAAACCTTATTAAAAGAAACATGAAAATCAGCCATTCTTACTCCTTAGACAATAGGATTGAAGGAAAGACACACATGTATATTTTACATATACATACATTTACTGAACACCATATAAACACACAAAGAAATACCAAACACTGAACCTGAACACCAAAGAGAACTGAGAATTGCCAACTGTTAAATGTTTAGAAGATTTTTCACCTAAGATTATATATGAATTCATTGCTGCTCAACACAGTGCTTGATGTATATGTGGTTTGTGGGATTTAAACAGAGGATGAAGCATAGACAAAAATAAACCTTTTAAAATTCTATTCTTGTCTGGTGCTTTGGGATCCTCAAATTTGCTTTTCAACTTTCTGTTCTGTTTGAGCAGACTTAGAGTATGTTTAGTAAAATTATCTGTAATTTAAAAAATAAACTGGGGTGCCTGGGTGACTCAGTTGGTTAAGCATCTGACTTTGGCTCAGGTCATGATCTCACAGTTTGTGGGTTAGAGCCTCACATTGGGCTCTGTGCTGACAGCTCAGAGCCTAGAGCCTGCTTCAGATCATCTGTTGCCCTCTCTCTCTGCTCCTCATCAGCTCACACTCTGTCTCTCTCTTTTAAAAATAAATATTAAAATTTTTTTAATAAAATAAAATAAAATAAAGAATTTGGTTAAGTCCCAGGCTGATGTTGAGGATGGGCAGGGCATGATTCCCACAAAGGAGCCGGAGGGCAATGGGATCACACCAAAGGGTACTTCCAGATCTCCTTCCAGTTAATCTTCAGGTGTAATAGCAGGAAAATCTCAAAGAACAGAGAGATAAACAAAGCAAAAGTTGTTACCCTTCCTTAACAGACTCTTGGTAATGTACACAAAATATATAGTTGCATTCTGATCTAAATGATTACTCATCCATTCATCAAGCAATTTTTGAGCTCTGGTTATGTGGCAGGACCTACTGCTATAGCAAATAAATTCAAGATTCCTGCCTTCATAGAGCTTACATTCTAGCAGAAAGATCATGATTTCTAGAGGGGCAAGTCTTAGGGATACGCAGACTATGAAAAGTGCTCTTAAAAAAATCATGATGTATTCTCCTCTTTCTAATTACCAATCCACCTATTTTCCTGAAGGCAAGTGTTAAAAAATGTCAGAGGTCATGTGAAATGTACACAGTATTAAGGATAAAACACTAAGAAAAATTTATTAATGATAACAACCTCTTGCCCCAAAGGTTGAAGTCTTCGGCAAAACTAACATTTTTGTCTAATCTCAATCGTTCTTTAGGGTGGGGGACAACTGTGATAATGTCCACATATTTTGGTATTGATAACATAGCCTGTCTAGGGAGGATTTGCTTTAACCTTATGGGTTTCAGACCACAGGGCAATTGCATGTACACTTCTTTCCTGGAAAGATGAATTTCCATGAAATTATTTGTGGCTATTATTATATTAACTTGTAAAAAGATCAGAAAAATTATAACATCACAGAATATAAAAATAGAAGGAATGTCTGTTGCAATGTCACTTCGCTAAAATACTTGGTCAAGAACTCTTGAAATTTTTAATGGTTCATATTCATCACACTGCAGGACTGAGTTTGTGCAGACAGAAGCATGCATAGGTTTCAGAATTGATCCTTAGAGGAAAGCTTTGAAAATATTAGCAATAACTACTATTGATCAAGGGCCAATTAGGTACCAGTAGTGGGCTTAGAACTCTGTACCAGTTAGTTGATTTAACAGCCCAGCCTTGCAAGGTAGATACTGATATATACATTTTGTAGATTAGTAACTCAAGATCGAGCACTGAGATATGATTTGAACCTCAGTCCAATTCCAAACTTCATGCACTTCCCACAATGCAACAATGCCTCTCTCAATAAGAGTTTGAGTGGATGAAAAGATGAACAATTTACATTCCCTTACTGATGCACGGTTTCATGAGAGCTTCTTTACTAATAAATACTCCTTGGGTACTAAGACCAAAAAGCTGTTGTCAAACTAAGAGCTTCTACAAATTTTAAGGGACTAGAAGGCTTGCTAGGTATTTTCAACACACTTCTACAGTAAAAAATTTCTTATTGTTGGTCTTAACATGGGCAAATAGAATATTCATTTCAATACACTCTGTTTCAAAAACTATACTCTGGGCATCAAATCATAAATAAGAGTACAAAAAACAAAAATTCATATGAACACCTAATAAAATACTTTTTGTGAAATGAGTTCATTTCAGGTCCACAGAAAGGTAAAATACTATAAAATATTATACTTGTAAATATAATACCTGTAAAGTTCGTCTTCCAATGTGCATAAAATCAGTGGAAAAGTAGAAGAGAGTTTGACCAAAAAAATAGGCACAAGCATGTGTCTCTGGGCTACATGGTGCTTGGTGGCTCAAGTTTCTACTGTACATTTCCTTTAAAGAAAATTGCATTTTCTAACATAAAACCTCAGCAGGCATGCACTTGGCTAACAAGGGGAAAACTCTGTCCCAGTTTTCCATAATACATTCATGAAGGGATGTGAAGCAACCAACAGTCACTGCAGAAGGAAAACGAAAAAATGTTGTTCCCTGGCATTTTTTAAACAAACACAAAAGTTCAAGCTCTACAGCTATTAAGCTTTTTGGAGGCGACATAAACACAGGCTTATTTCTAACCCACTATAATCCTTGAATCAAACCCAATCTTCATTTTCTGTTGTAATTTTTTCTGCAATACTCCAGGCAGCAGGAGTGCCTGAGGCAGGGTCACCAGGCCTGGGCTTCAAGTGGATTCCTCCAGTAGCGATATCAGCACCAAGGTCTTCACTTCATCTCTCCTGGTTGAGAGACATCACATAATAAGCACCTTCTTTTCTACTCTGTTTAGTCTACAGGGAGGCCCTTTTCCTTTGTGGAAAAGTACCATCTCTTTTCTTGTTCTCTTTCTTCAGAAAAGGAAGAAGCATGTCCAGGGAGGATGTGGTTGACATATTTCTCTTCCATGTGAGCAGGGGGAAGGAAATTCTTTTCAAAACATAGCTTGATTTATGCAGGATCTCCTAGGATATTATAACATGGCATGTGATCACTGTGCTCAGGGAAACCTCAAGGGAACAAGGTCCACCCTCTGCCTCTCGACAGACTGACTGCTTACAAATTACAGCAGCACAAAAAGATACAAATGGATCTGTGCTTATAAGTTCTGGAGATGAAGTTTCCACAACTTCTGCTTGCCTTCCCCAGTCGAGATATTTGCCTGATTTTGTCTGAATCTTTTTTTCCATCATCAAAAGGCTTAAAAATATTCTCCTTTCAATAGAGAGAATGGTTGGCCACCAACACCTGAGTAATAACCCCTCAGGTTATTTTTAAATACTGTAATAGCACAATGGACCCAATGCACCATGAAAAGGCAATTTCCTAAGTGGACACAGAAGTCCTGAAGAGGATAATGTATGGGCAAATGTTACTTAACTGTCTCCATTTACCTAGCTACAACCAGGCCCGATAATTACAGGTGAGCAGTGCAAACTCACAGCTCAGTGCAAGGCCACGGAATTTTTCCTCACGTCTGCAGTCTTGCATGGCACTGAAATGCACACAACAGATGATCAATATTAACAAAGCTATCAACCTTGATGATACCAAGGCTCACTTATATGAGGATAAGTACTGGTAAAGTGGTAGAGGAAAAAGGCAAAGTTAACCCAAAAGATCTATACTTCATTGAAGCAAAGGTAATTTTGTATTTTTTGCTTTTTACTTGTGGGTGCTTAATACCTATTAAATAAATAATGAGAATTAATAATTATTTACAGTGCAGTGGTGATTTGTACCTTAGTTATCTGAGCTTGCTGAGCTCTGTAGACAAAGGCTATAGTACGTGGTACATACAAAATATTTTTTAAATATAATTCTAATTATTTAAAATTTGAGATTTACCTTCTCTAGCTAAGAATTCCTTTAGAAGGACTGTGAACAAGGCACTTCATTTTTGGTATGGACCTTGACTTTCCTATTTCTAATACAAGAAGGTTGAAATAAGTGATATTTAAGGTCTCTTTACCTCTAACATTTTGTGATTATAATTAACTATACAGCTGGAGATTGATAGAATTCTGGACCTGGAAGAGATTCCAGAGTGAATTTATATAGAATTGTTCTTAAGATAATCATGGAGGCACTTTTTTTTAAAATACTGCATGTATTGAAATCTTATTATATGTAGTCTCTAGACAAACCACTCTCAAAATTCTCTTTTATGCATCTAAGAAAAGTTCTGTGATTTAGACACTGTTGTAATCTTTATCTAAGGAGACCAAGGCTCAGGAAAATAAATTGCTTAGGAACTCAAACCCAATCTCTGGCTCCAAAACCCATGCTCTTAACCACAGTAACTGCTTTTGGAATAACTTCCCCATAATCCCATTCCCTGGAGAAAGTTTGAACTTGATCTTACACATCTCCTCATCACCCTACGATCTTTTTGCCTCCCCTTGGCTCAGAGCCAAGGTTCTGTTCAACTCAGAAAAACTAGTTTCCTGTAAGTGAGAAAAGAAAGTCGCATTGCTTCTCAGTATTTCTGCTCAAATATCTGGGCAGGCAAGATGGGACAAGTGACCATTCTGCTAGTCTCAAGTTTTAGCACAATAAGATTTTTCTTTAGAGTTTCATCCAGGGGAACATGGTATTCTAAATTCTTGTTTCCTTGCAGGAGCCACCAAAGTATAGGTCATTCACCTTCACTATAGGCTAACCAGTAAGGATGTCTCTGACAGGCACTTGCCTCTTTCTTTCTTCCCCCCTCCCTCTGTTCCTTTGCCCACTGTGCAAGCAATTAGTGCAACCGAATCTTTAATAAGGACAATTGAGTCCAACCCACATAGCTATTTTGTTCCTAATAAATCAAATATTTCAGCTCAGATTGAGGAGGCTGTCATGTTTACGATATCACAGTCAGTATCTCCATATTTCTGTAAGAAATAAGAAGCTAAGGAGTATTCTCAGAGTGGAATCTCATCTTTCTATTTGTGTTAGGGCTGATGGTTGTGCTGCTATTGCTAGAGTCCCTTGTCTTAACCACAGGCTTGAGAAGATGATTTAGCAGTCACTTAGAATACTTTTCACATAGAAGGGAAGCAAACAGATAAGAGTCCACAGAGCTCTGTTCATATTGGGTACAAGGGATTTGAACAAGTATGGAGTGACCCTTTCATGCGTGATTTCCCTTCCAAGATTCTATAGGGCTAGGTGGATCCCATTATATAACATAATATTTGAAGCTTACCAAATGACCTTTAATTGGTAGGAATTATCAGTGCCTATTCAATCTCTTGATTTCTTCAACCATGTTAGCAAGGTAGAATTTAATCATATTAAATTAAAATTTGAAATTCAGGTCCCAAATATTCCCATAGCTCTACCCTAGAATGGAGAAGCTTTAGGGATCACACACATGTTGAATGTGTCATTTAGGATAAATTCATACTTTAAAAATTTATATCTTAAAGAGATGCCACGTGCTTTTTACTTAATAATGGAGACTTAACTAATCTTTGAATTGAAAATGTTATAAAAAATAGCTATCCCATTGCACTAGATTTAAAGTATATTAAACTAGATTTAAAGAATTTCCTTAGTAAATTTCCTAGTTGATCAATAATGTGGTGTGATTGCTCATATAACCCATTGGTAAAATATTTAAAGTGAGAGACTGATGCTCTTACTTTCCTTTCATTTTTCAGATAATTGGGCTCAGTACTGTGAGCCAACAGACTCCTATTAGGCTATTTTTAGACTACTATTTTAAGGAAAATAGTGTCAAACCTTAGTATATTCTAGGAAGAGTGTTAAAATGGCAAGTGGATTAGAAACCCTGCCAAATATGAAGTAGTAGAGAGATAATGACTTATTTGTTTAGAAAAGGGAAGATTTGTTTCCAGTCAGGGAGTTCCTGCCCTGAGAAAGGCGTTTCAGCTCTTTCGTGTGGAAGAAGGATCAAACATATTCGGTATGACTCTAGGGATAAAACTAGGGTCAACGAGTAAAACAAGAGAAAGTCAGATTATAATTAACTATGAGGAAATATGTTTTAATAGCCATAGCTATGCAAAAAGGTGAGACGCTAAGTTCCTCTTGTCTAGAGATGTATAGGCAGACACTAAGTGCCCAGGTTGCAGGGATATTGTAGCACAGGGTTTGGGGAAAGAGAGCAGGAAATAACTCATATTTAAAGTTCCTTTCTATGAAAGACTACAACTCTACAGTTTATGTTCTCACTAAAAATATGATCTATACTTGTTTGATTTCCTTGAAAAACAGCATGAGCTCAATAAAAATAAATATAGAAGCGAGGGAGAGAAATCTGAGGGATGGCCCTCTGATTGCTCCAGAGGAAACTTATCCTCTATCCTGGTCTCTTGACCATGGCAGTACATTTCCCTTCACTCTGCAAAAGAGTGAAAATCAGGGCCTAAACATGTTGACATGGCATCAAATATTAGACTACTATTTATTTTCCCAGAAACTGACAAGCAAATTTGCATCCAGGCTGCCAAATATGGTAAGGCAATAACATTAGGTAAGTTTGGATAACTTCCTTGAAAAGACATCCTGTTGGGAGTACAATGGGATAGCTATTTTTTATAACATTTTCAATTCAAAAATTAGTTAAGTCTCCATTATTAAGTAAAAAGCACGTGGCATCTCTTTAAGATATAAAATTTTAAAGTACAAACTTATCCTAAATGACACACTCAACATTATGCATCCAGAATAACAAGAAGCTTGTTTCCCTTTTGAGAATAGTCATGATTTTGTTTTGCCTTCTCTTAGTTTTTAATCACTATCCTTGTTGTCTAAAAGGCGAATTAAATTGTTCCAGTGTTCAGCTCTTTGTTCATGCAAATAAATGAAATCTCTTTGTGAATTCCATTGTTAACATAAAAATCTAATTTTGAATTCTTAGTTACATCCAATCAATATCCTACCGTAGATAATATCACAACTATCAATTAATTGTACTCTTTTTATATTTTGGTTGAAATAAAGATTAAAAAGTTGTACATTGCCAAAAGAAAATTTTTGTAACCTTGGGAATGTTAGGAAAGTTTCCCTGGCAGCTAAGTTTTGCAAAGATCCATAGCTTTTTGTGTTATAAGTAGAAAAACATGATTGCAACCTACGTTGTCTCTTTCTTATAGATGGAGGAAATTTTCACCTCTTTCAAATAGTATTCTTTACCTTATGCTAAGTTATACTGCAGTAATGATTGACTTCAAATCATCTGTCATTTAAAGCAAATGTTTATTGCTTGCTCTCATTACATATCCACTGTGGGTTGACCCATCTGGAAGACCTCTGCTCCCATCTCTTATTAATACAGTGACTGTGTGGTTGATTGAACAGCCTCAATCTGAGATTACTGAGTTCATGGCAGAGGGAAAAGAAAAGGCACAATGTCACTTTTGCTCGTGCTCCATTGACTAAATCAGGTCACAAGCGTGATGTCAGTCAGTGGAGTAAGCGTGTATAAGGAGGAGCTGCGTAGACCTTTGCCCACTGAATGCAATGCTAGAAACATCAAAAGGGTCCTTATAATGTAACAAATGTCCCTGTGATAAAGTATGTGTGGAAACATTTTATCTCATCTGTTCTGTTCCTTCACAACATTTTTTTTAAAATATCGATTTATTTATTTTTGAGTAATCTCTGCACCCAACATGGCACTCGAACTCACAGCCCTGAGATCAAGAGTAGTCCACTCTACTGACTGAGCCAGCCAGGAGCCCCTCTTCTCAACTATTTGAATGTGATCAATTGAGGTATTTTGTCAAGTTGCCAATATTTCATCACTCGTTATTTTGCCCTTAACCTTTGTTAACCTCAGATTATGTGCCTATAAAATGACAATTCAGTGAAGTTTCATTGTGAATAACCAGGGGACATGGTACTTTTGGCAATGCTTTTTTCCCCCCTCTAAAGTAAAAAAATAAAATACTACGTGAAGCATCCACATGAATTTTTCTCATTAACACTTCCTAGTAAATGGATATTAATTCATGTTACTATAAATTACAATAGAGTGCCTAAGCTGCTATGGAATTACACCTCACAGCTACAGAAATACCTGGAGAGCTGCTGGGGAGTAATGTGATTATCACAAGCAACACCAGGGAAATAATATAATTTGTTGCCTACTATAAACTGCTACCCCATTTTTCTTAGAAGCTTGGCAGGCTGAAATAAATTATTTTAAAGGCAATTTATTAGATTAAAAAATCCCACCATTTCCCCCTTCCTTTCCTCACCCAGAGACCTTTAACAAACAGGTGTAAAAGTCGGTAGGCAACCAAATTTATTGAGGACTTTCTTGAAGAGAAAATCTTGGAATTAGTTAGGATAACATACTATGAATAGCACTGATAAGATTACTGCCCCAATAATTTCTTGTAGGTTACCTTAAATAACACTTTGAAATTAAAATAATGATTAGATAGGTACACAAAAGAAGAAAGAGAAGAAGGGGGAAGGGAGGGAGAGTAGAAGAGAGAGAGAGGGAGAGAGAGAGTGTGTCATCAGAGCACAACAAGATTATTTCTACTGGTGCCATGGATTCATCAAAGCATGGGAGATTGTAGAGATGCCAGGTGCTGATATGAAGCTGATTTTTTTCCTTCCTTAGAAAGTAACAGCAGTTGACACAAGCTTGTATTTAAAAAGATTTCCCACAATAATTTCTCAGCTGAAAATCTTCTCTTCTCTCTCTTCTTTGGCTACTAACCTGAAAACATCGGAGGTGTATGTAAGTAGGTATGTGGGTTCCGTGGAGCTCTAATGTTGATGGTTGCTAGATTGTACCCTGGGTTCTTATTCTGTGCCTGGATGCTCAGAACAGACAGATATCCTGTATCCCTTTGAAACTATGTGCCCAAATGCTTTTTGTCCCTGCGGAGCCAGAGCATTCATATAGCATCTCTTTATTTTCGAATTCCACTGTGCGTTTTCTACTATAGCTGTTTGCATATTATATTCACAAAAATGCTCTTTTGAATTAAAACATAATAAAACAAAAACTAGAGAAATGGCTCAGTATGAAAAAGCAAGATAACACATTCATGGACTCACCACTGAATTATAATTTCACAATTATGGATGCAATTTGTGGTTTCTTTCCATATCTAATCACTAAAATGCCCTCAAGGGTGACAAGAACAGAAAAAAATACATCTAGTACATCATCATTACTGCCTTTTAATTTCTTACCTCAATATTCAGGTGGCTCCTTGCAATTTCCCTGTTGTTGACACACCTCACATATTCTGCCTCCCAACTGTTAATAATTCTATCATCAGCCTCATGTCTAGTGATTCAGTTCAAGATACATTCTGAAGGTAGAGTGGATAGAATTTGCTTGTAGATTTGGACATAAGGTGCAAGAGAAAAGGAAGAGGCAAAGATGAGTTAAAAATTACCTGAGCACCTGGGTTAATTGTGATACCCTTACTAATGTGGGGACACAGTTGGACAAGCCGGATGTGGCATAGGAAGATATCCAGAGTTCTGTTTTGGGTCTTTTAAATTAAAGATATTGAAAGGACTATTGGATACACAAGCCTGAAATCCAAAGAGTAGCCTGTAGGTAGAGCTTTCTCAGAAGAAAAAGATTAAATCATTAAAGAGAGGAGGCTGAATGGAGTCATATAGGGAAAAGGGTGTACAGTTGAAGAGAGGAGGTCTGAGGACTGAAGGGAAGAGCAGTGAACAAAATGGTCAGGAAAGAAGCATTCAGGAAAGTAGGAGAGAATGGCATGAAAGGAGGAGACAGAATGTAAACATTTCTTCCAAGAAGTTCTGCTATATAGTATATAGGAGAAATGGGTGGAAACTAGAAAGAAAATCTGGTGGGTTTTTTTTTACTGATTATTTATTTATTTTGAAAGAGAGAAAGCAAGTAAGCAGGAGAGGGGCAAAGATAGAAAGAGACTAAGAATCCCAAGTGAACTCTGCACTTACAGCAAGGAGCTCTATGCGGGCTCAATCTCACAAACCATGAGACAAAATCAAGAGTCAGATGCTTAACTGACTGAGCCACCCTGGTGCCCCAAGGTTTGTTTTATAAGATGAGAGATATTACATCGTATCTGTATGCTGATGGAAATCACCCAATAAAACAGAAGAAATTAAAGATGAAGGAGAAAACAAGATTGAATTCAGGACCAATGCTTTTGCATATTTCAGAGGGGATGGGAATCCAGTGTACAAGTGGAGGGGTTGGTCTCAATGATGGAAAGACATTTCATCCACTGTAATAGGAGGGAAGGCAGTGTTTATGGTGACAGATACAGATAGAATGGTTTTTGCGTTGGGAAGATGGGGACATAGGTTGCTGCTAATTTCTAGGTTAAAAAAAAAGCTTTATCAGCTGAGAGTGAGGATTCAACAAGCATGGTTAAGGAAAACAAAATGATAGAAATAGTTATGGGAGGTGAATTGACAAGAGAAATAAAATAAGATTCCTGGATAGAACTGATGACCCACTTAAGATTGTGGTCATAATTTTGAAGGGAGACCAGTCAGCGTGGTTGTAGATTTTTTTTAAGCCACTTTCTGCTGTGAGAATGTGTTTCTAACTATAGTTGCTGTTTTGTTATGTGAAATCATGGATTGGAAGAACAGCAAAGGAGTTGAGATTTTTCAAAAGAATGATTATGGTGAAACACCATGGAACCAAAGCTCAGTGAGAAAGAATGGTGGCCATGAGTGCCCATGGCAGTTAAACATCCCTCAAATTGAATTCATAAGCTTTCTCTTCAAACATGATTCTTGTGTTTCATCCTTTCCTCAGTGATGGGTTGCCTAGTTCTTTGAGCTGGAAATCCAGAAATATCTTACACTTCTCTTGCTTTGAAATCCCATCTCAATTTTTGTCAAATTGATCACATATTCTTCAAGTATTTTCTATTCTTCTCCCCATATGAGCTTCCCATGATTATGCTCTTTAGTCACTCACTTTGATACTGCAAGAGCTGGTATTTAAACTCTCCTCTAATCTTCCACCTCATTGATCCATGATCTGCAGTTACCAGAATGATTTTTAAGATCTGATCATACTATCTCCCTACTTAAAAACATTTATTGTCTCCAGATACTCTCCAGAAAAAAGTCCAAAACTTCAAGTGACAGAAGAATAATGATAGTTGATAGTTCTTCAAAGGCTACTATGTGCCAAACACTGGGCTAAGTGCAACATGTCTTCAAACAGCCTCAGGGATCACTGATTGATCGATTGATTGGTTGATTATTCCATTGCAATATTATATTACATGTAAAGAAATGGAAGGACAAAAATATGAAGTTACTTCATCAAGGTGATACTTAGAAGTAGAAGAGTGAGAGTTTGGATCCAAGTATGACTATTTCCAGAATGTGCTCTCATGACCATGGACATTATTGTGTAAGTATAAGGCTTGCTGTGATCTAACACTTGATCATCATTCCAGACTTGTTTCTTATCCTTTCTCTCATCCCCTTAGACTTACCTTGTGTAAAATACTGTTAAATAATCTCATGCCTATACTTATGCATGTGCTTGAAATGCTTTCCCCAAAAGTCCCTCCTTCACCTCAACTCCACCTAACACCCATCTGTTGCTTGAAAATTTTTCATTAATTGTTTAAAATTCACCCCTTTTCTGATATTCCTGGGTATCTTTTTCCCAACTCCCCTTTCAACCTTCTATTATTATATCAATAATACTTAATCGCATTTTCTGTTTATCTGTTCATAGATCTGTCATGGGCTGACTTGTGTCCTTCCACCTAATTCATATGATGAAGACCTAGCTCCCACCATTTCAGAATGTGACTGTACTTGGAGATAAATTCTTAAAGAGGTGATTAAGTTAAAGTCAGACCATAGGGTAGGCTCTAATCCAATAAGATTGGTGTTTTTATAGGAATGGGAAATTTAAACACACAGAGACATGACATGGTTGCAGACAGAAGAAGGATCATGAAGATCATGTGAGGACATGACAAGAAGGTAGCCACTTATAAGCCAAGGAAAAGGGCCTCAAAAGAAAACACAGCTGTGACTTTTTGATCTAGGACTTACAGCCTTCAGACTGGTAAGAAAATAAATTTCTGTTGTTTAAGCACCATGTCTGTGGTATTTTATTATGGCATCCCTAGTAAACTAATACGATAGCTTTACTACAAAACATTGGTGCAAGAACTCATCTTATTTGCATCATTAACCCTTAGGAATCTTATGCTGTAGACTCCTCCACCCTCTACACATTTTTTTTCATCTGATCAACATTACAGATATTCAATATACTTTACCAAATGAATGAAAAAATAAACAGGTGGGAATGAATATGTTTGCACACAGGAGAATATTATAGACCTCCTGAATGTGGGTCTGAATCCATTAAATACTCCAAGGCCACGGTTGGTTATTTCTTTTTGTTTTTTAATGTTCATTATTTTTGAGAGAGAGACAGAGTGTGAGTGGGGGAGGAGCAGAGAGAGAGGGAGACACAGAACTCAAAGCAGGCTCCAGGCTCTGAGCTATCAGCACAGAGCCCGATGCGGGGCTCAAACTCACGAACTGCGAGATCATGACCCGAGCTGAAGTCGGACACTTACCGACTGAGCCACCCAGGCGCCCCCACGGTTGGTTATTTCATGTTATTTATGTATTTTCACATCTTTGCCTCTACATGCTATTAAGAATTATAGTTGGGTACTAAGAAATATGGCAGTGAATGTGTTAAATCAGTAGCACTCCAGGAATTCATTAGCCAGAAATGTAAACTGATGTCCAAGCCTCATGACTTTGATCTTCAGAAGTATCAACTTCGAATTTGCCCCTTTCAGAGGTACACCTATGGAGGCATGGTTACATTTGCCAGTGTAATAAGAAATTGAGTGCCTTCCTTGGGTTTCTTAGTGCGGCCAGCATCACTGTTATTTTTCCCTCTCACATCCTTTCTTTCCTTAGTGAAGGAAAACAGAAGTGTGTTGACCTGGCAGACATTTTCAAGTTTTCACTGCTCTAGCTAAAACATTCCAAGTTACTGTCGCCATATTTGAGAAAGAAAATAGCAACATAGCCAGCCAGGATCTGATGAATGAAGTTACATAAATATTTGCTGTACAGTGTAGGTAAAAGCAGCATGATGTGTGTTAGAGGGATTCCATCCCTTTTGAACAAAACTGCAATTTCAGCCGATTTGATTTTGTGGTGAACAAAATGATTTCCTAACAATTATATCAGATTCTAGAATAGCCACAGTCCCAGCCTAGTGAGAAGAAAAATAAACTTTTGATCTTTGCAATTTGTAGGCTACAATGTCTTGTTAAACACTGAGGGCCTTTGAAGGACTAGACTTACATTTTGAACCACTTTTATTATCATATCTTCATTTTTCCTTAATTGTTTCTTTAAAGTCACAGGACTTTGTTTCTTCACCAGGAAATTTCTGACAGGGTTTTTGATAACTTTAGAACAACCCGAAGCAGCTCGGTGAACACACTTTTTGTAGTAACGAAAATGACTACTAAGGTGCGTGTGTTACAATTTTGATTTTGTGTGATTTTGATTTTTTTCCCCCCAGAGGTTGAGTTAGGGCTGGAAAGAAGAGTGCACTGAAGCAGGAAAAACTTTTGTGTTCCAACAAACCATTAGTCTGCTCTTGCAAACCTCCCAGGGCACTAAATAGCTAAGTAAGCAAACATAAACCTGAAGCCTGTCTTGACTTCCAATTCTGTTTGTGAAACTCTCCTACCCTCTCTGAGTTTTCTTTTCTAGTGTCCTATTAAAGATTCCTATAAAAACCCTTACACTGTAATTGTATTTCAAACTTAAAAAAAATTTTATTAGAGGCTCATGATCCCATATCTATCAGAGTTGAACTCTCCATATTCCTAATTCCACTGTGGACACTTCCCTTCCCCTGGCTTGGAGGCCTTACCTTTTTCATCCACTCTAGCTTCCCTTTCTCCTGTTCCTTGAAAGAGAGCAGCAGGGGTTATATGAAGAAGGGTTCAGAAGGCCAGGAAACACAGTGAGTCCAATGATAGAAAGTTATGTGATATCATGGCTCCATCTGTGTTTCGATCTTCAAATAACCTGGAATTCATTATTCTGGCCTAGAATATACTATTCTTTGAATAAGATTTTTTAGAAACTATGCAAAGCAGACATTTGATTTGTATGGAGACATCTTACCTTTCTTTTTATTTTATATAGAATCTCCATAAATGTTGATGAAATGTCCCTATGGCCTCTTCCCTTATTTGAATATCAGGATACAACAGAGAAGGACAAAGAGATTTGACTTGTTACCTTGTTACTTGCTAGATACTAGGTAAAGCCAGGACCCTACTGAGAATATTATTGATAATATTCAACTTAATAAAGGTGGTAAAAACTTCGGATCTAGGGAGGGAAGGCTTAAGAAGCTGGGCCCTCAATATGTTTATCTGAAGTGTACCATTTTCTTTAACTCATCTTTTTGTGAAAATTCCCAGCTCTTCCTAAAATAAACCTATTTTTGTAAGAAAAAGAAGACGTGTTCAAATTGTGGATAGCTTCGACTCTTTCTTAAAAACTGAGCAAAATCTAAACATTTTCATCTCTTTAAGTATTTGATAGGCAATGTAGACCTTAAGAGTCAGAAGAGGAAGGCCCCACCTAGCAAAAGAAACACTCGCTGTTAAATCAGAAATGGCTGGAGAGCAAAACCACAATGATTGCTGCTACAAGGCCATATGGATTTGAGTCTGGTCTATATTATAAAGGCTGAGGAAGACTTAGCCTCCTTCCAACACCACCCATTCCCCACCACCCCTCAGTCCACTGTCTTTGACTTAAAGCCAGGGCTTTGCTATACATTTTAAAGCATAATCCAAATATTCTCCTGTTCTCTTGCCTATAAAAAAAGAGTCTGTCTTGGGTAATGTGTCTGTGAAAGTGTTCACCCTCATGAACAATACAATCCAAGAAAACTATGTCACTGTATATATCCACAGCTCTTAACAAAACAATAAGGCCATCTTGTATGCAACACTCTTTCACAGGACAAAAGGTACTGGGACTTTCCATGTGGGCAGACGTGGTCCTGCTGTTGTGGAGATGGCTCAGGGGAATAGGGGCGGTACCGGAGGTGAGGATGTGAGAACATGAGAAGAGACCTCCACAGAGAGGACAGGACTGGGATGTGTGAAGCTTTGGCCCCATTTTATGCACAGCTGTGTTATAAATGTGATGAACTAGCATTTCTTGGATGACACTCAGCCTGGGTCACAGGACAGCTAAGGTGGGAATAAACGTAATGTTACCTTAGGCCTTCCCTCCCCCAGGATTGTATTTCTAAGCATTGAAAACTGCTGAGATCTGTCCTCACAGCTGCAAGGGCTCAGAATAGCATGAATGATGTACATTTTGTCACACCTAGCTCTTGGTTGCCCAGAATTGAGGGGGAGGGGATCTCCCTATATTCCTCTGTCTCTGTCTCTGTCTCTCAATCATCTATCTCAGGATTGGTTGGGGGATAAAGTCATCAGGCCAACTCAGACCTCCTCCTGAGCTCAAGAAGGTGGGAGGGGGCAGGGCTGGTAGTGACTTTGACATAGGCCAATCAGCAAATAATCTACCTAATATTTGTGTGAATTGCTGAGCAAACTGTGGCCCAATAGTTCTTGGACTGGAAGAGAGATTATGGGTATTCATACTCTTCTGGAAAACTGTTTGATATTATATGCTTAATATTAACAAAATATATAGGCATGCTCGAAAATGTTTGCCCTCTATTCCCACTATAAGCCATATGTAATAGTTTTCTTCATATATCACAACTCCACAGATTTTTGTTTTCACCCCATGAGTTATGATTTATAAGAATGGTGGCCAAATTACAAGTGGAGAAACTGAGTACTACAAAAAAAATGTGTTAACTCTCAGAGCCTTACCACAAGGCATGGGTGGGAACAAACAGACAGAACAGTGTTTATACATCTCACTGGGTTGCCTTTCCCCTGAGAAAAACAGCACATCCTCTATTGATTTCCATGTCTTAATGAACCAGATGTAATTATAAATATGAGGGTGGGAAAGACACTGAGGGAAATTGATTTTGAAAAGAAACAGACAACTATTTCTGTCAGATGAAAGCCTCCCTCTGTGAAGACTGAGCAGGCAGAGAGTAGCAGCTAACGGGTACAGTTCCCATGTTTCTTGTCCACTGCACACAAGAACATTCTCTAAGTAAAATTAGGTTTAAAATTTACGTCAGCTGATGCTTGTTAGGGCTTTAAGGATGAGCCTAACTGAAAAGACTTACTCCAGGGATTATGTAAAAATATTCAAGTTGAATATGATGAACTTCTGACTTTCTTATACTCAGATAATGAGTGAATTGGCTTAGAAATTATGCTTTAGCAGAAACCCACCCCCTTAAAATAAGCCTCTGGTCTTAATGTTCAAATCCATAAAAAAAAAAACATTGTTGTGGGCTTCAGCCTAATATATGTAATATGATCAAAAGTAAGCACAAAACATTCTCGGCAACCTCACTTAAAGCAGCAGATGTCCTAATCACCTCCCAAATCCTTGAGATTGATGGGGCACCAACGTGATTTAATTCATGTGCTATTCCTTTACACAAGGGACTCTTGAAGAAGGCAAGGCAAGTTGCTGGCAAGGGCAGATCCCTGGAAGGCAATGCTCTGATAAAGTTGGCTCCTGAAACAGTTGTTTCACTCGGTGATAAAATCCCAGACTATGACACCAGGAACTGTTTCTGAGTCATATAGAAAACCACACCCAGTTGCATTTATTTCCTGAAAGAAGTAAATCAAAATTCCCCCTCCCAGCTAATAAACTCCAATTCACTCTATCCATTTAATGTTCTTTACAAAATACAAAAAAAATGTGAACAAAACATTACAGGAGCCTGATACACTCTCAAAATAAGGGCCCATCGGCTACAGGACCAGAACCCAGAGGGGCTCATGGTAAAGCTGAGGATATGATACTGAAGAACTAATGGAAATCTTCTAAAGAACGTAAGATAAATTTAATATGCTCTCTGTCATACTCTCTTTCTCTGTAGGCTTGAGAATCCCTTTGACAGAAAAGTGTGTGTGTGTGTGTATGTGTGTGTGTGTGCATCAGAGTTCTTTTTTAATTCTAAACCTTATGGGAAGAAATAGAAGTAACTGAAGAGTACATAAACAATGAAATAAAACTGTGAAGTGTAGTTCATGCCCATGTAAAACATGTCACGTGAAAATTTTGATAGTTGATTATTTGAAAAAAGGAATTTGAAAAATTCAATCTAATAATGAACACCCGATACTAGGAGCCAAATAATCATTGTTAATAATATTAACTTAAACTGGGTTCATTTTATTTTTTTATTTTTAATTTTTTTTTATTTTTTTTAACGTTTATTTATTTTTGAGACAGAGAGAGACAGAGCATGAACGGGGGAGGGTCAGAGAGAGGGAGACACAGAATCTGAAACAGGCTCCAGGCTCTGAGCAGTCAGCACAGAGCCCGACGCGGGGCTTGAACCCACAGACTGAGAGATGATGACCTGAGCCGAAGTCGGCCGCTTAACCGACTGAGCCACCCAGGCGCCCCGAAACTGGGTTCATTTTAAAACACATAGTAATTTCATAATGCCTTCAAAACTGAGAAAATTTTCCTCCTCTTGTTTTCATAATAAAGTTGGAAATGAACTTCATTTGGACTCTTGTCCCCCAAAACAATTCAACTTCCAAAAACTGCTGAGACATGGGTCTTTTCTCCCCCATCCCATTCTCACCCTCCCAGTTGTCTTTTATTCCAAAAGCATGATGACTGCTAATTATCTAGTTTATAAAAATTGTTTTCTCAAATGCTTTTACATAAAAAGGGCCTTCAAAGCTCATTTCTCTTGAATTTTGCTTGTCTTAGTTTTGCTTGTCTTGATTTCTTCCAGTCCTATAGGGCTTCTTTAAGTCTGTAGCAGTCAATAGACTCCATAATGAATTTTTTCTAACTCCATCATCTGTCTTACCACTTAATTCCAGGCACTTAGAAAACTCTTACTTTGATTGTAGCTGTTTTTCTTTTTCAGTCCGTTTTCCCCATTACCATGCCTTCCATTGATCCTATTTCATTCCCATCCTTTGTCTCTCATGGTCTAGTCTTCTATTTCTCCCTTTCTCTCTATCCCTTATTTGAGGGAGGAGGGGGACTCTACATGACTGGGGTCCATCCTAAACATTTTTATCCATTTCTTTCACCGAGAGTTATCCTGCTGGAGAAGCTACAGTAACATTGTGTGGTGTAAACAAGAATTCATAAACAGTAAGAACAGTTTGTTGGTCTTTCTTGGATGAATGGGCTAATGATTCTTTTTAAAGCTGAATTAAATACTGCAATTGTTAATTAACTCTCTTGATAAGAAATAATTCAAAGTAAACATGACTAGGTAAAGCAGCAATACCCACTCCTGACAATACAATATTCATCTCAAAGTTTTTGACCTCATTGTCAAAAGCCTTATAAGAACCGAATTTATTAAAATTTCAATTCTTTTTCCTTTTTAGTAGTTTCCTCCCTCAGAAGGTAGAAACTACTGGTGACTAAAGTGACAAAATGCTAAGAAACTGAGAAAGTGCTTTTTCATAGCAAAGGATTCTAATAGAATAATTTCCTCTCAGTCTGTGACTCATACCAATACTGAGATCCTATAAAAATAAGACACGTGTTTCTTAGCCTAATTCTTTACTGTTAGCCTATGAAATAACAACATTGATACTGAAGGTGTTTTTAATTTTCTTCTGCAGTTCCAGTCTGGTTCCAAGGGAAGGAAAGGATATGTAAAGATATAACATCTAGAGATGGAAGGGAGGTACCTTAAAATCAAAACAGCCCGTGTTCTTAAAGAATGTTTAAGCTTTCCCTCCTCCCTACCCTGTGAGCTCACTGAGGGAAGGGCCCACAATTTATCCATTTTGTTTTTGGCCTACCTGGCACCATGCCTATGACATTGTAGGTGTCCAGTAAATATTTATAAATATTTTTGAATGAATAAAAATGACTGTAAGCATTAGACATGCTAAATGGACACAATCCTAAGCAGATCAGATCTGTGGCTTATTTAAGTTATACTCCAAAGCATCAATTCATATTTTGTATACTATTGGTGTTCGAGTCCTCAGTGATTTAAAATTAATTGCCATAGACTAATTCATTCAATATTAATTTCCATCATTTCCTGATGTATGTGTTGAAAATCCTTTCTTTCCTTATTTTTCAGTGAGCTAAGGAAAATTAGGTAAGTATCATATCTTATAAGGTGAGTTTTGCAATCATAGAAACTTAAGAGACTTGTAATTAAGTGACAAGCCCTGCGGACTAACAAAGGTAAAATTAAGATGATACACAGGTCTTCTAAACCTAGAGCAGTTCTTTATGATCCAAATAAACCCTGGGTTAATGACAGAACCTGTGTTAGGGTGCTAAGATCTCAGCATAGCATTTACACATCCCAGGTTCATTTAAGCCCTTAATTGTTTTGCCAAGGGATTAATCTTTATTGAAGGCAAGAAAAAAGAAAGAAAGAAAAAGTAAAAAGAAAGAAAGAAAGAAAGAAGTTCTAATATAATTCGAGTTACTGGAGTTATCAAGTTTAATTTAAAAATTTTTTTTTAAATGTGTATTCATTTTTTGAGAGAGAGAGAGAGAGAGAGCGAGCATGAGGGGGGAGGGGAAGAGAGAGAGAGGCAGACACAGAATACAAAGCAGGCTCCAGGCTCTCAGCTGTCAGCACAGAGCCAGAGGCGAGGCTCCAACCCATGAACCTCCAGATGATGACCTAAGCCAAAGTCCCGCGCTTAACCGACTGAGCCACCCACACGCCCCTCAAGCTTAATTTTTAAGAATATGGGATCTCTAAGAAGCCTTTGGAGCTGTATTTGCCAAGCAAACCAATTTAAATACTCAAAGCCTCATTTTTTCTTCTGTCAAAACTATAGACTGCATAAGGGTGGGACGACTTCTAAATTTGGCAAAGCTCCCTTTCCTGGTATTCTAGAAGCAAGTATCAATCACCCCAAACAAGCAGATCGCACCAATCAGCAACCACATAATGAGTCCCACTGAAAAAACTTGAAGCTATTTCTTGTGTCAAGTTAGAAAAAGCTGGGGGAAAACATTCTTCTTTTGATTAAGCATCACAAAGGAGAATTACATTTAAGCAATTGCTTTCTGTTAACTAATTTGGAGAACACACAGGAGACTAAAATTTTTACTGAGGATATGGGAAGAAACACGGAAAGAAACATGAATGTATTTATGGATGTGCCACCCTGGGATAAGTGAATATCTATCACAGCTAAAGATGACAGTTAATATTTACAAAAGGGATATATATTTTTTAATCCAAACATCAATCCTCCAAGAGGAAAAGAAAAATACAAGTGTGATTTGACAGGCTCAAAAAACACCATTTTGATGCATTAAAAGCCTTTAATCAAGAGAGGGGCTAAATCAGGCATTCTTATATAGGGAATATCACCCTAAAGAGATCTGTTAGAATTCAAGGGGGGTGGGAGGTGAAAATTTGGATGAAAAAAAATCCATTTTTATTTTTATTAATCTATAACTCAAACTTCATCATTTCCTTCCAATATGAATGTAGGCAACCAACAGCATTATTATTAGCAATATCTATGACTTTGTCGCCAACAGAAATCACAGATATTTTAATAATGTCATATTTATATGTATTGAAGATACCTAGAAATTTTCTTATCACTATTTTGAAACTATAGCAGTTTTAGACCAACTGCTAGATCTTGTTTGTTATTAACATTCAAAGAAACGTTATTTGTGTCACAAATATTTTCTTAATATTTTGACTGTTCTAATATAATTTGTTCCCTATTTCAATATTTGACTGTTTCAAAATAATTTGTTCCCCATATAATGCTATGCATTAAAAACATTATTGCAAGCTTTTATGCATTAAAAACATAATTGCAACACTTTACTAGTCTTCAAAAGGTAATCATTTCTAGGCTAAGCCACCAGTTAGAGTTTGGAAAAATCATCAATATACCTTGTACATTTTTGTGATGAACATTTACCTGGCAGAGAAACACTTTGGAGCATTCTCTACTACTTATATGTAATTATGTACTACAGTGTGAGTTTAATGGCTCACACACTGATAAATAATAGTTCCTTGTGAACTATTTACAAATGAACATTAGCTAGGTAAGTTGTTTAAACAATAAATGCACTGCACACTGGGGGAAAACAATACTCTAACAGATTTTTTTTTACTAACTTTATACTAGGTACTCTACAAACCTGAAAAATGTTTGCATTTATATGACACAATTTACCAAGCTAAGTGTTCAAAACAAAAGACTTAGGGAGATGAGAGTAAAGAATTTGATTTTCTAGGTTAAGAATGGAGGTCTAATTATTCTATTTTTACATCCATTTTCTGCATTGTCAAACGGTGACTACACTTGAAATACTGACATTGATGTATTATAAATACCACACTCCTTTATTTATTCATCTATCCTGTCATTCTTTGAGCCCCACTGCATAGACAAAGTTGTATTAAAATTTGGCTCTTTGCTCACTTTATTTTTATTGTGAATTCCATTTCTTGCTCCCTTTTCAATATGCAACAAATGATTCTAGTACTTTCAACACTAGATATTACTAAAAATATGCTTCTCCACTATAACTCTATGGAAGTTGTAGAAATAGGACAACAAGACATTTGGGGCTTGTTACACAGATTATTGTCAGTGATGGTGTTTGGGGCAAAACAACTAGAGAAATGAAGTTACCATGAACTCAGATGAGAAGGCAGATTTGGGGATTGGTGACTGGACATGACTGACACATTATGTTTGAGCTGCTGGTTACATACCCAAGTGGAGATGTCAAGTATGTGGCTGCATATATGAATTCAAATTTCAAGAAAGAAGGCTAATCTAGTGATATGAATTTGGGAGCCATTATGTAGATGGATCTGAATGAGATCGTCTGGGGAGTGGGCGTAAACGTGAACAACAATAAACAAGAAGAGGCCCAAGGTAAGGACCCACAAAAAGACTGAGAAACAGAATCCAGAAAGACAGGAGGATGGCTTGGCAATGTTTCTTCCAGGTTCCTTTTCACTCCCTGGTTTGGAGACATTATAAATGTGAGCAGTTATAGTTTAGTCCTAGAAAATGCTGTAAGGATGATGTTGCTTGGTTCAAATATGTTTAAAGATGCTGAGAAGTGTACCATATGCAGTCCATTGATATTTTTCTTTGGTTTGAATTAAGACTTGCCGGCTGCAGAAAACTAAAAATACATCATGCTGAAAAATGGACACCCTGAACACTTTGAGTGTGTGTTTTTCACAGTTTTCCATGACATTTTAACTAAGTGTGGAGGATATTGTTCTTCTTTTCCTTACACTTGGTATGGCTAATGCTGAATGTGTGGGGATTACAATCATACCATGTGACAGATTGCAGTGTCACACACACAGGATTCTGCCTCCACTGCAGGGATGAACAGAAGGAAGTCATGGCTGGGAGAGAGAAACTAGTTATTCAGCTGCAAATAGCATCATAAAGGGGTAATGATAATTAAGAAAGCTACCAGGCTAAAGTAATGCTTCCCTCAGGTTCTTCATTCTTCACTATTACCTGAAAGTATGTGTCAAAGTATATGTGTGTGTGTGTGTGTGTGTGTGTGTGTGTGTGTGTGTTTGCGTGTGTGTGTGTAGTTCAAGGTGTCTCCATCTTTATTAAAACAGATAGTTATATTTGCAAAAATACTCTACTTCTGTTATTCTGTGTTAAAATAGCACTCAACAAAGGCTAACTTTCAATTTAGGAAAAACTGATTTGCTTGGGAAACCAAGTAATGATACTTCTATATAGAAAATACATATAAGGAAAACAGTAGAAATCATACATTGCTTATATAAAACTGTATTTAAATCGGAAGCCAGATACGATTGATTAGGGAAGAAGTCCCAACGTCATTGTTTAAGGTGATACTTATCTAGGATGTGTCATTGTGTGAGGTCTGTCCTTGTTCCTCTTGGGCACTGAGCTCCTTTCTCTGAGCACGTTTCTGGAGACAGATCAAGGAAGGCAAAGAAGACAAACATTACATGTCTTGGTTCTTCAAGTGCTATATAACATTAAACTTAAGAGTTTTTTAAAAAAGGGGTTTTGATCGAAGAGCTAAATTTTAACTAAAATAGACTTCTGATAGTTTATGAAGTTAATTTCTTCATGCTTTCTATGTCCCCCAATTTGGAATTAATATCTTAGAGACACAGCCAAGTAAGCAGATGACTTCACTCAGTTGCAGGGGGAAATGCCTCTCTCTGCTGCTGCTTCTCTCTCTCTCTCTCTCTCTCTCTCTCTCTCTCTCTCTCTCTGTCACTTTGTTTATATGGCTGTTTCTGTCTCTGTCTCTGTCTGTTTTGTCTCTTTCCTTCACAATCTCTCCTCATCTTTCCCCTTTTGTAGTATAAGTTGTTAGAATTAACTGATTTTTTTCTAGATAATTTTTTTCAAACGTTTACTTTTTTGAGAGAGAGAGAGCGCGCAAGTAGGGGAGGGACAGAGAGAGAGGGCTAGAGAGAATCTCAAGTGGGCTTTGGACTGCCAGCACACAGTCTAATGTGGGGCTTGATGAGACACTTAACCGACTGAGTCCCCCAGGTGCCCCATAATGTTTCACATACTTTAAAGTTTTAATTCATTTCTGCATCAAACTTATTTCCAATCTCCTTTATTGCATTTTTTTCATCTCTGAATCATTCTATTTTTTTTTCCTTAAAGTTTATCTATTTATTTATTTTGAGAGAAAGTAAGCAAGCTGGAGAGAGGCAGAGAGAGAGACAGAGTTAGAGAGAGTCTCCCAAGTAGGCTCTGTGCTATCAGTGAAGAGCCTGACTCAGGGTTCAAAGCCACCAACCATGAGATCATGACCTGAGCCAAAATCAAGAGTCTGACAACTAACTGAGCCATCCAGGTGCCCCTAGGTAAAATTTTTGATAGAATTTTATTGTATAAAACAAATTATACTACTTGCTCCTGAGACCAGGTACAGATACATTTCTCAGGCCTCCTTTCATACTCAGTCAAGGGAAAAAATTTCATATCCTGACTGATATATTTTGTGCAGTAATCGTGTGTTCTAAGTAGTGTGCAAGGGGTGATGTTCGAATTCTAAAATTTAGGTATACTGATCTGTGAATTAAAAACTAGTCACTAGACTCTCTGAACCCATATTTTCAAAATTCACTTAAATGAGTTTGTGAAAAATAACACCTTTCATTTTATTCTTAGATATTGCTCTTAATAAATAAAATAATAAGAATAATTGAGCCCAACACCTATGGCGTCTGTCCTTTTATGGAAATGCTCATCTTTATATATACTTTTCCAAGAAACAAAAATGAATTAACAGCAATTGATAGAAATTAGCAAGAACATCACATTGACCACATGGAATAAAACTTTTATTTCATTTCATTTCATTTCATTTCATTTCATTTCATTTCATTTCATTTCATTTTTTAAAGTATCCCTTTAATAGTCCCCTGGACTTCATGATAAAATTAGGTCAATGAAAGTGATACAGTTTAATGATGTGGTCAAAAAACCCCTGAAGAAATAAAACGTCAACAATAATTCAACTTGTGTTCAAAATTTATAGCCACCAATTTTGTGGCATTGAAGAAAATTCCGTTAAGCATTTAATACATCTCTTTTTCTCCCTGGAGGAAAACAAAGTATTTACCTCCCTTTACCATGATTAGAGAATTGTCACCTTTAAAAAAACAATGTCTTTTGTCCCCAAAGCAGAAACATAACAAGAAAATCACAAAGCATGTTCTTCTGAACTCAGGAATTGATTTGGTGATCCCACCTTTACTGAGGCATTTCCTATAGGTACACAGAGGTGTACTTCTATCGAATGCTACTAGATGCCAAAAACCGAACTGTGCACTTTCCCTACTTAAACTTTTTCTTCAACAACTTCATAAGAATGTTTTATTATTCTCATTTTCCAGATGAGAACACCATGTTTCAGAAAAGTTAAATGACTTGTTGATGGATGCTATAGTTTGAAGTGTTAGAGCCAGGATCTGAACCTGGATCCAAAGGTGAAGAACTATACACCATGATGAATTAGCTCTTTTTAAAAATTACATACATTTATTTGCGTATGTGTGCATATGTGCATACATGCGTGTGTGTGTGTGTGTGTGTGTGTGTGTGTGTGTGTGTGTGTTGGGTGAGGGTGGACAACCTACACAAGCCAGCCAAAAGAGCGGATGAAGGTGTGCTTTGTCCTAGATTCAGAAAACAAGACATAAGTGAACAGAAGTGATGCTATGATCTTATGCTTGAATGCAGCTGTGCAGTTGGGTGATATTCTACTACACAGATCAGGGCAATTCCCTAGGGATAGGAGAGGAGAAAAATGGAAGGATCTCAGCCCATGAAGCCTTTAAGCCACCATCTGAGGCCTGGACTCCTATTCAAAACATTTCTGAAAGCGTCGTTTACTTTAGCCTAAAGCATACGTAACTAATATAGAACTGCACAGATTAAACATTCATTAACAGGTTAAGCATTAATGATCTAAATTACAATCAAGAAATTAGGTAAATAAAAAACATAAGAAAGTAGAAAAACAACAAAAGAGGAAATATTAATGTCATGGAAGACGAGCAAAAAGAATAGAGAAGAGCAATGAAATTAAAGCCCAGTTCTATAAAAGCACCACGAATATAGACAAAATTCTGCCAAAGTGGATCAGGGAAAAAAAAAGGGGTGAGAGAAAGAGAGAAGCAATAGATAGACAGACAGGTGATAGGTACATAGATAGATATTGAAAAGACCATAAATATATGTAATATTGAGGATTTTAAAAACTTGTTCAAAATATCAGAACCTTTATAATAAATTTTAAAATAAAATGTTAATTTTCTAGAAAAAATACGTTAACAAAATGTATTCAATATGAACAAAAAATTTGAGTAGACCTATGTCAACTAAAGAGATATAATCATTATCAAAAAGTCTACATACAGAAAAAGCAACAGGTCCAGATTGTAGTGTTCCACCACGTTTTCAAGAAATAGAAAACCCTTTTCTTATAAAACTGTCCCAGTGTTTACAAAAAATTAAAGTTCACCCACTAATTTTATGGAACTAGTATGTATTTGCTAATGATTCTGCAAATAAATAAAGCCAGAAAAATGATTAGCAATTGTCATTTTTGAAATAGATGTAAAACTACTGTGTAAAATAGCAAACTGATTCACAATGTGTTGATCCTGAGAATATTTAGATGATTTAAATTTAGAAAATACATTAATATAATATGTCAACTTGACAATGTAAAGAAAAATTTATATAAATAAATGCAGCAGTCATTTCATAAAATTCAAAACAACTTATAAAAAAAAGGAACAAAACAGTAATAGAAGGTCAATCTCTTATCCAATTGTTCATACCTGCCAAACAGCAAGCAAATTCAATGGCAGTGAAATGGTAGAACATTCCCTACTTTGGGGCTCCTGGCTGGCTCAGCCGGTTGAGTAGCCAACTCTTGATTTCGGCTCAGATCATGATCTCATGGTTCGAGACTTCGAGCCTGGCATCGGGCTTTGTGCTGATACCACAGGACCTGCTTGGGATTCTCTCTCCTCTCTCTGCCCTTTCCCTCCCTGCTCACACACACTCTCTCTCTCAAAATAAATAAACTCAAAAAATTATTTTAAAAAAGATCATTTCTTACTTTAGTTATTCTCCCACATATCTACCTCTAATCCAAGTTTAGGCTAATGAGATATAAATTAAAACTTTAGGAGGCAGCTTCCGAGAGCCCTTCCTTAACAGACATCTGGCCTGTGACTTACCACCTTTCTTTTTCTACTCTTCCCCCTTATTTCCACTGCTGATGTGGAGGCTGCTATGAACCAACGGTATCAGAGTGGGGAACTGGAAGGTCTGAGTTCTTAACAATATGTAGGACCATATCAGCCCCAAACTGCCAGTTTCCAGACTTCTTGAAATGTAAGAAATAAACTATTTTGTTTAAGCTGTTATTACCATGACTGCTTCCTCTCAACTCTATACTGGGAAGTACTGGCAAATTAATGAGAGAATAAAAAGAGATGAGATATAAATCATAAATTGACTCGAGGTGAGGAGAATTATATGATTATATACATAGAAAATCACAGAGATTTATACTGCAACATCAGTGAGTTTCAATTTCACACCCATAATATTGTCAGAAATTAAAAGGTCTGATCACACCAAGTGTTGATAGAGTCATGGAAAAATACAAACCCTCATACATTGCTAGTGGGAGTATAAATATTTTAAAACTGTTTCAGCAAGTTTATAGTTAGAATTCTTTTGGCTTTAGGCAATAGAAATCTTATCTCAAATTGGCTTAATTAACATGGACCTCTACTATCACCTGTGTACAGAGTTTAGCTGAAAACCAGGCTTATTATGATCAGAGGCTCAATGAGTCTTCAAGAAGTCAGTTCTTTCCAGTTCTGTTTCTGCCATTATTAACATACCAGCTTCTATCCCAGACTGGCCTCTCTCAGGGGCAAGAACACTGTAGCTCCTCCATGGATCTCATCCAGACACACAGTGTCTAGAAGAAAAGCAAGGACCCTATATTCCTGTGACTTCATTTTAGGAGCAAGGAAACCATTTCCAAAAGTTCATGTTTCTCTGCTCAATATTGGTCATGTGCCCATTCTCAAATCAATTATTGTCAAAGAGAATGGAATAACATAATCATTAGGCAAGGGTTTTCATACCAAAAGGATAAAGACTCAATATTCGGTAACAAGAAAATGGACAAAATTGTATGTTATATCATTACAAAATCATACTACATAATATTAGTAAGAGTAATAGATAACATTTATTGAGCTGTTACCAAGTGCTAGGCACTCTCTTAAGTACTTGCTCAATATGTATTTGTTTTCCCACAGAGGGATGGACAAAACCCTGCAGGTGTTGGGCATTTAAATTGAGACAGCAATTTCATCCTATTTCGTACCCATAAGATTGATGAAAATTAAAAGTTCTGGTTAATAACAAGTATTGGTAAAGATATATGTTATGTGTGAATGTACATACATATATACATGTATATAAATATATATGGAACATAAACCTCAGAAACTAGTTATAAAAGTTTAATTTTTCATATAAAATTATAAAGCATTGGGGCGCCTGGGTGGCTCAGTTGGTTAAGCATCTGACTTCAGCTCAGATCATGATCTGAGTTCGAGCCCCACGTCGGGGTCTGTGAGTTCGAGCCCCACATCAGGGTCTGTGCTGACAGTTCAGAGCCTGGGGCCTGCTTCGGATTCTGTGTCTCCCTCTCTCTCTGCCCCTCGCCGCTCACACACTCTCTCTCTCTCTCTCTCACTCTCTCTCAAAAAAATTAAACATTAAAAATTTTAAAATAAATAAAATAATAAGGCATGAAGAAACTAAATACTTACCCAAGATCACAAAGCTATTAAGTGGCAGAGATAGGATTTGAGTCCAGAGAGTCTTTAAATAGCAGTTAAAATAAATAAATTAGATCTGTACACATGTATCAATGTGGACAATTTTAAAGGCATAATGTTGAGTAGATGGAAGCCTTTCTACATAAAACGAAATATAAGAACAGTCCATGCTTGCTAAGGGAGAGGTAGATATTATGAGTTCATTAGGGAATAGGCTGTATTGAAGGTAAGGAACAAGGATGATGCCCCATAGTCATGTATACTACCATCCAAGAGGCAATCAGATACAAAGATTTCAAACGAGGTGTTTGGATCTGGAGAGGTGACAGTTATCAGGTAGTAGTGGAAACTGCAAGTGGATTTAAAAAGTGCAAAGAGGGAAGTAGGAAAGAAAGAGTCCGAAGTATGGGGAGAAAGAAACCAGGAAAAGAGGCTGATAAAGACACCAGAGTAGATGTAGATGACACAGTCATGTCTCAAATATGAATAAGGGCTGAGCTTCAAGAGCATTACGGACAATATTGTCAAATGCTGCAGAGAGTGGTGAAAATACTTGGCACATCATTAAAGATATGGGAGAAACCAGTTTCCAAGGTAGTTATAGTTACAAACCTGTATCCGTGCTTTGAAGAGTCGATAGGCGATAAGAAGGGTATATAAAATGCAGCCTCTTTTTTTTTCAGAGTAGCTTGGTTAGTGAAGGGAAAGTGAATATTAGAGCATTAGCCAGAGGGAATGAAGGATTTTTTCAGTGGAGAAGACATGGTAGTATTTTTAGCTTGTGTGAAAAGAGTCAGCAGAGGGAGACATCTAAAATACTGGAAAGATAGGGAAGGGTAGGACTTATTGTAGGAACAACATCTGGAAGAAGATGGAAAGCAGTGGATCAAAAGCACAGGTGGAGAATTTAGCCTTGAATGTGAGAAATAATGAGGAAGTGAACAAGAGATCTCCCAGATGAGAAGAGAGACAGATGGAACAAAGAAAGGAGAGAAATGAGTTTTGTCCTGCTGTGTTTCCAGTCAGCTTTTCCCAGAAGAGATACTTGGCAAGGAAAACAGGAAACAGACAGGTGGTCCAAGGTCTTTTGGGTAAAGTTAATATATAGTTGCCTGATTATTCAGGTCTGAGTTTTAGGACAAAAAAAAAGTAGATTAAAAGCAATTACTGCAAATTTATGAATCACATCCAGTTGCCCAGACACCAGTCTCCTGACCTGAATTTCTCCTTCCCTTAGTGAGTGAAGCTGGAATATTGCCTATATGGAAGCCATTCTGAATTTACACCAAAAAACAAACTGAAACCAGAAAAGAGTTAAAGAAAAGTCTCACCAGATGTCAACACCAAAAGCCACCTAGTGATCATCCACACAAATCCACTCTCACTGAGGAAAAAAACAAGTCTCAAAAGGGTACATGATAGCTCCAAGGTCATCAAGTTATTGATGGGTGGAGATCTCATACTTTATTTTCATCAAATACATGATATATTTTATTTTTTAAATTTATTTATCATTTGCCTCCTCCCATGAGAATATGGTCTCCTGGAGAGCAGGGATTTTTGTCCCCATTGCTCACTGCTGTTGCCTCAACCCTCAAAGTGTACCTGGTGTTTAGAAGACCTTTGATCATTATTTCTTAGTGAATGGATTGCATCTAACCCAGTGCACTTTCCACTCACCCATAACAATTTCAAAATGAGCATTTCAAAGTGAAACTGACCCTTGTAACAATCACCTCCATGCAAATAATTTTTATTAATTGCTTCTTCATTGGGTGGAGAAGGCTCCAGGGTACAGCAGAATTCAAATCCAAGACTGCCTGGTCTCATAGCTAAATGTTGGATGAATTTGACCCATTCAGTTAGTTCTCCCTGACAAAAACCGAAGGGGTTTTTGTGGCAATAAACAAGACAACAATAGCAAAATAAATGAAAGCCAAATCAATATTATGTGACAAACTATACAGAGTTCACACAGCAGTGACCTTCACGGTGTATTCCACATTCAAATCTTCACCCATATTTTTATGTCTATGCCCAGGTTTATGCCACCCAAGATAAATATGGTGGGAAAAACTCCCTGGGCCTGTTGCTAGGGGAGTGTTACGAAAATTGTAACTTCATATGACCCTTCCTCTGCTGAAGAAAATTCTCTATTTTGGGGGTTTTGTGTGGAAAAAAAAGGAGAAAGAAACACTGTTAAGTAGGCAGCTACAAAGAAGAATGTTGTTAGATGCTGGGTGATTCTCAGAGAGGTTTTCCTACTCTCTCTGAAGTGTAATCTTTTTTTTTTTCCTTCAGGAGTCATCTCCAGGGACAGGAAGGAGAAATACTCTGAATGAGGACGTGTCCATCTCAGGGGAAGCATATGAAACCTTAGAAGAACAGCTCACACAACAAAGCATTTATTTGTGAAATTAGGTAAGAGAATCTAATTTTATAGCTGTGAGAGATGCAACTGAGTAAAGATTCACATTTCTCAATGTTTTCTAGTATCTTTGGGTAACCCAAATTCTTACCAGAAAATGTACAGATTAGTATAATCAGTACATTAAACTTTATAATACATAAAATAGGATGGCAAATAGGATACTTAGTTTCTAGAATTTTTGCAAAGATGCAAAGCCAAGAACAAATATACCTCATGTTCTATGTTCAGAAAGCCCACCACCTTCCTACCAGAAATTAGTGACAAGAGCCAGTTTAGAAAATGCCTAGTCACCAACTCTCCCCATCCCCCCAGCATTATCCCAGTCAAAGAGGGGGGTTGGGTGCTGGAGAGAGGTGGTAAGTCTTATGGAGAGAGCAGAGCTTGGGTAGGAATGAAAGTACTTCTCTTCCCTTTCTAATGCTCAGTGGGAGAACTGCAGGAGGATCACAGAAAGATTGACAGTTCCTGCCAGGGGAGCCTGGCAACCCGAATCTAGCAGGATGTGTGCGGGGCTGCAGAACACAAACATCCCCGTCTGTGCCATCATTAATGCTGAACATAGTCAGAGAGACTGGATTTGGGAAGAGCATCTGGGAGTCTGAAGCATAGAGCCTTATTCTTTTCAGCCCTCTTCATCCAATATGAGGAAGAACAAACGTGTCCCTGAAGTTGGGAAGTATACACAGACACAGTGTGGTCTTGAACTTTCTGTAACAGAAACACCTGTATTAGCAACACTTGAAGAAACTGTGGCACAGTGTCCCTGGGAGGAAAATGGTGGTACGCCTCCTCCATCCCAATTTCCCATAATCGTCTGAAGTGTGAAGCAGACTCCAATAGTTTCCAGAGCTGCATGGAAAGGCACATGAAGGGCAGAAGATGAGGGTGGACCTCAGGGCTGGTAGATAGCTGCTGGGCCAATTTCATAAGGCTCAATTTAGAGAAGGTGTGATACCCAATCTGCTGTAAAAGGAAAACTGCCCTAGGGGATGGGGTGTAACTATTTGAGTAACAGCAAGTTAACAGAGTTTCAGGGACATTGTCATGTCACCCACATTTCTGCCAAATGAAGGAAAACATTCATGTTCTTCTCAAGCCCTAATCAGCAAATAATCTGGTATCTTTGCTTTATTTTCCCATTAAAGTAGGAAAAGAAAAGACTCTCTTTATTGCTATAATAGGTAAGATAGTACAGGACCCAGAAGCAGATAGACAACACAAAAGGCCTAAAGAAAGGAAAGGTCAAGTAAACTTTAGGATCACTGAAAAGAAATAAGCAATTCTCAGAGTGCTGAGTAATTTATGGGAAAAATCTTGCCAGTAATTTCAGAGAAAACAAACCTCCTTAAGGAGCACTGTTGATAAAGTCTTGGTACACAAGCAGAAAAGAAGGGTTGTCTATAACTAATAATAAGGGCTGAAATACAAATAAACAACAACCCAAAGTAGATAGGTATGGGAAAAGAATAGTGCAGGAAACACCAACAAGATTTGGATAGTATATGAAGAAAAAATCAGGATGGGTCCATGGCAGATTGTATTTTCCAAAGAGGAACACTACCACAGAGTCCATCCCCCATTCTCCATTTATAATGACATTGACAATCCTTCCATCAAGCAATAGAATCTCTGTCCCCAACCCTTGGACCCAGGTAGACATTTGTGACTGATTTGTTCAACAGAACACAACAGAAGTAAGGCTGTATGACTTCTAAGTCTAGATTATAAAAATTCTCTATTCTTTTACCTTCTTCTCTTGGACGTTTGCTCTGTACATCCAGACACCTTGATATGAGGAGGTCAAAAGGAAGCCTCTGGAAAGGCCCGTAAGAGGGGACCCATGCAGAGAGGAACTGAATCCCCAGGCACTCATCCTTCACCAAGCTCCAGCTGATAGCCAACATCCAATTGCCAGCCATATGAGTGAGCCATTCGTGGAGTGAATCACCCAATGTCCAATTGAGCTGATGCTACATGAAATGGAGATAAACCTTTCCCACTATACACTGCCCAGACTGCAGATTCTGTGCAAATAAGTGGTGGTTGTTTTAAGCCACTAAGTTTGCCAGGGAGGAATGGGCAACAAATAACCAAAGCAAGACCAGGAAGGAAGGGGATTATTTACCTAGCCAAAGCTGAGTTTCCACAGGTCCTTTGGAAGGAAGAATTGAAAGTTTCTATCAGTACTGCATTTTGTATAATAATACAAATATGACAAATATGTGATTTCTATAATTTATTATCTCCTTAACGGTGTATGTGTAGAGAATTCTCACTTTGTTATATAGGTTTAGGTGTTATTAATAATTCTCTTGGCAGTTTTTATTAACTTTCGAATTAAACTTTAAGTATTGTTTTAGTTCACTATACAGAATGTTCAGCTTCAAATACTAGTAGTGGTTATAAGCTGTTGCCCAAAAAGGGGTACGGCACATAAACAATACTCTACAAAATATGATTTACTCAGGCTGCTTTTTAATTAGGTGAATAACATGCTATAGTTATAAAGATCATCATGTGGGAAAAAGAACGCTTCCTGAAATATTTTCCCCAAATCTGAGTGGTAAATTTATAAAAAGTATAACCCAGACTCTCTGTGTAACAATAGAAAACATAAGGATCCATTAAGTGTGTGTTTTTAAAATATACATAGCACATAATTTTTTCATTTAACAGTACTCCAGCAAAGATTTTAGAGAAACTGGCTGCCAACATAAGACTAGACATAGAAGATACAGAGGTGAACAAAACACATTGGTCTCTGATGAGATACTAAGATGGTAAGTATATATATGTGTGTGATATACTTACATAAGTATACACACACACATATGTGTATATGTGTGTGTGTGTGTGTGTGTGTGTGTGTGTGTGTATCAGAATGTTGAGAGGTACAGAAAATAAATTGAAGTAGGTAAAAGAGATAGCATGCCAAGGTGGGATGGGGGTGGGTAAGCATGGTTGCTATTTTATATAGGACGCTCAGGAAAACCCCCCTGATGCACTAGCATTTAAGCAAAAAGTAAATCAGATAGCTACCTGGAAGAAGCACATTTCATGTTAAGTGAACAGTGAATGGAAACCCCATGAGATGAGAACAATCTTAGTGCATACAGAGGACTTGAAGACACGATCAGGCTGCAACAGAGCAAGCAAAGTGCTATTGGAATGATAAGCAATACTGGGAATAGGAAACAGGTTGTGGAGGGACATGGAATATTATAGAGACACTGGAAAGGTTTTAGCTTTTATTGAGTGATTATAATTAGATATATAGATATATATCATGAACTGAATGCTTGGGTCTCCCCAAAAATTAATACATTGAAGCCCTAATTTGGAGATGGAGCTTTGAGGAAGTAGTTAGCATTAGATAAGGTTAGGAGGGCAGAGCTCTTATGATGGAATTACTGGTCTTATAAGAAAAGCAAGAGATAAATTTCTCTTTCTCTGAACTCATGTACCAAGAAAAGGCCATGTGAGGACTCAGCAAGAAGGCAGCTGTCTACAAGTCAGGAAGAGAACCCTCACCAAAACCCAACCCTCCTGGCACTCTGATCATGAACTTCTGGACTCCAAAACTGTGAAAATAGATCTCTGCTGTTTAGCCACCAAATCTGTGCTATTTAGTGATGGCAGCTTGGACTAAGACAATATGGCTATTGCCACAGTGACATATAGGACAACTACAATGTCAATCGACTTTAAAAAAATTAACATTTATTTATCTTTGAGACACAGAGAGAGAGAGACAGAGCGTGAGCAGAGGAGGGGTAGAGAGAGAAGGAGACACAGGATCTGAAACAGGCTACAGGCAGTGAGCTGTCAAGACAGAGCCCAGCACAGGGCTTGAACCCATCAACTGTGAGATCATGACCTGAGCTGAAGTCAGGTCCTTAACCGATTGAGCAACCCAGGTGCCCTCAATGTCAACCGGTTTTAAGTCAAGACTGAAATCCAATTTTCTTTCAAAATATCCTCCTCTTCATTCTCCTCTCAATTCCCCTGTCCACTTCTACTAGCTTTTGGGTAACAACGGTGCTAATTGCATAGTTCTCTGTGTGAGATTGCCTAGTGATTGGTTTCAATCACAACTTTTCCAGTTGTATTTCTAAAATGCAATTTTTCTGAAATATGAGCAAAAACATGAACTTTGGGAAGTATGCCTCTCTGCTGACTGAAATGTTGCAAACTGTGTCACAAAAATTAAAGTAAAAAGTCTTCTCTAATATGCATATTACAGTTATATTGGCACGGTTTTATAGATTGCTCTGGCTCTACGAGGAAAACAATATTCTTTTTAATTTTTTAAAATGTTTTATTTATTTTTGAGAGAGAGAGAGAGAGACAGAGAGAGAGACAGAGAGAGAGAGAGGGAGGATGAGCTGGGCAGGGGCAGAGAGAGGGAGACAGATTCCACAAAGCAGACTTCAGGCTCTGAGCTGTCAGCACATAGGCTTGAACCCGTGAATCACGAGATCATGACCTGAGCCGAAGTACGATGCCCAACAGACTGAGCCACCCAGGTGCCCCAAAACAATATTCTTCTATTCGAATGAGAGATTCTTGTCCATTATATGGAAATCCTTCTGCCTATAGTTATTTATTTGTTTGTTTGCTTACTAATTAATTAATTATCCTTTGGTTAAAATAGATGGGGTTTCTGACTGTTCTTTTCAGGCTTTAGCTATCTGATTTCATATAGAATCGACTATTAGGCAGAGTTGAATTCAGCCTGCCAGCACAGGCTCTCATGAGTAGATGACTGTTTTTAGCTTCTCCTGGCCACATTTCATGTTCAGGTAGTTTCTCCTCAGCTCTTTAGAAGTCCCAGACCATCTTTGTGGTTATTGCTATGCTGGTTTTCTCCACATTTCTGTTTTTGTGTTTTGCAGGAGTGCTCAGACACCACATAATGGCAAATCTTTTAAGAGACTGAGACTCCTTTCCTTTCCTGGAGCACCTCTATTTCTCATTTCCTTCATCTTTGTCCCTGTCCCTTGTGCCACTTATCTTAGCACTTCCTCCTCCCCCTCCTCCCCCTCATCCATCTCCTCCTCCTCTTTCCCCTCCCTCTGTCACACCACCCTTCCTCCTCCTCTTCAGTCCTGTCCAGCATTTGTATTCAGGCTCCCTGGCTCACGTTTTTTCTAGATCTCTAAGGGATTTTCACCAAGTTTCTGCACAATGGGTGGGACTGTTTATCATTTCTCAGTCAAGACTCTTTCTAGGAGAAGAAATAATTACCTTCCTGGCATTTATCTCCAGTAAACAAACACACAAGAAGCAAACAAACCAACAAGCCCTAGCACTGGGGGGTCTTTCTTCTCCCTGTCTTTAACACTTATCTAGTGACAATGGACCAGACATCACAATGGGCAGAAATGGTGCTTTGGACCCCTGCTCTTTTTTTTTTTATGTTTATTTATTTGTTTATTTTGAGAGAGAGTGCTTATGTGTGAGTGGGGGAGGGGGAGAGAGAGAGAGAGAGAGAGAGAGAGAGAGAGAGAGAGAGAGAGAATACCAAGCAGGCTACTTGCTGTCAGTGCAGAGTCCAACACAGGGCTCGAACTCACAAACCACGAGATCATGCCTGAGCCAAAATCAAGAGTCGGTTGCTTAACAGACTGAGCCTCCCAGGTGCCCCTTGGATCTCTGCTCTTTCACTCTTAACTATGAGGATAGGTTCTGTAAGAAATCTGCAGTGTCTTCAAACTCAAAGGGCAGGGAGATTATGAGTTATCATCTGGGCTCACAATAGAATTCTAAGAATGACATATCATTTGGGGGAAAAATGAACTTCTCTTATAAAGAACGTGGCTCACCTTATGCAGCACTTCCTCCACAGATAGAAATGTGGTATTTATGTCCTAGGAAAAACAAGGCCACAAAAATAAAGTGAATTGACAATATTGTAGGGATTCAAAAAATACATTTTTTCCAACTTTGTTTAGATTCTCCATCTTTCACGGCAGCTTTGGTTTTTATGCTTATGAGTCATAGTAAGAAAATTTCAAAACAAAGCTGACAAGATTTATGGAAATTTCATTCCATTATTTTTAAAGGAAACACTTTCATTGGAGGAAGGTAGGCATTCATCCCTCTCATATGTCACTACCTCGATTGCATTGGGCACCATAGGAAAAATGTTCATCTGGTTGTTTACAGAGAAGCAAGTAATCCTGTTAAGTTTAGACTAGAAAATTTTAAAGAGTCATATCATTCTGAACTTTAGAGTCAAAGATCTGGCTTTATATCGTGTCCCCTGTGTAGCCACAGACAACTTACTTAAGCTCGTTTAGCCTGAGCTTTCCTATCTAGAAAAACCAAAATATCTGTGCCTACCTCTTAGGGTTATTGTAAGAATTAAAGGAGGCAATGACACATAAAGCACATTTAGCAGCACATCTGGCACACAGTAAATGCTCAGTAAATACTAGATAATATTAGAATTGTAACTGTTATGGTCATTTTGCAGTTTCATTTTCTGTGACTCATTCATAGTATACTAGTGTACTTTGCTCTATTACTAACTGGAAACCTCAGTCAATTCACTTGTTTTCCTCATCCTTCATTCATAGCCTTCTAAATGAGATTTCCTTTACATATAGTGGGTTATAATAGCTACTTAACCCTCAATAAGTTATTTTTAGATCAGCATTTTGTTGTCCAAATGATAACATTCAACAATAGAGGTTCTGTGACATGCTAGTTCTACGGTCTAATTTAGCAAAGAAACTCCAAGGGTGCCATGGTTCTGCTCCTTTTCCATTGCCACGCAAACATATTCTCTGTGATTACTGTTGATGATATCCAGAATCTGTATTCAATGAATACACAATGACAGTAACTCATAATATACAACCTCTTATAACTCATAGTTTTGACCTTAGTAATTTCCAAATAAAAATAATTGTCTAGTTTTTGGGGAAGAGAGAGAAAGAAAGAGAGAGAGCTTGAGCGGGGGAGAGGCAATCTTAACCAGACCCCACGCCCATTGCAGAGCCCCACGTGGGCTCGATCTCACGACCCTGAGATCATGACCTGAGCCTAAATCAGGAGTCAGACACTTAAGTGACTGAGCTACCCAGGCACCCCCAAAAACTATCTCTGTCCCTTCTAATAATTAAAACCTTCATGTATGTAAGTTTTTAATGAAATCCAGTTGTTAGTGTTCTGCTAACTAGAAATTAATTATGAACATATTTTTTTCCTTATTCTTAAGATAATGAAACTGAGACTGAATTTGACAGAGTTTAAAAGTGTCTTGAAAAAAAAAGTATCTTGACCAAACAAAAATCAGAAAGTAGTAACAGGTGAAACCAGGATTCAACATTGGTCTGTCAAACACAAAGGAACTGGCTTTAACCATCACACATGACTATACAGTATATGGATCACTGCTAAGGAAGATTTTTTAGGCAGCCATTATAGGCAAAGTTATTCCCCAAAATGAACAATACCAAACTGTGGTGTATGTGGTATTGCTTTCCTTTTCCCATGCATTATTCAGGTGGTTGTTGACCCATAGGGGCTACACCTGTTACTCTACAGACAGCTTACAAATCTTACAGTATAAATAATAGAAGAGCTTGATGGATTCTTGTGAATTTACACACCATGCCAAGTTTCCAGCAACCTCACTCTACCAGTTTCTGTGTTAGTTGACACAGGGTGGAATATTTACACTGCTGATTTCTTGGAGAGGTAATAAGAGCTGTGTGGCAATAAAGGATCATTTAGCTCATCTATTGGCTGGAACTTATATTCTAAAAATGTAAGCTAGATGCATTCTTAAAAAATAATCTTCAAATCATCCCAGCTGCATCTGATATACGGAGAAACCACAGGAGGTTGTATGTGTTTGAGTGGCTGCAGATATTTGCTGGGGGTGTTTTTATGCATGTGTGTGCAAGGATCCAGAGCAAATGCAGTTTGTCTTCCAAAAATGGCATTTTACAGCTTTACATGAACTTGGTGTGCATTAAGGCATCTTTTGTGGCTCATGTTTAGTATTTAGATACAGAAATACTGAAAGATGTGATGCAGTTATTTATAAATGACTGATTTGCTAAAATAATTTTGGATGCACACAAGAAATACTGCCTTCTCTAAATTGTGTCAGATTTTCACTATCTTCAGATTACACTTGCAGAGCACAGTCTCAATAGCTTCTCTACACACACACACACACACACACACACACACACACACACACACACGGGTACACATAAATACACGTATAACTCTTGGGATCCTTGGTTAAGCAGTAGAGAGTAGTGATTTGGCTCTCCTGCAGTAGAGCTTCTCTGCTGAACATCTCAGATCCTAGCCCTTGGGTGTCCCATTCTTGGAATTCCTTCCCAGAGCAGTTCAAACTTCTTGATGTGGTGCTAGGTGGGAACATGCCAGACTTAGTGCATGATTAAAATGAGATGGTCCAAATCTGTTATTGTCAATTACTGATAATATCATCAAGACAAGTCTTTGTTTAGAACTTTGGAACTTTTATCTGATGCATCAAGATGAATTGATAGAATTGTGATAAATTTATCTCTACTAATTCATTAAATAATACTCATGTGCTATATTCATATTTTGATGATTTCTTACTGAAATTTAAATGAATGTATTTATTTACATCAGAAAAAAATGTATCACATGGTCTTCCCCACTTGGATTTGCCAATGAAAATGCCCCATCCAAAATCATTCCTTTCTGTAATTTTCTATCTCAGCTCCATTTTTATTTACTTCATAACATTCATTCATCACACTTTGTAATTATTTATCTGTTTTATATCAGCTTCATAGAGCACAGATCTTGGCTATTTTTTTTTTTTTTTTACCAACAGATGAAGCACCCTGAGTGGCAAATGAAGTCCTCCTTTAAATATTTATTGAATGAGGGGCGCCTGGGTGGCGCAGTCGGTTAAGCGCCCGACTTCAGCCAGGTCACGATCTCGCGGTCCCTGAGTTTGAGCCCCACGTCGGGCTCTGGGCTGATGGCTCAGAGCCTGGAGCCTGTTTCCGATTCTGTGTCTCCCTCTCTCTCTGCCCCTCCCCCGTTCATGCTCTGTCTCTCTCTGTCCCAAAAATAAATAAACGTTGAAAAAAAATTTTTTTTTAAATATTTATTGAATGAATGGGGCACCTGGGTGGCTCAGTCAGTTAAGCATCTGACTTTCAGCTCAGGTCATGATCCCACTGTTCGTGGGTTTGGGCATCGTGTTGGGCTCTGTGCTGACAGCTCAGAGGCTGGAGCCTGCTTCAGATTCTGTGTCTCTCTCTCTCTCTGTCCCTCCCCCACTCACACTGTCTTCTCTCTTAAAAATGAATAAACATTAAAACAATTTTTTAAAATATTTATTGAATGAGTGAGTGAAGTAATTAAATAAAAGACAGGTATTAATAACTTAAGTAGTCATCTTTTTAGCTTTATAAAATACTTTTTGAGAGGGCAAAAAGGAGGCTGACTCTAGAATATTTAAAAATACTTTTCCACAGACAACCAAGCTGAGAATGGTAGACTCATTTAAGCCTGATGCGGGGCTCAAACTCACGAGATATGAGATCATGACCTGAGCCGAAGCCGGATGCTTAACTTACTGGGCCACCCAGGCACCCCAACTTTAATTTTAAAAATCTGATAGAACAAATTCTCCCTGTTAATTTCTTCATTTTTAAGGTTGTAGTTATTTGTGGACTTCTATTTTTCAAACAACTTTTTAAGTAACTTTATTGTGTTCCTCAAATATCTAAGTGGATCTTAATTGGTTTGTGCAATAAATTTATAGAAAAATAGACCTAGTATTGTCATCGGTATAACATCAAGAACTTTTATCCACAACCATGGGATGTTTCTCTATTTGTCTTTTATTAGAGTACTAATTTTTCCCAAGGAGAGTATGAGGCAATTATAGTAAATAGGAAGATTTAGTATGGCTTGTTTGTTAGGATTCTTCTTGGGGCATCTTTGTCTTCAGAGATAAGGATGCTCCTTTTCTCTGGCATAGGAAGGGCACCTCTTACCTGAGAATTTTATGATCTGTTTCAATAGAGAAAGATTGGGGGGAAGATCAGAGTGACCTTTCTGCTTCTGCCATTTTCTCAAACTCCTTCAGCTTAAAATATTCAATATGCCAAAGTGCCATATTTGGGGTTAGCATGTCCTGAACTCCATCAAGTAAAAAGGGAAATCCTCAAATATTAATTATATATATATGCTTCAAGAATGCTATAGTTCAGTTCTGAAAGATTTTCAAAATGAAGAGAAATACAATATTCTCTGCAAATAATTTCTATTTTCTGGTTCAAATCTAATGATTTTCAAAGTATATCTTTTACTTAGAGTTGCACCAGTAGAAAACTGAGGGAAAAAAAGTATTGATAATGAGCAAAAAATTAGTAATATAATTTAATTTACTAGGAAAGTGACTCTAAGGAAAACAAAGCAATCTATATCAGACTGATCACAAAGAATAAACCCCATGTGTTTCATGCTTAATTCTTTAGGACCTAAATTTTGATTATGGAAGATTCTCATAGAAAACATTATATGATGAGAGAAAGAGAGAAAAAAAACAAGAGACTTTTCCTTTTCACTCTCTTCCTTCCTATCCACTCTCCCAAACATTACGTGATAGCTGAGTCTTGCCAGTATAATTCTACTTAATCATTTTTATGAGAATTAAGTTGCCAAGTTTTTCATCAAACATCAACTACATATTGGAGAAATACAGACTTTGCGTCACATTTTATTTAGTGTTCTACAAAAAAAAAAAAAGATTAAGTAAAGACTGAATTTATACATGTAAAGCAAATGGAAGAAATGGGGTTATTTTTCTGATAGTCTGTGCTGACATTAAATTTAACCTTGTGGAGAAAATAAAATTTAACCTTGGGGATACCTGGAATGAAGTATTTTATGATGGAAAGTAATTGAGAAATTAGTCCCAATTTTTCACTTCACTTAGAGTAAATAATACCTGTTTCATTTCAAGCCAAAAAAAAAAAAAAAGGTCTTATGCTAAAGAAAAAAACTACAGACGAAAATAAACACAAGCACATTAGGAGTTGGGGAACTTATTCACAGTTATTTTTTAAAAGGGCTTGTTGGAAAACACTTACAAATTTGGATCACAATCTCCATTGAGTAACTTAGTTCTATAGCTAGATCACTGTTATCTGTGATTCTAATCTGGGATAACCTGACAGTGTAACCATGCCTAAGAGATCTCTTTTGTTCAACAGCATTTTGTTAACCAGCTGTCTTTTTGAGGTAGAAAACTGAATTTGTTAATATAAATAACACACAAGGAGGATATGAACAGTCAAAACAGTGTAAAAGGCCTCAATCTAATTTTTATCTTCCTGTCATCCTGGGTGGGTTCCCTGAGAGACAATACTCAAGAGCACAGAGGGAAAACTCTTACAGGATATTTTACCCTTACAATTTATAGTAAGTTGTTTTTTGACAGCTAGCTTAGGGCTTTGCCCCTCCTCTTCTAAGGAATCACGCAAAGAATGTGTGAGCCTAGGAGTCTAAGGCAGTATTTTTCTTAAACTGATGATGAACACAGCCAAAACTGAAACCCAAGGTCACAGATAATGGAAAACACACCATAGGCATTTTCATTGCCTTTATGTTTTTAATGATGTCTTCATTGTCTCTTATTGGGTTTTTGTTTTGTTTTCTTTTTACAGTCGCTTATGTTTCCTGCTCTTTGCCGATTGCTTTCAGGCTGGCACTATAGCACTTCCATAAAATATCTTAATGGCCCCCTGCAGGGCTTCTGTAGCGAAGGGTCTGCTAATGTTTCCATTATGACCCTTGTCTCAGAGATCTTTACATCACAGTCATCTTAATTTGCATTAGACCATGGGGAACATGTCACATAGGTCAGTCTTGGGAGCGATATTTTTTGGTACACTTGAAAAAAATGATGGTATAAATTCCTCAGCAGTTGTATAGCTCTGGAGCACTGAATCTAGTTACAGTAGCATTTGCTGGGGTTTTAGCTGAGTAACTTCCATAAAAGTTAATTGAAATTATCTGAATGAAGCCTCAGGTGATGCTTTGGAAATAGAGACTAACCTTGTAATTGCCTTGTTCTCCTTTCACCTTCTTCTCTTGTCTTAAATAAGTAGTGCTGCAGCTGATTGAGCTAGAATGTCATCTTATAGATGAAGGTGGAATGACCTATTAATTAAAAACAAATTGTATCTTAGTTTAATAAAGGCTTCCAATATAAATATAAGACATTGTTTTGAAATGTCAGAGTGACCTAGGATAGTGATAATAGAAAGATGCAAATGCCCAAGGCAATGAGCTCTCGGGAACAGACGCTCTGTCCCGGTATGGGGGTGTCACACTTGTGGAATCAAAGAGAATTAAATACCACTTTGTGAAATGCTTGTGATCTATTTTCTTGTTATAAAATGTGATGAGTATTCCAAAAATTTTATTTAAATCCTGAGTCAAAGAGTCAAGAAAAAAAATAATCAAGAAATAAATAGAAAAATATAAGGGTAAGATTCTAGTAATACCCAAATATGTAGATTGTTTAAAAACTTTTAGACATTTGGCATTCATTTAGTCTTTAAATCTTTATAACAATCTTTTGAATCATGCAAGAGATTCCCATTTTCAAGATAAGTAAACAGATTATTGACTGACAGCGTGTATTTTTCAGACAGACCTGGACTTAAATTCTTCCTTACCATTTACTAAGTGAAAGTTCAGGGCAAGTTACTCAATTTCATCAATTATGAGCTTGCACATGGGCAATGTAGTGTTAATGCTACAGGGCTGTTGGGGGCCAATGAGATTCATGCATTATGTTCACACAATCCTAGCACTTACACTGTTCTTTCTTGTACTTTTTTTCTTTGAGAAGATGCGGACTTACTTAACAACACAGATGGTTAATAGCAAAGACAAAATTAAAATATGAGTGGTTTGACTTTTGACCTGATTTTGTTATACTCTATACCTTGTTCTTCAATAATTAAAGTTAATTCACCAAATATTCTCACATAATTTTATTTTAATTTACTCATTTTCTAATCGAATTAGAAGGGATTGTATTTGAAGAAGCATGATATGGAACAAAGTATTTTATGAATAACAGAACAATATATGATCGCAAGGAAGAAAATTTCTTTGCTTCCAAATGAAGCCGGAAAAACACAAGGGAAATCAGAAAATTTTGTACTGTCTGCTAGAAATCATGAAACAAAATGTGTAGAATCTACCACAGGGTCCTATAGAAAACTAAAATCTGGAATGTGAAAATTGAAGGAGATAAAGTTAACCTATATATGTAATAACAAATTGTGACCTTTCATTCTTGTTATCTAGATCACTCTCTAGTGAGTTATTTTACAGAGTATCTCACAGGATGTGTTCTGGGGAAATGCTCAAATTACAGTGTAATTATATGTCTCCATTTGCCTGAAATGGTCTCTGTTTCGGTTTGTTGTCCTACTGTAATTATTAATAGATCACCTTTCACTCTCAAAAAGTGTCCATCTTTGGATGATGAATTATATGGTCATCCTTTCAATTAAAGACACAAGTCCCTGTCATGAGGAGACATAGTATTCTATCACAATCCTTAACCCGATACCAGGCACATCATCACTTTGGCTACCTATGTTCATTACTCCTTGTCACCATCCAACCCCCCAGAGATTAAGGCTCTTTGTAAAACAGAGTATGAAACTGGGAAAGACTATTGGATTGGGGCTACAGGGTGAATATCTGTAGGAACAGGAGGAGAGCCACAGTGGGATACATACACTACATTGAAATTAAGGCATTAATATTTTTAAACTGTTTCTAGTGAATAAAGATGAATAGTGAGTAGCAGAGTATCCAAACAGAGCATCCAGATGCTGTAAGTCAATTTCTAGTGTAGGACCCAGTTACATATTCAAAGCCCCAGGTTTGGAGCACGTATTGCTCCAAATAGATTTATATTTATATTTATTTTAATTTATATTGCTCCAACAAATTTATCAATTTATTGTTGATAAAATTGTCACTATTCTTAACAGCCACATCACTTAGTCCTATAGGCCATTTTGATTAAGGTTTCTGGAAGGCTTATTCCTGAGAATAATTTATATATTGTAAACTGTTCCTGAGAAAATTTATTATATGTTACGCTAGTTCAATATGGTCAGTTGGTTGTCTTCGTTTCTTGCTGGTGTGAATAGATTAACTCGTGTACACCAGTTGAATTACTGGGTTGAACCGTATGAAATTGTTGCCTTTTAACCATTTTGACTTGAAAGCAGAATTCTATCTGGTTTAACCTAATATAATCCTATTAAGAAGGGAAAAGGAAGATAGAAAGCTTAATTTAACAAGGTAAATGATCCTGAAGCATGACAGAAAGGGGGAGAGAAGGGGAGGGGGGAGGGAAAGGGGGGGACAGAAAGAGTGAGAGAGAGAGGAAGGAAATAGGGAAAAGCCACTAACAAATGGTTGTTGAACACCTATTTCCACATGCCAAGGAACAGTGCCAGGTGTCTGGGACTTAAAATAGACATTCTCTCTTCTGTCATGGCACAGGCCTTTGGGAACATAAATTAAGAGTTCATTGTCTAGTTACTTGTCTTGTTTTTAAAGATAAATTCTGATAGAGCAGATTCTCTTCCTCCTTTTCTATTTTCTTTTTTTCCTTTCTAGGTTTTCTTCCATTCCAGAATATTTTGATAGTAATTTGCAATCATTTTTCCTCCTTGGTCTGAAAGCCTAAATTCCTATTGCTCTAAAGCATCTATTTCACTAGGGTGTATATTAGTTACCTGTTCTGACATCTGTGCCTCCTCTAAGCACCAAAATGTAAGCTCCTTGAAGACAGGGAATGAGAATTATTCATCTTAATTATCATGTGCAATACTTACTCCTGGCCTCAAATGTTGCTCAATAAATTCCCATTAAAGCAAATAATGCCCAGTGTACTGGTGCAATATCTAGGCTATGCCCAAGCCTCAAGTATGAACATATTGATAATATAGATATAACCATTGCTATTCACTACCCAGAAATTGAATGTTGTCACTGGATGTTATGTTTGGAGATCAATTAAAATGAGTTGCTTTTCTCATATATATGTAGCCTCTTTTTTAATGTGAACATTAATGGGAATCATTTTTCATTGCTCAGAATGAAAATAAAACAGTTTTGCAGTTTGATTCAGTGTTTGCTGCTTTTTTATGCAATCATGCCAAGAGATAAAAAATATTACTAAATGACATAAAACATGATGAAAATTTTCTGTGAAAAGCTACAGAAACCTTAAACTATTTATTTTTCTCTTACCTCTTTTCCTGAAAGGAGACCTTGAATCTGGAACCTGAATCACTCTTGCTTGTCCTAAGATGTCAGTGGAAGATGGGGACAGCCAAGCTGGAAGGTCACCAAGAGACTTACTAATGCATAATTTGTCTTGCTTCCTGCATTTCACAATTTTTAGAACATTGAATCTACTTGAATAACATAATAGGAAATACATAGCAATTCACTCCTTAAAACAAATAGGAATCCACCTACATGTATATCAGGGTAGAGATTATGCACATAGACACACAATACATATTTCATTTTAGATTTGAGAAAATATATAAGAAAATATTAATATATTCAGTTAAAATTTTGTCCCATATATATTATCGGGTATGTATGTTATATTGTGTGTGTATATATATTTTTTTTTACATAACATATATGCGTATATGTTATACCTTGTTTAAACAGCTTATTATTTAAACTTGTTCTATTAATAAATGTATATATTGCCCTATAAATACACTATTCCTGAAAATATTTTTAAATATGCATTAAGTGGTAATTTTTGAATAGGTTTATGTGTTTTCTAGAGAATATTTTCCAGAAGAATCATCATAGTGCTCTCTAAAACCTTGGGAAACCAAAATCTAGAATTACGAGTTTAGGAGTGAAAGAATTTTAACAAAGTAGGGATTTGCCCTTAGCAGACTGTCCCTGGTTCCTCTGGCAAACAAGGGCTGTGCTAGAGTTGAAGGCTAACGTGTGCTGTCAGGTAAAGGTCACAATGACTCAGGTTGTTCTCTGTTCTTTGCAGAGTATTTGGGTGAAAGGCATCAAACTGATTCACAATCACTTTGTTGTCTAAGAATAACAAACTTAGTTCTAGTAATAAATTTTATTTTGGCACCGGAGGAACATATTCTAAACAGTGTTTGTTGTTTGTTTTTTAATTCAATTTATTTAAACTAAAACAAAAGCAAAACCACTATACCTATTTCTCCCATTGTCAACTCCCTGCCTCTGGCAAACACCAATCTGTTCCCTGTACCGATGAGTTTGTTGAGTGAAATTTTATATATATAAAATCATACATTATTTGTCTTTCTCTGTCTGACTTATTTCATTTAGCATAATGCCCTCGAGTCCATCCATGTTGCTGCAAATGGCAAGGTTTCATTATCTTTTACGGCTGAGGGATATTCCATTGTGTATATAAACCACGTCTTTTTCCATTCATCCACTGTTGGATGCTTAGGTTGTTTCTACATCTTGGCTATTGTAAATAATGCTGCAATGAACATAGGGGTGCATATATCTTTTTGAGTTAGTGCTTTCATTTTCTTAGGATAAGTATACAAAGTGGAATTACTGGATTATATGCCAGCTCCATTTATAATTTTTTAAGGAATTTCCATATTGTTTTCCATAGGGGCTGCACCAGTTTACATTTCCACCAGCAGTGCACAAGTTTCCTTTTCTCTACATCCTTGCCAACACTTGTTATTTTTCGTCTTTTGGATAAGAACGATTCTAGTAGGAGTGAGATGAGCAAGGGTTATCTTTCCATTTATTTGTGTCTTTAGTTTCTTTTACCAATGCCTTATAGTTTTCAGTAGGTTTTTCTCCTCCTTGATTAAATTTATTCCTAGGTAATTTATTCCTTTTGATGCAATGTAAACGCAAAATATTAGTGCATAGAAGTGCAACAAATTTTATGTATTTTGTATCCTGAATCTTTACTGAATTCATTTATTAGTTCATTTATTAGTTTACAGTTCTTGATGAACTCTAGGATTTTCTATATATAATGACATTTGCGAATAGTGATAGTTTTACTTTTTCCTTTCCAATTTGGATGACTTTCATTTCTTTTTCTTATCTAATTGCTCAGGGCTAGGACTTCCAATACATTGTTGAATAAAAGTGGTGATAGTGGGTATTCTTGTCTTGGTCCTGATCTTAAAGGAAAAGATTTCAGTTTTTCACTATTGAGCGTGATGTTAGCTGTTTGCCATATGTCTGTTTGCTATATATAACCTTTATTATGTTGAGGTAAATTCCCTCTATATCTTCTTTGCTGAGTGTTTTTAGCATAAATGGATGTTGAATTTTGTCAATTTTTTTTCTGTGTGTAATGAGTTGATCAAATGATTTTTTTCCTTCATTTTGTTAACATGATGTATCACATTAACTGATTTGTGGATATTGAAACATCCTTGCATGCCTGGAATAAATCTTACCTGATCATGGCATATGATCCTTTAATGTATTGTTGAATTTGGTTTGCTAATATTTTGTCAAGGAATTTTACATCTATGCTTATCAGGGATATTAAACTATAATTTTCTTCTCTTGTGGTATCCTTGTCTGGTTTTGGAATCAGGGTAATGCCGGCCTCATAAAAAGTGTTTAGAAGAGTTTCCTCCTCTTCTATTGTTTGGAAGAGTTTGAAAAGGATTGATATTAGTCTTTGAATTTTTTTTAGAATTCACCAGTGAAGCCATCTGGTCCTGCACTTTTGCTTATTAGCAAGTTTCTGATTACTGATTCAATATCCTTACTAGCAACGTATCAGTTCAGATTTTCTATTTCATCATAATCCAGTCTTGGTATATTGTATATTTCTAGGAATTTATCCATTTCTTCTAGGTTTCCAAATCTGTTAGTTTGTAATTATTCACAGTAGTTTCTTAGGATCCATTGTATTTCAGTGCTATCAGTTGTAACATCTCTTTCATTTCTGATTTTGTTTGAATCCTGTCTTTTTTCCAGGTGAGTCTAACCAGAGATTTGCAAAGATTCTGCTTTTCTATTCAAAGAATATCTTTTGGTTCCATTTATCTTTGCTATGGTCTTTGTAGTCTCTGTTTCATATGTCTGCCCTAATCTTTGTTATTTTCTTCTTTCTACTAACTTTGGTCTTCATTTATTCTATGTTTTTAGTTCCTTGAGGTATAACATTGGTTTATTTGAGATTTTTCTTGCTTCTTGAGGTAAATTTTTGTCACTATGAACTTCCCTCTTAAAACTGCTTTTGCTGTATCCCGTACACTTTGGTATATTACATTTCCATTTTCATTTGTCTCAAGATATTTTGTATTTCTCCTTTGACTTCCTCTTTGACCCACTGATAGTTCGGTAATTATCATATTAGTGAATTTTCCAGTTTTCTTTGTGTAATTAATTTCTAGCTTCATACCTTTGTCATCATAAAAGATACTTTATATGATTTCAATTCTCTTAAATTTATTAAGATTTGTTTTGTGGCCTAACATATAATCTATCTTGGAAAATGTTCTACGTGCACTTGAGAAGAATGTGTAGTCTCTGGGATTCCTGGATATGGATAACTGTTTCAGCCATTATTTCTTCAAATTGGATCTCTGCCCCTTCTCTTCTTCTGAGAGCCCCGCCCAGAAAATGTTATTCTATTTGATGTTGTCCATATGTCAATTAACCGTCTTTACTTTTTTTATTCTTTTTCTTTATGCTTCTCTGATTGGATGAGTTCCACTGCCTTGTCTTTGAGTTAACTGAGTCTTTATGCTGCTTTATCTAGTCTCCTGTTGAACCCTTCTGGTGTATTTTTCATTTCAGTTATTGTATTCTTCAGCTCTATGACTTCTATTTGGTACTTTCTTATATTTTCCATCTCTTTGTTCAAGTTCTCACTGTTCATCCATTGTCTCCCCAGTTTGGAGAGCATCTTTATGACTAATACTTTGAACTTTTACCAAATAAATTACGTATCTCCATTTTATTAAGGTTTTTATCTTAAGGTTTTATCTGGTTCTTTTCTTTGGAGGATATTGCTCTGCTTCTTTATTTTGCTTGGTTCTCTGTGTTGGTGTCTCTACAATAGATGGTTGGTTTTTGTACCATAGATGCTTTCCAAGTCTTAAAGAAATGGTCTTTTAAAAGAGGTGAACCTTGTTGTTAAACCCTGCTTCAGTCCTTGGTTTTCTTCTTAAATCTTTGTTCTTGTCCAAGCAGCTCGTTATATTATTAATACCTCCCTATGGTTGAGGATGTGCCAAGACCTCTTGACGTTCCAAAGGGGGAATCTCAGCACCTAGATTCAGGTTAAATGGAAGCCAGAGCCTCACACATTAGCTTTTAAGTGCAAATATATACAGTCCTATATGACTGCAAGCATAAACCCCACCAGCCACCAGGGGATCCAGAGTTGTCCTTGGGTGGCACAGAAATCAGCACTTCACATGAGCGTATAAGCTCTTCCCTGAGTGATACCAGCACACTGGAGTAAGGCACAGGGAGAGCATTGAGATGGCATCCACAGCCTACATTCCTTAAGAGCAGCTTCATCAGCCACTAGATATTTGCCAAACCTGAAGCTTGCCTCTCAGGCCAAATCTCCAGGACAATCTAAGAGGCCTCCTGCACAGAACAACTGGGGATTATGCCTCAGTCCTCTATGAAATGCCCTGGAAGTGACAGCTTGAAAAAACCATCTCTTCAATTGCCACAATCCTGTGGGACTCAGGAATGAAAGCCCCCTTGGCCACCAGAGCCAGGCAATCAAGGGATATTCCCTGGGCAGTGGCTACAAAAGCTGGGGAGCCTGACATAAAAACCAGGGCACCAGATGTGTGTAAATCTCTTCAGGGGATGCTGATGCTCTGGAGTACAGCAGAGGGTGAATGCAAAGATAGTGCTTACCCTCCATGGTCTTTGGAGAGGATTATAGTCAATCCCAAGATGTGTGTTCAATTAGAAGCTTGCCCCTGAGGCCACAGTCATGATGAGCTAAGAGGCTAATTCACAGAAACACTGAACTGCTGGGTCTGTTGCCTAGGGTGGTAGCTGTTTAAGAACTCTTTCTCTGTTAGTTAGTCCTATTGGACCCACAAATGTTAAGCCCCACCAGCCACCAGAGCCAGGTGATATACAGGTGTCTTATAGCAGTTGCAAATCTCAGGGTGCCAGACAGGACTATGAACTCTTTTCTTGGTGACACTGATTATTATAGTCTCATAGGACTAGGAATACAAGCTCTCCTGGCCTCCAGAGCCAAGCGATCAATTGATTACAGCAGCTGCAAAAATTGGGGCACCAGACACACATAAAAGCTTCCTTCCAAGAGATACTGGTGCTCTGAAGCACAGCAGAGGGATAAACAGTTCTATATTTAGAGCACCACACCGTGCAATTGTAAAGGTGTTTGTCTCCTCCTATACCGTGAGCTCATAGGGGTCAACAGAACCTATGCTTGTCTCATCCGCTTTGTGTCTCTCAGCACCGGGCCAGCACTTGGCCTGCCGTACATTATCAATAATTGTTTGTGAGCTTAATTTAACTTGATGTGGAAAACAAGTCTATCTTAATTTCCATTATAGTCTTAAATTAGCTTTCCATTTCCCGGAAGGAGAGAAAGATTATAAATGAAGTGAAATAAGTGTAATGTGGGAGGAAATAAGATAATCAGGTTTACAATTATTTCACTCTGAGCTAATATTTACTAAGTGTTTGTAAATGATCCAGGCAATTTTCCAGGCAGGTGGGTACTCGTTTTTATTCCACTTAACAGATGAGGAAACTGAGGCACAGAAAGGTTAAGCAGTTTGCTTAAACTCACAATGCTAATAAGTGGCAGGGCCAGGATTTGATCCATGTTATCTAATTACAGAGTCTACACTCTTAACTAGACAGTCAGTATCCTCTAGAATATTACAACATGAAACTAAATTATAAAAGTCACTAAGAGGGGCACCTGGGTGGCTCAGTCAGTTAAGTGTCCAGCTTCAGCTCAGATCATGATCTCATAGTTCGTGAGTTCGAGCCCTGTATCAGGCTCTGTGCTGACAGCTCAGAGCTTCAATCCTGCTTCACATTCTGTATCTCCCTCTCTCTCTGCCCCTCACCTGCTCACACTCTGTCTCTCTCTGTCTTGCAAAAATGAATAAATGCATAAAAATTTTAAATCACTAAGAGAAAGAAAAAGGTTTTTTTAATATTCACAAATTTTGCTAATTTGTATAATACTAAAAACAAAAAAGTAAAGTCTAGGATGTGACAATAAGTAATTCTGCTTTAAATTCTGCTTTACTGGAGGAGCACCTGGGTGGCTCAGTCGGTTAGGTGACCAGCTTCAGCTCAGGTCATGATCTCATAGTTTGAGAGTTTGAGCCCCGCATCAGGCTCTGTTCTGACAGCTCAGAACCTGGAGCTTGCTTCGGATTCTGTGTCTTCCTCTCTCTCTGCTCCTCCCCCGCTTTCACTCACTCTCTCTCTCTCTTTCTCTCAAAAATAAACATTAAAAAAAATTTTAAATGTTTTTTACTGGAGGTTAATGAAGCATAGCAAATTCAATAGGTGAATATACTAGTTAGCACTTGACATGAACACACATGTACATCTATTCAAAAACAAATATTGAGCATTTGTCACATGCAAGGTAATCTGTTAGGGATGGAACCAGGAGGTACAATGGAAATCAAATCACTAACAGACCTAAGGGGGCCACAAGAGGTACATGAATAGCTTCAGTGCAGAATACCAATACAGACAGCATGATTTGAGAGAGGGAGAGAGTTGTTTTCCCCTGGAGATCTGGGTGTGTGGAGATTGGGGGACAACTTGCAGCAAGAAAGCAAGAGACATTCAAGGGAAACGGATAGTAGTATGATTCAACTGATGCATAAAATACATAAAGCAGATGAAGAATTTACAAGATACTGGCCCTGTTAGTAAGGCCTTGAATGACAGGACAAAGCAAGGAAGGAAGGTATGTGGTGTGTGTGTGTGTGTGTGTGTGTGTGTGTGTGTGTTTATGAAAGCATGAGAGAGACCACCTTATCTTCTTTTTTAAAAAAATTTTTTTAACGTTTATTTATTTTTGAGACAGAGAGAGACAGAGCATGAACAGGGGAGGGTCAGAGAGAGGGAGACACAGAATCTGAAACAGGCTCCAGGCTCTGAGCTGTCAGCACAGAGCCCGACGCGGGGCTCGAACTCACAGACCACGAAATCATGACCTGAGCGGAAGTCGGCCGCTTCACCGAGTGAGCCACCCAGGTGCCCCAAGACCACCTTCTCTTCTATGCATTATTCTTCCATCATCCATCTTCCCATCAACTATCTATTTATTGTGATGTGTGTGCAAACACAAATGCATCAAGTTATAGTAGAAAAACAAGGACTTTGGCATGTGATGAACCTAAGTATGGATCCAGACTTCATCTCGCTCTAGCTGTGAGATGTCAGAAAAATTGTTTCACATAGCTGGATCTTGATTTCTTTATCTGTAAAATTCAGATAATACTACCCTGCAGAATTATTATGAGGACTAAATAAGAACAAACCTCACTGCCTTGATTCATAAATATTACTCAATATATGTTATTTATCAAAGAGTATGAATATCTTCCTACAAGCAATACAAAGCTACTACAGAATTTTAGGTGAGTAACATACTTGCTAATTCATCTTGGTTCTGATTTCTGTATAGCGTAGATTAGAGGCTTCTTTTTTTTTTTTGACTAAAGAATTCATCAATACCTAGTGATATATATACGTGTGTGTGTGTGTATAATTTATATAATTTATAATTTATTATATATATAATTTAATGCCCTATTTCTTTGGTGTTCCTCAAGTTTGAGGAGCACAATTCACCCTGCAGTCACATTCTAAACATGAAGGGCTTAAAGGGTTTAAGACAATCTGGTTTGATGTCGTCCCCTTGGACACCAGAGTAGTCAGGGTCTGCTTGTCTTCTGAGAACTTAAGAGAAATGAGTGCTGACTGGAAAATATTGCTCTGCTATTCAACTAATCTCCTCTATTTTTTAACTCTTTCTTATTAACAAAGATACCTGTGGAAACTGTGGAAAGTAATCGGGGCAAAATACCTTTGGTCTACCTTGGTGGAGAACTCTGCTGTGACTTTTTCGGTTAGCTGTCTCACAAAACATGCACAGCCAGGATAGATAGATATTCACTCCTCATGACTAATGCTCTCTGGGATATCTAAGAAGGAAAAAGAAAAAAAAAAGAAGTAGTGACAGTCTCAATGTTATGAACTGATTGCATGTTAGGCGTCAAATGAGAAAAAATGGGGGAGGGAATGAGAAATTAGGACCCATGAATCTTATAGCAGCAATAGAATATTCTATCACACTTGATATAATTTCCATATACTGAATGCCTACTTTTATATTTCCTCTTTATATTTTTACTTCTAAGCATACCTTGAAAGATTTGTCTCAGTGTGTTTCTTTCAGAGGTCAATCCTCAGGAGATTTTAGAAGTATATATTCCTTTTTTTATATATATTATGGTTTTAAGATCCTGGAATTTTGTCTTCAGAACTGAATTGAATAAGCCACTTATTACTCCACTCTTTTAGCCTGTCCAAGTCAGTCTAAGCACGCTTTTGTGACTGCACCTTCAACGCCTCAAATTCCCCATGTCAGCAGATTTTATCCTCCTAATGCATATGCCCTCTTTTGGGTCATTGATGTATAAAGTGAACAAAAGTCTGTCCTAATATTTATCCCCGTAGCAGTCCATTAGTTAGTCGTGACTAGTTACCATTCTCAATTACCTTCAATCTTAGTTACTCAAGGTAATTTTTCCCCTCATTCAAATATCTCATCCCTTCGTACCATAATTGCTGACCTTGTGAATCAGTTTTTCTGCACTCTATTATATTTTAAAATGTCTCAAATTATATGGAAGGTATATATTCATTATTTCTATTCCCTCTAAATAAGGATTTCATGCCGCCTTGTTCCAGAATTTTTTATTAGTTTTGTAATGAATGGCCTCTTTTAGTGAATCAGCACTATCTCTCTAATTTGAAACACTAATTTTTGTATATAATTTTTTAGGTCTATATTTAAATTCTAGTTAGTTAACATCTGGCATAAAATTAATTTCAGTTGTACAACCTGGTGCTCATCACAACAAATGCACTCCTTAATCCCCATCACCTATTTAAGTCATCCCCCAACCCATCTCCCTCTGGTAGCCATCAGTTTGTTCTCTGTAGTTAAGAGTCTGTTTCTTGGTTTGCCTTTCTCTCTCTCTCTTTCTACTTTTTGCTCATTTGTTTCATTTCTTAAATTCCACATATGAGTAAATCATATGGTATTTGTCTTTCTCTGAATGACCTATTTCACTTACATAATACTCTATAGTTCCATCCATGTCATTGCAAGATTACATTCACTTTCATAGCTTAGTAATATTCCATTGTGTGTGTGTGTGTGTGTGTGTGTGTGTGTGTACCACTCTTCCTTATCCACCCATCTATTGATAGACACATGGGTTATTTCCATAATTTAGCTATTGTAGATAATGCTGCTATAAACATCTAATGTTTGTATATACTCTTATTGTCTCCACTCTCCAGTTTCCCGTTTAGAAAAAAAATAAACTATTTTGTAGACTTTACTGGATCTGATTTGCTGTACATAATCTTTACAATTTAAAACAAGCATATATTTTAAATATTTTTAATATATCTTGATTTCATATTAAAATATATTTTATAGGTCAGAGAAAAACACAATGGAAGCAGAAGGCAGAAAGAAAAGATATTTGAAGATGCCATGCTGTTGGCTTTAAAAAATAAATAAAATGAAATACATTTTGTGTATTACTGATACTTGCCTGATTTTCATGATAAGCTATGGAACTTAAACTGCTTTCTAGGAATCAAAGCTTGTGGACTATTTAAATGCTTTTGTCAGTGAGCCAATTCCAAAGGTGATTCTATCATATGGTAACAGTAAATTGTTTGAGTAGCTAAGAATTACTGGCTAAATGTTATTCAGTGGTAAATTTAAAGCATTAACTTTTTTAGTGTTTGTTTATTTTTGAGAGAGAGAGAGAGAGAGTGCGTGTGCTCACACACAAGTGGGGGAGGGGCAGAGAGAGACAGGGAGACACAGAATCCCAAGCAGGCTCCAGGCACAGAGCCAGACACAGGGCTCGAACTCATGAACAGTGACATCATGACCTGAGCTGAAGTCAGATGCTTAACTAACTGAGCCACCAAGTTGCCCCAAGCATGAACTTTTTCCAGATTACACTTTACTAAGTGACTAAGCCAAACCTACAAATCATAGTAAAAATATCCTGATTTGAAAACATTTTTTAGGTCTGAATAGAGCTGATTATCTCCACCTGTTGGTGTTTCTCTTGAATTGCAGGATTCACTCTTAAATGGGTTATTGACCTCTTGAATATCAAAATAACAAGTTATGCCACAAAACCTATTTTTGACCATCATAATGAAAACTCAATATTGATCATGTGTGTATTTAAGATATTACACTATCATCACCACATAGATAGCACAGATAATTTCAGTGGAATTTAATCATATCAACTCTAATTATAAGGAAATACAAACTACAGCCACTGGTAGAAAACCATTATATTTAAATTTTAAGTCACACCCAACTCATGCCTACTGCTGGAAACATTTAAGAATATACTAAAATAATGGATGGGTTTTTTCTTCTGACTGGATTTTTTTTTTTTTTTTTTTGATAACTAGAATAAAGTAACCCATATTCAGCATACAGTTGTCATTTTATAACTTCAGGACTAAACCCTCAGAGAGCCTGCAATCTAGGACTGCTAGGGACAACGTGTTTGGAAAACAGTCTCTGGGTCACTCACCTCACAGTAATTCTCAGTAATGTGCCTATAGTGCTACCAGTTGCTTACACCTCATGGAAAAACAGGCCACATTTTCCATCGTGGGTAAAAGGGCCTAGGAGTATATTTAAGCAAAAAGCATGGGTGGGATGCATCTTGAAGGACTTGAACAGGGAGTGTTGTTAGTATGAAGACCTGTATGCCAGGGAATTATGGATATTGATCATGTTATCAATATCAATGATATGATTGGTGTTCCTTGGATTGTAGACTAACTTCAATCCAGTTTAGTTTTTCTACACTTATGGAAAGTAAATTGTATTCTATTACCTCTTTCCATTGGCTTCTTTCTGTCAATCGCATTGCTATCTCCCTTGTGACAAATTTGCAAATAGTTTTCTTACTTTCAGACAAACAAGGACATAGGGGCATTGCATCATTACAAAACTGAAATCATCAGTGGCCAGTGATGATGGTTAACCGTTCACCCTGCTATGGTTTGGAAGATATCGTAACCTAAAGCTTCCTCTCCAGTACAGTTATTCTTAAACTCTATCCCTACTAAATCCTGGACATTAGTACACATACTATGGCTAAAACAGACTCTATCTTAACTTGACGATATATAATTTCTTTCCCTTCCATGGCTGCAAAAATCTGTAACTGCTGAATAATTCATTTGCTCTTGAAACCAGCCATTTTTCATCAGCCATACCTTATTAATTTGCCACCCAAATCTTTTCCTCCTCTGCTAGATGCTACCCTTAACACAGGAACTCAAAATATCACAACAGTAGGTATTTAACTGTGGCTGATTCACTTTTAGCATAAATGGCAATTTGTCATTACATGAATTTGTATATCTTTGGTGCTAGAGAATTTAAATTTTTCATGTGTAATTTTTGTGCCAAATGTAACAGAAACAAAGGTCCACATTAGAGTTCATATAAGTTTCCTATTTTGTCTTTATGTGGTACACTTGGGACTATGCATTACATCAAATTTAATCGTTTTCTTTTTTCCTAATGTAATTCATATTATAATTTCTCCTATTACTGATTTATAATGAGAATTTAATTAGCAGAAAAAAGAATTTAACATATTCCATCTCACTAATAATAAAGAAATTATAATTAAAATTATGTATTTTTGAACTATGAAATTGACAAAGGTTAAAAGCAAAATACTAGCATCTAATATTGGAAAGTAAATGCTAAAAGAGATTTGATAAAGGTAGTTATTTTGATAAAGGTAGTTTGATATCTAGTTTGATAAAGGTAGTTATTTAAGCTGGTGTGAATTTGTGGAATAAATCCTAACAATGTTTATCAATACCTTTGAAAATGTTCATGCCATGGGGCCCCTGGGTAGCTCAGTCAGTTAAGCATCCAACTTTGGCTCAAGTCATGATTTCATGGTTTGTGAGTTCGGGCCCCATGTCAAGCTCTGTGCTGACAGCTCAGAGCCTAGAGCCTGCTTGGGATTCTGTGTCTCCCATTCTCTCTGCCCCTCACCCACTCACACTCTGTCTCTCTCTCTCCAAAAATAAATACTAAAAAAAATTTTTTTTTAATTTTTTTTTCAACATTTATTTATTTTTGGGACAGAGAGAGACAGAGCATGAACGGGGGAGGGGCAGAGAGAGAGGGAGACACAGAATCGGAAACAGGCTCCAGGCTCTGAGCCATCAGCCCAGAGCCTGACGCGGGGCTCGAACTCCTGGACGGCGAGATTGTGACCTGGCTGAAGTCGGACGCTTAACCGACTGCGCCACCCAGGTGCCCCTAAAAAAATTTTTTTTTAATGTTCATGCCTGAATTTATCCATAAATATTCTAGCAAATTATGTTTTTTAATAAGAAAGCTATACAGAGATATACATATAATTTCACTATAATGAAATTTCATATTATTTTACATACTCTGTATACATATCATACAAGTATAATGGCAACATTTAGAGAAATTCAAGGTTTCTAAAGAATAGGGGTGATTAAGTTACGGTATATCCTTTGGATGGAATGTTATACAGATACATCACTCAGATACATGCAGATAGTCATTGATAGAGATATATAAGTAGAAAAATACACATAGAAATATAAAACACCAAAAAGTTACCAGTGACTATTTCTAAGTAATGGAATTGTCAATCATTCTTATTTTTTATTTTTCATTTCCTGCATCTTCTTGAAACTTTTACAGCTAATTATCAATTATTTTTATAATTCAGGAAAATGCTGTAACTGAAAAAAAATTGAAAATTCTAAAAGTGAGTCAAATATTTTCCCATTCCTTGTGATGTCAATTTGCAGAGTTATTGAGTCTCCACTTGGTTGCAATGGCTGAAAAGATGGGGAGTTTTCCTGTTTGGGCTTCTTGGCCATCAGTAGTGAGTCCCAGAAAGTCACATTTTTGCTCTTCCCACCCTCAAAGCACTACTTGGGGAACCACTTCAGAGTTCAGAAGCCTAGCCTTAGCTGTGTGTTGGCTTCTCCCATTTTGTGAGACAGGAGGGTCCTGTGCTGATGATCTGTTTTCCTAATGAAACGAAGGCTGACCACTTTCTCTTTTCCAGGACTTTTTTCCTCCTGCCTGTGGCTTTGTGCAGAGAAGACAGTTAATCTGTACCTCACTTGGGGATTCTCTTGCTCATAAACTATGATACTCACTATGTTGTAACCTAGTCTCCATTTTTATGGATAAACTCCCAGATTTCTGTGTCATGCCTATTCAAAGGACCATTATACGAGTTTGCTTGCAATGCCACTCATTCTACGTTGATTTTGCAATAGTTCTTTTTATATGACAAATAGCAAACCCTTATCAACTGTATGCAAAGATCTCCAACAACTGTTCTCTTCTTATGTGAATTTTACTTTTATTGCAAAAGCATTGTTAACATATGATAATTTTTTCAGTGTCCTTCTATATCTTATTATGTCAAATTGTAAAAGTTGCCTTTCATCCATAGATTTTACAGATATTGAACCAGCCCTGCATCCCAGGTATAAATCCCACTTGGTCGTGGTGAACAATTTTTTTAATGTATTATTGGATCCAGTTGGCTAATATCTTGTTGAGGATTTTTGCATCCATGTTCATCAGGGAAGTTGGTCTTATAGTTCTCCTTTTTAGTGGGGTCTCTGTCTGGTTTTGGAATCAAGGTAATGCTGGCTTCATAGAAAGAGTTTGTAAGTTTGGTAGAATTCCCCTGGAAAGCCATCTGGTCCTGGGCTCTTGTTTTTTGGGAGATTTTTGATCACTAAATCTATTTCTTTATGGGTTATGGGTCTGTTCAAATTTTCTATTTCTTCCTGTTTCAGTTTTGTTAGTGTATACGTTTCTAGGAACTTGTCCATTTCTTCCAGATTGCCCATTTTATTGGCATATAATTGCTCATAATATTCTCTTATTATTGTTTTTATTTCTGCTGTGTTTGTTGTGATCTTTCCTCTTTCATTCTTGATATTATTTATTTGGGTCCTTTCCTTTTTCTTTTTGATCAAACTGGCTAGTGGTTTATCAGTTTCATTAATTCTTTCAAAGAACCAGCTTCTGGTTTCATTGATCTGTTCTACTGTTTTTTTTTTTTTTTTTTTTTTTGGTTTTGATAGCATTAATTTCTGCTCTAATCTTTATTATTTCCTGTCTTCTGCTGGTTTGGGTTTTTTTTTTTTTTTTTTTTTTTTTTTTTTTTTTTTTTTTTTTTTTTTTTTTGCTGTTCCTTTTCCAGCTCTGTAAGGCATAAGGTTAGGTTGTGTATCTGAGATCTTTCTTCCTTCTTTGGGAAGGCCTGGATTGCTATATACTTCCCTCTTATGACTGCCTTTGCTGCGTCCCAGAGGTTTTGGGTTGTGGTGTTATCATTTTCATTGGCTTCCACGAACTTTTTAATTTCCTCTTTAACTTCTTGGTTAGCCCATTAATTCTTTAGTAGGATGTTCTTTAGTCTCCAAGTATTTGTTGCCTTTCCAAATTTTTTCTTGTGGTTGATTTACATCCATAGATTTTAAAAAGAAAAGTGTGTACTAGCTTAGAGGTTGTTATTTTTGATTGTATACAGGGGAAAACCATATTCCCTAGGATTTGCTCTGAAAGAAGATGTATATTTCTGGCGTTGAGATGTTTTTTTTTTTTTTTTTTTAATTTTTTTTTCAACGTTTTTTATTTATTTTTGGGACAGAGAGAGACATAGCATGAACGGGGGAGGGGCAGAGAGAGAGGGAGACACAGAATTGGAAACAGGCTCCAGGCTCTGAGCCATCAGCCCAGAGCCTGATGCGGGGCTCGAACTCACGGACTGTGAGATCGTGACCTGGCTGAAGTCGGACGCTTAACCGACTGCGCCACCCAGGCGCCCCGAGATGTTTTTATGATATTAACTGATTTGGTAATTTCACTGGTGGGGTCTCCACATGTGGTGCTAAAGTTGGAAGTGGTTGGGAGGATCATAACTTAGGGACAAGATGACAGGAAACACGGAATGGAAGAAGTCAGTAGGAGGAATAAGTTGTCCCAGAAATAGTGAGGGCTGGCTATAAACTATGGAGAAAGGTAGCCTATAAGAGAATCCTCTGTGCATTGGTAGGTATGCCCAATGGATTCTGGGATCTAGAATATTTTATTTTCAGTTTTAATTTAAAAAATTTTTCAACATGTCATTTTATTATTTTAGCTTTGGCCTATGTATTATCTAGGCCGCTGCAACATGAGGAATGAAGAAATGTCCAAGTTTGTGTTTTGGAGGTAAAGTTGGTCAAAGAATGCTGGACTGGTAGAATACTTGACTCCCAAAATATATGTAAAGGAGCCCTAAAAATACTCAGAAATACTTGGACAAGAGATTAGTTTTTCTGAAATCATGTAGAATGAGGTTCAATTTATTGTTAAATTAAAGGGGAGGGTAATTCCAGAAAGATATGTATAAATTAAGTATAACCCATTTGGGTCATTTTTTTTTTTTTGCCAATTGCTATGTGGTTCTGGCCACACAATTTTTAAAATAGACATCCCTTCTGCTTTATTTGTATATTTTACTTTGTCTTATAAAATCCTTGTGTAGCTGAATTTATTTTAATTTTTCCCTTTCTTTTCTATGACCCTAATTTATTTTTTATCCCTTTTTTTAAATTAAAAAAAATTTATTCTAGTACAGTTACCATACAGTGTTATATACATTCCAGGTGTACAATATAGTCATTCAACTATTCCATACATCACCCCGTGCTCATCATGATGATTTTAACTTCTTTATGTCAGTACCACACTGCTTTAAATTATGCCTTTTGAATTTTGTTAATATTGTATTAATTTCCTATGGCTGCTGTAAAAGTATCACAAACTTGGTGATTTAATACAATATAAATTTATTCTCATGGTTCTCAAGGCTAAAAGTTTGAAATTGATGTGTGAGTGAGGCCATGATTTCTCAAAAGGCTTCATCCTTCCTTACTTCTTCCTAGTGTGTGGTGGTTATGGGCAATCCTTGGTGTTTCTTGGATTGTGGAAGCATAACCCAATGTCCACCTCCTTCTTAACATAGTGTTCTCTCTATCTGTGTCTGTCTGTGTCCAAATTATCCTTTCTATAAGGTTATCAGCCATATTGGATTTACCACCCCCTGTAACCCAGTATGACCTCATGTTCACTTGATTATATCTGCAAAGATCTAATTTCCAAATAAGGACATATTCTCAGGTTGTGGATGCACATAAAAATTTTAAAGAACAGTATTCAATTCAGTATAAGTATATTCTAATATAATCCTTGTAATACTGGTCTTTGTGTTACACAGAACTGTGGAATCAAAATTTATGTTATATTGCCACTAGGACTTAAGATAAAAAAAACCCTTTGTGTCTTTCATTAATTAAGTAAAAATTTACTAGTGAGTATAGGCTATGTGTCAGGCACTATTTTAGACACAAGAATATAGCAAACGAGGTGCCTGACATTATGGGGCTTGTATTTTAGCCCTATGAGGGCTAGAGGGATGAGGGATACAGACAATAATTGAGTATATATTTGGATACCATCATTTCAGATATTCTGAAGAAAATAAACCTAACATGAAGGGAGAGAGATTCACTGGGGACAGTGTCACTGGGGAGATAACATATGAACAGAGCCTTGAAGGTTAAGAAACAGCCAGTCATGTGACCTTCCAGGCAAAGACATTGTAGTGTGAAGTCATGTCCATACACAGGCCATAACTATGACACATCCATGGCATATTCAAAAAATTACAAAGAGGTGAGTTTATGTGGAATGAAGTGAAAGGGAAATGTAGGCCCTGAGGCCAGACAGGGATACAGAGATCAGGTTTTGCAGGGTCTTTTAGAGTATGCCAGGAGCTCAGATTTTATTCTAAGAGGAAATCACTGGAGTGTTATAAATATGAAAAAGGTATGATCTGATTTATGCTTGCAAAAATATTATTTTGCAAGTAATGTTTGCAACCATTCTCCTGACTGTTGGAGAGTTAGCACTCACCCTACATAAGTCAGGATAGTCTGGGCTCTATTGAAATAACAGATATAAACTCTGAAATTTCAGTGGTGTAATACAATAAAGATTTATTTCTCCCTTACATAGAGTCATATAGGTCAGGAATCTCTCCTCCACCCTATAGCTGTGTGATTTAGAATACATACTCCCCAAGGATGCCAAGGCAAGGAAAGAAAGAAGACTGGAGGATCATATAAGATGCTTCTAAGGACCAGACCTAGAAGTGGCTTATATACATTTGCCCACATCTTGTGAACCTAAGCTCAATTATATGGTACAAAACTCCTAACAAGGGAAGCCAGGAGATTTTGTCTTCTTGTGCATCTAAGAATAGGAAACAAATGTTCCTGCCAAACTCCTTGAGCCAAGATAACTCTGACTTACTGCTTTTTAGAAGCATCAAAACCTGGTAGACATCCTATTCTCTTTTTCAGGAATAGTGAAGCAACACCTTCAGGTCTTTCCGGGGTCTTGGCATCCACTAGCAAGCAGGAACTTCATTAATCTGACAGAGTTCCAAGCCCCCACACACCTTCTAATTGACCTGGGATCTTGAGAGAGTGATAATTACTTCTTGGTCATTCAGAATCACTTTCTGCTTGCTACACCAAGCTAGCGTAGCCAAAGACAAAAAAGCTTCTCTCCAGGACCAGAATCCAGAATGACTTACATGCCATACAACTCAGACCCCAAAGGAGGAGCACTTGGTATGGATGGAATGTATGAGCAGCTACATCTTTTCCTTTTTTAAGTGAGAGGACTGATATAAGGAGTAGCACTGAGAGGAGCCATCTCCTTAATTCTCCTTTGTCAGCAAAATTGTATTTCTCCCCCAAATTTTCCTTTCACAGCTTTTTCTGTGAGAATGGGTAACTTCTTATTTCAGGACCACAAAGGGAAAATCAGAATTATTATGACTTTTGAGACACTTGCCTCTTTTTTAAAAAAATTTTTTTAACGTTTATTTATTTTTGAGACAGAGAGAGACAGAGCAAACAGGGGAGGGGCAGAGAGAGAGGGAGACACAGAATCTGAAACAGGCTCCAGGCTCTGAGCAGTCAGCACAGAGCCACCCAGGCGCCCCGGGACACTCGCCTCTTAACCAGTAATAACACAGGGGCACCTGGGTGGCTCAGTCCATTAAGCGTCCAACTTTGGCTCAGGGCATGATCTCACTGTCCATGAGTTCGAGTCCCACGTTGGGCTCTGTGCTGACGGCTCAGAGCCTGGAGCTGCTTTGGATTCTGTGTCTCCTTCTCTCTCTCTGCCCCTCCCCTGCTCTGTCTCTCTCAAAAATAAATAAACATTAAAAAATAAACCAGTAATAATACAAATACTGGTGATACTAAGAGTATTTATTAACTATCCTTTTTATTTATTTATTTATTTTTGGCCAGATGTTGTGATAAATTCTTTAGAATGTTTTTTTCTTTCAACTCTCACTACAAATGTATGCAGTTGGAACTACTAAAAAAATTGTTAAAACTGAAAAGTAGAAAGATTATGTCCTCTTTCTGGTTCCACAGCTAGTAAACAGGGAGCCAAGATTCAAACTCATTCTAATTCCTACTCCCATGCTCTTAATCACAAGAAAAGGATAAGGCAGATCCCTAGCCTGTTTTGATTAATCAAAATGCAACTACTTAGGTTAAAGATTCCATAGCTATTTACTAACTTCCCAAATACTTAGGATTCTAGAATCTATAGTCTAAATCTTTTTATGATAAGCAAATCAAACACAAATTACATTTTTTGCTATGGAGATATTAAACATAAATATTCTCAGGGCACCTGGGTGGCTTAGTCAGTTGAGCATCTGACTCTTAATTCCAGCTCAGGTCATGATCTCATGGTATCAAGCCCTGCGTCAGGCTCTGTGGTGATAGTGCAGAGCCTGCTTGGGATTCTTTCTCTCCTCTCCCCACCCCTCCCTTGTGTGCTCCACCCCCGCTCTCAAAATGAATAAATAAACTTAAAAAATTATATTCTCAAAAATTATAAATTCTATGGACTCTGGAGAATGCACATGCCTTCTCTGATAGCTTTAACTTCCCAACCTGCCCCTGCTATCAGCCCTGAAGCCATATTTCTTTGTCTTTGAATCTTTCATATTGATTTGCAAATAGTATGCTTTCAACAAATGTTTGTTAAATTAGCGAATTCACATACCTATAAGTGTCTATGGGCTTGAAAATAGATGGAGAAGCACCAAGTATCAATATGTTTTGAAATTATATGACGATGTGTGTTTTTGTCTGTATTATGAATATCTTTTGTTTTTGTCTTATTACATATATAATAAATGATTATTGTAGAAATGACACAAAATACTGATACATTTCATATAGAATATATGTGTATATACAAATAAAGTGGGCTTATGCTGGCACACTGCTTTTAATTTTTAAATTTCTCTTTTGATTATCTATCAGCTACTATTCAACAACAAAACTTTCTAAACAATACCTAATATTATTACATGGCTAGTTTCAAGCTTTCATACGCTATTTATGATGTGGTTTTCTGGAGAGGAACATGTAAAACCAGGTCTAAATCTCCCTGTGAAATAGTTTAAGTTTTACTGTTGTGCCAGTAAAATATTCTTGCCTTGAAAATAAACAAAACAGCTCAAAAGTGAGATTTTTTTCCCACGTATGATATGTACACAGATTTATGCAAAAATTCTATTGGTAAACAGCCAAACAAAACAAGGTCCCTTCATTATGAATGCAAGAAAAATAATTAAACAATCATTTAAAAACCCATAAACACAGTGCTCCTGTGCATACCCATACACACACACACACACACACACACACACACACACACACACACAGTCTCATTAACTTCAAACCACGAGAAATTAATTACAGATTCACTGCTAATGAACATATGGGCTAAGTGCTGACACTCAACTGGTTTCAGTTCAGTGATCACAGAAACAAAGCAATGCTCACAGACGGATGGTGGGGGAAACGTCAGTGAGTGGGGGCCAGGAAGCAAGATTCCTTCATAACTATGGAAAGCAGTTCCAAAATATTCAGACAGAGGAAAAAAGGGCTCCAAAATTCATCCCATGTTGAATAGGAACAGACCTTCTCCATCACTACCACCTGCTGTCTCCACCTCTAGAAGAAACTGAAATGTCTTAGGGAGGGAGAAGCTTGAGCAGAGGGGAGAGGGTAGAGAATTGGCAGAGAACGAAGGCTTAGGAGTAAAGAGATACCTACCCCTTAAAAAATAAAATGGGCAAAGAAGAGAACAGAATAATAGTGTGTCTAAAGAAAAGAGTCTCAAGCTAGAATCAGTTACCTACACAAAGAAGTCCTGAGTTAAATCAGAGGTTAAGTTACTGAGAGATTGCAGAGAAATTAAGATAGTGATACGGTAGGTCCTTTTCCATTTAAATACACTGAAAATTTGAAACACCTCATGAAGATGCAGATCATGAAGACACTTGCCATTAATATGCTGAGTTACAATGTCAAACTCAAAAGAAATGGCAGCAGCAGGATCAATGTCACTTTATCTTCAAAATTCTTACCTCAAGGAAAACAGAAGGCAGCAATGTTGGACTGGGGATCTATTAGCAAGATGTGAAAGCGAGTGATACCACCTGGAGTTATAAAATAGTGAATGCCACCTCTTATATTGCTTGGGATGAACAAATTCCTCTCCTATTTCTAGTCATGTCCAGAATCACCAGCTCATTTTTCATCACCTGTGATATATGCATTATTCATGATTCAATATTTATCAATTCATATTGGTGATTCTTCCTATTGAATCACTCTCCTATTCTTACTCATCTGTTTTAGATCCACTGAAAATGTCTTAATTTGCCTATGAGATGGGAAAATCCTAAACATCTTGTGCTTATGTACATTACCTATCTTTTTATAGTTACTTCTATGAAAATATTCTCCAGATATTTAACTTCTTTTGGAATTAGGTGCCTTTATTAGTCTTCTTAGATCTAGAATCGTTTTCCATCAGCTTATATAACCTCTAACTCTAGGCTGATAAGGATTTTAGCTTAATATGAGTACTAATAAATTCATTTAGTTTCTGGATTTGATTTTCATCTTCCTGCTTATCAGAACTTTACCAGTCTTCAAAAATAAATCAGACACTGACTTTCAATTATCAACAGTTAGGCAATAATAATAATTAGAGAATCTAATTTATTATACACACATAACATTTTTAAGAGATGTTACATAAAAGTATGCCTAGAAAACCATAATTTAAATCTTGTAAATAGACACTAAGTAACAAAGCATGATGAATCCCGTACTACCATGTCATTTTATTTATTATTCTTGTTGTAGAAAAGAAATACAGCTCTAGCTAATACCCTTCCCAAGTAAAACTTCCAGGGCACAAAAGAGTATAATTATATACAGATCACTATTGTAATAAATAAGTTCACCTTTTACAAATTTCAATGACTAGTTCTGATTGAAGGGGTGTCTAATTATAACTTTGCTAATGTTGAGAATGTATGGTGTTATAGGTATGGCTTTTAAAGTATGGTGAAGGGTAAGGCTTTAAAGTTTAACTGCTTGCATTCAAATCCCACCTTCTTAGCTTGCCAACTAAGTAGCTGTCCCTGGTTTCCTTTTTATGTAAAATTAGCTATTTGCAAAAAAAAAATCATTTTCAGGACTAAGAGACATAATGACATGATTTATATGAAGTTTTCAGAGCCTTTAATCTGACAAGCACTCAAGGAATACTGGTATCATTACGTTGATAAATGACTTTAAAGCAAGGGAAACAACCTGTTCTTGAAAGGGAAGTGTGTGTGTGTGTGTGTGTGTGTGTGTGTGTGTGTGTGTGTGTGTGGTGGGGGAGGGAGTCTAGGAACAAAAATTGGACCATACAGCCCCTAAGATAGGGGTGTTGCCTCCGTATTATGTGCAGCTCATAGGTTTTATCATCATACTCCTTGTGTATATTAGAAGGGCATGGGAATGAAGAGAAGAACTCTTGAATTAAAGATAAGAGAACATCTAAGTTGGGTTGCTTTACCATGTTGATTAGACACGTTCTCTAATCCAGGACTCTTATTATCACAGACAGTGAGGTCTCAATTAAGTATTTAATGATTTGCTTTATTCTTCTTCATGTCTCTATACGGATGTTTAAAATTTGTCATGGACAGTAAAAAGTGGTCTATTTTCTCCTTTAGCTCTGGTGACCCTGCACTTTCCTAGTTGTCCTCCCAGAACTCTGGGTATTTCTTCTGTCTCTTGTGTGGAATTCTCTCCCATGCACCTCAGCTTGTGTGCCCAATCCTTTTCTCTTTTAAATTACTCTTTCTGAGAAATATTCACCCTCTTAGCTTTATCTACCACCTAAAATCCCTGCAATGATATATTGAGCTGCCCTCTTACCATCCCCTGGATGTCTCACCAAGAGTTCAACAACAACATGTCTATGATAAAATTTTATTTTCACATCTCAAGTCCACTTCTCCTAAATTCCCTCTCTGAGGGATGGCCTGCCATCCGTTCATTAGCCCAAGCAAGAAGCCTGGAATCTATCCTGCTTCGCTATCCCTAAGCACACTCATCTCATTGTCAGCCCAGTTCTAAGAGTAATGTCTTAACGCTTTCCCAGCCTTTCTGTCCTCAAGTCTCTTAATTTAGCTTTTCATCATTTCTTCTCCACACCACTAGCTACATTAATGCACTGATCATCTCTGAGTTTTCCTTCTTTCACATTGTTTTCCATCTCATAGTCCCAGAAGTGGCTTCCTTATCCACAATCACTCTATTGCTTAAAATCTACTTATTCAGACATTAAATCGACACACATTTATTGAGCATCCACTTTGTGCTAGTCCCTCGTCTAGGACTCAGGAAAACATGGTGACCATGCCCTTCCCTTGATGATAATTTTCCTTTGATAATTTTAAATATATATACACATGCATACACATGTATATATTTACACATGTGTTGGATTTTTACATAGATATATATATCTATCTATGATGATATACCTAAGATACATAACTTTCTTATGATAAAAATATGTATCTGTGTGTGTGTATATATACATATACATACACATATACACATATATACACATATACATACACATATATGTATACATACATATATGTATATGTATGTATACATATGTATGTATACATATATGTATGTATACATATGTATGTGTACGTATGCATATATACACATATATACACATATATGTATATATACATATATGTATATGTATGTATATGTATGTATATGTATATATGTATATATATGTGTATATCTATGTGTATGTATATATGTCACGGCCATATAAGAGCACCAAAACTGCCAAAAGTTTCCGTTTCAATTTGGAAATGCATTAGAAGTATTCTTATCTTGCTTGCATTTTCATTCACTCATCCATTCAGCAACTATTCTTTGGTGTCTCTTTAACGCCTTCATGATAAACTTCAAACTCATTAGCATTACATACGAGTGCCTTCCTGATCTTATCTCTCTTGCTCTGGCTCTCACTCTCCCTCTCTCTCACTCTAGCTATATTTTCTGCCACTCTTTTATATATGTCCTATATTCTGATCATATGTTTTGTGTGCCCTATAATCTTATCTGCTGCCTGAGATTTGACATTCCTCTCCCTTCTACCAGGAACATCCTTTCCTGCCTTACTCATGGAAACTGAAACTCACTTATTCAGAGTGACTTGTCTCCACTCACCTGACCTTTCAGACTATTAGAGACCCTTCGTTGTACAGAAATCTATCCCACCAGCTGCCCAATTGTATGATAATTGTTAATTTTCTGATCTCCACCGTGAACTTCCTAACACAACCCCATCATATTCACTTTCTTACACAATGGCTGGTACATAGTAGCAATTCATAAATGTCTTCTGAATGAATAAAAGGCAGAATGAATGAGTAAATTACCCCACAAGCACTTGGGTCACATGCTGCAGAAATATTCAGAAGTTTGTAGAACAAAATGCTTTCATTTCTTCTAGAAAGTTCTGGAATAGTGGTCTAAAGATACTATGAAAGTTTTCCTAAATTGAGACTCAAGTCAATTAAATTTTAACAAAACTACTATCTTGAAAGGTATATAAAATCTATTTAACATAATAAAAATATCAAAAGAAGTAGGAGAGAGTCGATCAAAGAGGGCGCCACAGAATTCGAAACAGGTTCCAGGCTCTGAGCGGTCAGCACAGAGCCCAACATGGGGCTCGGACTCACAAACTGCGATCTCAAGACCTGAGCCGAAGTTGGAAGCTTAATTGACTGAATCATCCAGGCGCCCCCCCCCCCCCGACCCTTTTTAAAAATTTTTTAATGTTTATTTATTTTTGAGAGAGAGAGAGAAACCGAGCAGAGTCCCACACTTTTTAAAATCTCTTCAGTTCACTCAAAGGGCAGCGTGCCTCAATATACTCTTTCTTGAAATCCACCTTTACCTCATTTGCCTTAATAAAATTGGCAGTTCTGAAAACTGATAAAACCTCTGGGGCTCTTTGTATCTACTTTGCCTCATTTTTTTTTTTTTCCTTAAAAACGCAAGTATCCTGAAAGCTCCAAACATTGGAAACAGTGTAGCTGTTGATACTAATATCCTCTGTCCAAACAATGTGAAAACACTGGGCGATACCATCAGTTTTCAGGGGAGGTAACAGTAACCCCCTGCAGGGTCTGCGTGTTAGAGCCTCAGGGTATGCCTCCTCGTTCTTCAGTTTTAAAGCCAATGCACCCAGCTTCCTTTCTTTGACCATTTCCTCAAAAACTTGGCTTAAAAAATTAGAATTCTTCAAATAAGAGTTATTTAGCATTACCAGCTTTGAAAGGCTGAGTCTACTGCAAATTATACTTAATGCTAGCATAGGGAGTGTGCTTGAAAATGTTTTGTCGTGAGGCAACAAATATATGAAACTAAGAATGAAAATTATTACTTCATGCAGGAAATGGAAGACTTTGTATATGCATTCATATGTAATTTTATATGTAAGATGTTATATATGTATCTATTTAAAGCCAGACAACCAAACTGAATAAATAATGTATGAATTAAAATTCAATTTGACTTTAAACAATTATGTAATGTTCTGAAATCGTCTCAAGCTATAGGGAAGTTAAATTTCCATTAGCAAGGCCATTCTGTAATACTGCATTGTTCATTAATTGTTGCTTGAAGATTGAGTATGAAGTAATGGATTCTATGGCACTTACATAATATTTTATATTTGCAAAGTGCTTTGCAATCATGTGCCAGTTAAATGTTAACTGGCCTTATATCCATTATGGATGAGAATAAGAAATTCCTATATGCAAAAGGACAGATTATTGGAACTTCTTTAAATGAGACCAGAAACCCTTTCATTAACTACATATGTCCTGTAAATTATTGACCTGTCCACATCTTCCATTTTATGAACACTCTTTGAAGTGAAAAGTTTAAAATACAACTAGTCATTCTTCAATTTTAATTCAGATCTTGGAACAGAAACTGCACTGATTCCAACAATCACATATTTCTCTCTAATCAATATTCATCCCAAGTTGTCAATCTACCCTGTATTTTAGTGCATGTTAGCACTAATATCTCTTTTCTTCAACTCTTTGTCCTGTAGGAAACCTTTATCAGTCAGTAGAAATTTAATAATTTCTCCTGTCTTACTGGTCTTTGTATTTTTTTTATGTCAAAGTCTTTGAGGCTCTTGCTTATTATTTAAAATGTGTTCAGCCTTCAATAGGATTAATGAATTTTTTTAAAAAATAGATTATATCCTCTCACTTTATTCCTATCATATTTATGAATACGGGAACTCTTCATAAATAATAGTTATTCTTATTAGAGATAATGTTCTTTAATATATCATAAAGATACTTTGCTGGTGGTAGTGGTGTTTAAGATGGTTTTAAATAAAACTGGGTGAACTAAAATAAGGCATGCCTAGCCTCCCAAGTGGAAGAAACTCTTAGAACCCACGTATCGTGCCTTGAAAGCTCCTAACTCAAAATAGTCACTTACTGAGAAATAAATGTAAATAGAATTTATGCTGGTGTCTGCTTAAAAGGTAATGATTATAAAACACACCTACAGTTTAATTATACAATAATGAGGCCGATTCTTCAATATAAAAAAAAAAGCAGAATGCTTCCATCCCTAACTGGAGTCAAGAACATTGAGCACAAGGCACTGGAACAGCTCAAATGACATCCCATAGGTACTGGAAATAGGGTAGGGCAGTAGATGAACAAGGCAATTCCAGGTAAGGGAGAGGCCGCTGTACAATCACCACAGTGACACAAGGGGCAGAACAGAAGCAGTAGGGGGATACAGAGAAAGCACTGCAGGAAAATCAGAGCGAGAGCAGACATAAAGTTAATTTTAGAGATTTTGGAATTAGGGTAGCGATGTCTGCCAGGTATGTGGAAATACAGAACAGTGCTTTGGGAGAGACACAGAGGTAGGGATGGGAAGTAACCAGTTTACAAGTCATCTGCACAGTTATTTCTATGGGCCTATTTAAAAAAAAATTTTTTTTTACATTTTATTTATTTTTGAGATAGACAGAGACAGAGACAGAGCACAAGTTGGGGAGGGGCAGGGAGAGGGAGACACAGAATCAGAAGCAGGCTCTAGGCTCCAAGCTGTCAGTACAGAGCCCAACGCGGGACTTGAACTCATGAACCACAAGATCATGACCTGAGCCGAAGTTGGACACTTAACCGACTGAGCCACCCAGGCGCCCCTCTATGTGTCTGTTTTATTTTATTTTATTTTATTTTATTTTATTTTATTTTATTTTATTTTATTTTATTTTATTTTATTTTATTTAGCGTTTTATTTATTTTTTGAGACAGGGAGAGACAGAGCATGAACAGGGGAGGGTCAGAGAGAGGGAGACACAGAATCTGAAACAGGCTCCAGGCTCTGAGCTGTCAGCACAGAGCGTGACGTGGGGCTTGAACTCACTGACCGAGAGATCATGACCTGAGCCAAAGTCGGACGCTTAACCGACTGAGCCACCCAGGCACCCCTATGGGTCTATTTTAAACAGAGATTTGGGTTTGCCAAGTCAAGAAGTAAATTCTATGTATTTCTTTCTAAATACTTGGCTAAACTTAGGGAAAGGTTTTATATCAAGTATACTATACAAGATACATAAGCAGAGAAAGATTCAAGGACATAAAATCACCCAAGTCCTTTTTAGGATTGTTTTCCACATAACTTTTGCTTTCCAACACCCCAATACAATCATTTTTAGGTGGCAAAGGCCTTTTCCTTTGGGGAAAAAATTAAGAGTCAAGGTTAGTGTCAGCGCGCAGAGTGTAGCAGCCCCCAACAGTGAGTTTTTAAAGTGTTTTCTTGTTAACCCCTATCAACGAGGTACCATACTTCCAACTCCCCAGTTGTCCTGCTTTAGGAGAAACAATGTTTTATTTTTATTAGCATCCTCTCCGCTCTCAGAGTTCTGTCCTAGGTCCACTTGTGATCTCTGAGCTGCCTGCTTTTTTTTGTGTGTTTTTTTTGCTTTTTTCTTTCGTTCTTTCTTTCTTTCTCCCTTTCTTTCTCTCTTTTTTTCTTTCAGGCTTGGAGGGAAGTAATAGAAAGACAAAACCAAAAAAAGTTAAAACTGAATATTTGTGCTACATGTTTGTGGCTGTGAGACTGTAAAACTTTTCCTAATCAGAGAAAAATCATTGCCTCTTTTCTGCCTTAGCTTTTTGACCTTTGCAGCTGTATCTCTGTAATGCTCATTTGCATTGGCCAGCTTATCCTCAGGCAGTTCTGACACATAACTAATTTCAGATACAAAAAAAGCTTTCTCAAATATTCATATTTATCAATTTTACCGAAGTATTTTACAATTTTAAAGTACATTTAAACGGAGACTTCAAACAACTTAAAAATAAAGATGAAATGTTTTAACACAGGCAATATATAGCATATGCCCAATTCACATTTGTAGCATTTTTCTAAATAAAATATCGTGAGATATTACAAAATAACTTGGTTCTTTTCTGTTAGGATACAAGTAAAAGGGGTTTTAATTTAAATTGTAGGGATGAACTCTGGGGTGCCTGGGTGGCTCAGTCAGGTAAGCTTTTGACTTCCACTTAGGTCATGATCTCATGGTTCGTGGTTCGAGCCCTACATTGGGCTCTGCATTGGCAACTCAGAGTCTGCTTGGGATTCTCTCTCACCCTCTCTCTCGGCCCCTCCCCTGCTTGTGTGCTCAGTCTCTTTCTCTCTCAAAATAAATAATAATAAACTTAATAAATAAATAAACTTAGAATAAACTTAATAAATAAACTTAATAAACTTAAAATAAACTTAATAAATAAACTTAAAAAAATAAAAAATAAATAAATTGTAGGGATGAACTCTAATGAGAAGAGACAGTCTTAGGTTTAGGATCTGAAAAAAATAAATAAATAAAAGTCTTTGCTGACACATTTGGGGCAGCCTGAGAAATAATGAGAGAATAAATTCACATCAGATTAAAACATTACTTAAAATCAGGTAGGACTGTTTGAACATTAAAGAGATTCGGGGGCAAGGGGATATATTCTACGTCATGATAAACGGCCATGTATATGCATTACTCACTATAAGGTGATGAGTCTCCCTTTGAATATAGTTAGAAAGTTTATTGGAGGATTTATTAGATTTGTGGTATTTTTGCCTTACCACTTGGAAGGCCTTGCTTCCAACCTGTGAAGGAATGCTTCTTATTTTCCTAGTATGTGCTAAGTTTCAATATCTGCTTTACAGCTTGTATTCTAGGTGCTCTGTGTGCCGCACATGATTTATGGAGTAAAGATGAAACGTGTTGTAACACTTGATGTGCTAGCAAGAATTTTTGTATATCGTGTAAGTTATTTATACAATTTACTGAGACTAAAACAGATATAATACACTGCCAATTTAAATCTTTACATAAGAGAGAAAATATGTGCAATTTGTAAGATAGTGCTTGAAAGCTGTTACATTTGACACATTTCCATGACTGGCATCAATCAATTGTGGATTCCATGGTGCAAGAGTTTTCAGTTTTACACTCTCTCAATGAGTACACAGCAATACACAAGGCTTAATATCTTTTTTCTTCTTATAGTTCTCTCATTAAACCGGTCTAAGGCAATGCATATTTGAAAACATTTTTTTTCCTGGTGAATATGTGAGAGCAGCAACACAGCAATGTTTTCATTTATATCTCAAGATTTTACTTAATATCCAAAGCATTCATATGCAAAAATCAGAGAGCCAAACCAAGTGGCTGATGGAACAGGGGTGCTTACCCAAGGTTCTGCTGAAGAACAAGAATGAAGAACAAAGCTCTGAAGGCTGAACCAAGCACCCATGACACCAAAGACAAGTGTCCCCCACAGACAGTGTAGGGCTTTCGACTGAGACACTTCTCCCGCAGGTTTCCCACTTTATCCAGGACTTCACTCAACTCAAGCCATGAACTTAAAAGGGAAAGCAATTGGTGCTAGAGCAGGAGGAAAGGGTAGGAATGTGAGGCCTGAACAGAAAGACACATGACAAACAAGTACTTCATTGGTGAAATGGAGCCTATAAATAGCCAGAGGTAGCAAGGACAACCTGATTCATTTGGTGATGTTTTCCTTGGCTGCTGTTAGGAATTACAATTCTTTTCTCTGTCTGCTGTTAAGCTCCGGTGGGATGAACTAGAAGGGATATAGATAGGTTGGCAGATTTAGCAAAAAAAAAAAAAAAAAAAAAAAAAAAAAACCACAGGACACTCAGTTAAATTTAAGTCTCAGCTCAACTATATGTATTTTTTACAGTGTATCTTTTCCCATATATAATGAGTGAAAGTACTTGTTGTGTATATGAAAATTAAAGTGGGCATTCTATGTTTTATCCAGCAACCAATAAATGGGGAGGAAACACGGAAGCAGATGAGCATATGTAAAAAAGAGGAGGGAAGAGGAGAGATGTCAAATCCCTGAGGTCATATCACTATTCGTACATGAACAGCCAGCCTCCCATTCGTCTTTATCTTCTATGGCCCTCCTCCATCTTTATTACAGGGCCAGGCTGAATATTCCTCATGGGTTCTCTTCTACTCTCTTAGAAATCTGAAAGTCTGTTTTGAGATAAGAGCCACAAATATATTTTACTACATTGTGTTTTTTCCAAACCATTTCTTTGTGAAGCTAAGCCTTGTTAAAACCTCCTCCTGATCACCACACACTGTTTGAATTCTTCATCAACATACATTCCTTCCTCATACACATACAGTCTGTCTCCTGAAACCTAGAAATAATTGGGACCAATGAGAAGGGCAGCCTCCAAAGTGCCTTGAGCTCAGTGCTTTTACATTTGCCAAATGCTTTTACAAAAAAATCTTCAGGGAATTTTAACTTTCCCCATAAACCAACACCTCAGTTTTGCTTCTCATCTAAAATTTGCTTGTCACCATGACATATAAAAAACATATTTTGGACAACTCACTCAAGGAAGATGCTATGAAAAGATTCTATGACATTCTTCAACTCATGGAGAGCAGGAAAACCTTACCAACCTGCACAGTTTCAGCCACCATGACTGATAAGATGATGGTGCACTTGGGAATTCCAGCCCAATCAGCAATCTAAATTGGATTTGCACTTTGTTCTCCATGTGTGTATTACTTGTTGATCATTACTGGGCCTTTGTGTAGCATGGTGCTATATCCAGAGGTATCCTAAGTGGGATCTACAGCCATGTTGGATCTGAGAGAACTCTTGGAAGCTAGGGGGTTAAGGAGAAGCACTTCACCATTTCTTCAATGAACTCATGCTTTGGCTCTTCCCCATGCATATAGAATGCAGCTCACATAGAGAGTGAGCGCATGCTGTTGTGATCTCATCCTGTAGTGGGACATTACTTTGTGTTGGCTCCCACACTTGAAGCAATTTGAATTTCTCAGCAACTATACATCACCAATTTTGACAGAATTTGCAGGTTTGTTCTTCACTCCAGACCTAATGGATGAAATGAAACTTGGTGAGCTCCCAGAGTCGGACAACCTTCAGAATGCTGAGACAGACCAAACGAAGGAAGAAAAGTTCTCCAAGACTCAGCCCTCCCCCAGTGCCTGTGGCAAGGTCCAGTTGTTTCAGTGAAAAGCCATTGGACTTTGTGAACCAGTAAGTGGTCTCTATGATGACAAAAGCTTCTGACATTCCAGAATCTTTTGTTCAGCCCTCGTTTTTCCAGCCAAAGAAGATGGCATATAAAGTATGAAAAATACCTGACCCTTACCATCTAGCAAAATGACTTGCATATGCAGATTCTCAATAAATATTGATTCATCTCTGATTGTCTCTAAGAGAAAATACATATTCTAAAACCAGTTCAAAGTGTTAGGGTTAGTTTCTTTGTTTGGGGGCTTGCTTTTATCTGTTTAGTTTAAATTCATCTCAACTTCTTTTGATTAAGATTGGTATCAAATTATTAGACTTAATTTGTTCCTCTTGTACTTAGAATAACATCGAATAACATAGTTTTCGATGAATGAGCCTTCACATGTATCCCTTAGATGTACTAGTGTAGGTACACTTTTCCTAAACCTGTCTGAAATATATACATTTCTTATTAGTATGTTCTATTTCTTCACAGGCCAGAAATAGCATGAAAACATCTCTTGTATTTATTTTTGTTTTATACACTATAATTTTAACTCTGCCTTTTCTAATGATTGTTATGTAAAAATAGATAAAAGCCATTGACCTAGATAAAACAATTTTTTTAACACTGAATATTCATAGTAGATTTTAGATCAGATCCTTGTTTTGCTTTCTCAAATAAAAATCATGTTCAGGATGAACTCTAATAAACATCTGAATGGGGTAAAAATATTGTTTCTCATAACTGAGCTTTGTTTTCTTATTAGTTAAGCTCAGCAAGGATGGAGGGCAGGGCTGGCATGGTACTGACGTGTCCTGATGTATTATGAGACGTTACTGTGGAGCTCTATAGCCCTGGGCTGAGGTCAAGCGAAGGTGGAAGAGATGACTTCATACAAGCTCCTGCCAGAAGCTTGATATCTGATGTTGACTGCTGACCACAAGCCAAGTGAATTCACTAAAATTTGGACACTGCACAAGTTTGGTGCCTCATGTGACTGTATAATTGGTCTTTATACCCCAGATTAAACTGCTTATAAGAGCAGAGGAATTGTCAGGGTGATACAAATTTTACCACAAAGGGAGAAAGATGCTTTGCAATATTCACAAACAACCCCACTGACCCAACTCTGAAGTGTACATATTAAGACTAACAATATAAATGACCTCATGCACATTATATGAGGTTAAAATTTAGAACTGAACTTCTTTCTTCAAATTATCAGATCTGTCCATGTAATTTTCTTGTTTATTTGCATGTTGCCTGTCCCATGATTGTCTGTTTTGTTCACTGCTATATGTATTCCTCAACAGACAGAAGGCTCCCTGGCCCAAAAGAGACACTTAAGAAATTATGTATTAAAGGAATGATAAATGATGGAAATAAGAAACACCAAACTCAGGTTACTGGTTACCACTGAGTACAGGAAGAATGGAAATTAATTGCAAATGGTTACACAGGGGCATTGCCTGTATCTGTAATGTCTCCTTAAAGAAAGATCTGATGTAAATATGCCAAAACACTGAGTTTGGGAAAAAAAACAAAAACAAAAAACAAAAAACAAAAAACAACTCAGCCACAGTTAATGGGTATGACATAAACAGTTTCACAACTGGTTATAGCATATACCATGCAATTTAAAATTACATATGGTTTTGATTCATATACAGGAAAAGGTAAAATTGTATTTCTTATCTTTTAATGTTAATTTTTTAAATGTTTTTAGTATCATTTTTGAGAGAGAGAGAGACAGAGCATCAGTGGGGGAGGGGCAGAGAGAGAGGGGAACAGAATCTGAAGCAGGCTCCAGGGTCTGTGAACTGTGAGCACAGAGCCCCAGGCACCAGGCTCGAACTCACGAACTGTGAGATCATGACCTGAGCCGAAGTCAGACACTCAACTTATGGAGCCACCCAGGCACCCCTAAAGTTAATTCTTTGTTTTCTTATCAACTGTGTTATGTCTCTGTTTAGTCAGAAATGATCATGAAAAACACCTATTTTTGTTTAATTTCTGTATCTTTCACACTGACAACTATAATGGACAATTTCAGATTGTATAATACAGTTTGTCAAAGGCTTAACATTTACCTGCATATTTGACTAGTTTAAATTGTTCAAGCCCACTGTGACTTTAAAGAGAGTCCAAAGTATTTGGACAATAATGCTTCATTGATTACATTGAACAAATAATTTTGTTAAGTCTTTAATTCCAGGGTAGTTAACACTGTGTAATATTAGTTTCCAGTGTACAATATAGTGATCCAACATTTCCATACAATACCAGGTGTTCATCACAATAAGTGTGCTCCTTAATCCCTATCACCTATTTCACCCATCCATCTACCCTAAATTTAACCAATAATTTTAATCCTGGATTTTATTTAGCTTTTTTTTTTCATAGACAACATCCTTTGAAGACTATAGGAAGCTTCCTGACATATATTCTAGATCCTATTCATTTACAAGATATATTTTCTGTCTCTTGGACTATAAATTAAATTTTCAAAAGTTGAACAAACTTTCATTGATTATCTGAATACATAAATGACAAGGCCAAACAAATGATAAGCAGACTGGAAATATCAATTCTTAATCTCACAAATTGATGCTGGCACTTCTAGAGGTGAATTATTTCATTGGCAACTGTTTGGCAGTTGGAGATATTTATTTTCTTTCTATCCTGCACTCAACATGCTTCAAGCTTCAAATGAATTCCATGACCTCTATAGGAAGTAGTATAACAGATATATAATTACCACAAAAGGATTTTTGAAGGGATTTCATAATGTAAGAATCAAGAATATGTAACAACACATTTCTAAGGAAGTTCCCCTAAGTTTCCCCTCATAAACAATGGTCTGCTGGTCTTCTCTCCATCCATTCACTCATTCATTCATTCATCCAAAAGATAACATTCCGAATTTCCTGTCTTCAGGAAGATGGATCTGACAGTGGAATGTTATGTGGGCATTGTCTTTGGACAAAACATTCTTCTCTATACATAAAGTCATACGGTAAGTCTAAACATATCCCACTGGAACTTTTGGGACTCTGTTTTCTCCAGTGGGATGATAATTGAGGCAGAAGAGATTGCACCTAAAGTCATGCAAAAAATATTAAGAGGCTCTCAAACTCAGATATCATTTGAAATGTGTAGAGTATTTGTGGAAGATCCTATCTAAGGCTTTTCTTGAATATTTTTGGATAAAACTCTTCTTCCCCAGACAAGCGTGGTGTATTTTCTTTTTTCATACCTTTACTCTTAATGTGCCCTCTGTCTAGAATGCCTTTGCATCCTGTGCCAGATGGAATACCATCCCCCAACCTCCAAGGCTCAGTCAAAATAGAATCAAATCCCTCTTCTAAAGCCTTTTCTAACTCTTCTGGTAGGAGTCATTTTTTTCCATCTTCTGAATTTCCTTTGCAACTTTATTAACCGAGTTAATGACCTTTAGATGTTTTCCACACATTTAACAGCTATCTATGTGCTTTAGACAATAAACTTTGGGGAGGTAGTGGGTATTACTTATCTTTGCATTCTCCATCTTAACCACATGACTATTTTGCATGCACTAGGTTGTCAATCTATGCATGGTGAATACTAGTTGAATAATCTCTCCCTTTCTTTCCCACAGAAGGAATGGCTCAAAAATTACAGTTTGGCAGCATACCTTTTTTCCATTTCTAGCCAGTCTGTCTCCTTTATAGAATAAAAGCCTTGAGATTCAGCCTATCTAAAACAGAAAACAAAACAAAACAAAACAAAAAAAACGGGGGGGGGGGGTGGCACTAATAATGGCAGCTATAAACCAGCTGCTACACCTTTTAAGATCCAAGAATTCAGCATAATCTGTTTTCCCAGGAATCTCAGAGCTGTTGAATGTTTGACACCACACTAAAATTATGAACATCAGCATTGGGAGGCTAATTAGCTAACCAATCATTTAGGTTTCTACTTCTCTCCTTATTCTGTTTGGCTGTTAGGTAAAAGGTGGCAAAAGAAAAGTTAAAACTAAAGCTCTGGACAAAGAAAATATAGAGAAGGGGAAGTGGGTAAATAAGAGATTCATATTTTGAATTTGTATTTTGAATTGAATTTGTATCTTTCAATTATAAATTAAAGTGACAAATATCCCAAATGGACCTTTTCTTTAAGTAACCTGAATTTATCTATACTTTGTTATTGTGTTTGTTTTCTGGATATCCTTATCTAAACCTAATGTAACATATGACACCGGATATAATTTATCTTTCTGAAATACCTATTACCCATTACATATCGTACCAGAAAATTTTTCCCAAAAGAAATTTCCTGCTTCCTTATGGGTTAATAGTCATGACTCAGTCCCATAGTGAATTAATGTTAGAGCTCAGCCTTGGAATCTAGGTTTTCTGTTACCTAATTCAGAGCTTTTACATAGGTGTTAAAAACCCAGATGCCATTAAAAATCAGGCTCCCTTTGAACACATAAAACATGATTCCATTAACATATAATTCAAGTCAAATGGAATTTTTCCAGAAACATCTATTACCTAAAGCAAGATACGGAAGTAGTAGGACAAATGTAATGAAATTTAAAATAAAGGTAAGGAAAATGGTCTGGCAATTCATCAAAAGGTTAAACATAGAGTTACCATATGACCCAGCAATTCTAGTTCTAGATAGATATCCAAGTAAGAGATAAATCCACACAAAAATCTGTACACAAATGTTCAGAGTGGCATTATTCATGATAGCCAGAAAAGTGGAAACAACTCAAATATTCGTCAACTGATGAATGCATAGACAAAATGTGCTATATCCAGACAATTGCATACCATTCAGCTACAAACAGGAACGAATTGCTCATGCATGTTGCAACATGGATGAATCTTCAAAACATCATACTAAAAAAGAAGCTGGTCAGAAATGGCCAATATTGCATGATTTCATTTATGTGAAGCATCCAGGAGAGACAAATGTATAGATTCAGAAAGCAGCTAGAGATTGCCTGAGGCTGGTGGAGGTGGGAAAAGAGAAGTTCAGAGAAAATGTAGAGTGACTGCTAGCAGGCTTGAGATTTTTGGGGTGTATTGAAAATGTTCCCAAATTGACTGTGGTGACAGTTGCCCTACTCTGTGAATATACCAAAAGCTATTAGATTGTGTGCTTTAAATGGATAAATTTTATGGTATGTGAATTATAGCTCAATAAAGCTGTTACATACTTTTTTTTGAAAAAGGTAAGCCATTCGGACTGAAAATCCAATTTATTCATTTATCATTCACCATTTTATTCATTCATGTATATATTCATTTCTCCAGATTAGCCTGCTCTGACCTTGTTACCTCTCTACCTCCATGTCCATCACTGGACTGGCAATATCCTCGTAGCACCACTCAATTTTCCTTCAGAGCACATATCACATTTGTAATCACTACAACCTTTATGACAAAGCACCATATCTGTTCTGGTCGTTGATTTATCTGTAGTACCTACTATGGTGTGCATGGAACATGAACATTGTTTTCAACAACTGAAATATAAAACATTGAACACTAAAGAAGAACTTAAAACTTCCCAACAAAGCATATAAATATATATAATTGGATGAAGGTATATGTGATAATAATAAAAATGAAGAACAGACAAGATTGTCGCTCAGTTAGAATTTTAATCCTAAATCTTTGTAGTTGTTTAAACAAAACAACAAATCAGAAAATATATCAGAGACTGATTTCAGGGAGACCATGGCATTCCTGATAATATGTGCAAATTTTCTTTCTATATATAGTATATAAATATATTTTTTTCTGGGAGACTATATATAGCTATTATCCTATTTTAAAGCAGTTTATGAGCCTCCAAATGTGCACTATTATTAGACCTTGATCAAAAAGCCCCCAATTGCTAGTGCAATTCAAAATATGAATTGTCCACTTGTTCACTGTATCCATCTAGTTCATTGTTAATTTTCATTGATAATAACACTTAAATATTAACTGAATGTGCCCTTATGTATCTGTTTCTGCTTTTACTGCTTTGGTTCAGGCATTTGTAATTTCCTGCCTCAACTGATGTACTAGCAACCAAACCACTCTCCCCACCAGCAGAAGAGAGGTGTTCACCTTCTCCTTTAGTGAATTAGTCATTCACAGATGCTGTGCAAACAAACAACCCTGGGCTGCCTACTGTATGCATATCTGCAATTATTGTTTTACTTTCTTCTTTTTCAGTTAGTACATATAAGAGACAATAAGATTCTAATGAACAAAGACCATGATTAATCATCTCTATACGCAGTCTTGAAGATTGTAGATGTAGAACAGCTATTTGTCTAATTGAATGAATCTGTAAGCCTCAAATGCCTAGCATGTGCTTTGCATAAGAGAGAGGTTTAATAACATTAAACAAATGAATAATATTTCTACATGCTATGTGTTCATGTAGATGCATATTCTATGTGTTCATTATTTAGGCTTTCTTCAAAATCCTCCTAGGGGGAAAAAGGCAAAAACCTTGAAAACAGCAGGAGTTTATTTCTACATATGTTGCTTTATGAAACGGATGTGTCTTAAAGCCAAAGCCAATCCCATTAACAGAATAAAACCCCAATATTCGCATAGTGTGGAGTTGGCACAATTTAATGTAGTCCTGAAAGTAGCTGCCTTGTAAACTGTCATCTTGTTTCAAGGAGATTTCTATATTATGTTAGTATTTTATAAAAATTTATAATAACTTGAATTCTGGAAGTTGTTTTAGCAAGGATTTTTCCACTGTGTAGAGAATTAGCCCATTCAGTTTATTCCATTTAGCTGTCTTGAAAAGCTTTAATATATATTTAGTTATGCCCTAATAAAGACCTTGAACAACAAAACACACTGCTTTTAAAGTAGCTGCTTTAGTGTGGTGCCACACGCATCATAAAGGGCTTATTTACTTTTGCTTCTGGTTTCATGTTCACTAATTACCAGCGGTGTTTAGCTCAGAGAACTAGATTTACTGTGTGTCTTTTGGTAGACAATACATTTTCAAATAAGGAGGCAAAGGCTTAGATTTTTTAAAGTCCGATACATCGTATAACTCAAGTATGGGGCTAAAAAGGTATTTAAAATCTCTAAAGAGCAAGCCGGTATTGAATTATCAGTGTCCAGTCACCTTGCATTACATTGTAAACAATAGGTAATGCACAACAACAACTTTCCAAACCACATTTGCAAAATGAATCCCCAGCAATCCATCATCCCTGGAAATGTGCTCATCATGTTCTCCAGGTGCATTTTTCTTCTTGACACTCATTCTATGCTTTTATTCAGTAGGTAACTAGCCATGGGCTTTGGGCACATCTTTGAGGACGGATTACATCATCAGCAAAGAATCTGACGTCTTAACCTGCATAAAACCATGGGTGCTGAAGTAGACCAAGTATTGAGGCTCTTCCCAGTTCCAACGTCCAGTAATCTGGAATTTAGTCAGCATTTTCAGGCTCAGTAGGATAAAACTACTTTTTTTTAACGTTTATTTATTTTTGAGACAGAGAGAGATAGAGCATGAATGGGGGAGGGGCAGAGAGAGAGGGAGACACAGAATCAGAAGCAGGCTCCAGGCTCTGAGCCATCAGCCCAGAGCCCGACGCGGGGCTCGAACTAACAGACCGCGAGATCATGACCGGGGCTGAAGTCGGACGCTTAACCGACTGAGCCACCCAGGAGCCCCTAAAACTACTTTTAATAAGACAAACGTAAGATGGAAAAGTCAAAGCAAGGCACTAGTGACCACCTTCAAAAGTCGAAAAATTCTAGTCTGTCCCTTCTCTCGAATCTAGCTGTCATTACTTTAGTTTTCCTAATGTCACTGGGACAAAAAAAATCACTAAACTTCTGATTGATGTCATAAAACAATATTAGCTATATTCTCATCTCATCCTTGGTGAACACTCAGATATATTTCACTCACCTGCCATTTCTTACCTTCAGTACCTCCCAAGCTCTCTAAATAACTCCTGAGTTTCTTGCCCTTGGCAGATAATCATCCCTTTTAGAGATCATCATGGGAGGAACCCCTCCCCTCTCCATTCCCCACTTGTCTTCACCATCAACACACATGTTATGAAGATTCAACCATTTTCACCGTCTTTCCTTAAGGTGCGGAGAAAGACTTTTGCCTCAAGTCTTGTGACCACACCCCTATCATGAACCCATCTTGGCCTGTCTCCTTTAAAAATATGTTTCTCCAAAGATTCCCTTTCTCTTCTCTATTTCTGTATTACACCCTGCATTCTATAAATATGGTCAAATCTTTTGTATCTTAAAAAATAAAACAAAAATCCCCCTTTGATTTACATCCCTTGTTAGTTACCCTTCTAGTTTTCTCCTCCTCCTCTCAGTAAGCTCCTCTGTGTGCTGTCTCCAGTTCCTTATTTTATGTTCACATTCAGGATCTACTTTACAATTTCACTATAAGCAATTTAGGGGAGGGTCACCAATAATCTCACTTCTCAACATCTAATGGGAATTGTCAGTGTTTAAACCACTACATACATGTTTTTGAATTTCTAAATATTTGAGCTTGTTTTACATTTCCTCTTTCTCTGGCTCCCAGGATACTTCACATTCCTAGTTTTCCTTCTATTCTTCAATCCTTCTTTCTCAGTATTGTTGCTTGCTATTCTTCCTCCTTCTGCTATTTGCATATTAATGCCTTTCCCATCTTCAACCAGGACTTTTCCTGGGCCTTTCATTTCAAATAGTATTCATTTGTGATGATATTACAATGGATGGGTTGAACTACCCAAATCGATATTTTGTAGGTATTTCCAATTCAATATGTTTAAAATTAGATGACTCCTTTCCCCCAAATATGGACCTATTAAGAGGGAGAATATTTAGAATAAGTTAAAAAGAAAAGGTCTTTTGTGTACTCAGTACTTCAAGAAGTAACATTGCCAAATGATTTTGAAAGAATTGAGAGGAATTTATAAGTGAAAGAACTAAAAATAACTTCTTTCAGAAATTTTGATATACCTAATTAAATTAAAACTAATATTGAGAGAAATCATTTCACTGCCCTCCCATGAAACATTGCTTAAAACAGGACTTCTGTTCACAAAACACTGGCTGGATAGACCTTGGGTCTGACTTCTGGATTGATCCTGATATTCCTCGATTCACAAAAATGTGAAGAAAGATATTTTACATTGTGTGGAACAGTGAATTTCCAACCCAGAATCCTGGGAAAGATATCATTCTAGGTACTATATATTAGAATCTTGTAGTTAGGCTTGGAACAGGGAAGGAGTATTAGGGCCTCTAAATCTACTTTGAAAAATGCTTCAACTATTATATATTATCTATAAAATATCAATCTACACAATTTTGAAATTTCAAATAACATGAAAGAAAGACTTTGGATTCTTATGCTTAACAAAAGTGGGTGTGGATTTCAAAGGCCTAAGAAATATGTTTTCTATCATATGACACTTCTTTTTTTTAGAACCTCATTGTTAAACCAATTGTTAAACAGATAGGGGATTTTTTTTTATTGCTGTAATACAAGTCTAGTTATTCAAAAAGAAAAACAGTAGTACTTTTAGTCATACAACAAACAGTATTAATCCCAATTGGAATCCAAGATTAGAAAGCAGTTTTATGTTCAACCGGCTTTCATAACATTTGTTAAAACAAAATTCCCCATGCAAAGGGACACTTTCATGTTCTCCAGTGCTTTTCAGACACTAAAATGGGCCTAATAGAGTGTCAACCACACTGAACATGGTTCCTGAAGAATCTGTCATAATCCCTGACCTAAAAAATTCAGAGTTCTAATGTTATAATTTCTCAGTAGGCTCCTTAATTGTGACTAACCTTATATGTTCTTATTTTCTGTCCACAGGGGACAGTGCACTTTAACAGTGACTAGAGAATTATTGTGATTAAAAGTTTTATATGTTAAAGCAGCTCTAATGTGACCTTAATTCAGGTAATTTTTAAAGCAATTACAACAACAGTCATTCCAATAACAAAAACAACAAAAACCTTGGTGAAGAGCTAAGGGAGAAGGTTAAAGTAGAGGACACAAATAGTAGAAAGAAGTATGCATTACTGAAAATATTTATAATGTGTTTCTTAATTGGGTTAAAAATTTATAGTGGCTGACAAATGTAATTCAGACTCTACACGTCACAACAGTATTATTCCAAGAGGACTCAAATAGCACTTTATGTTTTTAAAGTCATTATGCTTGAATTTCCTCTTTTGGCCTTGATGCCTGCATTCTTGAAAGCTTTCTTAACCAGCAGAATTTCAGAATAGAATTAATTCTCAATTATCTGTGCTAATGGAGAAAATAAGAATAGAAAACAAAATAATACTAGCAAAAATAAGCAACATTTTATAAAAAGGAATTAGTAAACTCAAAATGGATCAAAGTGGACCCAAATGTAGATGCTAAAACCATAAAAATGTTAGAAGGAAACAGGTGTAAATCTTCGAGACTTTGAATTAGGGGCACCTGGGTGGTGATTGTTTAAGCATCTGACTTCAGCTCTGGTCATGATCTCACAGTTCGTGAGTTCAAGCCTACTGTCGGGCTCTGTGCTGACAGCTCAAGCCTGGGACCTGTTTCAGATTCTGTGTCTCCCTCTCTCCTGCCCCTCCCCCCCCCCCTCAAAAATAATAAACATCAAACAATTTTTTAATAAATAAAAAGACTTTGAATTAGACAATAGTTTCTTAAATATGACGCCAAAAGCACAAGCATCAAGTGTAAATACAGATTAAATGGATTTCATCAAAATTTTGTGCACCAAAAGATACTATCAAGAAAGTAGAAAGACAACCCATGGAGTGGAAGAAAATCTTTGCAAATCATTTATATGATAAGGATCTAGTATTCAGAATATATAAAGAATATTTACAACTCAACAAAAAGACAACCCAAAAAGTATTTAAGTAGACAATTCTCTACAGTAAATATACAAATAGCCAATAAGTATATGAAAAGATGTTCAACACTATTAGTCATTAGGGAAATGGAAATCAAAACCATAATGAAATACCATTTAATACCTGCTAAAATAGCTATGTATGGTTTTCAAAAGGAAAATAACAAGTGAGAAAGTGGAGGAATTGGAAGCCTCATAAATTTCTGGTGGGAATATAAAATGGTGCAGCTACTATGGAAAACAATTTGAAAGTTCCTCAGAGTTAAATATAAAGTTACCATATGAGCCAGTAATTCTACTACTATATCTATGCCCAAGAGAACTGAAAACATATGATCACACAAAAACTTGAACACAAATTTCACAGCAGCATTATTCATAATAGCCTAAATGCGGAATAATCCGAATGTCTAGCAAATGATGGATGGATGAACAATATGTGGTATATCCATATAATGGACTATGGTGCAATTATAAAAGGAGTGAAGCACTGATACATGCACCAACATGGAAGAACCTTGAAAACATTGTGCTAAGTGAAAGATGCCAGACTCTAAAGGCCAGATAAGGTATGACTCCATTTATATTAACTGTCTAGAATAAGGAAATCCAAAGTAGAGTAGTGATTACCTGTAGACATTGGGCATGCAGGGGAATGGACTATATGTGGTTTCTTTTTGGGTTAATAAAAATGTTCTGGAATTAGGGGTGCCTGGGTAGCTCAGTCAGTTGAGCATCCGACTCTTGGTTTTGGCTCAAGTCATGATCTCATGGTTTGGGGCTTTTGATAGAAGTTAGCCACAGTTACTAACCTGGTTTGAACCCTGTATCAGGCTCTGGACTAATAGCGCAGAGCCTGCTTGGAATTCTCTCTCCCTCTCTCTCTGCACCTACCCTGCTCACTCTCTCTCTCTCTCTTTCTCTCTCTCTCTCTCAAAAATAAAAAACAAACTTTAAAGTGTTTTAAAAAAAACTTTCTGGAATTAGTGGTGATGGTCACACAGCATTGCGGATATACTATAAAATCACTAAATTGTATGCTTTTAAAGGGCTAAAATAGTGAACTTATATTAGTTTTTTAACAACAAAAAATTTTTAAGTAATTAGAGTGTTGTCTTGAACCAGCTTTAGAACTCACAAACATGCGTACGTAGGTACATACATACATACATACATTTAAATAGTAATTTGTTTTCAACTGGTCCTCTGATTATTTTTTAGTTAGGCCCTTGGCAAAACAATTCACCAAAGGAAGTCACTGTTGATAAACCACAATGTTACATTAGCTGTAAGTATTCTTTTCCAGTAAAGAGTTCCATCAGGAAAATAGACACAATTGTAGATATTAAAGCAAAAAGGGAATTAATATAAGGAGTGTAGTGTTTTTAAAACAATTGAAAAGGCTATAGTGAAGACATAGAGAGACCAACACTGCTCTGTAGCTTAACCACTCATTTCCATTGAAATGGATCACCCAGGTTAGGAACTGTGGCTAACTTCTATCAAAAGCCCCAGTTGTCTCAAGTACTCTGGGAGGCAATTCACAGGGCAATGCCTGGGGGCTGCTGAAAAATTTCTAGTTTTCCAAGGCCTATGCTTCTGTCCAGAGTTGAACAATGCCATTTGGCAGAATGTAAATTGCAACTAGTGTCATAAAGGCCAATGTAGTTTACACGTTTCAGGTCTTATAAAGAGGGGAGAGCATAGGAAGAAGTGGGGCTACATTATAATTGAAAAACAAATCCAGTGCATTTCCAAGAGTTAACTGTAATTAAAATATTTGAATCCTCACAAGTGTCATTATCTGATTGGCAGATGTTAACCCCAGTTTATGTGACTACTATTTTTTCTCATTTAATTAATATAAATATTTATATATTAATTATATATATTAATATATTTAATTATATTAATATAAATGATTGATGTCTGTGGACTTTTTTTATGTTTATTTATTTATTCTGAGAGAGAGAGAGAGAGAGAGAGAGAGAGAGCATGCATGAGTAGAGGAAGAGTAGACAGAAAGAGAGAGAAAGAATCCCAAGCAGGCTTCATGCTCAGTCCAAGGCTGGGTTCAATCTCACAACTATAAGATCATGACCTAAGCCAAAATCAAGAGTCGGATGCCTAACCTACTGAGCCACCCAGGCATCCTATCTATGGACTATATTTTGGGCAGGTTTTCCTTTCATAAGTTCTCATTCTTTAATAGGAAGTTCCACTTCTTCCCAGCAATAGACCACCAAGTCATCCAAGCCAGTAGGTGCTTTGAAAGGACAAAAACTGAAATGAAAGCAACATCTCTTTGGTTCATTTCAAGCCTACTATGCACATTTTTCTTTTCTTGATGATGACTGTTCTCAATCTAGTTTTCCAGAACAACCTGACTAACCTGGATTATGTTGAAACCTGATCTAGGAAAGAAAAACAGATATATGTGGAAGAGATGGGGTTTGAATCATTATTCAAATATAACTATTGTCATGAATTTCCTAAGATGAATTTAGGTTGGGGAAGATCAAGCTTCAGATCAGATAAAGAGTTAATATTTTCATCATCTTCTTAAAATACATGTTACATAAAGTCAACTTACAGTACATTAATAACTTAAAAACTAATAAAATCATCCCTTCGCAACAGATATTAGAAGGCAGAATCATATTATTAATAGATTTTAGACAAAATGGGGCATGATTCTTTTGAGTTACAAAGTGAGTAAAGCTAATATAATTTCTGCATGGGTACTTTTGACATTATAACCTAATTATATTATTCCCCTTACATTTGAAATAGAATGTTTCAGATTAATTTTGGATAAACTTGTAAAGAAAGAGTGTATTCCTTTTGCTCTTGTAAAGGAAGAGTTTATTTAGGTCATAAATAATAAAATCCTAAAAACTTACCTGCTTTGAATTATAGATCCCTAAATCAGCATGAATGCTAGCTAGCACTTAGATTTTTATTTTACTCTCTTTGAAGAATCTAAGGCAATATTCTGGTCTTTTTCCTCTACAGGATGACCTCATCATTGGCTCATAAAGTAGGTGAAATAATGATACTAATTCATAGAAGCTATTTTAATATAAATGTATTTGAGTTGGAAAACACTGTAGGTAAGTATATTTCTTTTCTCTAAACATGTAACAGAAATCTTGTAACACAGCAGTATTATTATTAATATAGTTTTTTGCATACTCTTGATTTCCTGTCATAAAGTTATATTTTCAGAAGCAAAAACTAAATACAGAAATATTTTTGGAAAGTTAACATATGACAGTTACCTCAAAATGGTTCATTAATTAATTAGAATATTCTAATAATTATCCACCTATGAAATTAAAACATTTTGAAAAAAACTAAAAATTTTCAAAAGTTTTTAAAAAGAAAAGATTTTGAAAAAGTCTATGTCCAAGTTCAAAACATAGAGAACTAATACTTTTACCTACTGTAAGAATGTTTAATCTCTATCATGTGAGCTTCTGTTTGGTTGGGATCTTAAATATGTTGTTCACTGTATCCCAGCCTAGATCAATAAAAATGTGTTGGATGAATTGTAAGGTATAAATATTGTTAATGGTTACAGTATCAACAAAGATGTGTCACTTCAAGATCAAAATGATGTTTCTTGTTACGTATAGTAAATTAGCATATTTTAGCCTTCCTGACAATGATAATATTGCCTACTTTTACTTTACACTGGGTATAACACTTCTTTCTAAAACATAAAATCTGTTTTAATAAACATTATAGGTTACTATCTTTTTGGATAGTATGAGCTATTTCCCCTTCCTGAAATTTCTTATTTCTATATGTAGTCTTAATTGTTATGGGTAAAAACAGGTTAATAAAAAAACAAGTAAACAAACATTTAATAAAGGTATCCCCTTTCAACATAAATGAGTCACTAAAACTTATTATTACAATCAATTCCTTTCAAAGTTCTTGCTCAATAACTTAGTGACTAGCTCCCACAGGCTTGTGTGAGCCTCTGCCCTGCTGGTGAAGAATCCAGTCCAGGAGAATTTCTACCTTCTATCAACCCAACTGTTAGAAGAGAACAATTTTAAATTCAAAGACCTTAGAATTCAACAAACACATTCATAACAATTTAGAATCAGTCATTAAATTTGACTACCTACCTAACACACAAACCAAAAAAATTTGACAGGCAGGAATAGACAATGAAATTATTAAATGTGAGCCTCTCTTTCAGAAGATGGGTTGAAAATAATATTTTGTCAAGTTTTAGCATTAAATAAAATAAAACTGAGTTTTTTCTACTTGAAATTTGCCATAAATGTCCCTGCATACCTTATTTTCACTAGTCTTGCTAATGAACCAGCCTCAAAATTGAGAAGAGAAGGACTCTTTATTCAGAACTAGAAGAAAGAATGCCAAGGGAGGCTAGGAGTCACAGAAGTCAGTAGGGAGAGATTTTTTTAAAAAGTGAATTTAGCTATGTCAGTGGCTGTTGAGATGCCAAACAAAAGAAGAACTGAAAAGGGCATTAGGAAGATGCCAGTGTAGGAGGATGCTGGACTCGCCTCGTCCAGCTGATCGTTTAGATTCCACCCACATTGGCCTAAATAATCCAGAAAACCGCCAGAAGACTAGCAGAACGGACTCTCCAGAGCCAAGCATAGACAAGAGACCCACAGAAGAGGGTAGGAAGGGCAGAGAGGTGGTGCGCACTACACAGACTAGTGGGAGGGAGCCGGGGCGGTGAAGGGGCAGCCCCGCCTGGCAAGGCAGAGCCCTGAGTCTGGCTTGCAAAAGCAGAGGGGCCAGACTGCGTGCATTCTGACAGCCAGCGGGACTTAACACCTGGAATGTTAAAAGTCAGCAGTTTTGCTCTCGGAGAGCGGGGAAGGCGAGAGGACACCAGGAGAGAGTTGTTGAGCCCCAGAAGGACAGAGCTCAGCAGGGGAACAAAGGCACTGGCAAACGATATTTCCTTCTCCCATCCCCCAGACGAAATTCCAAAGGGACCAGTTCCAACACCAAACTTGCTTGCACCACGAAAATGCCCAATGCTGTGCTTCTGTGGATCCATCCCTCCACCGGGTCTGCCTCTCTCCTGGTGCTGCAGGAACCCTCCTACAGGGGACCAATGATGGCAAAGCAAGCTAAGCCTGCCCCTTCCCCTGCTGTGCACCTTGCGAATCCACCCCTGCTAATACGCCCTTGGCAGATGCCATAGAAAGAGCACCACAAGCCTGGGAGTATGCAAGTAGCCCAGACAGAGGCCATATCACTTCACAGTGAGTTCTGCCCCTGGGAGAGGAGAAAATAAGGTACACATCAGTCTGACTGCAGCCCCAGCAGTGGGCTGGGGGCAGACATTGGGTCTGACTGCGACGCTGCCCACCAACACAAGTTATTCCAGACAGCACAGGGGAAGTGCCCTGCAGTTTGGAGCCACCGCAGGGACTACCCAAAATGATGAAACAGAAGAATTCTCCTCAAAAGAAACTCCAGGAAGTAGCGACAGCTAACAAATTGATCAAAAACGATTTAAGCAATATAATGGAACAAGAACTTGGAATAATAGTCATAAAATTAATCACTGGGCTTGAAAAAAGCATAGAGGACAACGGAGAATCTACTGCTACAGAGACCAAGGGACTAAGAAATAGTCATGAAGAGCTAAAAATGCTATAAATGAAGTACAAAATAAAATGGAGGCAGCCATAGCATGGATTGAAGAGGCAGAGGAGAGAATAGGTGAATTAGAAGAGAAAATCATGGAAAAAGAGGAAGCTGAGAAAAAGAGATAAAAAAAATCCAGGAGTATGAGGGGAGAATTAGAGAACTAAGTAATGCAATGAAACTCAATATCCGCATAATAGGAATTCCAGAAGAAGAAGAGAGAGAGAAAGGGGCTGAAGGTGTACTTGAACAAATCATAGTTGAGAGAAGGAAACAGGCATTGAAATCCAAGAGGCAAAGAGAACTCCGTTCAGATGTAACTTGAATTGATTTTCTGCATGACATATAGTGAAACTGACAAAATACAATGATAAAGAGAATTCTGAAAGCAGCTAGGGATAAACAGGCTCTAACTTACAAAGGTAGACCCATAAGAGTAGTCGCAAACCTATCTACTGAAACTTGGCAGGCCAGAAAGGAATGGCAGGAAATCTTCAATGTGATGAACAAAAAAAATATATGCAGCGGAGAATCCTTTATCCAGCAAGTCTGTCATTCAGAATAGAAGGAGAGATAAAGGTCTTCCCAAACAAACAAAAACTAAAGGAATTCATCACCACTAAACCAGACCTATAAGAGATCCTAAGGGGGATTCTGTGAGTGAAATGTTGCAAGGACCACAAAGTACCAGAGATATCACTACAAGCATGAAACCTACAGACATCACAATGACTCTGAACCTATATCTTTCAATAATAACACTGAATGTAAATGGACTAAATGCTCCAACCAAAAGACATAGGGTATATGAATGGATAGAAATACAAGACCCATCTATTTGCTGTCTACAAGAGACTTATTTTAGGCCTGAGGACACCTTCAGATTGAAAGTGAGGGGATGGAGAACTATCTATCATGCTACTGGAAGTCAAAAGAAAGCTGGTGTAGCCATACTTATATCAGATAAACTAGACTTTAAATTAAAGGCTGTAACAAGAGATGAAGAAAGGCATTATATAATAATTACAGGGTCTATCCATCAGGAAGAGCTAACAATTATAAATGTCTATGTGCCGAATACGGGAGCCCCCAAATATACAAAACAATTAATCACAAACATAAGCAACCTTATTGATAAGAATGTGGTAATTGCAGAGGACTTTAATACTCCACTTACAACAATGGATAGATCTTCTAGACACAGGATCAATAAAGAATCAAAGGCCCTGAAAGATACATTGGATCAGATGGACCTAACAGATATATTTAGAACTCTGCATCCCAAAGCATCAGAATATACTTTCTTCGTGAGTGCACATGGAACGTTCTCCAAGATAGATCACATACTGGGATATAAAACAGCCCTTCATAAGTATAAAAGAAGTGAGATCATACCATGCACACTTTCAGGCCACAATGCTATGAAATTTGAAATCAACCACAGGAAAAAGTCTGAAAAGCCTCCAAAAGCATGGAGGTTAAAGAACACCCTACTAAAGAATGAATGGGTCAACCAGGCAATTTAAAAATTTTAAATTTTAAAGAAATTTAAAAATATATGGAAACAAACGAAAATGAAAATACAACAATCCAAATGCTTTGGGATGCAGCGAAGGCAGTCCTGAGAGGAAAATACATTGCAATCCAGGCCTATCTCAAGAAACAAGAAAAATCCCAAATACAAAATCTAACAGCACATCTAAAGGAAATAGAGCAGAACAGAAAAGGCACCCCAAATCCAGCAGAAGAAGAGAAATAATAAAGATCAGAGCAGAAATAAACAATATAGAATCTAAAAAAAAACTGTAGAGCAGATCAATGAAACCAAGAGTTGGTTTTTTGGAAAAATAAACAAAACTGATAAACCTCTAGCCAGGCTTCTCAAAAAGAAAAGGGAGAGGACCCAAATAGATAAAATCGTGAATGAAAATGGAATTATTACAGCCAATCCCTCAGAAATACAAGCAATTATCAGGAAATACTATGAAAAATTATATGCCAAAAAACTGGACAACCTGGAAGAAATGGACAAATTCCTAAGCACCCACACACTTCCAAAACTCAAACAGGAAGAAATAGAAAATTTGAACAGACCCATAAGCAGCAAAGAAATGGAATCAGTTATCAAAAATCTCCCAACAAATAAGATTCCAGGATCAGATGGCTTCCCTAGGGAATTCTACCAGACATTTAAAGTAGAGATAATACCTATCCTTCTCAAGCTATTCCAAAAAACTAGAAAGGGAAGGAAAACTTCCAGAATCATTTTATGAAACCAGCATTTGATTCCCAAACCAGACAGAGACCCAGCAAAAAAAAAGAGAACTACAGACCAATATCCCTGATGACTATGGATACAAAAATTCTCAATAAGATACTAGCAAATCAAATTCAACAGCATATAAAAAGAATTATTCACCATGATCAAGTGGGATTCATTCCTGGGCTGCAGGGCTGGTTCAACATTTGCAAAGCAATCAATGTAATACATCACATTAGTAAAAGAAAAGATAAGAACCACATGATCCCGTCAATCGATGCAGAAAAAGCATTTGACAAAATTAAGCATCATTTCTTCATAAAAACCCTCGAGAAAGCCAGGATAGAAGGAACACACTTAAACATCATATAAGCCATTTATGAAAATCCCACAGCTAATATCATCCTCAATGGGGAAAAACAGAGCTTTCCCCCGAGATCAGGAACACAACAGAGATATCCACTCTCACCCCCGTTGTTTAACAGTGTTGAAAGTGCTAGCATCAGCAATCAGACAACAAGAGATCAAAGGCATCAAAATTGGCAAAGATGAAGTCAAGCTTTCACGTTTTGCAGATGACATGATACTATACATGGAAAATCCGATAGACTCCACCAAAAGTCTGCTAGAACTGATACATGAATTCAGCAAAGTCGCAGGATACAAAATCAATGTACAGAAATCAGTTGCATTCTTATACACTAACAATGAAGCAACAGAAAAACAAATAAAGAAACTGATCCCATTCACAATTGCACCAAGGAGCATAAAATACCTAGGAATAAACCTAACCAGAGATGTAAAAGATCTGTATGCTGAAAACTATAGAAACCTTATGAAGGAAATTGAGGAAGATATAAAGAAATGGAAAAACATTCCGTGCTCATGGATTGGAAGAATATTGTCAAAATGCCAATACTACCCAAAGCTAACTACACATTCAATGCAATCCCAATCAAAATTGCACCAGAATTCTTCTTGAAGCTGGAACAAACAATCCTAAAATTTGTATGGAACCACAAAAGACCCCAAATAGCCAATGTAATATTGAAGAAGAAGACCAAAGCAGGAGGCATCACAATCCCAGACTTTAGCCTTTACTGCAAAGCTGTAACCATCAAGACAGCATGGTAATGGCACAAAAACAGACATAGACCAATGGAATAGAATAGAGACTCCAGAATTGGACCCACAAAAGTATGGCCAACTAATCTTTGACAAAGCAGGAAAGAGTATCCAAGGGAAAAAGACAGTCTCTTTAACAAATGGTGCTGGGAGAACTGGACAGCAACATGCAGAAGATTGAAACTAGACCACTTTCTCACACCATTCACAAAAATAAACTCAAAATGGATAAAGGACCTGAATGTGAGACAGGAAACCATCAAGACCCTAGAGGAGAAAGCAGGAAAAAACCTCTCTGACCTCAGCCGCAGCAATTTCTTACTTGACACATCCCCCAAGGCAAGGGAATTAAAAGAAAAAATGAACTATTGGGACCTCATGAAGATAAAAAGCTTCTACACTGCAAAGGAAACAATCAACAAAACTAAAAGGAAACTGAAGGAATGGGAAAAGATATTTGCAAATGACATACCAAAGGGTTAGTATCCAAAATCTATAAAGAACTCACCAAACTCCACACCCAAAAAAGAAATAATACAGTGAAGAAATGGGCAGAAGACATGAATAGACACTTTTCCAAAGAAGATATCCAGATGGCCAACACACACATGAAAAGATGCTCAACGTCACTCCTCATCAGGAAATATAAAACAAAACCACACTGAGATATCACCTCACACCAGTCAGAGTAGCTAAAATGAACAAATCAGGAGACTACAGATGCTGGCGAGGATGTGGAGAAAGAGGAACCCTCTTGCACTGTTGGTGGGAATGCAAACTGGTGCAGCCACTCTGGAAAACAGTGTGGAGGATCCTCAAAAAGTTAAAAATAGATCTACCCTATGACCCAGCAATAGCACTGCTAGGAATTTACCCAAGGGATACAGGAGTGCTGATGCATAGGGGCACTTGTACCCCAATGTTTATAGCAGCATTTTCAACCATAGCCAAATTATGGAAAGAGCCTAAATGTCCATCAAGTGATGAATGGATAAAGAAGTTGTGGTTTATATATACAATGGAATGCTACTTGGTAATGAGAAAGGATGAAATATGGCCTTTTGTAGCAATGTGCATGGAACTGAAGAGTGTTCTGCTAAGTGAAACAAGTCATACAGAGAAAGAGATACCATATGTTTTCACTCTTATGTGGTTCCTGAGAAACTTGACGGAAGATCATGGGGAGGGGATGGGAAAAAAAGTTAGAGAGGGAGTGAGGCAAACCATACGAGACTCTTAAAGACTGAGAACAAACTGAGGGTTGATGGTGGGTGGGAGGGAGGGGAAAGTGGGTGATGGACATTGAAGAGGGCACCTGTTGGGATGAGCACTGGGTATTGGATGGAAACCAATTTACAATAAATTTCATAAAAAAAAAGAATAACTGAAAAATGTGTGTGACATTGCTGAGGTCCAAAGAGTACTTGGCAGTTTAGTTGATGTTTGGTGGAAGTCAGATTACTGAATTAAAGAGTGAAAGATGAGGAAGGAGAAAATGCAAGGATCAAAATTAGTTTGTGCCATTTCGAAGGGACACACGCACCCCTATGTTTATAGCAGCACTATCAACAGTAGGCAAAATATGGAAAGAGCCCAATGGAGGAATGGATAAAGAAGATGTGGTGTGTGTGTGTGTGTGTGTGTGTGTGTGTGTGTGTGTGTGTGTGTAATGGAGTATTACTCGGCAATCAAAAAGAATGAAATCTTGCCATTGGCAACTATGTGGATGGAACTGGAGGGTATTATGCTAAGTGAAATTAGTCAGAGAAAGACAAAAATCATATGACTTCACTCATATGAGGACTTTAAGAGACAAAACAGATAAACATAAGGGTAGGGAAACAAAAATAATATAAAAACAGGGAGGGGGACAAAACAGAAGAGACTCATAAATACGGAGAACACACTGAGGGTTACTGGAGGGGTTGTGGGACAGGGGATAGGCTAAATGGGTAAGGGGAACTAAGGAATCTACTCGTGAAATCATTGTTGCACTATATGCTAAGTAATTTAGATGTAAATTTAAAAAACAAAAACAAAAAATAAATAAAACATTGAAAAAAATAGTTTGTGAATATTTGACAATGAAGAGAAGGAGACAGGAAAGTAATTACAGCCCTAAATTTCTTTGACTCTTTTTCACTGACAGTTGAGGTATATGTCCCATCCCTAGAATTTTTCACTCTGTGAATGCTTAACTAATAAAGAAGCTTTTCCCATTTTCAGAACTGGACCTTAAGACAATGGAAGCTTCTTAAGGATATAAGCACTGTTTATTTCTTAGAATCATTATCTTTAAACTTATATAGATTTTCTGAAAGTCTCATTTTGGTTCACCCCACTAGACAGAATCTACAACTAAACATCCATCTGAGATAAACCCTCTTGCATGGGTCGTCTGGGTGGCTCAGTTGGTTGAGCGTCCAACTGTTGATTTCAGCTCAGGTCATGATCCCAGGGTCATGGAATTTAGTCCCGTGTCAGTCTCCATGCTGAGCATGGAGCCTGCTTGGGATTCTCTCTCTTTCTTTATGCCTCTTTCCACTGCTCATGCACTCTCTGTCTCTCAAAATAAAAAAAAACTAAATTAAATTAATTAAAAAAACCCCGCTCTACTGTGGGTTATGGAGGGGCCATTGGAAACATATTCCAATACATTTCTTGGAATATGGTCAACATTCTGCAAGGGAGCCCACATAAAAACTGTGAAGAGGCCTATATGGGAAGGAACTGACAGGTAGATAGCACCAGTTTTTCAGTCATTTGGGAAGAAATCTTAGAAGTGGTTTGTCCAACTCAAGTTGAGCTCCGCCATCCAAAAAGGCATGGGTACAAATTGTTCTGAGTTTTGACAAAATTTAGACTTGTGAACAAAATAAATGACTGCTGTTGTTTAGGCCGTTAAGTTTTGGGGTGGGTTTGTTATGCAGCATACATAATTGAAGCAGATGTTGGTGCTGGAAGTGATATGTTGTCATGGCATAACAAAAACCTGTGGCATTGACTTCAAAGTTGGATGGTTATCAGAAGTGGGAAGGGCAGTGAGGGGTCTGCTTGTGGAAACCTAAGAAAATTCAAGGAGTGTTACTATCAACCTCAATGGTTGAGGAAAATGTAAAAGATTTCATAATACTGTTGATGAAGGTTTAAAATAAGGAAAATATCATTAAAAGCTGGTAGAAAAATGGATTCTTGTTATATAGTGACAGAAATTTGATAACACTGTCACCTGAAGAAATGTGAAAACATGAACACGTCTTCTGAATTCAATTATCTAGCTAAGGAGATTTTTCCACACAAAGTGTTAAAGGTCCTGCCTGGCTTCCTCTAGCTGTTTATTATAAAATTAAACAGGAGAAAGATGAGCTAAGAAGGGAACTTTTGAGTTTTTGAGGAAGATTTAGAAGAAATACAAATGATTCAGGGTCTGTTCAAAAATAAAAATGTCTTATTCTCAGTCTCTTTAGATGACAAAATATTTTCAAATTAAAACATGGCTTCCACAAAAAGGTCAAATCCATGGCAGATCTGTAAGACCCTTTGTTAAGACATTATGAAGATTTAAGGTAATGCCTTATAGAGCCTTTCAAACAGACAAAAGACTTTCTAAAGATGTTAAAGGCATGCTTCATAGACCTTCTCCATTAAGCAATCATCTTCTAAGAAAATTAAGGACATGGTCCCTCAGTAATCCATTGTAGAGAAGGGTTTATCTCAAATAGATTTTTGTTTGTAGCTTTTGTGTAGTGGATTGAACCCCAATTAGTTTTATAGAAAATCTACACAAGTTTAAAGCTAAACATTTTGGAAGAAGTACTATTTTCTTTTTTTTTTAATGTCTTATTTATTTTTGAGAGCACGCAGGCCGGGGAGGAGCAGAGAGAGGGAGACAGAGGATCTGAACCAGGCTTTGTGCAATGTAGGGCTTGAACTCAATATCATGAGATCATGACTTGAGCTGAAGTCCAACACTCAACCGACTGAGCCATCCAGGTGCTCCTAGAAGTACTACCATCTTGAACTAAAATGGACAGTACAAAAGGGAGAGGCTTTTAGAGCACCAACATATGCCTTCTAATGGTCAAGAAGCTAAGAAAAAGATTCAGTTGTAAGCTGTTTTACTATGGAAAAAGTAGAATGATTCAAAGGACAGGATCAAAAGCCCAGAGAGTGGAACTAAGCCACAGAGAATCATTCACAGGGAGCAGGACTGGGAACTGGCAACATGTGCCAGGAGAGTTGAACAATTGCTAGGGTCCAGACAGTGTTGCATTCATTTTCATCTTTTTTGAATGGAAATATCTACTGAGGCTATCTTATGTTCATTCCACCATTGTATGTTTGTTGTATGGGTGGTGGGGAAAATAACCTGTCTCTTTAGTTCACAGGTCTTCAGTTTGAAAGGACCTGTGCTTGAGAAACCTTATTTACAACTAGACCTGATATCTATAACATGATCCTGAATCTCAAGCCTGAGGCTGAGCCTGTAATGAAAGAAGACTTTTGGGAATGGGGGATGTTGGGAAGATGTGAGTGTATTTAGCACATGGATAGAATAACAGTTTGTGGCAATGAGCAGACTGTGGCAATTTTAAATACTGTCTCCAACTTATTTTGACACTCTTCTATGAAGAGATGGAGTATCTGGTTTTTTTTTTTGTTTTTTGTTTTTGTTTTTTGTTTTTTTGCCTTAATCAGAGTCTGCTTGACAAATATTATATGGCACTGTGTCAGCTGCTAAGCTTAGACTTCAAGAAACTGGCAGCTTGTGACCTGGGTGGCTCATCAGTTAAGCATCTGACTCTTGATCTCTGCTCAGGTCATGATCTCATGGTTTATGAGATCAGACCCCACACTGGGCTCTGCACTGACAGCTCAGAGCTTGCTTGGGATTATGATTCCCTCTCTGTCTCTCTCTCTCTCAAAATAAATAAATAAACATGAAAGAAAGGAAGGAAGGAAGGAAGGAAGGAAGGAAGGAAGGAAGGAAGGAAGGAAGGAAGGAAGGAAGGGGCATCTTCACTCTCTCCCTTGAAATGCTCGTGCTTGGAACCCTGCACCATATTGTGAGGAAGCTCAAACAGCATGTGAAGAACCCCAAGAGGGAAAAAACTGAAACCCCAGGTTCACAAAATCTGAAAGTCAACTACACTTCTTTCTCTTCCTTACCACAAGTATTTATCAAAATTATTAACTTTATCATACATGCAAAAATGTATAAAATGCACATGTTTATATAGTAACTGTATCCACACCCCAACTTAAAAAGTAGATCAGAAATTTAGAGCACCCTATTTGCTCTCCACAATATATTCCATTCTTCCATTCTAAAGATAACTAAAATAAAGTACCAGCTTTTCATTGAAGTTTTGATATTCACATATGTATTCGTATATAATATATATTTACTTCTCTGATTTTATACTTTATAAAGTATAATAATATAATATGCATATCTTTCAATGTTGCTCTAGGCAGCTGTATTTTATTTGTATTAAAATTTTGTAATAAAAACTTTTTATACTCTGTTAATATTTGTTAATAATCTTTAGTTCCCGATTTGGGCCCCCAAGAAATCAGACTAGTAGTTGCCAGAGGTGGAGGGTAGATGGAAAAATTGAGTGAAGGTGGTCAAAAGTTACAAAATTCTAGTTATAAAATGAATAAGTCCTGTAAATGTACTGTATAGCATGATGACCATAGCTAACAATACTGCATTATATATTTGAACAGTTGCTAAGAGTATATCTTAAAAATTCTTTTCACAATGTGTGAAATTCTAGTCACAATGTGTGACTAATGTGAGGTAATGGATGTGAACTATATTTATTGTGGTAATCATATCACAATATATACGTACATCATCAAATCACTATGTTCTACACCTAAAGCTAACACAATGTAATATGTTAATTAAATATCAATGAAACTGGAAAAAAATAAAAACAATTAATTTCCTGCCATCGTTTTGGATTTTTTAGTTTCCTTTTGTATTGTTCTCATTGTTTGTTTTTATATTTTATGAAAAGTAATTAAGAGCTTTCTTTTATCTTATTGTAAATGATAATATTAACATATTGCATATTAATTTTTTGCTTAGCATATGTATATATTTAACTCTTTTCATTGTTTTATGTGCACCTCAAACAGATTACAGCTGGATTTTTAATGCAATTTAATATTCTCTGGATTATAAAAGATCATTTTATTTATGCATATGTATTAAAAATATATTTGATCTCATTTACTCAAAAAAATGTCATTATTTCATATGGTGTTATACTGTATAACTATGTCAAAATTTACTTATGCTATTTATGGACTTTCGGGTTATTTCCTGTTTTTACAATTGCAAGCCGTATTATAGTGATCTTGCACATATTTTCTTCTGGATATGCATCTTTGGGAGTACAAACACTAGATGATAAGATATGAGCATTTTAATTAACAAGGTAATTTTAATTTTTTTTTGCAAAATGGTACCAAATTAGGTTTCATTAGTAGTATATTAGAGTCCGTTACTCCTTCTCCTCACCAATATACATAATATAACACTTTTTAACTTTTGACAGTCCAGACAGTGAAATAGCATCTGGAGTAATGGTATTGTGGTTTGAATGTGCATATTTTTGATTACCAAGGAGACTGAACAGCTTCTCCTGGGCCATCCTTGCTTTCTCTTAAGGGAAATGCCTTTTCACATCTTTTGCCCATTTCTTTTTCTATTTGGCTGTTGATCTTTTTCTTACTGATTCATAGGAATTTTTAATATTTTGTTAATTTGTTTTCCATCATGTATGTTCATCCTTTTCCAGTTTTTGTCTTGTATTTGTATTCACGTTATAGCATCCTGTGATGATCTAAGGTACTTATGTTAATGTATTTGAATATATTGTTCTTTTCCCTTAGTTTTAGTGTGTTTATTGTCTTAAGAAATCTTGTACCACTCCAAAAATGTGAAGAAATTCTTCTGTATCTTCTTTTAAAACTTTTATAGATTAGCTTTTTATGTTACATCTTTAATTCACTTGGAATTGATTCTTATGCAGTGTGATGTAGGAATTTTTTTTCCAGTAGGCATAATCAATGATTTACCAATGATTCAATAAATACTAAGTCTTTATTTAGTACTCCAAACTTTCGCAGGGATATTTATCCCACCTTTACATTCAGAAATATTAATCCCAGGGTGCCTGAGTGGCTCAGTTGGTTAAGCGACTCACTTGGGCTCAGGTCATGATCTCACCGTTCATGGGTTCCAGCCCTGCAGTAGGCTGTGTGCTGACAGCTCAGAGCCTGGAGCCTGTTTCTGATGCTGTGTCTCCCTCTCTCTCTGCCCCTCCCCTGCTCACACTCTGTCTCTCTGTCTCTCAAAAATAAATAAATGTTTAAAAAAAAGAAAGAAATACTTAAGCCAACTTAACTATGAATTAAATTTTCATAGGTGCATGAATATAGTCATTGTTCATTGTTTAATTGTGCACTGCTCTCAAACTGTCTTAATATAACTTTATGATATCTTGATATTTCATAGGGAACACCCCTGACCTCAAACTTTTTTCCTCTTAGAAATGTCTGGTTTATTATTGGTGCATTGTTCTTCCACATAAGTTTTGGAAACATAGAGAATATGTAAGAAAAAAAATCTTGTCGAGATTTTGACTGCAAGCCTATTTAATATAAAGAAAATTTTAGCAGATTTTATATGTTTCTACCTATATAAATGCCATATCTCTTGCTTTATTTAGATGTTCTGTTTTCTTTTAATAAAATTTTACAATATTCTCTACAAAGAGCTTGCCCATCTTTTGTATATTAGTTTTAAATATTTTATATATTTATTGATAATGTAAATGCTATCTTTTTACAATAAAATTTCAAATGAAGAACAACAATAAAAGTTCTCAATCATTATAAAGTTGAGTATAAAACTCAATTTTGATGCTGTGAATACATCCAGGTAACCAACAAATAGGTATTAAAATAGAACACCATCAGAACCCCAGAAGACTCCTGCACTCCCCAAGAAGTACCACTCTCCTGTCTAATTCATAAATTAGTTTACTTGTTGTTTTGTTGTTTTTGTTTTTGTTTTTGTTTCTGAGAGAGAGAGCGAGAAAGAGCACACACACAAACACATGGAAAGTGCAGTAGGACAATGAGAGAGAGAATCCCAAGCAGGCTCCTGGCTGAGCAAGCTGAGGCTCCATTCCATGACTCTGGGATCATGACCTGAGCTGAGATCAAGCGTTGGATGCTCAACTGACTAAGCAACCCAGGCACCCCTTGTTGTTCTTTGTAACTGTATTTCAAAATAATTATAGAATATGTGACTGGATTCTTCAACTCAACATTATATTTGTGAAATCCATCAGTGTAGCATTAGCTTATTCAATTTTCATTGTCAAGTGATATTATACTGCAGTAATATTCCACCACTTACTCTCTTATTCTAATACTGATGTGTAGTTTTGAGTTTTTGGCTATTAGTCATAGTATGGTTATGAACATTGTTTATACATCCTGGTACACATATATTCATATTTCTATTGGTATATACCTTTTAGATCTAGAATTTTATTTTACCCTATTTACAAGCTAGTAAGTTAGTTTCATGAATGCTGGCAGAAGACACAAGACCCCTAGCTTAGAGACAAAAACATGTACTACTCATGGCACACTAAACAGCACGAGTATCAATATATTTGTGCCAGCTTTCCTCTCCTGCCCCAAGGCTCATGGGGATGAAGCAGCAATCAAGATGGAGCCTGTACACATGAGTATGATGTTAAACAGGACTGGTTATAGCAAGCATCTTTTTCTTCTAGATCAGGCAGCAAGCTTCCAAAATGTTATCATTAAATATAAAATTTATTTTATCTCTTTATCATTTGTTATTGTTGCAGTTAGTATTGTCACAGTACATTTTAAATATAACATTGCACATAGATTTTAAGTGTGAAGATTGAGGAGTTTTGATAAATGTATACAGACTCAAGTAAGTCCCCATGGCAGACATGATTCTATGATGGCCTCATCATAGAATTCCCAAGTCCCTAAGACATGCACACTACATACTCTCCTCCTTTTGAGTGTAGATAAGACCTTTGAATATGATATCACTCCCTTGATTATATTGTGTTATATAGCAAGAGAGATTTTGCAGATATTAACATTCCTAGTCAGCTGACTTTGATCAAAAAGGAGATTATTCTGGATAGCACTAACCTAATCAGGCAGCCATAAAAGAATCAAGCAGCAGTAGCAACGGCACACTTTTTCTCCTCCATAAGAAAATAATCGAGCATGTTGTAAACTGCCTGTGGAGGAGAGCCCAAATTTTAGGCATTGAGAGTGACTTCTAGCTGGAAGTCAGTGAGACACAGAGAACTTAGTTTTACAGGGGCAAGAAACTGAATTCTTTCCACAATCACAGGAACTTTCAAGAGGACTCGGGGCTTCACATGAGATCTCAGCCCCAGCTACATCATGACTTCAGTCTTGTGGGACCCAGAACAGAGGACCCAGTTACATCATGGCCAGAATTCTGACCTACAGAAACTATAAGATAATAAATGTTGTTTAAGCCACTAAGTTTATGGTAACTTGCTATGCAGCAACAGAAGACTATTACATTCCCTCATCCTAGAAGCTGTTCTGATTTCAATCACCATATCTTAGTTTTGCCTTCCCTAGAATTTCATAAAAATTATAAATAATTATGTGTGTGGATGTGTGTGGCATCTTTTGTTCATGTTTTTGTGTGCATCAGTAGTTTGTATTTTTTATGGCTAAGTATTTTATATTATTTATGTTAATATATAAAATTATATTATTATTTGTTGCTAAGTATTTTATTATTATATAATGTAGTTCAATTTGATTATTCACCTGGTTTTGGATGTTTGAGTAGTTTTTAGCTTGGGGATAATATGAATAAAGCTGCTATTTTTAACATTCTTGGCCACAAATCTTATTTGGATATATGTTTCATTTCTTTGGAATAAGCACCTAGAGTAGAATTGTTGAGTCATAAGGCAAGTGGATGTGTATAAGATGTTGCCAAATTGTTTTCCAAAGGATTATATTATTTTTCACTCCCACCAACAATGCATAATCATGCCAATTTCTCTACATCTTGCCAACACTTATTATTGCCAGTCTTTTTAATAGACCATGGAGTCAGACTGCCAAAATTTGAATCCTGGCATTGATGCTTAGCGTACGACCTTGAGCAAGCAATTCTCTGTGCCTCAGTCTTATTATTTGTAAATTGAGAATAATATTAGTGCCTGATCCATAGGGTTGTTTTGATGAATAAATGAATTTATGTATATAAAGTCCTTAGAATTGTGCTTGTCATCTAAAATTATACAAATAAAAATTATCATTTAAAATTTTTGCACTTGTATTCATGAAAAACGGCTCTATAATTTTCCTTACTCCTACTCTCTTTTGGAGGTTTTCTGACTCCAAAATTAGCATTCACATATCTTACTTTTTCTATTCTTTTGTAAATTTAACAACTCATTAGAGCATATTTTATCATTGATAAAACTCAACAATAAAACTGTGTGAGAATGGTGTTTGAATTGGAAAGATTTTAACTCATTCTATTTCTTTGTTATGTGAAAACTCTAATTTCCCACCTCTTGTGTAATATCAGCAAACTATATTTTTACCCAAAGTTATCAATTTTATCAAACTACTCATATTTATCGCCTAGTTTTTCCAATAATCCTTTAGTTTTTTTGTTGCATTTATAAGTGTGAACTCAATTGTTTTCTAATAATGCTTGTGTGTGTTTTTTTAATTAGTCTTGTTATCATTTTGGCTGACCTTAATGTTTTCAAAGACTCAGCTCTTAACTTTGTTGAGATGCCACATTGTATGTTAATTTTCCTTATCATTTATTTGTACTCTTACCATTTGCTTTTTTTCTGTCCTTGGCAAGATAACTCTTTTCTCTTTTTAACTTTTTAATTTGGATGTTTTACTCTTTAATTCTTAGCACTTCTCTTAAAAATGTCAGCATTTAAGTCTAAATTTACATTTCCTTCTATGCACACCGTTGCTGCATACCAAAGGTTTACGCTTTGATAAAAAGAGTTTTCATCAAAACTTAGTAGTATTAAAATATTGCTAAATATTTACTCATTTCCACTATTACTTACTCTTTAATATGTGTTACACATACATGGGTTTTTTTAAAATTCCAATATAGGCATTCATTCTGGTCATCTTTTTGCTATTGAATTTTATCAAATGATTTTCGGCATTTTTTGAGAAAATAGTATTTCTAGTCTCTTTATTTGATAATATGGTGAGTTTCATTGGTAGTTGTCAAATTCTGAAACATTTATAGAGATTGATTTACTACCAAAGTTATGTTCAATTTTCCTAAATATAACATATGTGTTTGAGAGAAAATGTGCACCTTTATTTACTGAGTACAATATTTTATATGTCTGTTGGCTAAGCTTGCTAATCAAACTCTTCAAAATCATATATCCTTAATGATATTTTTATTGGCTTGGTCTATTGATTACTAAACATTAGTCATCTTATTCCCCTGTCATAAATTATGATTAAATATAGTACTAAAACAATAGTTATGAAAATTAATAATTTTGTCAAGTTCAGCTTCTAACTTAGACTTTTTTCATGTTTTGAGACTATTTCATTAGTTGTATACAATTAGATCTCTCTGGTAGTGAATCCATTATCAACACATGGTGATCTTTGTCATTGGTAAAAGTTGTGCATTTTATTTCTGTGATTTGTATAATACATCATCTTCTTTTGGTTAGTATTTGTCTCTTGTAAGTTTTTAATATTTTTCTTCAATAATTGAGTATTTTTATACTTTAAGGATCTCTTTAGTAAAGATCTCTTAGCTAAATTTAAAAAATTCAATTTGACCATCTTTGTCTTTTAAGTGAAGAGGTTAGTCCATTTATATGGTTATAACATTTTTTATTTCTACCCTCTTTGTGCTTTTCATTTTGTCTTTCTATAATTGAAGACGTTTCTCTTTGAACATATCAGTTTTCTATTTTCATTATCTCTTTGTAGACAATGAATACATCATTCTGAGCTTTTTGAATAACTTTTAAATTTTCATCCAATTCCTCAATTCTCTCTTCAGCTGAATTGAATATGTAGCTTAACTATCCATTAGGTTTAAAACTGATTGTTTTTGTTATTCATAGGAGCTCCTTCTCTCTCTCTCTCTCTCTTTTAAGTTATTTACCCATTTGAGAGCACAAACAGGGGAGGGGCAGAGAGAGAGAGACAGAGAGAGAGAGAGAGAGAATCCCAAGCAGGCTCTGCACTGTCAGCTCAGAGCCCAATGTGGGGCTCAATCCCACCAACTGTGAGATCAGTCACCTGAGCCAAAATCTAGAGTTGCTACTCAACCAACTGAGCCCCAGGTGCCCCAATATGAGCTCTTTCTGATTTTTGTTTTCAAATTTTCTTTCTAAGTTTTATATATTCTCTTGTTCCTTGTTTATATACTTAATCTTCTTATACTAAAATGTATTAATATTTAGTTTTTGCTGTCTCAATTTAAATATCATTGTGGGTTTGATGCTACCTCTTGTTGTTTTTGCTGACTCTTACATATGGAGTCATGTTTTCTTGTTTTGTTTTATAACTTTTAACTCTGAATTCATATTCCTTGGAGCTTTTTGTTTATAGAACTGTGAGGCCTGGCCTAAGGTGCATTCTCTAAAGGGGGATTGAGTTTGTTTATGCTTATTCCTGGGAGCACCACTAATCTGGATTCACGTTACATGAGCTGGCATGAATTTGTGCTACAGCCTCACATGATGGAAAGATTGTGTTGTGACATCTCAAGGGAGAATTTTTATATTCTTCTAGTAACAAGATCAAGGAAAGAAATATTCCTTGTTGGCCCCTTCACCTGGGCACCCTGACACTGAGCATATAACCCTTTGAGGCCCCAGCTGTATGTAGGGGAGTTCTGATAGACTCCATATTTTTTTCTGGCTCTAGAATGTATGTGTGTTTCTCACACATGCTGTAGCCATTGAAACTAAAACTCAAGGTCACTAGGGTTTGGCAGATATCATCAGAGTGGCTTAGACACTGGCTTACTTCCCAGAGTTTCTGCTTTAACTCACTTTTTGGCATCTATTGATTCCAACCTTTTTTGTCACTTCAGTTGTATACTAAGTTTTGATCTTTAAAAATTGTTTTTTAAATTTTTGTTCAGATTATTAGTTATCTTCTGCAGCGGGATTTTTCAGAGTGTCCAGTTTGCCAGAGTACTAGAAATATAAAACATTAATTTTTTTTAATACTTGTAGAATCTATCTCTTTTCTCTGTCTCATTTACAGCATCCTAAGGCCCTCATCTAGATTCTCATCTCGGTTCTGGTTTCACTCACTTCCACATGTGGTCAAATTTTTATAGGGTTCTCCTTGAGTTGCACAAAATCCAAATTCCTTGGAGGGACAGAGAAGGAATGGTCAATAATATGTGACTAAAACTAACGTGTGTGCTATAAGGAAATAGAGCCAATTAAAAAATGGATTACCAATAGTGTATTTTGCAGGATCTAGGGCCATGGAATTTTTTTTAATCTCAGTTCTGAGTCTAAAAGTATAGATTTCTACTTTGCATCTGGGGGAAAAAATCAAATTTTCCAAGTTCAACACTTGTATTTCAAAGCACATGAAATTATTTGCTTAGTCTAAAAAGATCTTTGACAGCAAGTTTCAAGTACTTAAGAATGCATAAGCCTTCTTGTCCATGAATAGAATGAACAGAGAGATGGATATATGCCTTGTTATGAAAGTCTTCCTGAATGATAATTCCATTGCAGATGGATAATGATATGTTGCCTCTCCTTGCCATTATTGAGCATTAGGTTGTTATTAACACTTTGTTTCATTTTCTATTACCTACAAAATGGATATGTAGACAAAAGTAGGTTCTTTTTTCCATAATAAACTTTTAAAGCTTTTTAAATCAGTATCTAACATATTATGATTTTTAAATTATGATTTAAAAGCATGTGATCAGTTCCTTCACTCAATTAATTTAATACTAATTTTAAGCCCTCCAATCTTTAATGATAATTAGAGTTCGAGGAAATAATGAATCAGATAATACACTATGTTATTTTCATTTTTTCTGCAGCATTCAAGACACACTCACACATATACACACACATCTTTATCAATGATCCGATCAAAAAGCACCTTAACTTCTTGGACAGAAGAGGCAGGTTTTGCTGATGATATATCAATACATCTAATATATTGGCAAAATTTCATTTAGTAAAAATCTTTAGACAGTGGAAAGCAAATTTCACAAGGAATATTACCGTGGTTATAAACAGATTAAGAAACACAGCTGTTAAAGAAACTGTGGATATAGATACTTCAGAGAAACACCCTGTAGTCAGTAATTCTTTGCCAAAAGCCTGGAATGGATCGTACCAAACTTAGGTCAGATGAAAACGATTTCCAAGGTAAGGGGTGTGCTAAGGTTAGATGTCTAACCCCATAACCTATCTCTGAAGTTTGTTAAGTATCTTCATACCTTTATTTGTAGTTTTCTTATAACTCACTTACAGTTATAACCGGCACTTTAACTCAAAATATCAGGGCCTTGCTGATTTCGTTGTCTTCCTAATAATTGTTCCCTGTTCCACAGTCATCAAATGAAACATATCTTATAGTACTGTCCACTTCTAGATCAGCACCATCCAATAGAAATAGAAGACAAGCTGGAAGTGCAAACCACGTTATTAAAAAAATTTCTAGTACCACATTCTTAAAAAAGGAAAATAAATGGGAAATTAATTTTAATAATGTATTTAATATCCAATATCCAAAATAGTATGTCAAATGTAATCAATTCTAAAATTATTATTCAGTTTTTTAATATTCTTTTCTCATATGAGGCCTCTAAAATTCTCTGTGTATTTTATACATCCAGCACATTTAATTTGGGTTAGCTCCATTTCAAGTACATAAGTGACAGTACAGTTCTAGACAATTTTTTAAAGGAACATATGGCACAGGCTTTATGAACTCAAGCTCAGTTGTCTTTATACCACCCTATGATAATGGAAGGTTGAGAATACACTAAACTTTCATTTTTAATCACAGGAAGTTGAAATATCTACCTGTTTATTTAGCAAATATTTATTCTTTGCTGACCTTATGCTTTATAATATAATTGGTGCTAACTTTATTTTTTCATACTTTATTTTTTTTTACTCTTTAAATTTTTTTAACTTTATTTTTTATTTTTTTAAATTTACATCCAAATTAGTTAGCATATAGTGCAACAATGATTTCAGGAGTAGATTTCTTAGTGCCCCTTACCCATTTAGCCCATCCCTCCTCCCACCACCCCTCCAGCAACCCTCAGTTTGTTCTTCATATTTATGAGTCTCTTCTGTTTTTTCCCCATCCCTGTTTTTATATTATTTTTGTTTCCCTTCCCTTATGTTCATTTGTTTTGTCTCTTAAAGTCCTCATATGAGTGAAGTCATATGATTTTTGTCTTTCTCTAATTTCACTTAGCATAACACCCTCCAGTTCCATCCACATAGTTGCAAATGGCAAGATTTCATTCTTTTTGATTGCTGAGTAATACTTCATTGTATATATATATACCACATCTTCTTTATCCATTCATCCATCGATGGACATTTGGGCTCTTTCCATACTTTGGCTATTGTTGATAGTGCTGCTATAAACATGGGGGGTGCATGTGTCCCTTCAAAACAGCACACCTGTATCCCTTGGATAAATGCCTAGTAGTGCAATTGCTGGGTCATAGGGTAGTTCTATTTTTAGTTTTTTGAGAAACCTCCATACTGTTTTCCAGAGTGGCTGCACCAGCTTGCATTCCCACCAGCAATGCAAAAGAGATCCTCTTTCTCTGCATCCTTGCCAACATCTGTTGTTGCCTGAGTTGTTAATGTTAGCCATTCTGACAGGTGTAAGGTGGTATCTTATTGTGATCTTGATTTGCATTTCCCTGATGATGAGTGATGTTGAGCATTTTTTCATGTGTCGGTTGGCCATCTGGATGTCTTCTTTGGAGAAGTGTCTATCCATGTCTTTTGCCCATTTCTTCACTGGATTATTATTATTATTATTATTATTATTATTATTATTATTATTATTTTGGTGTTGAGTTTGATAAGTTCTTTGTAGATTTTGGATACTAACCCTTTATCTGATATGTCATTTGCAAATATCTTCTCCCATTTTGTCGGTTGCCTTTTAGTTTTTTTGACTGTTTCCTTCACTGTGCAGAAGCTTTTTATTTTTATGAGGTCCCAGTAGTTCATTTTTGCTTTTGTTTTCCTTGCCTCTGGACACGTGTTGAGTAAGAAGTTGCTGTGGGCAAGATCAAAGAGGTTTTTGCCTGTTTTCTCCTCGAGAAAACTAATCTTTGACAAAGCAGGAAAGAATATCCAATGGAATAAAGATGGTCTTTTATTTTTTATTTTTTTTTTATTTTTAAAAATTTTTTTTCAACGTTTATTTATTTTTGGGACAGAGAGAGACAGAGCATGAACGGGGGAGGGGCAGAGAGAGAGGGAGACACAGAATCGGAAACAGGCTCCAGGCTCTGAGCCATCAGCCCAGAGCCCGACGCGGGGCTTGAACTCACGGACCGCGAGATCGTGACCTGGCTGAAGTCGGACGCTTAACCGACTGCGCCACCCAGGCGCCCCAAAGATGGTCTCTTTAGCAAGTGGTGCTGGGAAAATTGGACAGGGACATGCAGAAGAATGAACCTGGACCACTTTCTTACACCATACACAAAAATAAACTCAAAATAGGTGGTAACTTTAATGTCACAAAGAGTTTTCATGCTCATGGAGCTTGTATTATCATTAAAAGGATGTACACATAGGGGCTTCTGGGTGGCTCAGTCAGTTAAGTGGTCCGACATAAACAACGCAGTTCATGGGTTTGAGTCCCATGGTGGGCTCTGTGCTCAGAGCCTGGAGCCTGCTTCAGATTCTGTGTCTTTCTCTCTCTCTGCATCCCATCCCCCACCCCACTCATGCTCTGTCTCTCTCTCTCAGAAAAAAAATATTAAAATTAAAAAAAAAATTTTAAGGGACAAATAAACAATTGTCATGCATTTTGTGCTAGAAACTCTTCTAAGTGCTCCCTATATATTATCTCCAGCATGTATCAGGTAGGTAAATTCTTCTCCCTAATTTACAGATGAGAAAACTGTAGTCAACTAGCTCCTTGCTCTAATGCCCTGTCTTCATAGCTCTTTTCCCCAAACTGAAGATATTCTCACCTAAAAAATCCTGGGGCAATAATTGTCAACTTTGGTAGCACATTAGAACTTTTAGGGAACCTCTCTCACAAATTCTGATTTGGTTGGTCTGACTTTTTTGGTTTTTGTTTATTTGTTTTTGTTTTGTTTTGTTTTGTTTTAAACTACCTGGGTGGTTCTAATACGCTGCCAGGATTATTTTAGGAGAAATTCAAGGAGCTTTAATTCCATGGTCATGGGAAACAGCTGTAAGTCACCGCTAATAGTAAACTCTTTCTCACCTTTACTCATAATAGATTAAGCTTTGTCTTTGTCCCTGACATCAAGTCTGAAGATTTTTGCCTAAATTCATTTTATCATCTTCTGCTCACCTAAGAGACCAAAAAATCACTTAGCTCTTTGCTAAGCTTTCTGTTCAGTCGAGTTCTTCTCTAAACCTCTACCCCAAAACAGGACTAAGTCTGCATTTCTAACAATATCCAGAAGTTGCTAATATTTACCCAGGAACCACACTTTGAGAACAATTGCTCTGTGGAATGTTGTACTGGATTCCTCCCAAATACCTTGTACTCTAGCTGCCTCTTCCTGAATACATCATGGTGCTTGCCCCACTCTGGAATATGTCCATCTAACTCCCAGCATCTGCTGATCTACCCCATCTTATGTACTTTGTATTTATTTTAGGTATTTTTAATTTTATTGTTTATTTTTGAGAGAGAGAGAGAGAGAGAGAGAGAGAGAGAGAGAGAGAGAGAGAGAAAGCTCGATTGGGGGAAGGGCAGAGAGAAAGTGGGAGAGAATCTGAAGCAGGCTCCAGGCTCTGAACTGCCAGCACAGAGTCCGATGCGGGGCTCGAACTCACCAACTGTGAGATCATGACCTGAGCTGAAGTTGGACGCTCAACCAACTGAGCCACCCAGGCACCCCTGTAGTTCTGTATCTAGTTCTGTGATGAGATATACTTGCACTTTTGCAAATACAACAGTACGAGCTTTTCAGCAACTAGATCAATGATGTTATTGTAGATTCCACACAAACCCCATTCATCTATGAGCACTGCATGTGAAGAATGTTCAAATTGGAACTTTTATTGACCTAGAAATTTCATAGTCCTTTATGAAGCACTGAAGGTATAATGTTATGTCTTTAAGATGGCATATCTGATTATGAGAACAGCAGAGGATGAACAAGAATACTTTAGGGAGAGGAGAACATATCTAAATCACAAAAAGGAAATATAAAATCAGATCTTCTTAGATCAACTCTGTAGTATACTGCTGCTTATTTATGCCTGCTTCCAAAAAAAAAAGAGCATCAGTCCTCTTGAGGTTAATCAGTTTCTATTTTGTCTTACTTGGTCATCTTGTGAGTTATAGGTGGCCCTTGATGTTCTGTACTTTGTATTCTAGTTTAGCCTCTCCCTCTTTATCCTTTGTGGACAGTTCATTCAACCATCATTCCAACTCTCCAACTGTTTATCTTCCTCTATGATATATGATAGATGTTAGCTAAATACTTGAATTCTCAGCTTCCCTTCCCACAAGAAGTGACATAATTCTGTGGCATATTCCCGATCAGGGAGGTACAAGCACAAGTCTCTGAGGAGGGCTTTCTTCAAAACTTCATAAGAAGAAGACTTCCACCTTTATATTTTGCCCTTTGCCTATCCTCCTTCCCTCCACTGGCACCCAAACAGATCTCATAAATTCAATAGCAATCTTGCAACCAAAAAATGGCAGGAAGGCAGAAAGATCCCAGGTCTTTGCTGAGATATTTGAGCAATCAAACCCATCATACAACTGACCTTTTTGTTACATCAGAGTGATAATCCCAATTTTATTCATCCCATTTTCCATCAAGTTTTTTGTAAAAGTGAAATCAATCCTACTTGATACATATATTGAACTCTTGAACTACCCTTCAAACTATTAAGTTACTACTTCTTTAAACAATACCTCATTAATGATGACTTTGAGCTCTCACCTGCTGGTACTGCCAGCCATATCTCACCACTGGAGTAAAAGGCCAAACCTCCTCACCAGGCTACAGGAATATTTGCAGGTAGGAGCTTAGGGAAATTATTTTTTTCCCTATCATACATGGTTCTAACAATCAATATCTGCAACATGAAGAAGGGACCCTGGAAACTCACAAATATTGGGAAACTATAGTTTGCTTGCTCATGATTGACTACATTTTTTTGGTCAATTCACAACCGTCTCTGTCTCCTCACTTATATGCTGTTCCCATTTTTGGTGTGTGAAGCAAGAGTCTGCTGCATTTCCAATAGATAGCTAGAAGTGAGTGTTTCATCCAATCAGTTACCTGTGCACATTGGTCACAACTGTTCCTTGACTGCTATGGTGAAAAGAGACACTTCCTACTCTACTCTTAGTTCAGGAACTAACATGGTCTCCTTCAGAGTTTTGAGCTTGAGTACTGCCCAGGACTGTACTCTGGTCCTTCCAGAGGACTCTGGACACATGTGAGTCATTTAGAAGAGGTCACCAGAATAAAAGGAAGACCACCTCTTGACCTAGAGTTCCTTTAATCCATTTTCTGGTTATCCTTCCCAAAGTCTTCCTTGAGTCACAGAGGAATAAATATTGACCCTAGCCATTGAATAGGCAGAGACTAGATCTTTCTAAACCTACCAGCGTAACCAAGGCAAAGACAGCTGGAAGCACATAAACTTGCTGGTTAAGTTATTGTTAACCAAGAAGGGCTTAGCATACTAAGGAGGAAAAGTGCTGTGTTCGACATTTTAAAACGTTTTACGTCCCTGTAGCAGTGGGCTACAGTACTTTAGCTTGAGATTAGTTTCACATAAACTTGCCAAGATAAAGAACCTTTGTGGAATGCTTCTTCCCTGGCTGCTTTATGATTAGCAATGCAACAGTCATAGGACCACATCTTGTGGTCTCCTACTTGCTAAACAGTTTCACTATGTCAGAATTTCACATTAAATTAAAAATGACATTGAAATGCATTTTAGTTTATGATGATGGGGACTCTTCAAGTCTCACACACTGAACAATTCTGAAATATCTGATGACTTACTCTTTTCATAATTTTGTTACTGCATTTTAGCATTCTGAGCTTAAAAAACACAAATTATTTTTAGCATTCGTATCACCTGTTTCTTAACGGAAAAAAACCCATGCTTTTTCTAAAAAGTACTACAAAGTTAACTAGACACAAACATATTTCCAGTGGTTATCCAGTCCATATAGAAAAAAACATTCCAATGGAAGCAAATCACTTCTGGTAGCATTCTTTACATTTTTGATTCCTTGCATTATTCCTATAACCTCAATGGTTTCATTAATATGTCTGAATGAGGCCTTGGCAGCAAAGCCCTTCGAATGATGAACAAAATAGGTTAATTAGAAGCCTTCTAACTTTTCTTAACTTATAAATTCTCATGAATAAAAGAAGTGAAACATAAGTCTCATAATGCAAGAAGAAAAATGGCATTATTTTTATACTCCCAGATGAATAAACTACAGTAAGAAAAAATATCATTTATGAAAAATCTTATAGCAATAGCAGGAATTTTTTCAAGATTGGCCCCATGCCATCTTTCTCACTGAGAGTCTACTCCCTATGGCTACCACAGCATCAGCATTTTTATGTAACATTCTCTTCTCCCCTCTTCTTCCCTATAGTTGTGAACTTCTGTCTTCTAGTCCTTCTTTCCCTGTGTTTGGACAGGAAGAGGATGATTTTGTGATCACAGTGATCTATAGTTGTCTTTCAATTATCATCATTGGCATTTTCCACTTCCCAGATTACCTCTGGCACTCTCTGAGCAAGTTTCTCTCACTGTGCAGCATGCTCCCAGGATAAATCCCCTGCCATCAGTTGCTGTGTGGGCAGGAAATGCAAACTAATTTTAACCTTAGCTTAACCAAAGCAGTATCAGAATCTTAAAACCACAGAAAAGAAATCACACAGGAGAGGTGAAAAGCAATTAGGAATGATGGAGAAGTGTGGGCCGGTCTGGTAGTGGGGGTTATCCTAAGCTCTGATTTTCTCAATGAGTACCAATAATTGAGAACAGAGTCTATAGCTTTGCATATTTATTATTCTAAAGCACATGTCAGACAGACAATATTTATCTGGGTCAGTGAGCTCAGTTGGTGTGGAGCTAATAAGGCCAAAAGCATGGACTCTTTCCCCATAGAAACCAGGAAAATTGACTCAGAGAGAAAAACAAACTTATTCTACATTCACAAGTTGTACCCCAAAACCTGGCCAGACATCTCACAAATGCATGCTGTGGATAACAAGTGGGGTGGGTGAGACAGACTATGCTAACTCATAATAAGTCCAATGAAAGTGTTCTAGAGTTGACTCCAAGTGGAGGTCCTTCAGGAAGCAAATTAGGAATGTAATTTATTAAGAGGGTTGGCATTCATATGTCAGATAAAATAGGCATATAGATGCATGTCACTGCCACTTGCCACAAAAAAAAAATTGTTAAGATACTGTTATCTATGTTGATGTATGCATTGTTTTAGAGAATTCATAATGAGTTTTTGGTGGTCTCCACTATTTTCAGGGCTCATCTCTTATAGGCAACTCTGCCTCTTGGCCACATAGGAAGACACTATGAAAATATCTACTTTGGAATCAGAGCCTGCTTCATTTCCTTCTTGCATGGCCCTGGATAAATTATACTCTCTAAATTGTTTCCTCATATGCAAGAGAGCAGTTGGGAAGATTCAGTGAGATGAAGTATGTAAAGCTATTAACTTAGTGCCTAGGACATAGTAAACTCTTCACTAACAGTTATTTGTGTTGTTATTATTACAACATGAGATAGCATATGACAAGTGGCTGGTGTAATGTCAGGTTCATAACAGGGAAATCAACGAAGATTAGTTCCCATTCTTCTTCCCTTGACAGTTTCTCTGATTTTTCTGTAGGTTTCTCTCTTCATTTCTTTTTCCTTGCAGGTCACTCTCTCTCCCTGTCCAAAGCCTTCCTACTTTTATGATTTCACAGAACACCTGCTTAAGAATCTTGGCATCTCTAGCCTGAGGTGTGCTTCATCCTTTACACTTCATTCGTGCATTGACTGTGTCTCAAGGTCTTTTCCTCAGAGCAGCCATCTTATTACTTAACCTTCTTCTAGCATTCACTCATTGGAAGATTTATAGATCCATTCAAAAACAAAACAAAACACGTCTATTAGTAGTGTTGTTCAGGAGACCGGATGTGAGGGATATATTTGGAAAGTATAGGCCACTTCACTTCCAGGTTAAAAATTCGCCTCTCTATATACTTTTATCTGTCTAAGAACTAGGTTCAACCTACCTGATTTAATGTTTTTTTTTTTCTTTTTTTTCCTCAAAATGAAATTGAAAGTAAGCTTAATGAAAATAAACTGGTGGGCATGGGAGAAATGTACAATGAACCTTAACTCTGGTCTCACATGTTATGTTTCTCAAAGTTTAGTGTTTGCGTAGGAACTTTGATGCTGTTTCCATATTTCAGTGATATAAGTGGTAGAAATAGCTGGACTTGATTTTATCCTTGTGTAGTTCACCTTCCAAGAAAAAAAAATCTCATTTGCCGCCCTTTGATACTGTGAAATAGAGAGTACAAGAGATCACTTCAACTCTACCATGGGAAACAGGTTCCTTTTTAATATTTAAGAAAGTACATCTGTGGGTACAGCCAAAGGCCTTCAAAAGAAATTCTGCCAAAGCAGTCGATGATTCAAGAAAACCTTGTCTGATTTCTCTTGGTTCACTCCCAACCAGCTCTGAGACCAGAGTGAGCAACCCTCACTCTTTTTCTTCTTTTTCCATTATGTGCCATAATAAGATTTTATCCCTTCTGCTGTTAATTCAATTATTGATCTCAGTTTGTCTGTAATTGTGATTTTTCTACACATTCCAGATTTTGATGACCATTCATGTCCTTGTAGATATATCTGACCTGCATCTGTATTTTTCTTAGTTTTGAAATTTGTTGGTAGGATTCACAAAGAGACAAGATGTTAGATGTAAGGATGTCTGTATGGAAGGCCCAAAAGAACAAAGATCAAAAAGTTGCATTCTTCTAAAGCAGAATCCTTACAGAATAAATTCTGAAAACTCCCAAATTTCTCTGATCCCACTCTTGGGTAGATTATCCAATCTGATCTAAAACAGTTTATTCCTCACCTGTTCCAAATTTGTAATGTTGTCCTCTAAGGAAAGCATAACTCCCAAGAGTTTTTCCTCAGACATCTTTCAAAGAATTATGAAAACTGAGGGTTGGAACATTGAGGGGGAGGCTGTCTTTAGTGTGGGTTATGAGGCTGATGGTTGGTCTACATCTTAGGAGGACATGCTCTAATAGTTTCTTGCTACTCTGTGAGAAGAGTGAAAGACATATGGTCAAGTTTATGCATTCATTAGATTATTGCATATTGAGAACTCATAGATGATGAAATATTCAAAAGATGAAGAAGACATTGGTTCCTGCCCACCATCTAATAGGGAAAGATGTAAACAAATCAGAATACAAATGAGCTAATTTATGGATAATTGATACACTTTTAATACTTCAGTTCCTTATGGACAATGTATGTGCTTTTCACTTCTATTGAAATAGCACAACTTTTGGAGTAGAATTAACATCATACATCTCCTATAGTCTCATCATATTCTCTGTCCATATTAGTTTCCACTACATTCTGTTTTTAATTTCCTGTCCTTCCCCCAGGTCCCAGGCCCTCAGTCAATCAATTTCATCTAGTATCCCTTTGATAAGCTGCTGGGACAGTGTTATAAGTGTCAGTATATCTGCTAGTCTCCAGATCACTGAATAAATGTACTAAGACCTAAAATTCACTTGGCAATGCTGTTGGTTGAATCTTCAATAAAATTATGCACTGGGATATACTTGAATCAAAGGCAAACATGGAGTATTTTTTTATTGATATACTCCCTTGAGTCAAGGACTCAAATTTTAAAACCAAATACACTTACAAGGAGAATCATTTATAATGTATTTATTCATTAATTCAAACTGCCTTCACAGTTTAAAAAAAACAAAAAACTTGTAGAACCCAGAATCCCAAGCCTATTCCTTAAAAGAATGTATTTTAACCCTATTACAAAATGTAAAGGATATCAAAGTAGTCAAACTAAACTCATGAATATTTATAAAGTTTTACATATCTTTTCTCCATAGAATATCAAGACCTGACAAGTCATTTTCTCTTCCCTTCCTTTATACCAAATGAACTTATTAACAGTGATTACAATGATCAGAAGTGAAACGTTTAAGAGAGCTGACATTTAGGTGCTCATAATTGGGTTTGAAAGTTACCATATTATTGAGATGGATAGGGGAAGTGACTGTGTCATTTTCTCTTGCTCCAGTGGGCTCAGTTCCATGGGCAATAGAACATCACCAGAGGGAGGTTAAGAAGACTATAAAGTTTAAAATAGGATCCAGCAGAAATCTCACAGAGGGCCAGCAATTTTCAAAATCATAGACTTTGAGTACCCTAACTTGTGTGGTCTCTGTACAAGTTGGAAATTATTCTTTGCCTATAAACTAACTAAATGTGTTTGTGTGTCCATTTCTTCTCTTTATTCCTGTTAATTACATCTACATCTATACTCGCATATTTCTTTCCCCCTTTAGCCTCTAAAAGAAATGGACTCTTGTTAAGGTGCTATTATGTAAGCAGTGTTTCTAATCTAGTGTGTTCATTCTGTGTACCAGAATCCAAAAAGCAATTTTCAGCTGTATCCCTGGTTTAAGCACCTATCTATAAAAATAATAGAATGAAGTGTTAATAAATATTAAGTCACAGAGAGACCAATGTGGCATGAGAACTCCATACACATTACTTAGGATTAATTATAAATAAAGCCTGGTTCTAGCTTCAACATCCAATGCAACCCTTCCTTAGCTTGGTGGCTTTCTTAGGTAAATTTGGCTAAAGAGATTGACTTTGCCCTCTTTAAGTTTGAATCTCTTCTTTGAGTTTTTTTCTGGCACTGCTTTGCTTCCTTACTAAAAGATAGGTTTACAAGGTAGAATTTCTGTCTATTTTGTTTATTCCTGAATTTCTTATTCCTGGATGGTACCAAGTCTATTACTATGTAAACCATACATATAGATGTTTATTTAGTTTTTCATTTATACAAATATATAAATTTATATATTTATACATACACACACATACATCCGGCATATTAGGGTTTTTTTTCCCCCACTAACATGTAACCATTACGTTTATTCTAGTTTTAAAAAGGAATTTCTTTCAGCACAGTACGGAATTTTTTGATCTAAAAATAATTTCCACAACTTAAGCAGCTGGTGGTAAGGGGAAAGATAATGAACCTCTTTGAACTTCAGCTTTCTTCCCTGTAAAATTATAATGCCTATCTCACAGGTTGTTGTGAGATTTGAATACAATAATATACATGAAGTATTTAGTACAATGTTTGGCATCTAGGTAGTATATGCTCGATAAATGCTGTGAAAATGTTAGAAGGGGTCTTATACTATAAGATTGAGATGCATTGAACATGATAATTATAAGGTTATAGAATTGCTTTATGGCAAACAGAGAATGGCTGGCCAGAGATCCTGACTGTGAGATCGTGCATGGATGACAAAGCCTAATCAGCCATGGCAGAATTGAATTGCTTATTTTGGCTTTATTTAACAATAAGTTCTGCACAATTAGTTACTATCAAACTATTAAAATTAATTCCTTCTAGGGAAAGAGTATTATGTAAGTTATGCCTTTACTATTCAAAATGTTATGGTGTGATTTAATTTAAATTTTAAACCAAGATTCCTTCCCAAATACCCAAAGTTCGAATATTGCTTACAAATTAAGGTTGTATCAAAGCAAGCAATATGTTTTTGCATTTTAATACCCTGGTTTCAAACATTATTCAAACGTCACTTATTCCTAAGTTATTTTTTCCAGGAATATAAGACTACATGGGTGCAGGGAAAATAGTACTAGAATCATCTTTGCATATTTACTTGAAATGCCCCACGCTACTGCTTCAAAGTGTCAAAAATATGCTGATGTCAAGTCTACGATCCTATGAAAATTCAATGAAAAAAAATGCTAGCAAATCACAAGTTCTCACTTGATACACTATCAAGCTGTATTTCAAAATTTCACTAGGTTCTAGAGAGAATACTTGGATTTGGCCAAATTGGGTCCACATCTCCAATGCTACTTCAGCTGCTGGGGCTCAACAGCGTTCCATTTTGACAGGCATGCCTTTCACATTTACCATGGCCCACCCTGGATGCATTTCTGCCATTTTGGTTACCTGGGGATTTTATCTTTACTTCCAGAGAGTGGAACAAAGAGACCCTACACATAAATGATAGGCAATGTATGCAGAAAGTGAGATTCTATGGAGCTACATGTGTGGGAGAAAATGGCACATTGACCAAGGCCAGGGAGAAGAAACCATAGGGGGAGAGAGGATGGAGTACAAAGGAGTCAAAAACTTTGGACAGCTAGAAGAGAAGTTCCAATGCTAGTAGCAGTCAGGGGGTTCAGACTGATCCCTAGGATATAATTTCTAAATCAGTCATGTTTTGATGATGTGTTAGTGGTGGGATTCACAAACTGAGGAAGACTAACAATTTATTTTCTTCTACCTATGGCTTATATCTAGCCCATCTTTATGCCTTATTTCTATCATTTGCTTTTGGAATATTTGTTATTTTTATTGAAAAATACTTACATAGCACTTACTGTATGCTGAGCACTCAAAGAATTTTATCCACAGTAACTCAGTGGTTCTCAACCAGGAGCAACATTTGGAAATAATTTTGGTTGTCACAGTTTAAGGAGGGGGGTGTTGTTGCTACTTCATCTAGTGGGCAGAAGTCAGAGATGATGCTAAACATTCTATAATGTACAGGACAGTCCCTCTCCTCGAGGCAGAATTATTTAGCCAAAGATATCAGTATCACCAATGTTGAAAAGCCCTGTATTAATTCGCTAATCTTCAAAACAGCCCTGTGAGGTAGGTACTGTTATTATCCTGATTTTACAGACAAGCAAAATGGGAGTCAGAGAGGTTAACTAACTGGCTAAAAGTCACACAGTTAAATGGCAAAGCTGGTGTGCAAGACTAATCAGCCTGTGTCTACAATCCATGCTCAACCACCACACCAGGCTGCCTCTCTCATGGTTTATATACAAAATACCTCTGCTGCTTTGAAATGTCACCAAGGAAGACCACACTTCATCCAGTTCCATCTCCTTACTTCCATACCACAGAATGCAGACTCTGCTGGATTTGTCCTGTGGTGTCCATCCCTGCCATGGAGGGTATGGGTATGTCAGATGCAAGGAAGTTATTCCTGTCCTAAGCTGGTCTCCATTCATAGTGCATCCTTAACCTTACTCTGGGATTATTCAATATCATGGTCTCTTTATCCTCTTCTTCATGACTTCTAACATTTTGGCTACTTCAGGGCTAATCTATGTATAATTCAGAAGATAGATAATGGAGAAGTTCAAATGAATCCATTTGTGACAAGTTAGCATTCCTGAAGAAGGTATGAATACACAATTTGGAAAATTATGAATAAAATAAAGTCAGCCCACTATATGTGCATTCTTTAAATAAAACTTGACACACAGATGGCCAGACATATGAAAAGATGCTCAACATCACTAATCATCTGGGAAATGCAAATCAAAACTGCAATTTATATCACCTGTCAGAGTGGCTAGAATCAAAAAGACAAGAAATAACAAGTGTTTGTAAGGATGTGGGGAAAAAAAAGGAGCGCACTCTTGGTGGAAATGTAAATTGGTACAGCCATTGTGGAAAAGGGTATGGAATTCCCTTAAAACTTAACAAGAGAAATACCATATGATCCAATAATTCCACCAGTAGGTATCTACTCAAAGAAAATGAAAACACCAATCCAAAAAGAAATATGCACCCTATGTTTACTATGGCATTGTTTACAACAGCCAAGATATGAAAACAGCCCAAATGTCCACTAATACATGAATGAAAAAAGGAAGATGTGGTATACAGAACAGAATGTTACTCAGTCATTAAAAAAGGTTGAGATTTTGCCATTTGTGACAACCTAGATGGACCTAGAGAGTATTATGATAAGTGAAATCAGTCAGACAGAGAAAGGGAAATACCGTATGATTTCACTTACATGCAGGATATAAAAATAAAAACAAGCCAAAGAAATAAACCAACAAAAAGCAGGATCAAACCTATAAATACTGAGAGCTGATGGTTGCCAGTGAACAAATACTGAGAGCTGATGGTTGCCAGTGAGGAGAACGGTAGGGGGATGAGCAAAATGGGTGAGGGGAGAAGGAGGTTCAGGCTCCCAGTTATGGAATGAATAAGCCATGGGAATAAAAGGTACATTATAGGAACTACAGCCAATGGTATTACAATATGATTAGGGTGACAGATGGTAGCTACACTTACAGTGAGCACAGCATAATGTATAAGCTTGTTGAATCATTATGTTGTACACCTGAAACTAATGTAACATTGTGTTCCAACTATACTCAAATGAATTTTAATAACAAAATAAAATAAAATTTGGTCCTTACATTTCATTTGATAACTCTAAGTATAAATAATTACTTGAGAGTTTGCAAAAATTGATGGGAAAACTGAAGGATAAATCCACCCCTACCTGAAAAAAATAAAAGAACTGGGGATTCATGTTATCTCTCTACAGTACCAAGTGTACATTCATCGGGAAAACACAAGATTTCCAAGCAATATGTGAATTCTGTCGCGTAAAAGATCTGAAGGAAAAGATATCAAAGTGTATGTTTTTTAAAAAGCTACTCTTACGTTTGCAAAACACTTGGCGTCCATCAAATAACGTGTGGGTGGACAGCCTTGCTCTCAGAAACAGGGAGTATCAATTAGGCTTCTTTTAACTTTCCTCCACAATGCTGGATTGTTGGTTCTAAATATGTGCTGGGAAACCATGATGCTTTCACTATAACTGCCTGGATCTTCTGATGCCAGGTCACGGATGGCCTGCACCCTGGAATTACCCAGTGTGGCATGCTGTAACTGAATACAACTCCCTCGCCTTTACAGCTCTCATTGTGATGCGAGCATCATTACCACCAACCCAGGCTGTGTGCAGGGGTGCAAAGGGACTATATGCACAGGGGAAACAGAAAAGAGAAGAAAGGGAAGGAAACCAATGAAAGGAAATTGGCCAGAATTTAGAAAGAAGGGAACCAGTAAAGAAGTCAGTGGGACAGAACAACAACAACAACAACAACAACAACAACAACGACAACAACTAAGAAAGTGTTGTCTTGCAAACGCCAAAGGAAAAAGTAGGTGACAGTAGATAAACAACTACATCAAATAGTGTTTGATACATTGAATCAGGCAGGTTGGGACTTGACCTTAGGATTTGGCAACATGGTGTCAAAGGTGATGGCAGGCTAGGAGGCTTACAAGACCAAGCTGAACAGAGAAAGGTGTTTACCCCAGGTGGCCGAAAGCAAAGTAATTCATGGGAAGAACTAATTCCATGACTGGGAAACCCGGCCCAAGATCCAGTTAGAGAATAGTACACTTATGCATTAATCTATCCCCACACACTTACTACCTCTGGTTAAAGGTGGTGAACTGTTTGGTGTGCCCACTCATATGCAAGACCAGCCACTGCCATCTACCCCGATTCCTGCTCCTTCCTGCATTGATCGCCTGTCTCTCATCTTTCTCTCTAATTGCTCTCATTTCTTCCAGGTTAATTTTATCAGCATACAAACAAGCTGTATTATTTCCAATCTAAACCACAAAACAAAATAAAACCAGCAAGTCTCACTTGACCCCGATGTGCCCCACTAGCTCTTGCCCATCCATTTGCTCCCCTTGGTGGCAAACATCCCCCAAAGAGGTGTCCTTGGACTTACAGTCTCTTCTCACATCTGCTTACCTCAATCCAGGGTATATACCCCAGATTCTACCCAAACAACTCTTGTTAATTTTTCATCACCTCTGACAAGAGGCTCAGGGATTGATGTTAGATTCAGAATGGCAAAGAGAGAGAGAATGAAGGGGCCCTTCCTGCCCAGAAATGCCCAGACTCCATTCCTGAGTGTCTCTTTTGTTCTGTGTTATCTTCTCCGTGATGGGAAATGGCCTCAGACCATTTCTTCTGTGTTTCTGTGCTAATCTGACAACTTGGGGAAACAAATTTTGTTTTTTCTTTGAGAATTGGCATTCTAGAACAAGCCGCTGTTGGTCTCTGTTCACATTCAGCTGCAAAGGAAAGAACAGATAGCATTGCACGTGGCCGTAGCCCTTCAAATACTGATACTTGCTACCACTGAAGACCATCGTTCTTCACTTAAGCCAGGCCTGTGACAAACAGTAGAATTACAAAGTCTTTATCAATAAGGATTCTCAGGCTAAAATTATAATTCCTTTTTGTTATGTGTCTCTTGGCTAATGGGTAGGTGTGTATGCGAAAGCATCATGACCCTCCTTCATTTGGGTGAAGAAGGTGCCAGAATACCAAGACACTGGTCTGCTTCTCCATTGACTGGAGAAACTTTATCCTCTCAAAACATTGCTCCAAATATGGTTATCATGTCCCTTGCAACATGCTGAGTTGAAAGTCTCTAACCATGAAGTACAAGTATCCTAAAAAATTCCATTATAGACCTGTAAAATATGCAGCTAGACAAGACGCTCCCACCCTCTTCAGTAAGCAAACTCAATCTGTCTCAGAAACTAGCCCTCTAAATTCCAGGGAGGGACACTGTGTTGTTGATCTCCTCATTGCCAAATTGATTGGAAATTCAAATTTTGGCTTTTGAATGGAAAGATTAACAAACAGTTTGCCTAAACAAACAAATTTTCTTTCCTTTTTTAAAAATGTTTTTAATGTTTATTTATTTTTGAGAGAGAGAGAGAGGGAGTGTGTGTGTGGGGGGGGGGGAGGGGCAGAGAGAGACAGAATCCAAAACATGCTCCAGGGTCTGAGCTGTCAGCACAGATCCCGATGCGGGGCTCAAACTCACAAACTTCAAGATCGTGACCTGAGCCCAAGTCAGATGCTTAATCGACTGAGCCACCTGGGTGCCCCTAAACAAATTTAAATTTTTAATTTATTTTCAGGAAGTGATCATCACTTCTGATTCCGAGGCAACAGTGAATGGTGCTAAAGATAAAGAAGGTGTCAGGGGAGAGGGACTTAAGATTCTAGCATTGCATCTATTCTAATGTACTTGATTACAATTAAGAATGCTGTTCTGTCTGCACTGAGCGGTCTGAGCCACTCTAACATCGGAGGAAGATACCGTTAGTCACATAGAATAACAATCCAATGTACAGAGCGTGGTCCATAATGAGCTTAATAGGATTCACAAGTTAAAACATCAAAAACAAAATACTAGAACAGGTGGCTTGTAGATGAACAAATAGGAAAAAGCAGAAATCTTAAGTTGGAGAGAATACTGGGAGGGAATCAGGTGACTAGGTTGAGTTCCAGATGCACAATCTGCATTGAGGACCCAGGAACTTGCGCTCCCTCTGAACTCTAAACTGGGGATAACAGTATTGTGCCTGCTCACAACATCCCGGCATTCCTCCACAAATGCAACAGAGGTTTGTGTTCAACTTGCAAGGAAGGCTCCCACTGGGATGAAATGAAACATAGTGGCCAAGAGCCAAAACACTAGAGCTCCACCAAAGTCTCCTTGCAGGACGTCTGGCAAGTTACTCAGTTCCTTTGTGCCTTACCTGCCTCCTCTGTAAAACCAGAACCATAGGATGTGCCCCAGAGGACAGTTTTGAGGATGGAACAGTTGATTCTTACAAACGGGCAGAATAGTCCCTGGCAAACAGTGAGTATGGGTGTTACCTGTCTCATCACCCCTGACCCCTCCACAAGGTATGGGGAGAACACAGATTTGGCCCTTGCCCTTGGAGAGTGTGCTGTGGCCTTGCTGTTTGCACAGGCAACTTTGTATCCTTACTTTAAAGATCAAGCAACATCCTAAATGGAAAAAAAGCTTTAGAAGTTCTTTATAAACACAAGGCATTATTATCATTATTTGAATTCACCACACCCCCAAGGAAGAAAAAGGACTTTAATGATGTGCATTAAACTAAATAATGCAGAATTTAATTAGTTTAAACTGTGGGATTCTGTAGGAAAGTCTTTTTAGGTGGGCTGTAGCATTGCTTTGAGGAAATAATGAGTCCATTTTAGGGCATTAAATGAGTTCCTAATGCCTTAAAGAATGAATGCACCCCCTGAAGAGCCCTCCTTCAGACTGGCTTGGCACGAGAGCAGAGAGCTAGCTCCTTGTTACCCAGACAGCTCTTCGTCCTTCCAATAAACCATCTCCTCTATACAGGAATAGCCAGGCAATTGCAGAACTCTTCTTATTTATTTTTAGTTTTCCATGCTACTTTTTATTAGGTTTAATCCTTTTTTATTTAAAGTCTTTGAGTGTTTTCTAGTGTAATTTTTTTAAAAGTTTAAGTTATCTAGACTGGCACCAGAAATTATTTTTTGAAAATGTAAATTGATTCAAACATTGGTTCAGTGTATGTCAATTATTAGGCTGACAGCTGAACTCTTGGATCTCTCGACAATTTAAATATTAATGTAGACTTTCAATAGCATCTTATGTGTTATGTCCAATACAATCAAAAAGGAAATGGATGCACTCCAAATAGCTAGCATTTGATAATGTGCACTCTCTGAAACGCCCCGACAGAGATGATCCCAGGGGAAGGGGACATTGCAACATTTCCCATAACATTTTGTCAGCCACGTGGCTTCTTACCTATTCCTAGAAAATGGTGAGTCTAGGGGCGCCTGGGTGGCTCAATCGGTTAAGCGGCTGACTTCTGCTCAGGTCATGATCTCGCGGTCCGGTCGGTGAGTTCGAGCCCCGTGTCGGGCTCTGTGCTGACAGCTCAGAGCCTGGAGCCTGTTTCAGGTTCTGTGTCTCCCTCTCTCTCTCTGACCCTCCCCCGTTCATGCTCTGTCTCTCTCTGTCTCAAAAGTAAATAAACGTGAAAAAAAATTTCTTAAAAAAAAAGAAAAAAAAAGAAAATGGTGAGTCTAATTTCATGAAAGTTCCTACACTTAGCTGCATCTAAATGTGGATGGTTTTTGGATTCATGGGAGGAGCTGGTATTAACCAGGCTTTTTATTTGAACTAAAATCCCTAGCACTTCAGGAATCATCCACTTTCAGAAAACAATGGGCTCCAAGCTTCGTCCTATTATCATGAATGGGAATCTTTGGAAGGGAGTTGTTAAGTCAATGGTAGGCCTTGGACAGATTTCAAATGCCCAGGTACTCTTAAAAACTGAATGTATTAGAAAATACAAATATAGACGAATTGTCCATGTTTAAAATAGTAAGTATTAGGTAGCATTCATCAAATATTATATTCTACTTTCTTTAGTGAGAGATAAGTAGTAATGGGATAAACTACAAGAATTTTCAGATATGATTAAATTGACAAAATGATGGTTTCAGAGAGAGTTTCTACTCAGAGTACAAATGCCAGTAATTACCTGGTAACATCAAGTTTGTCATAGCTTATCTTTGTACAAAATGGTGGATCAAGAAAGTTTTTCCAAGGGAAATTTTTTTCGAGTGTTTTTTAATGTTTATTTATTCTTTGAGAGAGAGAGAGCATAAGCAGGGGAGGGGCAGAGAGAGGGAGACACAGCATCCGAAGCAGGCGTCAGGCTCTGAGCTATTAGTCCAGAGCCCAATGCAGGGCTCGAACTCACTAACTGCAAGATCATGACCTGAGCCAAAGTCAGATGCTTAACTGACTGAGCCACCCAGGTGCCCCCCAAGGAAAAATTTTAATAATGAATTTGCAACAACAAATTTTGGAGTTCTACCTGGGATTGAACCCTGTTTCTAATACTTATTAGTGTGTAATCATGGGCAAATGATTCAAACAAGTCACTGTGTTTTCTCTGGAGATACAATATAATAATGCCTACCTTTTAGATTTGAGAGGAGAAAATATGATAATGTAATTTATGAAACATAACTGGTTCATAGTATGTATGTATGTGTACATGCATTTTTATACATACTTCCCCCATTACATATACAGAAATTGAGACCTTGACTCATGAATTTACTTCTCTAAGAACACATAGCTCTTCAATAGCAAAATAAGCTTCGAATCTAAGACAAATCTTTTAAATTTCCTCACAGTTAATGTGATCTTAACAAAAACCAGTAAGTCACTACAATGCTCTAATTCTCATTTCTGAAAACTGTCAGGTTGCTTTAATTGATTATTTCAAAATCTTACTAAATACAATCATGAACCCACCTCCCCTCCTCAAATATGTGAGTTCACATTCAAGCGAAATAAACCGCAAACCAGCGTGATAGAAAACTGAGGAAACCTTCAAGATGCTACAACTGGAAGAAAAGCAATTAACTTGGAAAGTAGGTTAAACCTAAGTACAGCAGACAACCGCTGGTCTTTATTTAGTATTGGTGAGTGAAAAAGAAAGGTCCATTCCATTCGCAATGTAAACCAAACCCTGCACTAGACAGCAACGTATTAGCATACCCAAAACTTGGATTTGCCACTCCAGATTTTACTTTGCTCTCACCCATATTTTGCTTTAGCTTATGTGTTTTGATAGGCAGTAATAATGATAATTAATAAGGCCTCTTCCTGAAATTCTCCCAAGTTTTGTTTGAGACTAGAAGTCTGTGCTAAACCCCAATTCCCTTCAGAATCAGGAGCAATGCAAATGTAGTGCCCCTAACACTTGAACATGCACGTGAGGGATATGAGTAATCGTAAGATTAAATCTTTGATTTCAAGATGTTTGCAATATAGTTTGGGAAACTATTATTTAGAATTAGGTTACTTTATAAGTGATGAAAATTCAAAATATAGCCACCTAAACAAGTATATTTGTTCCTAATACTGCTGTATAAAACTATCACAAGTTTAGTGACTTTAAACAACAAAAATGTATTCTCTCACAGCTTGGGGGGGGGGGTGGGCAAATGGGCAAATGTCCAAAATCAAGGTATTAGTAGGGCCATGCTCCCTCTACAGGCTCTAATGGAGATTCTTCCCTTACCTTTTCCATCTTTTAGTGGCTTCCCACAGGCCCTACAGCCGGATCACTCTAATTTCTGGTTCTTGTCTTCGTATCTTCTCCTCCTCTGTGTGTCCGAGGCTTCTCTGCTGCCTGTGTGTCTCCCTTCACTGTGTCTGCTGTAAGAACACTTGTAATTGAATATGGGGCCCACCTGGCTAATTCAGGATGCTCTCATCTTGAGAGCCTTAACTTAGTCACATTTGTAAAGACTTTCTCCAAATAAGGTTACAATCACAGGTTCTAGGGATTAGGACATGGACGTATCTTTTGGGAGGACATAATTCAACCCACTGCAAGAAAGGAGAAGCTTATTTCTCTCTTATAATATCTAGGCAAAGTGCCAAAGGCTGACAGGATTCTCCTCAGTGTATCAGCAACCTGGACTCCTGCTATCTGGTTTTCTTGCTAAAACGGGCTTCCTTTCTGAAGACCAGCTTACAAGCCAAGATGGCTGATTCAGTCATTGCATCTGATTTTAAGCCAGTAGAAGGAAAAATAGGGCTCATGAGAGAGTTCCAAATGAATGGCAGGGCTGTTGACCCTGGTGTCTCAGACTCCTCATTAGAGAAGAAATAAAAACTCCATATTTTAGTACTTTGTAAGTTAAACTAGCTTTTCTATCACTTCCAGCAAACCAGGCCGTAAAAATACATACACATTTTTTAAAATTATTTTTTAATGTTTATTCATTTTTGAGAGAGAGAGAGAGAAAGAGAGAGACAGAGCAGGAGAGGGGGAGGGGCAGACAGAGAGGGAGACACAGAATCTGAAGCAGGCTTCAGGCTCTGAGCTGTCAGCACAGAGCCCAATGCGGGATTCAAACCCATGAACTGTGAGATCATGACCTGAGCCGAAGTCAGATGCTTAACCCACTGAGCCACCCAGGCGCCCCCATGCACGTATTAAAGACTATTAAGCCATGCGAAGCAGCATATCATAGGGACTGTGATAGAGTCCAGAAGAGGGGAGAACTCTGTGGCTCAAATGATCCAGAAACAGCTTGTTCCTGATCATTATCAGGATTAGTGAGATTTGACAAGGTGGGAAAAATGAACTTCCAGACGATGTCAAGACTTAATTGACCTTTCTGGACCATAAAATCCAGCAACTTGGATTTCAGTACTTACTTGTTGCCTGAAATCACTTAGATTGTATGTTGGGAACAAAAAAATATATATATCATTCTGAAAGCAATCGGTGTTATATTACTCACCTCTTAGGTTCTGGAGTGCTGTCAGAGCAGCACCAGAAGCAGAACCAGAAGAAACCTAAGATTTACCTAAGACTGCAAGGCACTATCTGAGGAACAACAACCAAAGGGGGTGGGGGGAACAAACAGATACGGGAGATAGGAAGAGACGTAGAGAGCCTGAGTTTTCAGGAGAACAGAAGAGTTTGAAGAAGCTGCTGCTATTTTAAAAACTGCTCCCCACACCCTGCTTGCCCCATATTTGCTACCACTACAAGAGAACTTAGGACAAGCTTATCCTATTACTGAAGGCTTTTGGAGCAGCGTTGTAGACAACAAGACTTAACACAGGGACAAGAAAGTACTGGGGAAAATACTTGCACCTGGAAGATAAAAACAACAACAGCAAAACTTAACCAACCACATAATACAAATCTCAATTACGATCACTTAAGATGAAGGTGGATAACTACTTTTACTCGTGTAGAGATGATTGAGAAGCTAGGCACTGGGCTAACCACAACAACATTTACTCCCTCAAAATCACAGAAAAATGGATAAGATGCAGGCAGAACACACAAATAAGGCATAAGATATTGGTTGTTTTCATGTTGATTTCAATAGCATTCTACCTTTATTGCCTTTTAAAATTATCATGCACAATATGCAAATAAACACCCACCATGAGTATTTTTTCCATAAATTAATTCTCCCTGTGCTGAAAGGAGCCCAGGGGATTACCAACCGGTGGTGCAGGTACGTGGTATTTACTTGCTACACAGTGCCATCTGGTGGCAAATGTGGCAAATTTCAGACACAGGGTCCCTGAGCTCTAGACAGACTCACAGGGGTTAGGGGCCTTGATGTGTCAGCCCAATGGAAAATAAGTAAATACACTGGAACATTTGTCAAAGTTGAAGATCAAGTTATTTGTTAATTATTCTCGTTAGTACTCCTAATATGTAGCTAATGTATTTCCAATAAAAATGAACTCTTTTATGAACAAATTGATTCATAATAGCAACAATTCTCAATCTTCATTAACACTGTAGTTTTTAAAGTCCTATTCTTATTTAGGAATGCACAAGATGGCTATGGATATTATGCCTTTCTCACAAATGGAAAATGAAGCTCTGGTAGGCTAAAGAAATCGCTCAAACTCACAAAGCTAAAAATAATGGTGCTGCTAAAGCCCAAATAAAGACTCTCTGTTACTAATCTGTGTGTCTTTACACTGATCCTGTTAGCCTAGGCTTAAAATGAAATGACGCAGTTTCAGTTGAAACTAGATTGAAGCTTTCGCTTCCGTGCAAAGTGGGTCTTTTGAATTAGATGGCACTTCATAAAGTAACAGTTCCAAGCCTCCCCTTATGGGATCTGGAGGAAGACTCTGGGAATGTTGGTGGAAATGGCTGTGAATTCCTAAAGATCAGTAGGTGATTTTTTTTCTTGTTTTCTCCCCAGCCCTTGTACTCACATATATGAAACACCACCTGTCTTTGTGTTTTGCTCTGCCTCCCTGTCTTGGGATTTACTCTTTATAACTGCTTTTTATCAGAAGCAACACCTACTTTCCAGCAGACCTTCAGGTGGCCCCTCACTCCCTCCTGGTAGATGTATTTCTTTCAGAGTTAATCAAAGAATGATATTTAAGGTGGCATCTCTTATTAGGCATCTAGATGACTTATGCCATTCGTATCAATGAGACCTTTTCAACCCTAATATCTGTTCCAGAGATTTATGGAGTACAGCCTTGAAATTTAATTATGGTGATGTTTCAGAGGCTGATGGACAGCTTTAAGCATCTTGCCTTAACATCGTTAGACAGTCCCAAGTTTCAGTGCTATAAAAGATTGAAGATCAGGCTACTGCATGTCTTACGTTCATTATGATCTATAGGTATAAGCCTACATTTCTCAGACTCTGTCAGAAGGTTTTTTATCTTGTGAGAAACTATTGAAATTTAAGGCCATTTTTTCAAAAGCCTATTTAAACCTATGGGTATGGTCCTGATGCCGTCAGTATTTTGGTCATTCCTTTATGGCTTCTTATATTTTTAGACTTGAGCAAAGAGTCCTAAAACCATTCCAGGATCAAAAGTTATTAATGTATTCACTTAAAATAACCTTCTGAGAAAAATGCTACTTATGCATTATGATGTTTCATTTTATTGGTTCATCAAAGTCATTTTGAAAATATATTTGAAAATTTATCCCAAAATGTAGAACATTTTCTTTCCCAAAGCCACCACACCAGTGAAAACCCCAAATTTCCCTTTTCCTTTATGCCATTTATCATCAGCCGCAATAAAGATTTTGGAATTAGAACTTAGGTAGCAATTTTGGGATGATGTATTAGCCCTTCTTCGGCTATGTTTGCTCTAGAGAGGTGATTAATATAAATGTCAGTTTATTTGTAAACTAGGAATATGTAACACAGAAAAAAAGACACAGGAAAGAACTGATACTGCCATTTCCAGAGCCTCGTTTTAGACCCTAAATGAACTTTAGTTGGGGAATGGCCATCGCTGATAAACGCTAGAAGTGATATTGCCTAAAGTGACAGAAAATACAGTGGCACCCATCTCTTTTCAAGGTTAAGAAGTGGCTTACTCTGTCTCAAGAGCTCAGTATATAAACACAGTTTACAAGGAACTTTAAACTGATCACTAAAACCTGTGTATATTCAACTGTTAAATCAAAAGGAAGCCTGTGGTGTTGATCAAGCCCAATAATCATTCTTTAATATCACCAGGGAGATAGCAGCATGATGAAAAGTATAAGGATGGTATAAATCAACTGAAGAAATTCTGAGCCAAAGACCTTCATTTTTAAAAGGCAGAGATTAAAATCACCAAGCTAATAAGATCTGCTCAGGGACCTAGAAATGTCAGCCAAAAATATGGAAAATGTATCCCCCAAGAGTAAGCTTTACTAGGTTGGTTTATAAATAATAGTTATCTGCTGAAAACAGACCATTAAGCTTGCTGTTTAGCTTAAAGGTAGTATTTAGTTAGAATTCTATATATGGGATGTCTTATTCATATATTAATGTTCCTGTCTAATGGATAGGAAAAGAAATAACTATTAAAAGGAGATTATGCATTAGTTTCCTAGCTCTTTCCTGACATCTGACATTCCCTTTATGCTGCAAATACTACTGCTTTGTAAACATCTCCCCTGACCCAAGATCTTCACAAGGTACTCTTGGTAACCCCTCCTATTATTTTGACCACCTAAGTAGTGAGTGGTATGATCTATTAATTTGGCAGTCAGCTCCAATAGATTGGGGATTAAAGAACAAAATAGTGTCCTAGTAACGTTGCCTCCAAGGCCTATCTCTGTTCCAGACAAACAGCAAGTGCTCACTGCAAAACTGTTGATCTTTATTAATTCTCTCACTATGTCTCAACATAAACATATCTCCAACCCAGCTGATCGACTTCTGATCTCCGGACAATGAAAATCCCTTCCTCTGTCATTTGGTTTATACCATCTCTCCTTCTAGGAGGTTCTGGTTCTTTACTTTCTAACTCTTTCCATTTTTTTAGACAATTTTTAACGCTTATTCGTTTTTTGAAAGACAGAGAGAGAGGGAGCGCAAGTGGGGGAGAGACAAAGGGAGAGGGAGACACAGAATTCGAAGCAGGCTCCAGGCTCACAGAGCCCGATGCGGGGCTCACACTCACAAGCCATGAGATCATGACCTGAGCTGAACTCAGATGCTTAACTGACTAAGCCACCCAGGCGCCCCATAACTCTTTCCATTTTTATAAGTTACAGTCTATGAGACATCCCAGAGAAAACAAACTTTTCTCTCCTTTCTCTTCCTACAACATTGACTATTTTCCCCAATTCTCCTAGCTCACGTTAGTACATGCTATCTTGTGTCACTGCTATGTTTCTAATTAACAATCAGAATTCCAAGACAAGACTGAGTCATGTCTTGGATTTTGTCACACAGCAGTTACCTAGGGTGCTACATTAGCACATGCAGGTACCCAGTAAATCTGAGTTTAAAGAACGCTGGTTCAATGCTCATCTAATGATAACATAGCATAATAAAAATGAAGCCCGGTGCCTGGCAGGCAACACAAGTGCAACTCTGAACGTTACCTTGATAAATTACGTGAAAGTTCAGGCTGAAAACAGGTAATGCAAAATGATTTGATAAAATTAATTTTTAAAGAAAATTTGAATCATTACAGTGAAAATGTGCAAAATCCTACTCATCATTCAGTACATAAAAAAAATGCCACTTTTTCAAGAATGATTCCCTTATTCATTTCCCTCCCCTCCCCAGCCAAATCAGAAGCAATGGTTTCCTAAGATAAATACTCCAAACCTAGCATTTATTTCTCAACTATTTGGTTTTTCTCAGCTATGCTTGAAGTATCATCTACATTTGGAATGTACTTAATTGAACATAATGTGTTTTGTCCTCTTCTAAGCCATGAGGTATTTGAGGGAAGGAGATCAAGTTTAATTTATTTTTGAAATAGTCCTAACACGTAGAGCATGGCTTACCTGTAGAAGGGCCTCAGTGTGTGCCTGCATGCCTACATGAATGAATAAGGGTCTACATCATTACAATAGGGGCATTCAAGTTAAAATTCTGTACTGGAGACCAGCAACAGTTCTCAATTCCTAGAAGCACACTTTTTAATTTTAATGTTTATGAAATCACAATACCTCTTACATTGGATGTGCACATTTAGTGTTGTTATTGTGGAGTGTGTGTGTGTGTGTGTGTGTGTGTGTGTGTGAGAGAGAGAGAGAGAGAGAGAGAGAGAGAGAGAGAGAGAGAGAGAGGGAGAGGAGGGAGAGAGAGAGAGAGAGAAAAGCAGTTATTAATTGGTGGCACATCTTAGAATAAATAGCATCTTTGAATTGAGAAACTAGAATACAGGTCAAAAATTCTGACTTAAAGATTAGCTATTGGGTTTACACATGTCTACAAGAAAGAGTACATGGTTAAATGTGAGGAAAAGAATCTCCATCTTTCCAAAGAGGTGCAGAGTTCTTTGTTTGATGCATTGCATCCCTAGAATGAGATGAGTAAGTATTTGCTATGACTAGAATACATACTCATCTCTAAAAAACTGCAGGAGTTGTTTAAAAGAGAGCTAGCCAACTGCCCACTGTTCTTCCTGCATCCCTTTGTTCTCAGATCTTAATCCGTTATCTCCCATGCCCCCATTATCACTGTGATTCATGGCCATCTTTAAATATAGATGGATTGCTTAGTTCTATCTTCATTCATGTTTTGCCTGAACCTTCTCATTCATGATAAAGACTAGTTGATTTGGATGTGTAAAATCTTGGGTTCATAGCCAAACAACAGTTGGCCAGTTTGCAAATTAAATCCTCGGTTATAAAGAGTTCCAGGAAAGAACAGAAAATGTGGATCACATAGTGTACCTAGAATTCTACTTCTAGAAACACATTCCCTGGCACCAGACATGCTGATGGTAGGATGTGAGCATAACCTTAATCACAAAGGACAACAGGCTAAGCTTCCCACACTGTGTCCAAGAAATAATCAAGATGACAGAACCCTTTCTGATCCCCTGCTACCTACTTCGGGATTATCCATAAGGTTTATAAAAGTAAATAGAGGAGAAAAATCACACACTGATTAACTTTGGACAATGGTCAGGGCAGCCTCTTAAGTACATATATATTCAGGAAGTGTCTGATAAAACAAGAAGTCATTGTTCTTAGGCATATGTATGGGAAATGCTGTTGTTTTTCCTTTTTCATAGCATAGCGGTCTAACCACTACCTGTATGTGTGCATGTGTCTGGGTAGGGATGAGTAAGCAAATGATAAAGAACATGTATTGAATCAAATCATATTTTGAAGTGTGATCATTGCTATAAAAGCCTGCAGTTGTCTTTGTGAGTCTAAAGAGTTAATTTTTTTCTAGCATGATTTCATTTTACATCCCAAAGAATCAGATTACTCCCAGAAAAATGCCACTTAAGTGGGAAAAATAAAAGGAGGCAAGAAAGGAATAGACAAAAAAGCAGGCTTGAATGCATAATGAATGCTTTGCAACTCATTGATAGACAACCCTTAAAACAAAGCATTGTTGTGTAAAATGTTCTAGAGAAAAGAATTCAAGAGTTTATCAAATGAGTTATTGGAGAAGAATTTTTTTTAAATCTGCCAGAAATGTACCAGGCCATTATTGCATCTTATAAATTATTTATTATTCTTAGATATGTCATAAAGCCCAACACAAATAAAGAAAAAATGCTGACAAGACAGAAACATCATTGTGAATATAGAGATACTTTCTGAAGCCTTGCAAAAACTCTCTAAGGATCTCTGCACCCTGCCCCCCACATTGTCACCACTTTTGTGTCTTGCTTCTTTGTATTTGAGGGTGTCAGCACTTCGCTCCTCCAACAAGACCACCCATTCTTGTTTCTCTTTGCATGACTAAGCTAATAGACCACAAACCATTTGTGTCTGGGTGTGTGTGTGTGTGTGTAAGAGAGAGAAAGAAAGAGAAAGAGAATTAGCCATGAAAAATTAAGTAAAATATGATTGTGAAGAGAAATCCAATTGTAAAAACATCTATTAATATGACTGCCTAGTTTATATGCAACTCTGCAAGATTTCGCCATTTCTCACGACTGCCTTAGCTCTTCCAGAGTCTTATTTAATAGAGCAGAGAAGTCTCCCTAGTCTTTCATTCTTATGAAGCAGACTAATGAAATATCATAGAAATGGTTTCATTTTAACACTGGGAAGACATTAAGTATCTGACTGTAAAATACTTTTCTCCTTATTCACTTTTAAGGGTCTTATGGAAATGAGTATGGTTTTAAGTAAAAGCAGTAATTTCAAAGTTGCTTAGTCACATGAGGACACACTATCTTCCATATTTTGCTTTATTCTTTGCCCATTACTCCTTTCCAGTTCTGGAAGCACATTTTTCTTCTTCATGGCCTTTCTGGTGAATGGCTAAAACTAGATCCCAAATCCCCTTAGGACAGACATTCTGTCTTGGGTATCTTAGTATCCTCTGCAGCATTTCACCAAATGTTTTGCAGATCACAGGTGTTCCATAAATATTTGTCGACTTTAGTGAGTATGTGTGCGGAGTGGGTGGCAGAGAATCTTTCACCTCCTCACAGTACGCACCTAGAAAACTCTAGGGCACCGAGTATCATATCACTTTATCTGATCTTCTCCAGGGTAGGGGTCTCAGAGGTCACAGCTCTGATCTTTTTTGTATCTAGGAAATCATACTAAATGATACAGCCATTTGCGATTTAACTCCTGTTTGTGAGCACAACAACCCTAAGAAGACAGCTTGCCTACTGTTAACTGTTAGCCACATGGCTCAACATTTTCCTGACTTCCATTTTCTTAATCTTGTATCTAAATAAATATACTCTTAATCCATTTTTTTTTCAGAAACATTACTATATATTTTGTTAAAGGTTGCTCTGGCAATATTCAGATGAAATAAAGTCAAGTATGGATGGTCTAACACTTAGGAGTAAGCAGAAAATTTGAGGCATTATAGAAAGAACCATAGTAGGACCTGGGGTATAGTAAGAGATGTCTGTGAAGGCTGAAGTTGCCCGCGAAAGATGCGGCAAATGGAGAATTATTTCAATTTTATACTGTTCTTTTTGCCACATTCAGGGCCTTGGAAAAACCAGAACTCGGGTCACTGATTGGGCATAAAGGCCTCTATGACTCTCACATAAATATGGAGTGTATGGCAGTGAAAGGAACAATTGGCAGGTGGTGAGGAAGCCTTACTACTAACAGCTGAGAAATCCGGGGCATTTCTCCTCTTGACTGCAGCTTCTTCGATTGTAAAGTGAAGGCATTAGACAGGATTATTTCATATTTTTGAATGTTTATTTATTTTTGAGAGAGAGAGAGAGAGCTTAAAGGGAAGGGCCAGGGAGAGAGGGACAGAGAGAGAGAGAGAGAGAGAGAGAGAGAGAGAGAGAGAATCTGAAGCAGGCTCTGAGCTGTCAGCACAGAGCCTGATGTGGGGCTCGAACTCATGGACTGCAAGATCATGACCTGAGCCGAAGTTGGACACTTAACGGACTGAGCCACGCAGGCGCCCCTGAATTATTTCATTTTTAGTTTTTTGTTTACATTTATTTATTTTTTTGAGAGACAGAGACACAGCATGAGTGGAGGAAGGGCAGAGAGAGAGAGGGAGCCATAGATCTGAAGCAGGCTCCAGGCTCCGAGCTGTCAGCACAGAGCCCAAGCCTGACACGGGGGCTCTAACCCACAAACCATGAGATTATGACCTGAACCGAAGTTGGAAGCTGAACCTTCTGAGCCATCCAGGCGCTCCTGGATTATTTCGTTTTTCAATCATTGTATTGTAGTCTATGGAATCCATCTTTGATATTTTCTTTCTGCAGTGCCCTATAATCTATCACTCCACGAGGACTCCTGAGAATGTATCTGTGTCTGTTTTCACCCCTCTTTTGGTTCAGGCCCTCATCAATGTTTTCCCTACTTTTGTCTTTACTGCCTAATTTACCCTGTACATTTAGTCTTTGCAAACCATGACTTAAACTGCATCATTTCCAGCTCCAGTATCTTCCAAGATGTCCCACGATTAGAGAACATGATTCACTTACCTTAGCCCAGAGTGACATCTGTTTTTTGTTCATTCTTTACTGAGAAGTTAGCTATTAGCTGACTTCTTATCCCTTATGTCAAGTTAATAGGTGTGAACACTACTTATTTCTTGATTTCAAACATAACCCTTGCTGGTGTGATTTAGGCCCAATTTCTTTCCTACATCACTCTACTGCACAGCGATCTCTTTCTCCCCTAAATCTCTATGGTGCTGTCTCTTCCAATCGTATCTTCCTTACCATTTATTGCTTCACTTGTCTGGATCTGCCAGTTATTATTTATGTGGCTCTCGGCAAATTACAATTGCTGAAGTCTTCAGTTGCTCTATCTGGTAAATGTGAATGGCAGATGCATATACCCACAGATGGTCTTGAATCCCCTCAGATAATACGTACAAAGTACTTTGTACTGTGCTCAGTTCCTAAGAATGACTAATACTGTTACCTAGAAAATATGTATCATGTCCTTTTTCATTATAAGGAGTTTACTCTTAATTACAACAGAGCACAAGACAAGGAAAAATAAAAGTGACCTAGAGGTCTGGGTAGAATGCCGTGTGTACACAAACATATGACTGCTCTTCTTATGACAATAAAAATGACCAAGAGTATGTCAAAATGGGGAGTGTGAGGAATCTGTGACAGAAAAAGACTTGAGGAAGATATCGTCTTCTTTATGGAATTTTCAAAGATTTTCCTGAGAGAAATAATGGCAATAAAACCATACGGAGAAGAGACCCTCAGAGACATATTCACTTCTCTATGCAATAGGGGTGGGCTTTTGAAATCCAAGTAGAAGAGCTCAGGGACTCCATAAACACCATCTATTTGGGTGGATTGAAAGTGACGGTGAACTACAGGGCAGAAGAGGCTTTCCTTGGGCAGTTGTGGATTGAGGACACTTGAGAGAAACTAAGAGGGTATACAGAGGGTCATGGGCATTTACACACAGCAGAGGCTTCCTTCAAGCTGCCTGTCTGTTCTTGAAAAGGCAGTGGGTGAGCCATGAGTATCCTCTCCCAGGCAACACTGGTACCATTAACCATTACCCAAAGACAGTGCCAAGACCATGTTTCTCTTTTGGAGATTGCCTATTAGTTACACAAAGAAACGGAAAGCAAACGGCCATTGAGCCAAGCTTTAAACTCAGTACTGTTTGACTCCAAAACACTAAAATAAAATATTTAAAGAATAGGAAAGTCATAATATGATTGCCTGAAGATGGGCATCGAATCCATTTTTAAATGTTTGAATGTTATAAATACGGTTGCAAAAGTGGCAATTTTATTTTTGAAAAATAAAATATGTGATATTGTGAGAATTTTTAAAACTGGAACTATAAATTAAATTGTATGAAAATAAACCAGGATTTGGGTGAGAAGGTAAAGTATGGCAATGTTTCCATCCTGCATCACAGGAAGCCAGTGAATAGCATTTTGTTCTTTATATTGACAAAACACTTGGAAATTAAATACTCTTCTAGATAAAATATACTAAAACTGAATTTATCAAATATATAGGGAGTATAATGACAACACTGCATATTAAAACCCATGGACCCCAGCCAAAGATGAAATTAAAAGCAAATTTACATCATGAAAAAATTTGATTAAAACAAGGAGAGGGGCACCTGGGTGGCTCAGTCGGTTGAGCTTCTGACTTTGGCTCAGGTCATGATCTCACTGTCTGTGAGTTCAAGCCCCGCATCAGGCTGTGTGCTGACAGCTCAGAGCCCGGAGCCTGCTTCAGATTCTGTGTCTCCCTCTCTCTCTGCCCCTCCCCCGTTCATGCTCTGTCTCTCTCTGTCTCAAAAATAAATAAACATTAAAAACAATTTTAAAAAAAACAAGGAGAAATGAAGATATGCAATTTAAAGAAATAACAAAATCATTCAAAAGAAAGGAGAAATAGAAGGGATTAATAAAGAGATATATGCAGAAGTGAATAAGTATAAGAAAAAAATAAATCTATAAATAAAAGAAATTCCTTCTATCCTATCATTCAAAAACTGTCTTATAGATGTTAATAAAATATGGAATTATGTTTGATGTGGCATGATTTAAAATATTGGATCCATAGACACCTAAAAGTTAATTTTAGAAATTCTGTAGGCCAACTCAAAGAAATAAATTTTCATATTTCAATATAGCTAAAGCCGAGGATGAAGTTTTTGTCTAATCCTGAGGACAACTGAGATGGTCTGCTGTCAAATAAAGGCTACGAGGGAGACAGAAGCTTCACCTTGGGAGCCCATGGGAGTAACTAAAAGAAAAGGTTATAATCCTACAAACACCCAGAGCTAAGACATAATAAGCGATCCACAGACTAAAAAATAGGACAAATATGCCGCATGTATTAAGGAACAAAATGATCACATCAATATAAGTATTTTAAAAAATCAGCATCTAGAACCAGGAGGAGTATGAGATTTTATTTATCCTACTCTCAAATTAACAAATTATCCCACCACAATTTCATGAAGCTGGCAGAAGATACAAAACCCATGGGTCAGAGACAAAAACCTTATGAGTATCATGTTTATACTAATTCCTCTTTCACCCGAGTTCTAGAGGAAGTGATGTGGGGTGGGGCCCAGTGGTTGCTGGGCACACAGTGGGTTTGCAATCATAGCTGAAGAGCCTTGAGCTGGAACCCAAATCTTTTGTAACAGACTGCATGCAAACCTCCTTGACCTCTGTGGCAAAGCAAGATATTATCATATTATCTTTATTATGCTCAGCAGGAAACAGATCTGTCTTCTGCTCCAGAGGGAGACATTATCTTTATCTTCCAAAGCTGTTTGCTCTACAACATCTTTGAAAAGTTATCCTAGGACACAGGCCGCCGTGCCTCTGCTCACAATATATGCAGAAATGAGGGAGACCTATGGAGAATTGTCTCTGAACACACACAGATGCTCTAAACTGCAGATGCTGATTTACAATTGCTCTGAATCTTAACCTGTACATATCTGTGTAACAGGCTGTAGAGTAGATAGGATCCAAGATTTACTTAGCAACACTTAATAATTTTTCCAAGCAAGTCAGATAATTCAGCCAGTAATGTACAAATCTAAGAGTTAATTATTTGAAATTATTTTTTATGGGAAAAAAATAATAGCTGAACAACCTGGATGAAAAATTTAAAAATGCAGAAAAATAGAAATTAGGAAAAGTATATAATACAAACACAGAGGTCGAAAAAAATCATAATAAAATACTATATTTAACTAAATGATATAATATATGATTTTCTACGAAACATGAATTATCTAATTTTTGGCACTTTAATCCTTCTGGAATAAATTTTGGTACACAATATGGCGGTGGCATTGAATTCTTAAACATTAATTTATCAAATATATCCAATACCTGATATCTCAAATGTACTATATAATTCATCTTTAACCTACTGGCATATGTAGAGAAAAACCTAAAATAAAATAGTATAACATTAGAGATAGTGAAAAATGGTCAACAGATTTGATTTGTGATTTTATCACTGTCCATTCTGTCTAGGCAGTAGTGTAGGGCAGCATTTAAGAGTAGATGCAAGAACTTGCCTTCCTCAGTAAGAAAACTCACCCATCCCAAAATAGCTGAATGACTAGGGGCATGTTATGTTACCCCTTAACTTTTCTGTACCTTGATTTTGTCCACTGTAAAATGCAGATAATAAATGTACATACCTCTATCTGGATTAAATGAGTTAATGATTATAAAGTGTTAATATAGAACCTGAGACAAAGAAAGCACACCGAAAGTGTTAACAGTTGTTATTTTTTGCTATTTTTCATTTAGCACAGCAAAACATGGCAAATAGAGATGACAAAAAATGTAACATGTCTGAGATTCAGATTATTTAGGCTTAATTTAAGAGAAACCTACAAATCTTTAAAAAAAAAACAAAGACCCTGATGGAAAAATTGCTAAGAGACATAAGCAGGTGACACACACACAAAAATACAATGAAAAATACTATTAAAATATTTAATATTTTATGTGTTAAAATATTTAATATTCTGTGAAAATAGAAACAACCAGGTCTTTTCCTATCATATTGCAAAGATTAAAATGAGTGGAAAAATATGCATAAAAATGCTCAAATAGTGCTGAAAGAATAAGCACAGAGACATATCAATTGCCTGAAGGAAATATGTCAATATGGATCAAAGCCTTAAGTGTTTCAAGAAGAAATCGCACCACTCTACATTTATTCCAATGATAAAATCAAATGTCTATAATGTTGTGTGTACACACCTAACAGAGTGTTATTTATAACAGCAAAACATTAAAAAGAACCTAATGTCCAGCAGGAGAGCACTGATTACATATATTATGGTGCATCTTTACGATACCAGGTTCAGGACTGAGACAAAGATGAGGCAAGACAGGTGCTCAGAGCACATGATGTAGGGAACCACTCACAGTCACTGTCATGGCTAAGTGCCAACACTGATCGTACAAGCCTCCAAGAGTGAGCACCTCCTCAAATTTTGCTACCGAGGCAAAATTCTTTTGCCTCACCCTAGGCCAGATCCTAAATATGAAACTTTCATATTTGTAAGTGTTTATAACATGATATAACACTTAAAATCATGTTATAAAAGATTGTCTAATGATCTAAGTCCATATTTTTATATATTTCTAATGCAAAATCTAGACTTGACACAAAGGCAGAAATAATACTAGGATAACATTAGTCTAACTCTTGTCCTATTACCTATTCAACATTTAATTTCTTGCTTTTTTTTTTTACTATTTTGAGTAGTGTTATGATGACTCTCCTTGTATATAATTTTTTCTGTATATCATACATTATTTATTTTTGTTTGTTTCTTGGAATTGGAATTGTTAGTCAAAAAGTATGAATATTTTTAAGACCCTTGATAAAAGTTAATGATTGCTTTCCAGAAAGACTCCATTTTTATACCCTCAAGTGAGTAGTGTGACTCTGAAAGCCTCCAAATATGTGTCACCCCTTCTATTGAAGCTCAAATGCATGAAAAATTTGGATTATTTCTCCAACTCACCAACTATAGAAACTTCTAGCGAGGTTAAGACTAGATTGTATATACTTTTGTTTTCCTTTCTGTGCTTTGCATATTAACCTGCATTAAAAGCTTACTAGGCACTAGTTGATTGGTAGTACCTCACATATATTTTTTCTGCCACAACTTTATACACTTTTAAAAAAATATATTTTTAATGCCTTTATTTATTTTTGAGAGACAGAGAGTGAGCAGGGAAGGGGCAGAGAGAGAGAGGGGGGGACACAGAATCTGAAGCAGGCTCCAGGCTCTCGGCCCTCAGCACAGAGCCCGACGTGGGGCTTAAACTCACAAGCCATGAGATCATGACCTGAGCTGAAGTCAGATGCTAACCAACTGAGCCACCCAGGCGCCCAACCTTATATACTTCTTAAACTTATGAGTTCCTTTTCTTCTCTTTCCTTTCCTTTCCTTTTTTTTTTTTTTTTTTTTTTTTTATCTTCTGGTCGCAGCAATATGAATAGAGGCTGGCCAGAAGTCAAGGGAAGACAAAGGAGCCAGCTGGCTTCAGCAGCTCCTATAATTCTGTACAAATCACAGTGTGGAGAATACTGAAAAATGGCGAATTAATGTCGAAGGCCTTTCAGGAGAACTTCTCCCTCCACAGACTGCTATCCTTGATTGCACTGTGCTGAGATTGCATACAAAATGCTGCACAGGTAATATTGAGAATTTACTAAATTAAACTTTGAGCGACAGGACATTAAAATCCACTTGAAGAAGAAAACCAAGAAAATAGTTCTGATTCTTGTTTCCATTGCCAAGGCACCCCAGAATAAGAGGTAGCTTTCTGAAATGTTTTCATGAGAATGGTGCCAGTGTCCAAGGAGCCACGTGGGTATTTTGGGGCCACATCTAAATTGACCAAGGGATCCTCTATTAGTCTCTTTAGTTTCCTGCTTATATTAATGGGAATTTCCACCTAACTGATGATACCAGTGATCCCAAGGCTCTGTGCCAGGCAGACACGAACACAGAATCAATAATGTCACAGCCCAGGCTTTCGTGGTCAAAAGGACACGGACTGAGAGCCCACATGAAGTACCCACGGGCTTCCTGAGGGTGATGACTTGGTGGCAGATCTATGACCTGCAGGAATTTGCAGTGAGGGGCAAACTGACACACACAAAAATGGCAGCGAACTGTCATCTCAAATTCCTAGAAAGAAAAATTTGTTGTTAAGGCTTTGGTACTTGTTTTATTTTTCTGTTCCTTCCTCTACCTCTTTCTGTCTCTCACATTTACACATTTAAAAGGAAACTTTCAATTAGTCCAAGAGAATCTGCCTGTGCTTTTAAAACAACAGGAGGTCGCCAATCTTATTCTCTAATGAATACTGACTAGTAGGCATATTTACAATGGGACTTGGGTTTTCTTGGTGGATATTGTGAATTTTTTTTTGAACATTCAGTATCTATTTTAGCAATTGCCCCAGAGACTTACTTATGATTTCTCTATCAGGTAACATGGCATTACATCTATGGTTACCAGTTTTGAGATTTAAGCTGTAAGCTACTGAATAGCTTATCATAGAATGTTCATCCCTCTTTTAGCAGTTACAGTATTGAAAATAATGTTACAGACTTTAAGAATCTAAAAAAAACCCACTTCTGATAACAAACAAAATGAAGCAAGCTTAAGTGTTTTCTGTCTTTAGTCCCTCAAGATCCAACGGGTCAGGTTTTCTTGGCACCTGCTGTCCCCAGCTGTGGTGGCTACGGTCTGGCTATGGGATAATAGACTCATCAGAATTGTGCACCACCAGCTGTTCCGTGTTTCCATGTCTTGTCCTCAGGGTCCCTTTCTGATTCCGACTGACCCACTAGTTGAGTGCCAGTGCTCTGAGCATGAATTATGAATGGCGTGCCTTGCCCATCCATCACCTGGACTCTGCAAGCTACCTACACTTGTCAGAAGTGGGTAGAGTGCTACTTGTAAAAGCCTGTATAAAATAACACATCCAAGGAAAGGATGGCATTCTCTGCACTTATCTTGCTCAGTCCAGTCCTGGGCCTTCCATTTGCACACCTAGTCAATACAGCTTTCCTTTCTCTCTAGCCAGCGAGGAAGTTTTTGTAGGCAGAAATCTTCTGACAAACATAAAATGCAACGAGAGAAAAGAGTCAGAAGTCTTGAGTCTGAGTTCTACTTGAGGATGTGAGCACATTTAAGCAATCTGGACCTGCATATTCATCTAATGAATTCAGTTTGGAAATTTGGCTCCTATCGCTACTTCCTAAAAGAGATGGAGTGCCAAGAGGGTAGCAGCTGAGAGGGGAGGGACAGAAGGCTGCAGAGTGGGCGAGACTAATTGGTCTTGTCACATAACACAGATTAGATTATGTCTGCCTAAAACTAGGAGGGGGAAGGGATGGTTAATCATTGTTTATACCAAAAAGATATAAAGCCGAGCAGCCTCATAGAACCAGATGCAGGGATAGAAGCACAAGCTTCTTGACAAGAAAATAGGAAAAACTAAGTGTGAGGAAAAAAAATTTTAAATGGTATAACATTTTGTTTTTCAGCTAGATAAGGGAATTGAGAAGTGGAACAGCAGAGTATAATCTGATAAGAATTATGGTGATTTCTGACAATTCACTAAGGCCAGAACAGAAGTTTACCTTGCTAACCTAGTCAATAGATTTTTTTTTTTAATAGAGCAAGAGATTGCTGGAGTTGTGGGGCATATTCTAGCTACAAAGATCAACTTTTCAAGGAAATGGGAGTAAATATTTTAATATAAATAACTAATATGGCTAACTATTAATGATTCTTATCTGCCAATAGAATAAGGTGTCTTAGAATCTCTATTCTAGAATTACTATTATAATTCAAGTTACTATGTGTTCTACAATATAAAACTGCATTTTTGAGGACAGTAAGCTGCAGATCAAACTCAGAGAACCCAGGCTGAGCACTCCTTCATTTGTTCATATTATTTAAGGGACTACTGCATGTTGGCTAAGTAAACAAAATGCCTAAAAGGAAAACCGATATGGGTTTTTTTGTCTACCCTTTCCTCTTACCTACTTGTTCTCCTGCCCCACTTCTTCCGTTGGATCTTTCTGACTTTCTTCCTTTCCCAAGATAGTTTGTCCCTTTCTGGCAAATTCCAACTATGTTAATAAGAAAACATGAGGAAGAAATAGCAAGTGTTGATTTGTGGCTAAAAGTTTTCTTCAGATTACTGTAGGTTCTATGACATAACCTTTTCCCTAGACTCTGGAACTCGAATGAAACAGAGATTTCCCACAGGTCATTCTCTCTGTTGCCTCTGGCCTCGGACCACAGTTAAATCAGCCCCCCTGGGTTTGTCTTACATACCACATCAGATATCCCAAACAGCCCTCATTATTAAACCCAGCTGTGAGCTAACTAATAGTACCAAAATAGATTCTTCTCTCCTTTTTACTGTTGGGAAAACATACCTCAGAATCATAGCTTCCTGTAAATAGATGAGCCTGTTCAGCCACTTTAGTAAATAATCAGTGGCTTTGTCATGGGAAGTTTTTATTTAATTGGTGGGTGGACATGGTTTGTCATATTGCATTGTGTCAAAGAAGGTAAAGCTTTTATTCTATTCTTTTCAAAAAGGTTTCAGAGGGTTTTTAGTACTCAATACATATTTCCTATCTTTTCTTTCTTTTTAACTCACAGTTGCTGGATATTCATTTTCTGTGAAATTATAATTAGTGATATTTCTAGAAAGAATAATATTGAGTTTTGTATTGCACCTGTCACCCTTGAGTTCTCTGCAGATGTTTTTAGCAAGATGGATGATAAGGTAAGGTAATGACTGTGAAGGTAAAATGCATCAACTTGTGAATGTTCAGAAATGACTCACCTATGAGCTCAAACTGGAGCACTTATTTCTGAAAGGATTTTGGCCAGGAAACTCCAGCGAGGAAGATGATTTTATTTGCTTTTAGAAATGAGAGAGGGTAACTCTAGTTTCTAACCTTACATTCATCAGGATCAGGGGAAGGGAGGGAACGTGCAGAGAAAGGAAAGGACTCTGAGGGTAATGTGGGAGAATATTGTGGGAGGGTATTGGGCCTCTCCATTAGTTACTGGAAAATCCTGAGTAGGTCACAATAAAAAAAAATTCTTTTTTTTTAAATTTTTTTTTCAACGTTTATTTTTTTATTTTTTGGGACAGAGAGAGACAGAGCATGAACGGGGGAAGGGCAGAGAGAGAGGGAGACACAGAATCAGAAACAGGCTCCAGGCTCTGAGCCATCAGCCCAGAGCCCGACGCGGGGCTCGAACTCACGGACCGCGAGATCGTGACCTGGCTGAAGTCGGACGCTTAACCGACTGCGCCACCCAGGCGCCCCCAAAAAAATTCTTTTAAAAACTCTTAGCAAATTACTTGAATTATTTTTTGCAGACACTATTGCCAGACACTGATTTTAAAGGCATCAGAGTTTTCTCGGAGATCTGAGTTCAGGAGAGGTGAGCTACACTTTCCTTGTAGCCTTGTTGTCTACTAAATTTGGGGGCAGTGTTTTATCAGTTGCTCTGATAGTCCCAGGTGAGCACAACACGAACAGTAAATACTCTCAGCCTGTGACCTGTATGGTCCCTCAGACGGTCTCAGCCATTAATCATGTGTTTTATTTTCTCTTCTATTTGTAACCCAAAATGACATCTTTGTATTCCATTAGAATAAGCAAAAAATGGGCTATGTATTTTGATATTGATAAACAACAATTATTTCTGCTAATGTTATTGACCACTTACAATTATGGTAGTGAGGTAACTATCTACTTATCTATTTATCTATGTATGTATCCATCTACCACCTTTTTTCATCCTCCTAACAGTTTTATGAAGACAGGTAATATTACTGTCTTTATAATAGAAAACTTATATTCAAGGGCTGAAAAATTCCCAGGGTCATAACACAAGTAAGAGATAAACCAAGTTTTAAGCCCTTATCATTTTGACTATCAAGTCCATACAACTATCTTGCTCTCCTGCTATTTTAATTGATTTCATGTTATGACATTGTCATCATTTGTGTCTCATAGACAAAAGAGGCAGGAGTAATTACACATGTTGGAATGAGGGGCACCAGGGTGGCTCAATCGATTGAGCATCGGACTTTGGCTCAGGTCATGATGTCACGGTTCATGAGTTTGAGCCCCGCATCAGGCTTGCTGCTGTCAGTGCAGACCCTACTTCGGATCCTCTGTCCCCTCTCTGCCCCTGCCCTGCTCATTCTCTCTCTCTCTCTCTCTCTCTCTCTCTCTCTCTCTCTCTCTCTCTCTCTCTTTTCTCTCACAAAAAAAATAATAATAATAAAAAAAAGAAATGTTGGAAGGAAATGAGTTTCCTTTGTTTTACTACTATTCACAGGCCATTTCCCAATTTCTGGTCACTTGTGTATGAATAGATTCTTACCCAGGTAATTAAACCAGATAAATTACCAACAGGGTTATAGGATTTTGCTTTGGTACTTTCTGTTTGCCTAGTATTTGCGTTATTCTCAGAGAAAAACGTATGATTGTTCTGAGATCATCCTTCACAGCTGTATTTTGTACAACTCAGTTCGTTTTTATTTGTCTGAAGAGAGAGAGAGAGAGAGAACTTTGGTCTTGATAAAACTCATAAGAGTAGCTAGGAATATTTCTCAAAGCAACAACCTAAATGATTGAGCTCAAGGCCTCCAAATCACGATTTTTTGATGATACTGCATTGTATATTTTTTCAGCATTGAATTTGTTTAAACCTTATTCTTTACAAAATGGCTTAAGGCAACTTATAGAAGAGACACAACAAGAAGCATACTAATTTGGGGGACAAAAGAATCAGCAAATAAGGCATAAGGAAAAGAGAAAAACACAGGTAGCCTAAATGGCAGGATTAACTCAATTGTACAACTAAACTCGAAGTTTGCCTGTGAGCTTCCTGGACACCAGAACAAGGAAGCCTGATGAATTGCATTGTTATGTCTAGAAAACATATGTTTAAGGTAATACAACTGAGTGTTGTCAGCCCTATTATGGACTCTTCTTTGTTTTCACATCTATATTATGTCCATTCCTTCATATTAATTTTTCTAAGAAAACTGTTAGATGTGGTTCAAAACTTTTATAATCCCATATATTCCTGGAATTGGCATTAACAGGAAAGCTGTTATAAAATAAACATTCATTCTAAAAATAAACGAATTTAAAGTGTGAAGCTACATTTCTGATTAATTCTGTTGGACCATCAATAATAGTAAAACCTACTAAATAAGTGGTTGAAGATTATGAAAAGAGAAATATAGGCATCTGTAAAACAGTGCAAATGAGCTCATGAGGAAACTGTGACACACTCGCAATGTTTAGCTCTGCCTCTGGACACATGGCGTTCAAGTTGAGCATGTAATGGTGCTGAGGATTCTTGAAGAAGTCACAGGATAAACATATTGAAGAAACTTCACACCAATTTTTTTTATATTATTGACCAAATTTTTGCTTCCTCTTGGAGCAATACACTATAATATCAAACTTCACAGTTTCCAAAAAATTATTTATAGTTTTGAAAAATGTCTCCATCTAGAACTAGATACCTCAGCTGGCCACTACAGACAACATGAAATATATTTAGACTGCCTTTCAGCTGTTTCCTATAGCTTTTTTTTTTGTCAGAATTTTACTTGACACTGAGTTGTTACCAATCCAGATTCTAGCTGGCATTTTTGTAACCCTTGAACCATTAAATAAATCATAGTCTTGCTACATTAGAATCCAACATTTCAACAAAATGGTTTCTAGACGTCCCTGTTGCATACTATTTCTTACATTTAACAACAACAACAAAATCCATAACAATTTTCTTTTTATATAATTTTATAACACTTCTGAAATTTAAATGTGTATTAACTTGTTCCTGACGTATTATGGATATTTTCTACAGGAAAAAACAAACAAACAACTATCATTTTATTGTTGAAAAGCAAATGACAGATAAGTGGACTCCAAGAAAAATCCAGAAAACATAGATATTCTACTAGAATTCCTGGGATTAGATAAATCAATTGGTTGAAAGTAAGTCAATAATTTTCTGCTCAACAGTTTTGATAAACTTGCCTCCTAATTTTGAAATAAGTGACTTTAAATTGTGTGTAATTTTAATTCATTTCTACTTCTTTTTAAGAACTGTCATAAGTTCATGTGTCTTTTGACACATGAAAAGATGCTCAACATCACTCATCATCAGGGAAATACAAACCACAAGTACAATGAGATATTACCTCATACCCGTCAGAATGGCTAAAATTAACAACACAGGAAACAATAGATGTTGGTGAGGATGTGGAGAAGGGGGAACAGTCCTATACTGTTGGTGGGAATGCAAACTTTTGCAACCTCTCTGGAAAACAGTATGGAGGTTCCTCAAAAAATTAAAAATAGAACTACCCCACAGTCTAGCAATTGCACTACAGGCATTTACCCAAAGGACACAAAAATACTGATTTGAAGGGATACATGCACCCTGATGTTTATAGCAGCATTATCAACAATAACCAAACTATGGAAAGGGCCCAAATGTAGATCAACTGATGAATAGATAAAGAAAAGGTGGTAAGTTATACAATGGATATACATTCAGCCATAAAAACAAAACAATGAAATTTTGCCATTTGCAATGAGGTGGATGGAGCTAGAGTGTATTATGCTAAATGAAATAAGCCAGTCACTGAAATACAAATACCATATGATTTTACTCAAATGTGAAATTTAAGAAACAAAACAGATCAACATACGTGGGGAAAAAAGAGAGAGAAACCATAAAACAAACTCTTAACTATAGAGAACAAACTGAGGATTGCCGGAGGGGAGGTGGGTCGGGGGATGGGTTAGATGGATAATGGGTACTAAGGAGGGCACTTGTGATGAGCACTGGGTGTATAAGCAAGTGATTAATCACTAAATTCTACTCCTGAAGCCAATATCTCACTGTATGTTAACTAACAAGAATTTAAATGAAAACTTGGACAAAATAAATTAAAAAATTATTAATACACTTAAATATATGAATTGAACATATGAATGCAATCTTGGTTAATTTAGTGTCATACAAATAGGTGATGAATCTAATAGAAGAACATGAAGCAATGATACAAATATACCCTCCCCCAAGTTTTAAAAATAATTATTTGTATATGACATTTCTTGGCTCATACAACTATTAAGTATGTTCAACTCCGTTACCTTTCTTTGTATGCTGAATGAACACTGCCTTGTTATCTTCTGCTTCATCATTCCAAATTTTTTTTCCTCTGGAGCTATATTAAACAAGCCTTATTGCAAAAAAGAAAAATGAAAAAGAAAAACAAAAGAACTGTCATAAATTTATTCCCTAGACAGTAAACAGAAAGACAACATTTGTATAGGGAAATGTCCCTCAAGTTCTGAAAATAAAAGAGTTTTTCATTCATTGTCAAGGATAATGCTCTATGTCTGCTGTAGGCAAATATACTAGCAAATGAGATGTATTTTCTGGACAAGATTTGCAGATGATGCAAAAGTGATATCACAAACACATATCTGTGACGTGAATTGCATTTTTAGCATAATTTTTTTTATCACAAATGAAGAGGATAAATGTTTAAGTGGGTAAAAGATGATTCTAGAAAGCATGAAAAATGTTTTTTGTTCAGACATGCTATGATGTATAAGAAATGCCAGATTTGATTTATGTTGTCCAGTAAAATAGATTTAGGATCAATAAGGGGCTGTTAGAGAGAGACTGCTTTCAGCTATCTACAAAAATTGTTTTACATTGACAGCTTCATGAGGGCAGGAATGTCTTTTTTAGCAGTGTATGTTAAGCTTCTAGCAGAATGCCTGGAAAAACAAAATTAACTTATTAATAACAGTTAAATAAACAGAAGTAAGATTTTAGAAGGAGAAGAGAACTTCCCATTCCTCCTTTCTCTCTGCAAAGATATACTCTCATTCAAAGATAGGTCAGGCTTGAAGTTTAGCAGAAAGATGCTTTGTAGGGAATCCCAAGATGACCATAATGGTCTGTACCATACCGTTCAGATTAATGGTTGTCAAATTTTTTCTGTAAAGGTCGGATAGTAAATATTCTAGGTGCTGAAGTCCAGATAGTCTCTTTCACAACTATAAAACTCTGCTGTTACAGTACAAAAGCAGCCGTAGACAGTAAGCAAATGAACTGGTAGGACTGGATTTGGCTTATAGGCACACCATAGTTTGCCAACCTACCATCTAGTTCTGTTATTACTCTCTCCCTACTTCCTTCCTTTAGCGATGCACTTTTTATAATTAAAATTATTTTATTTTATTGTTTATTGTGCTAATGTATACATTACAAAATATTAAATTTTAACCATTTTTTAAGTGCAACAGTTCAGTGGCGTTAAGTGCATTAACATTTTTGTATGACCATCGCTGGTCTCCATCTCCAGAACTTGTATATCATCCCATACTGAAAATGAATACCTATTAATCAACACTTCCCTTTCTCCTCCTCCCTCCAGCCCCTGTAATGACTGTTCTACTTTCTGTCCTTACTGTGGGTGCTTCAGACAAGTAGAATCACACAATATTTACCCCTTTGTGTCTGGCTTATTTCACTTAGCATAATGTCTTTGAGTTTCATCCATGTTGTAACATATGTCAAAAGTTCATTCCTTTTTTAAGACTATTTTTTAAATCAGTTTTACATTCACAGTGAAATTCAGAGGGAGGTACAGAAATTTCCCATATACTCCTGCCTCCTCATATGCATATCCTCCCCCATTATCAACATCCCCTACCAGAGTGTTACAACTGATGAACCTACATTTGGCATATCATAATCACCTGAAGTCCATGCTTTAAACTGGAGTTCAGTCTTGGTATTACACATTCAATGTGTCTGATAAATGTCTGGATGACTTGCATCTATCATTTCAGTATTATGTGGAGTCTTTTTAGTGTCCTAACAATCCTCTGTGCTGTGCCTTTCCAATCCTCCCTCCCTCATTCCCTGGAAACCACTGATCTTTTTGCTATATCAGTTTGGCCTTATCTAGAATGTCATATAGTTGGCATCATACATCATGTAGCCTTTGGAGATGGTCTTCTTTCACTTAGTAATATGCATTCAAGTTTCCTCCATGGCTTGGTAGTTCATTTCATTTTAGTGCTGAATAATACTCTATTGACTGGATATATCACATTTTATTTATGCACTCACCTACTGAAGGGCATCTTGGTTGCTTCCAAGTTTGGGAAATTATAAATAAAGTTTCTATAAACATCCGCATGATGGTTTTTATGTGTACATACATTTTCAACTCCTTTGCCAGGTTGTAGGGTTAGAATGTGTATAGTTTTATAAGAAACTGCCAAAATGTCTTCCAAAGTGGCTGTACCATTTCACATTCCCACCAGGAATAAATTAAAGCTCCTCTTGCTTCATATCCTCACCAACGTTTGGTATTGTCAGTGTTTAGATTTGTTTGAGATTATATTCTAATAAGGGTCTGGTGGTATTTCATTGTTGTTTTAGCTTGCATTTACCTGATGGCATGTGATGTGGATCATCATTTCATATGCTTGTTTGACATCTATATTACCTTTGGTAAGGTATCTTTTAAGGTTTTTGGCCCATTTTTTAATCAAGTTGTTCCTTAGTGTTGAGTTTTAAGAATTCTTTTTATATTTTGGATAACAGTCTTTTATCAGGTGTATCTTTTGCAGGTATTTTCTCCTTGTTTGTGGCCCATCTTTTTGTTCTCTTGACCATGCTTTTTAATACAATTTTATTTAAACATTCCAATTATACCTCAAAGGAACTATAAAAATTTGAGGGGAAAATGCACTTCTGGTTAAGATTGGATCAGCTCCTCCTGAGTATAGAGTTATCAGTGATAGAAAATAAAAGCTCACAAATGGAAATAGAAGTCACAGGAGTAAATTGAGGCTATAAAGTCCAAGCATCACATTTCCCTAATACCAACTCTGAAGATCTTTTCTTAGGTATTTCAGCACTTTTACACGATTGCAAAAAGTTTATTGGGGTTCTGGTGTCTGGTAAGATGGAATGAGCACATTCTGCCACTGAATGCACAACAAAACATGGACAGAATGCATGAGGAGCTATTTGAGAACACTGAAAAGTAAATAGTAACAGGCAGATGGGGGGGGGGGGCATAATTCTAAGTGCCACTAAATCACCAGTTATCTTACCATTTTTTGTCTCTGATATCTGCAGAACTGGTCTCAATGTAGCCTGATACTCAGAAGTTGGCATTCTCACAGAAAGAGTCGTTAAGTTACAGCTTGCAAGATGGGAAAGGGATCTTCTAACGGTAAAAGATAGTGGGATAAAAATCTCTGTGCTATTGTTGTTTCCTTTTCTCCTTTCTGTCCTCTCCCAGTTCTCAAGCAATCCAGTGCAATTAGTGGTGGCAGTGGAAGCAACAGCAACCATGATGGCTAAGGGAGGCACAATGAGGAAGTAGAAGCTTCCTTACAAATCAGAGATTAGACCCCATAAGAGTGGGGCAAGCACTTGTTGCTTTTTTTCTTGCTGCATCTCAGTTCAGGAAATGCTTACAATTGCAGGGAGTACATGACAGAACTGGGAAAATAAAGCCCCAGTTTTCTGGCTGAACTGAAAAGAAGAGCCCCAGAGAGCCCAAAAAGTTCTAGGAAGGTCAAAAAAGAAAAGAGTTGGGAAAGTGACCTGAAAAGGTAGTTCATGAGCTCATGGGAACACTCCCAAGACACACATGTATAGCTTTGACACATAATAACATACCTCCAACTTTGAGAACTGAGCTGCAAGGTAGATCACCACCCAGGATTCAGAATGGCCACAGGTGGGAACACACATAAGACAGATCCATATAATACTGCAAAGTTACTGACAAAGGAAGTGACATTAAGACCACAACTCCCATAAGGCAGAACTTGAAAACTGAAACAAACAAGGTCAGTTGTGTGCTAAAAGAAAGACGTCAACATTCTTCAGAAGACTTGGGCAAGACCCTGAGAACTCTAGCATAATATTCAAAATGTCCAAGATACAATCCAATTACATGGCATATGAAAGACCAGGAAAGTGTCCCTTTGTGTGAAAATTTCTTTATAAATGCAAATTTCTATTATAAAAGGAAAACTTGTATCCTGTTTTTAAAGTTTTTCCTGCACCTACGGATTCTCAATAGCCATTAGCTCAAAATAATCCATATGCCAAAGAGACATATTTTGGGATGGCAAATTCTGGTACCCTTCAGGAATGATGGTTCTATAAATCTAAACTTGGGTTAAAATTCAGAGAATTGTGCACTCTAAAACAGTGTATTTTTATTATATTTTAACTTGAGCAATAAAAAATGTTAGAAATACAAAAAAAAAACTCATTGGGGAAAAGTAAACTTAAAATGTGAATGGAATTTTGAGTTAGATGTTCTTCATTCTAGATCACCATCCAATAAATCACCTTCAAGTAAATTCATTTTTAATTCTTCTGTTCCCAATCTATTAAATGGGAATAATAATATCTGACCAAACTTTCTGGACGGTGTGGTTCTCAATTTTATTGTCTCAGTTTCCCATTTATGTTCTTAAAAAGTATTAAGTATGTTAAGGATTTCATTCATATGGGTTATGTTTAGTATTTACAATATTAGAAATTAAAATGAAGAACAAATGTAAATATTTATTAACCCATTTTAAAATAACAAAACAAACTCATTACAAATTAGCACAAGTAATATTTTTAATAAAAAGTATTTTCCAAATCAAAGAAAATAGTGAGAAGAATAGAATTGTTTTAAGTATTTCTAAATATCTCAATGTACAGCTTAATGGAAGACAGCTAGATTCTTACTGTAGTTTCTTGTCTCTGGGCCCTCTGGGAACTCATACCATGTTTTGGGAACTACTGCTTTAGAGAATAGGAGAAAGAAATAATCTGAATCTTTATATATACATCATTAATATATTTTAAACTGGTGTGTGTTATAGATTCATAAACAGAGCCGAAAGCTACTTGTTTCTATGTGAATGAGAACACATGAAAATTGCTGTAGCCCAAAGAACTAAAATCTTCTTCTCTGACCCCAAATCCCATATACTTTCACTATGCCATGTTGCCTCTCGAATGCCTTGCTAGGGACATTCCAAATCCTGCTTACTTTGCCCCCCTCTGGACTATATTGGAAGATATATTAAACACTTCTGGAATCATTAGGTATTTTTACAGTCTAAAAATGCTATTCTTATTTAGTTTGTTGTTTTTCTATTTTCCTCTTGGGTTTTTGTCCTCTAAATTAATACCTTCCCAAATATTGTCTGAATTTTTCTGAATAACAACAGCTGTTCATTCCCAGGTTGGCTATGACCCCAAAGCAGCAATGGCACCAAGCCAATGTTCTCTCCTTGACAGCATCAAGAAAATTAACATTTTCTGGATTCTATTTACTCGTAGATCCTCTTCATATATGAAATCACAGGAAATGTTAGAAGTGTGAAATTAAATGAAAATAGTGTACCTTTTTGCTTTGGAATATTTAAGAATATTGGAAGGTCCCAAATGTCATTAATAATGAATATATCTGAAAAAAGAATATATCTGAATATATAATATATAATATAAAATTAAAGAATTTGAAACGTCCTTGAGAGACTATTTTATTGCACAACCTTTATACAGTAACACACTGATGTGAGAATTGTATGAAACTGCTGCAAATATTTCTCATCAAAGAAAAGGGGAGACTTCACAAATGTCCTCGGTAGCCCATTGTAATAATTTTTGCTATAGAACAAACCACCTCAAAATGTGTTCATTTAGCTTGTGATTTTCTGAGCCAGCAACTTAGGCTAAGCTCAAATGGCTGGTTCTTCTGGGCTCAGCTGGCCTTATGTGTCTACAGTCAGTTGGGTAACTCATTTATTTAAAAAAAAAGATTTTTTTAATGTTTACTTTTGAGAGAGAGAGTGAGACAGAGTGTGAGCGGGGGAGGATTAGAGCGGGGAAGGGAGACACAGAATCAGAAACAGGGTCCAGGCTCTGAGCTGTTGGCACAGAGCCCGATGCGGGGCTCGAACTCATGGACCACGAGATCATGACCTGAGCGGAAGTCAGACACCCAACCGACTGAGCCACCCAGGTGTCCCATGGGTAACTCATTTCTGAAACACAAGGTCTCATCCCTTAGCATGTTAGCCCACACACTGGATAGTCAGAATTTTGCAACAAAGCAGATAATCACGATTCTTTTGAAGCCTGAACTTCGAATTTGTACACTTATGCTACATTATGCCACATTCTATTGGCCAGAGCAAGTCACAAGTCCAGCCCAGGTTGAAGGTGTAGGGGAGTGGAATCCATCTCTTGATGGGAAAAAAACTAAGTAACATGGAAAGGGTATGTTTATAGGAAGGAATACAATATAGCCAGTTTTTCAAATAATCTGCCATACCCATTTTATGAGATCCAGAAAGCTACTCCATGTCAATTTTCAGCACAAGAAAATTATAAAGATGTGGAGTCAAAAATAAGAAAAAGAATGGGAAAATATCTAAATACACAAGGAGGGACACTTTTGTTGGTGGTGACAGAGAGAGATGGAAAAAGCTGAGCGCTAAGGAAAATAAACAGCATTTTGATCTCCATTGTGTAGTTACATAGAGCGTAAGTAGGAGTAATGGAGAGTGAAATTGAGAAAAAGAAAACTTGAGCAGAATTCTATGCAAGTTCTAAGAGTAAAGATTATTATTCTATAGAATAATCTTGCAGACTAAGCAATGTATTGTGCATTGCATAAACATTCAAAGAAAGCCTATAAAACCACACTTTTTAATTCCATAAGGAAGAAACTTGCTTCATATGCTGCGAGGCTGGCCAGTGTGTTTAACCTTCTCCTATTCTGTACTTACCTGCTGATGGTGCCAGTTCTCAGAGTATGTTATCCCTTCCCCCTCCATTTCACAGTCTTTGGGCAGATCCCAATCAAATCATGCCTGGTATGCATCTCAGCTGGCCATCCTGTTTCTATCATTTCCTCTTCCTACAATAATACTGAGAACTGTATTCCAAAGGTATCATCTTGGAATTGCACTCTCCTGAACAATGTAGTGTTCTGTTTAAAACTACCATTTGCAGGCAATGGACATTAATTCAGCTCTTGTCATGTGCTAGGTGCTGGATAAAAATTAGTTTGTTATATAAAATGTCATCAATGTCTAACTGAATATTTTCTTTTTAACCATTTCAAAGAACTTTCTCATCTGTTACATAACTGAGTCTCTGTGAATTGGCTAAGCAGATGTTTGATACACGTGGAAACTAGGTACTGTAAAATATATGGGAGTGACTAAGGCCATGTAGCCAGTTATGTGTACAATTCCCCAAATTAGCAACAACAACAAAAACACAAAGAACAAAAAATTAAGACTGTGAGGACTGAGGAAGAAATGGAAAGTATATCTTGCACTGTTTGCTCTGTTTGAGCTGGTCAAAATTGGATCTTCTAAATCACTGCTCACTTAAAAAATACTTATGAACATGGACGATCCTCCCACGGAAAATGTGTTCTTCCTTCTGCCAGCTCTCTCCTCTCTTCAAAATGGTCTTCAGAACTCACCTCCACCAAGGAATTTCCTAGAGAATCCTTGGTTATAAAACCATTTTACATTTATAGATTGCATTAAGAAAAAAAAATACTTGTATAGATTTTATTTGAACCTCACATGGTGGTTCATGTGAGTGGATTTTTCTGTTTTTACTTTACTTTTCAGATGAAGGATCTAGGATGACTCTGGGAAGTTAAGGGATTCCTGAGGGTCATAGCGAGTGGAAGAGTCAGTATTGTCATTGGAGAACCCAGGGAATTTCCTTCTACAGACACTGGCTCTAATTAGTCATTATAGTTTCTCCTTGGGGCCTGTGAATGTTGCTACACATCATTGCATATTCCTTCTGTTTATATACCTTCTATCGGAGCATGTTCTCACACCCCTCATTATGGGATGAATTGTGCCCCATAGGACTCTTCCTATGTCAAAGTCCCAATCCTCAGTACCTCAATGTAACCATATTTGGAGATAAGTTTTTTAAAGAGGTGATTAAGTTAAAATGAGGTCCTTAGGATGGAGCCCTAATCCAATATGACTGATGTCCTTATAGACAGAGCGGGGTGACACCAGGGATGTGCATGTACAACTGACACAGAGAGAAGGTCGCTATCTTCAAGCCAACAAGAGAGGCCTCAAGAGAAACCAGAACTGCCAACACCTTCATCTTGGACTTCTGGGCTTCAGAACTGTGAAGAAATAAATGTCTGTGTTTAAGACATTTAGTCAATGGTATCTTGTTATGGCAACCTGAACAGACTAATACACCACCTTAAGCCTTATGCTGTGGTCATACTTCCCACTGTTCTTGGAGTGCCTGGGTGGCTCAGCCAGTTAAGCGTCCGACTTCAGCTCAGGCCATGATCTCGAGGTTCATGGGTTCCAGACCCACATCAGGCTCTATGCTGACAGCTAGGAGCCTGGAGCCTGCTTCAGATTCTGTGTCTCCCTCTCTCTTTGCCCCTCCCCCACTTGCTCTCTCCCTCTCTCTCTCAAATATAAATAAACATTTAAAAAATTAAAAAAAAAAATAAGAGGTCTGTTCTCATTTCATGGTAGATTTTATGTCTAACCATAAAAGTTTCAGGGCTTTCTAGCATCTTCAGAAATCAGAAAGAAAATATATACGCTTTGGCACATTATTCTTCCTTCGAGATAAATCCAACAAATGACCTCTGCACTAAAACAACTGTTAGAGGTTTTCAGGTAAGAAAAGGGAAAAAATTAAAAAGTAAATTTGATCAAAAGACTGTTGTTTTATATGACTTTCCTGTGGCTTAAGGCTCTCAGATCACCAAAGTTAACATTTCAGGTGTCTTTCCAATATTTAAATGCTTATTAGGATCTAGGAAAATGTTGGTGAAGAGGGCTGCATCTGCTGTGACTACAGTAACAAAGTATGTTGCTAAAATAGAGTTTGTTCTTCCCGTGCATGTGTCTTTTCCCCTTCATCCTGGAAGCACACAGCCCCACCCACAGGTTAGTCTCCAAAATTAAGGACAGGCAGAATATGCGTGGTGAAATGTTAAGTCATGCCAGGTAAAGTCTCTCCTGTTTTCTACCAATGTCTCCGTTTCCTGATCATGTTCGAAGTGCAGCATTGACTTCTTTTTCCAGCCTTGGAAGGACTTGGTCACTCTCCTAGACGAACGAGTTTTAGAAATACAGGGAATTGATGAGACATGGTGTAATGGTATCAGAGTCCTGGCAAGGGATTATAGGCAAAATAATTCAAACCAATGCCATTCACACCTGCCAGATTTTTGGTCAAGTAATGTGCCAAATATTTGACAGAATAGTGATGAATGAACAATGAGAATCTTTAGAAAACATGAAAAACTGCTTTATTTTGAGAACTGCTCAGCGCACAGACAAAACATAACTTCATAGATTAGAGCCGCTGTTTAGGAAAAAGAAAATCATATTCTACCAATCCTCAGGCAAATGTTAGTAGCACAACAGATAGAAGTACAGGTATATTCTTTTTTAGGAACCTGTGGGATTCTGGGCCTATCTGGTGGGCTGTGTTTCTGGTCTGATGGGACACCCAATTCTAGGTCTCTTGTCAGGAGAACAGCAAGGAAACAAAAATCACTTCAGAGGATTGGGTCCATATGAGTGCTCTTTGGATCTAACTGCAGGAACTGGGCAAAATAAATCCTGTATTGTCTTCTTGCAACAAACAAATTTCTCTCGTGTTACATTGGAATCGAAATGGACTGCTGGAGTAGGAATCAGGACCAGAGACAGCCCTCTCAGGGATTTAGAATCAAATCCCAGATTTCCCCAAGGACCAAACGAGCCTCTAAGGCTGGTGGTGGGTGGAGGTGGGATGGAAGTGAAGGCTATCCTTCAATCTATGCCAAAGCAGGAAAGAGATCCTTAATCAAGAATTCTTCCTACAAATATCTGTTAATTTACTTTTCTATGTTGCATCACTACCAAACCCCAGAATGGCTAAACATTTGTCAGCTGAATTCACTTCTTTGCCCTTCATGGTTATCTTGTGGAAGGTAACAGATAAGAAGGCATAGCACACCTTCCATCTGAAATCTAACATTCTTTCCGCTCTCTGTGCCTCATCAATATGGAGAAGACCATGGTGTCAGAGGGAGGATTATGATCTGAAGGGGAGGAAAATACGGAGCTTGCCCTGTCTGCCTTAAAGCTTCAAAGTGCATATAAATAATTCAAAATGTAGATTATTAACTTGTTCATAAAGTTAACTTCTGCTAGAAATCCAGTATGCCAGTACAAATGAAAGAACTTTTTCTCAAAGAGAATCAGGAAACATGGAAAACAGAGAGTTCTATTTTCAGATTGATTTTTAGAAAAAAAAAAAACCTTTTACATCTTTGTAGTTATTTTTTACTATGAAAGTAACGCATGTTCCCTATCTAAAACAAAATTTGAGACAATACAGAAGAATATATAGTAGAACATGTGATATTCTCATTTCCCTCTGCTCTCTTCTTCTTTGAATTGAATTCTCTAGGGATAAGAACTTTAAAACAATCTGATGTATAGCTTTATGCAAATGTCTGTGGATTTACAAATACACATCCCAAAACCAACAGAATTGCAGGAGTTATACAAAAGAGACTATCCCATCATACTTTCACTTAGTAATTCACTGTGGGCCTTTTTTTTTTTTAACATTTACATATTTTTGAGAGAGAGAGAGAGAGAGAGAGACAGCACGAGTGGAGGAGGGGCAGAGAGAGAAGGGGACATAGAATCTCAAGTAGGCTCCAGGCTCCAAGCTGCCAGCACAGAGCCTGACACAGGGCTCAAACTCACGGAGAGATCATGACCTGAGCTGAAGTCAGCTGCTTAACTTACTGAGCCACCCAGGCGCCCCCACTGTGGACTTTTTCTAAAATAATATGTAGATCTACTTCATTATTTTTAACCATTGCATAATATTCTAGTACATGCATTATAGCAAAACTTATCTAACCAATCCCTAAAGATAAAAATTTAGGTTTTTCCATATTTATTTAAAAGAACATAAACACTATGACTGTACATGCAAGCATGCATTATACACTGTCTTCTCTTACAGCACTTATTCCTAACATTGCAATTCATAGTCAAAAGGGTACTAGCAATTAAAATATTGACAAGGGACACCTGAGTGGCTCAGTTGGTTGAGTGACTGACTCTTGATATTGGCTCAGGTCCTGATCCCAGAGTCATGGGATTGGGCCCCATGGTGGGCTCCATGCTGAGCATGGAGCCTGCTTAAGATTCTCTATCTCCTCTTGTCCCTCTCCCCCACTCGCACTCTCTCTCACTCTCAAATAAAAATAATAATATAATAAAATATTGACATAGTTGACAAATTGCTCCAAAAAGTGTGTCCTAAACTCATTTATGATCCTAACAGTACTGTATGAGTGCCCAATGTCTTGGGGTGCCTGGGTGGCTCAGTTGGTTGAACGTCCTCCTCTTGATACTGGCTCAGGTCATGATCCCAGGGTTATGGGATGAAGTCCTGCTTGGGTTCTGCCTCAGCCCTCTCTCAGCCTCCACACTAAGCATGGAGCCTGCCTGGGATTCTCTCTCTCTCTTCCTCTGCCCCTTTTCCCTGGTTGCGCTCCCTCCACCCCACCCCCCCACTCTTTCTCTCAAATAAGAAAAAATAAAAATACATATATATATACATATATATATATATAAATTTTTTTTTTTAAAGAGTGCCCAATGCCTTCATTCTCACCCAGACTGGATAGTAGCAGTCATTTGTCTTTTGCCAATCAGATAGGCAAAGTTACATCTCTTGGTCATTTTCATTTTTGCTTGTTCAGTGAAATGGAACATATTTGATATTGTGCAATTTATATCTCTTGTGAGCTGCCTGTGCATACCCTTTGCCCATTTAAAACAATGTTTTCTTCTTATCATACTGATGTGTAACACTGAGCTCCTTATATTCAACTGTGCTATATGCTGTGAATATATTTTGTTAATATCTTGGGAATGTTTGTTCATGTAGAAGTTTTAGATTAGGATGTATTAAATTTGAATCAGTTCCTTTCCTTATGGCTTCTAGATTTTGTGTCAGTCCTGAGAAATTCCTCCAAGATTTCCATAATATTCAATTGCATCTCATCCCAATACTTGTATGACTGCATTTTTAAAAAGACATTTAAGCCTATACCTCATCTGGAATTCATTCTGGTGTTAAATTTGAGGTAGGGATCCAATTTAATTGTTTTAGCTACTGTTAAAATCATCAGTGATTGAATAGTTATTTCCCAGTGATCTGTAATGACGTCTTTCTCACACAGTGAATTCAAATAAAGGTTTTAACCTATTTATTCATTAATCTGCACCATTGGATTATCTACTCTTTTACTGGTACCACAGTATTTTAATTATTGTAGCTTTATAAAAGCCTTAAAATCTGATATGAATATTCCTCCCTCCTGATTATTCTGTCTTTCTAGAATTTCTCATCTTAGTCTAAGATATTTATATCTCTAGCTGAAATTTATGAAGTTTAAAGAAAGCTGTTATGAGTCACATTAGGATTTCATTTACTTTATACATTAATTTAAAAAGCATTTATATCATTACAGTAAACTTTTCTATGCAAGAATAAAGATTGTCTCTCCTTTTAAAAGGCAATATTTTTCATACTTGTAGCTTGTCATTTTTTAAAAGAGGTGCTATCTACTTTTTTCTATATTTCTAGGGTGTTTTTTTTTGTTACTTCTTTAACTGGAATATGTTTATTCAATCATCTTTGATACCTGCTTTTGAAGTTTGTAAGGTAATTTTTTTTAATGTTTATTTATTTTTGAGAGAGAGAGAGAGAGCATGAGTGGGGGAGAGACAGAGAGAAAGGGGGACAGAGGATCCAAAGCTGGCTCTCTGCTGACAGCAGAGAGCCTGATGTGGGACTTGAACACACGAACTTGTGAGATCATGACCTGAGCCAAACTCAGACACTTAACCAGCTGAGCCACCCAGGCACCCAAGTAATTTTCAACTAGTTCCCAACTAAATTTTTAAAATGCAGTCGATACTGTTTTTCCCCTCCAGGCATGCAGTCTTAATATAATTTGCACATAATCCACCCTACTTGAATATAAACTCCAAGACTGCAGCCCATCCATCTTTCCATGGCAGTATATCCTAATAGCCATGTTATATGACTGACACCTAATAGGCTTTCAATCAATATTTGTGGAATAAAATGGATGAAATAATGTTTTCCCCTTTGTAGCAATGTTTCACATGTTTCTTCATTAATCTTAAACACTACCAATTATAGTGGGTATCACTGTTATATTTCTGACTTTAATTGTAATACTTCAACTGCTTCGTTCTTTACCATGACGCTTTTAGTTGGCACACATATTTTTTCGTGTGAAGGAAATTTCTGTTGATTCCTATTTCTCTAAGAGTTTTTCTTCTTGAATCAGGAATGGGTAATGAAATTTTCAAATGTCATATCAGCATATGTTGAAACCATCATTTGTTTTTTTCCTCCTTTGACTTATTAATGTGCTGAATATTAGTAATGCATTTTTAAATATTGAATCAGTTTGGATTTCTGGATTTAATCCCAATTGGCCATGGTGAATTATTCTTTTAATGTACTGCTGGATTCTATTTGCTAATATTTTATTTAGGAATTGCATCAATATTTCTAAGTAAGATTGGTTTTTAGTTTTCTTTTTGTACTTTATTTTAAAATATCAGCATTATGGGCTTAGAATAGAAATAGAAAAGAAGTTTACCTTCATTGTGTTATAGAAGATTTTAAATAGCAGGCAATTATTTCTGACTTTTGAGGTCTCCTTCCCCTAATTCTACTAGTCTGAAGAAAAGTTAATCTTGATCCCTCTAGGGGAAATCATCCCTTTCCAAGTTTGAGATATTGTTCTGATATCTGGCCCTTTCAGATCTTTTTGTAGATTCTGCCTTCCTTCACCAGAGAGCTTTTAGAATTACTATGTGTGTGTCCTACATATGTATGTACTTGAGTACTTGAAGGCATTTTCCTTCCTTGTTTAGACCAAACTTGAATTTCATCACGTGGTTCTCCTTTTTGTGTGTCACATGTTTATTTTCATCACTCTTATTTGTATAAACATGCACTGCATATTACGAAAGATATTGAGGGGCACCTGGGTGGCTCAGTCAGTTGAGCATCTGACTCTTGATTTCGGCTCAGGTCTCACAATTCGGTTAATGACATTGAGCCCCAAATAGGGCTCTGTGCTAACAGCGTGGAAACTGCTTGGGGTCTCTCTCTCTCCTTCTCTCTGCCTTTCCCCCACACACTCTCTCTCTTTCTTTCCTTCTCTCTCTCTAAAAAATAAACATGAAAAAAATAAAAATAAAAAGATGTTTAAAGATATTGATTGGGATGCCTGGCTGGCTCAGTCAGTTAAGCATCCCACTCTTAATTTCGGCTCACGTCATGATCTCACCATTCGTGGGACTGAGCCCTGCATCGGCCTGTGAGTGCTGACAGCCTGGGATCTGTTTGGGATTCTCTCCCTCTCTCTGCCTCTCCCCCACTTGCATATGCACAAGCATGTGCTCTCCTCTCTCTCTCTCTCTCTCTCTCTCAAAATAAATAAATAAACTTTATTTAAAAAAATAAAGGGGGTGCTAGGGTGGCTCAGTCACTTAAGCATCTGTCATGATCTGAGGTCAAGCTTGGGTCATGATCTCACGGTTGGTGGGTTCAAGCCAGATCAGGCTCTGCACTGACAGCTCAGAGCCCGGAGCCTGCTTTGGATTCTGTGTTTCCCTCTCTCTCTGTGCCTCCCCTGCTCACACTGTCTCTCTCTCAAAAATAAAATAAAATAAACAGTTAAAAAATATATATAAACATAAAGATTGATTAAACACTATGCTTTTGCTATAATTAAACATTTAAAGAGCAGTGCCTGGGTGGCTCTGTTGGTTAAACATCTGACTCTCAGTTTCAGCTCAAGTCACAATCTCACAGTTCATGAGTTTGAGCCCCACATCTGACTCCATGCTGACAGTGTGGAGCCTGCTTGGGATTTTCTCTCTCCCTCTCTCTCTGACCCTTCCCTGCTCACCCTCTCTGTCTCTCTCTCTCTTAAAAATAAATTAATTAGTTAAAGAAAAACATTTAAAGATATATCCTTTGGAGAATATTATTCAACCTTAGTACTTTTATTGTAATAATTTTGAAGCACTATTGGTTATCATTTGAGAGAAAGTGCGACATAAACCAGAGTTGGGTGATCAAAAGATGCAAGTATTAGGTTGCCCAAAATCTTGATATTGTGGCAATGTCCAGAGACACTGTAAATAGACTAGACTGTTTAAATTTATGGTTTGGGACAAACTTTTCCTGATAGTGCACCAACAGATAGGGTGATGCTGGTTTCTGATGTTTCATTATGCCAGAATACTAATGTGTTATTAAGTATCAAAATAACAGTCTTTTTGTTGCTGTAATACTATTTTGATACTTCTTTTACAAATATGAAATCTAGATCATTTCTGCTTTAAAATGCCTCTAGAGATTTATATGTTACATTAAGTTTTCAACTGGAAACGAAAATATATTCCTCCAAAAACATTCTTCACTGTGTAAAACACCTCCCAGTGCATATTACTGTTTTTATTCCAAGTATTTGTGTTAGCAGGGAGGTTGAGCATATTGTATTTATTTTCTATTTCTTTTCTTTTTTTTTTTGTGGAGCCAGTTTGTATTTCTACATTTAGAAGATCCTCAAGGGCTTTAAGGAAGGTGGGAGAAGCCCATGGAAGGATAACTGGGGAGGACAGTGCAAGAAGGGGTAACAGCAGGGATCCAAGGCCCAAATCAAGCCCTTCCTCTGATGTTTAACCATCTCTTTCCCCTAGAACTGGATTCCTTCTGCTACTCTCATTTTTTCCCTTAGGACCAGATCTAATCTCTAGGTCTTTATCTTCCAATGATAATTTATGTTAACCAGGGACTTCTTTTTAGTTATCCAGTTGAGTTACACTCAAACATGAAAGACAGAAGAAATTTAGTCCTGAACCCTGAGCTTTTCTTAGGGGAAATTGTTTCTAAGAAAAAAGGACAGAAGACTATCACAATGTAATCTCATTTTTTGAAGTAACTATGCAAAGAGTTATATATTTTGTTCTCATATTAAAATCATTAAACACATTGATGGACAAGGCCAAATATTGACCTTTTAATTTCTCTTTCTTAAGTTCTCCAAACAGTATATTTTAGTGGGTAAAACCCTGAAGTAATTACAGTGAGTCTGGGAGCACTTTAGAAGGGTCTAAAATATTGTAGACAAATGTAAGCACAAAGAAAAAGCAAGGGCCACAATACGAATATCAGATAAATTTACTTAGCAAAAGAAACATATATCTCTCCTGCAACTTTATGCCATAGTTGGTATAACTGTTGTGTGACTTTAATAAATCCTCAAATGGGGCGCCTGGGTGGCGCAGTCGGTTAAGCATCCGACTTCAGCCAGGTCACGATCTCGCAGTCTGTGAGTTCGAGCCCCGCGTCAGGCTCTGGGCTGATGGCTTGGAGCCTGGAGCCTGCTTCCGATTCTGTGTCTCCCTCTCTCTCTGCCCCTCCCCCGTTCATGCTCTCTCTCTGTCCCCCCCAAAAAAAAAAAAAGTTGAAAAAAAAATAATAAATCCTCAAATGTAAATAAACAAACTAAAGCAGAAGAACAGGACATTTTAAGTTCTGAGTGTTAGCAGAACCAGGGACCATGGTAGAAAAAAAAGAAGGAAGAAGGGGAGATTGAAATGATCTGAATGAGAGACAGCAACATCAGTGGACTGAAGTTTCACTAGTCTGGTGACCAGTTTGGGTGGTATATTGACAGCTCCCAGGATTCTTGCTGAATTTTGTTTGGAGAAGAATGCAACTGTTTGCTCGTGTGTGTAATGAATGAGGATAAGTTGACCTGAGAATGGAAGGTAAAAGCTAGGAGAGAGTAATATGGAAATGTTGGCTGGAGTGGAGGGGTAATGGTTGGGAAGTGGCAAAGAGGGGAACTAAGAAATGAACCCCACCATTTGTGACCAAAAGATATGGGAGAGAGAGGATAAAGTGCTACCAGCTGAGATGCCACCTGCTGAAGCCAGGTTCTCAGGGTCGAGGCAGGTTTTAGTGAAGCCTAAGGAGCAGGAAGCAAACAGAGAAATGATTGAGCTATGAAGAAAAACTGATAACTTTGGGAGGACAGTTCCAAAGGACACAGAGACTTGGAGAGAAGTGGGACTTGGGGGGGGGGGATGGGTGAAACAGGTGATGGGGATTGAGGAGGGCACTTGATGTGATGAGTGCAGGGTGTTGTATGGGAGTGTTGAATCACCAAATTCTACACCTGAAACTGTGATAGCTAGCTGGAATTTAAATAAAAACTTAAAACTAAAAAACCAAATGTTTTGGACTCAGTCCAATTCATAGAAAAATACTGAATAGCTAATATGGAGGGGTAGCCTTATGGGAAACAGAGGGTAACAGTTAATATCATAGGAGTCAACTGACAAAACATAGGAAGCATGATCAATTTAGCCTCATTTTCAGGAGGGTGGAAATTGTGCCTGATGCCCAGATGCCTTGGCATTTAAAATACTCAAGTGTCTTCCATATACAAAATCAGTATTCAATATTAGTGACCTAAAACCATAATCATATAGAAAGTTAAACATAATTTCAATGAGTTCCCTTTTACCTATGATTAACCCATTTGGTTTATAATAGGAATTGTGATAGCATAGAAAGATATGTGGTCTCTGTCCCCAGTTCCTTTGTTCTAAGCTCCTAAAAACCTTGGAATTTTCTGAGTGATAAGAATAACAGAATTGTCTTATGCTCTAATGAGGCTACCTTTGGCAGGCCCCTGGACAGCTTCAGGATGGGTGCTAGTTACCAACCAGAAAGACCGATCCTTGATTAAAAGCTTGGAACATGCAACCCTATCCCCCAGCCTCCAGTAACAGGAGAGGGACTAGAGATTAAGTTAATCATCAAGGGCCAAGGATTTCATCAATTATGCCTACCTCATGAAACCTCCATAAAAACCCTGATGTGACAGAGTTCACAGGGCTTTTAGGTTGGTTAATGCATCCAGGTGCAGGACAGGCAGTACACCCCAGTTCCACAAGGTCCACTGCTCTAGACCCTTCCAGACATCACCCTTTGTACTTCTTCCTCTGGTTTATTTGTATTCTTTATAATAAACTGGTAAATGTAAGCAAAGTGCCTTCCTGAGTTCTGTGAGCTGTTTTGGCAAGTTATTGAAGAGGCTCATGGGAACCCCTGAATTGTAGCCAGTCCGGCCAGAAGTACAGGTGGCCCAAGACTTGTGACTGACATCTGAAGTAGGGGTAGTTCTTGATGGACTGAGCCCTTAGGATATGAGGTCTAATTCCAGATAATTAGTGTCAGAATTGCATTGACTTGTTAGACACCTAGTTGGTGTTAGAGAGTTAGAGACGTAGGTTGAGAAAACATCATAGATTTGATGTCTGGAGGAAAAAACATCTCTCAGGTACTCTTTTATTATTAGCCTTATTAGCCTAAGCTACACAGAATGAAGTAAAATTGAATAGAATGCAAACTCTACTGAGATGAACTCTCTAGTACCCCCTACACTGAAATTTAGTCATACACTGTAATTCCAAAGTCAAATAACAATAACTGTGAGCATAACTGAAATTTAAATTTATGAGTGCCTAGTGTTTTCTAAGAAACTACAATCTTCCCTCCTCTGTATCTTCCATATAGTTTTGTTCCTATTCCCAAGATTAGACTATAATTACTTAATCTAGCTTGTAAACTTCAGGATCATTCTGAGATCAAGCTTGTAAAGGATGCTTCTATTGAAATGAATAGCATTTCTAGGCTGTGCTGAATACTCCAAAATATTATGTAAGGAAAGATGTTCAGGATACGTGGCGACCATGTGAGCCCCACATGAAATAAATTTGTCATTGATTTTTACTGCAATTATTGTATGAATTTCAACTGATCAACCAGGATAGCTGTTTGAGACCTTGAACTTCCTTCTGATATGAAATTTAAATGAATAAATCATCTCTTCCTATTCAAAAAGTATGACAATACAGAAATTGAAGTACTTTTACCTACAGAATTTCTCTTAGTAGATTATACTATCACTTTTCATTGACACATACATATGCTAGAGAGGTAAATAAATATCTCATCTTTGTTCTGTCTCAACTCAAATTAATATTCTGAACCAAGCACGATTCTCAGACACTTTATAGTAAAGAATTCTGAACTATTCATTGATTCTTCTATATCCCTTGAAAGCAAAAAGCATGATAGTTTTAGTCTTCATTGTTTATGTGAAATAATAGTTTCCTCAATCACTTTCCTATGGAGTAAATTTGTACTATAGTGGAAAATTTTAAACTCGGTGTCTTCCCATTAACAATGAATTTTTTAAATACAGCACATAAATGCCAATGTGAATCTTTTATGTTTAATAGATGATTTTAGAGGACATTTAAAAAATTATATTGTAATCTTATCTAATCAATGTGCTAACAAAAGTTCCTTATGGTAAGTTAAGGATATATTTGAAGATAGAAATCTTTAGCATGTTTATATTTAAATTATCAAAAATGTTTCTACTCATGTTACTAACCAGTAACATACACTGAATTATCTGAGCATTGTTAAGAATTAGTGGATGTATCCTAGAGGAAAAAAAATATTCTTATTAATGATGGTTTTATACTGAAGAAAGAGAGCTGAGGTACTTGCTATAACTTTCTTAATGAATTGTAAGATACCTCTCCAATCTCTGTCACCTATTTCTCCTCCCCTATTCTATACTGAATTTCAATGTGTAACATATGCACTTTAAACACGATGCCAGAGATATGTAAATATGTGAAAAAGAGAACAGGTGTTGGTGTTAAAATTAGAAAAAGAAAATTGAAAAAAGAAGAGTTTATCACATCTCAATTTATATTTGCATAAAAACACAATGACATTTATCTTTTCTTTGAGGTGGAAGGGTCATATGGAAATTTGACCTGTGACTGCATTGCTTACACCTGTATGAATTAGTAGAATTTAAAACTTTAATGTACATCCGTGGACATATATCAGTTTTACTGTGAAAAAAGAAAAGGTGTTTTGAAAGGCATATACTAAAAAAAAGAACAACAACAACAGAAAAGAAAAAGCTAACATCGCAGCACTACTTAAAACAGTAATTATCTCTCATTAGTAATTGACATTATATTACATCAGGAAGTGATTTAAACTGTCTGAAGTTCTCTGAAAATATTAACTTACTAAATTCAAGGTAATGCACAAATTGTTGGATATATGTCCAGGTACTTTTGGAGGGCAGGAGAACTCTGAATGTAACAAATAAAAGTGTAATCATGGTAACATAAAATGTTACAGGTTACAGGAATTTAAAATCAAACACAATTAAAAAAAAAAAACACCATGTGCCAGAGGGGGAGAGGGGCAGGGGGGGTGGTGGGGGAGAAGCTTAAGGAGGCTCCATGCCCAGTGCAGAGCTTGAAGTGGGGCTTAACCTCATGACCCTGGGATCATGACCTGAGCTAAAATCAAGAGTCAGACAGTCAAGTGACTGAGCTACCCAGGCCCCCCAAAAATCAAACACAAATTTAAAATCAAACTAAATTTTTCTTAAAAACACCACAATGTGAAACCTTTTAATTTTTTTGTCAGTGTATTGACACTTACTTTTTCATATAAAATCATTATCTCTATTCAGTATCTTACTCTAAGCAGCTTAAGATACAAGGGTTCAATTTTTTTTTTAAGTTTACTTATTTATTTTGAGAGAGAGAGACAGAGAGAGCGAACGGAGGAGTGGCAAAGAGGAGGAGAGAGAGAATCCCAAGCAAGCTCTGTGCTGTCAGCACAGAGCCTGATGCAGGGCTAGAATTCATGAACTATGACCTGAACCAAAACCAAGAGTCAGACACTTAACCAACTGAGCCACCCCGGGTCCCCAAGAGGATCTCATTTTTAAATGCCCCATGTGGACCCTACAGAAATTCTACACTTTCATTAGTTTGCATGAAGAAAATTAAAATAATAATTTTGATATACAAAGGATACTATTTTGTTTTTCTCAGAGCATCTGATATAATTGGACAAAAATGTCAAGGTATGAGGGATGTTCCCAACTCAATGGAAGATAGCTGGTTGTGTTTTCTTGTTATATATAGTACTTCCATCGACACCAGATCTGTCAGTTTTTCAGAAATTCATGGAAATCTCAACAAATGTAAATCGGGTTTTCATGTAGATCTCCATCAAGCTTGAACCATGTCCAGAATTCAATCTAATGTTAATGAAAGAACTATAGTGTATCTGACAGCAAACAATCTTGCTCAGTCAAGCTTGCTGAAATTTTGCCTTATGCAAAATGTCAAAAATATATCTTTCCAATATGTGTCCACTTTATTAAATGACTAGTTCGGGAGCATTGACTCCTCTCACCCATTCCAATCACCAATATCCAAGTCTTAAGACTTTATCAATCATGTTGAAATGTTTTTGCTCAGTACTATTTTAGAACTTTTCCAGAGTCATTTGTTTTTCTTTCTTTCTGAGAAAGACTGGGCTGACTATAGTGTGGCAAAGGATTGCAAACAAACTTGCATTTCCACATTCTATCAAATTTTATGAATATCTCCATGACAAGACACAGAATAATAGATACTTTCACAAAGTGGCATTTCCCTCCAGATAACCCCAATTTAAAACAGGATATCCTGGTCTCTCAATTGCCTGACAGGAACTCTATTTGGATAAAATAGACCATATGTTTTCCATGATGCAAAACAAAGAGATGAAGGATTTGGTGGGAAGTTATTAGACATTCCTCACAAGGATGAAGGAAAGCAGCAGAAGCGTCTTTGAGCTGCACTCTGGAGGAGCGTGTCATAACAGATTTAGGAAATGATAATCCAAGACACAGAGAAATATTTAGCTAGTGGAAGGGAGAATACATTTTCTAACCATGAAGCTATTTAACATTTAGTTCTGTGGAGCGAAAAGTTTATAGGGGAAATTCTTTGGCTTCCCCGCTAAGATAATTCCCTGAGGGTGCCTCTTCAATTCTTATCTTAAAATACACCACTGAATCTTGGAATGATAATGATTTTCATTACTTTTATAGGGATTTGTCATTTTTTTTCAAGTTTGAGTATGTGAATTATTTATTTCCCCAAAATAACTAGGGGAATATTCACAGATACTATTTAACAAGTATTCCTTCATTCTGAATTCATCTAGAAATAGCATTTGCTTGGTACCATTGCATATGTAATTATGAAGAGGGATAACATTAGTAAACTGAAAATGACTTACACATGCTGAGCATAAACATGATTGTAGTAGTGATTTTCATTAGATATTTTCATCTGGTATTGGTGATGTGCAGAGTGTTTGTTATCCCTACTAATCAATACCAGAAGATCTTTATTTCTTAAGTTAACTGACATTCATCAAAAACCTTATACTTACTAAGCACTACACTAGGCACTGAAGAAAGAGACGACCAAGTATATTATCTATGAAATACAGTATATTTTAAAGAGCTAAAGGTAATAAATAATCTGTCTATAAACAGACATTTATTAAGTACCTAATAGGTTCCAGAAACTATGGTTAGTTGCTGAAAATTTAAAAGTGGATAAGACATGATTGCTGCCCCCACAGATCATACAGGATATCAGTTAAAAATAATTACAATGGAATATGATAAATTCTGACAAGCAAGTAAAGATTATTAATAGAAGTACATAACTGGCCAACCAAACCACTCAAGGCAATCAAGGAGTAAAGACTTCTAGGAGGAAATGTCTAAGTTAGGACCTAAAGAATTATTAGCAGTTACAAGGTCAAGGAAGAGTAGAGAGTGAAAAGGGAGTATTACAGGCAGGGAAAACATGTATAAAGATAAAGGAGAAGAGGAAGGATTTGAAAGAAGTTTAGTATGCCAGAGTCTAGTCTTTAAGAGCAGAAGTGACAAGAATTGAGGATAAGGGAAACAGGGGCCAGATCATAAAAGACCTGGATCACTACCTTAATGGGATTGGTCTTCATGTAAGATCAATGCGGAATTATTTCAAGTTTTAAGTATAGGAACAATTTATCAAACTTACCCTTGGAAATATTACAGGGGCTGCACTGTGAAGAATGGATTGAGTAGAAAGCAGGGAGATCAATTATGCTTCTGTAACAGTAATTCAGGTAAGAATAATGATGGTCTGCAGTAAGGCAGTGTGGATGGAGGGGGAAAAAAGTTGAATTTAAAAGATATTTGGAAGGCACGATGGCATTTCTGAATGGTAAATGTGGAGAGAAAGTGGAAGAGACGAGGCTAGAATAACCCTGGTTTGCTGATTTAGATAACTGGTAGGAAGGTGCCAATCATATATTCAGGGTATCCAGGAAGAGGAACCATTTAGAAAGTGGAAAGGTGGGAGTTGAGTCTTGAATATGCAGAATTTCAGGTGCATGTGAGCGATCTAAGTAATAATATCTAACAGGCAAATGGTCTAAGGATATGAGAGCAGCCTGAATTAGAAGAATAAACTTGAGAGTCAGTAGTATTTCAAGGCACTACAGTGTGCGATCATAGATGCCAAGAGATGAGAGTGCTTCAATAATAGTATTTATTAGAGACTTGCAACTTTGAGAGCTTCCCCCGACCCTGCCCCCGGGCCTATATGCAGGGGAACTCTAAAGTGTCAAAGAGGTAATGTCTACCAAAAGAAATATAGGAAATTGGCGGGTAAATGCCCCAGCCTGCTTGTGCATTTTTTGTAGTCTGAGGTGTGTTCTACACAGTGTCCTAGAGTTCCCCGGTGGAATTAAGGCCCAGCTGTCAATGGTGGCAACATACTTGCTGAGTCACCCTTCATTGCTTCCCTCTCTGCTCCACTTCATCACTCCACCACGTGTGTTTTCTGAAATCACCTGAAAAATTAACTATTTGCACTCTATTTCTTGCTCAGGATCTGCTTCTGAAGGAAACTAAAACTAAGATAGCTGGTATAAGAATTTGTCTTAGGAAGCACTCTGTTAACATGGTGTTCTGAAACTCAATCATTTATCCACCAGATGGCAATTAAGGATACCATTGCTGGTCATGATATGGTTATAATTCCTGATATTGCTGTAGCACCATAATCACAGTGCTCTTGTGTGGAGTGAACTGGGATGAATACAGCTAGGAAGGAATGCCCTGGATTATGCAACACCTCTAACCTAAACAGATAGGGAGTCTATGACAATAACAAGAGGTTTAAAGTAGGGTGTGGGACGCCTGGGTGGATCAGTTGGTTAAGCTTCTGACTCTTGATTTTGGCTCAGGTCTTGATCTCAGGGTTCCTGAGTTTGAGCCAGGCATTGGGCTCTGCATTGACAGTGCAGAGCCTGATCAGGTTTCTTTCTCTCTTTCTGCCCCTCCCCTGCTCTCGCTCCCTTCCTGCCTCAAAAAAAGAAAAAGAAGTAGGTGGACTGTTACTTGGTGCAATAGATTGAAACTTCAACCTCTACAAGTTTTCCATGGTAAAGCCAGAGTTAGAGTTCTTGATAGAGTTCTTGAAATCAGAATATGTGGTGACTATGTGTGAGAAGAACGTACCTGCAGATTCTTCTGAAATCACTGGGCTGGCAGAAAAGGACTGCATCCTCTTGTGAGAGAATGACAGTCCCCTTTTATTAGAGAACATGCAAATTTATCATCTGATGGAGTTGCCTCACAAGATGATGCTTGGCCCTCTGAAAATCTACCTCCACCCCTCAGTACTTCTGGACCAATAACTAGAATACAGGCTCAACATGGCAAGATGGTGGGGGTGGGGATAAAGTCCTTGCTATGGGATAAAAAGGATTATTACTAAAATAGCTTTGGGATCAGGCCACAATGTACTGGGAAAAAACAAACAAACAAACAAACAAACAAACAAAAAACCAGGAAAACATGCCTGAGAATAGATATTGTGAGTGATAACCCAGTGGCTGCAGAATAAAAGATTGAATAAAGGAGAGTGCACTGATATAGGGCACTTTATCATGACTCAAGATTTAATGATGAGGCAAAGTCATGTATGGCCAATTCTAATATACTGATGGATTGATTCTTCTTTTAATTTTTTTTATGTTTATTTAATTTTTGAGAGAGAGAGAAGCAGAGCATGAGCAGGGGAGGGGCAGAGAGAGCGACACACACACACAGAATCCAAAGCAAGCTCCAGGCTCTGAGCTGTCAGCACAGAGCCTGATGCAGGGTTCGAACTCAAGAATCGTGGGATAATGACCTGAGCCGAAGTCAGCACTCAACTGACTGAACCACTCAGGTGCCCTGATGGGTTGATTCTTCTAAGCACAAAGCAAATTATGGTAATTGAGATGAAGTATCAGAACAGCCCTACCAGAGTATTGAGGGAGTCAAAAGGCTCAAAAAAGGAGTGTATACTAAGGTAGACTTATCCTATAAAACAGAGATAACTGCATTCCACAGGAAAGCCAAAGGGATACTCCCTTTATTCAAATGATAAAGAATGGGTTAATTGGGGGGGGGGTACTGGTATCATTGAGAAATCCAACGGAGGCTATCCTTGTAGGACAGTTAAGTAACTGATCCCTATGGTACCAATGAGGGAGATAGGATTTTCTAATAGTGGAGCCAAGTAATATCATTTAACTGATGGAGTCAAAGTGGGTACAATTACCATAATGTGCAGGAGATACCTGTAGTTATGGCAAATAGACCATGGTATTTGAGAAGTGAAAGGCTTCTAACAAAGGTGTTGCTTAAGTTTCAAAGCCAAGATATATCAAGAGCAGGTGAGCAAAGGCTGTTTCAGCCAACAGAATAGAAAGCCGCCTAACCAGCAAACAGACATGAATCAGACCCAATGAACACTGACTGTAGGGGAGGGAGGGTCTCCTTCAGGAACGATCTTGCAATGTCAGAATAAATATATACAGTATCTATTCTCCAATCTTTCCCCACAAAAAGACATACAGACATTTACCAGAGGAGTTGTACCCATATATTTCAAGGATTGTTGAATAAAGAGTTGAGCTAACACTGGTAACAAAAAGATTCAAAAGATACTCATGACTCCTTTTTAGAGCTGGGTTTGGGGAGGCCTGGTAGAAAATGGAGTTCATGAACCTGCTCAGGGGTTATTTGTCTAGCATCTGATTGCATAATCAGGATGGATATAATTAACACCTTGCAGAACCCTCACATTGGTTTCCTGATCTGTAAATTAAGAACCATAGCGGCAGGTAGAAAACGCCAGGTGACAGTCACTGAAACAGCCCCAGATCCAGCTGAGATTATAAACGAGAAGCAAAACACATCTTCTGGGAAGTGTCAGAGATCACTGCCTCCTTCAAAGATTTTTAATAATGCCGAAGTAGTGGTCCCCATCATATATGCATTGAATTCACCAGTTTGATGCTTTGAAAAACCAGATGGATCATGGCAGATAGATAATGTCTGAAAACGTAACTAAATAGTAGCCACAAATGTAGTTGCTGTGCAGGATGTGATTTTGGCTATAGCTCATGAAACACTTGGCAATGTTGCCCTGATCCATTTGTCAAGTGATTTGGAAGCCTTATAATCTATATGGAGCCCAGAGCAAAAGAAGGTTGTGCAGCAGATATAGACTGCAATACACATAACCCTTCTTGGCCACACGACACGGAAGATTCTATGTTATTAGAGGGAGTATCCATGGTGGATAAGGACGCCCTGTGGATCTGCTAGCATGCCCTGGTAGCAAAGTCACGATGTACTCCTCAACATTTCTGGAGCATACTCATATTGTCTACACAGAAGAGCTAGCCAATGTTTAAAAAGTGACCTTAACATATCTTATGCCTCAGTAGAATAGCTATGGAATTGGAGCTTCCCATATATGCCAGGCCTATCAGGTTGATGGGCACAGAAGCAATCCATTATATAATGGAAACATCATATTTGCAATTGGATTTAAGCATAGAGGGGAGACAAAAGTCAGTTATGTGAACAGGCACCCACTTTATCATGTCACCTCTCTGTGGCACATCTCTTTCTCTTATCATACTCACAGCTTTGTTGAGGATTTCCTATGACCATTTGATGGAGGGAGGGGAAAAAAAAACAATTTGTTTCACAGATGGGTTGGCTTAATATGCCCATGAGAACCAAAATTGAACCACAAATGCGCAACTTACAATCCTACTCAGCAGTAGTCCCAGATAACAATGGTGAAAGACAGTATTCCAGTGGGCAGAGCTTCAAGAAATACACCCAGTCATCAGCTTTGTGAATTTTAGATATACTTGGACTGCAGCGAATGGCTTGTTTTGTTGCTGCATCAGAAAGACTGTGAGGAGAAAAACTGGAAAATCGGAGACAAAGAAGTCTAAGGAAGAAGTGTGTGAATGAACCTAGGGGAATGCACGCAGAATCTGCAGTTCCTTGTGTTTCACCACCATACCTGCCAAACTCCTCTAAAGAAAAGGCACTAAGCAACAAGGTGGGAAGGATGGCTTTTCCTGTGGAAGTCATCCTGCCTCTGTTATTGGCCGCTTCAGTGTTTGTGCAATGGACCTATGAACAGAGAAGCCATGGTGGCAGAACTGGACACTAAGAATAGACCCAGTGGCATTGACTGCCCTTCACCAAAACTAACCTAGCTACTGAGCAGCTGAATAGCCCAAGTGACCAAGGCGAAGATTGAGCCCTTAATATGGTGTATTCTGAACTTGACCACTTTGAACCACTTCCTTCTGGGAAAGGATAGGGATTCAGAATTATTAAAATTAACTTAGTTTCTGAGTATCAGTTTGTCTTTCTTACTCCCATTGTCTTAGCCAGCCCTACTATACAAGGTTTCACACAAAGTATCTGATTTGTCCTATGCAATATTACCTTGGACCAATTTTGTGGGGAAGAATGTGTGATAGCGGGAACATGACTGTGGGATCCTTTATTCCTACTGTGACCACATGATCCTAAAACAGCCAGAATGCAAAAACATTGAAATAGTCTCCTAAAGATAAGCTAAAATGCCAGATAACATCCTGGAAGGTTGGGCCCCTGTCCCTCAAGATGTGGCCTATATTCTCATGCAGTCATTATATGGTACTGTGTCTTTGAAAGGTGGAACATATGGTCTAGGAAACAAAGGGTGGGAATAAGAGCAACCCCTGTCATCATCGCTCTCTGTGACCCACTAGCAGATATTGGGTCTGGTTCTCAGAACGAGGATATTTCCACAGGTGATACATCAAGGACTGTACAAAATCATTTTGGGCTCTTCATGCCAATAGATTAGCGAGTGAAGAAGGACGTTACTAGACTGCCAGTGGTGTCCAGTCTAATTACCATGTAAGATAAGGCTGCTAATAAATAATGTGTCCAGAAAGCAGTATATCTAGAAAGTATATCTAGAGCCTTGGAAATCCATTCACTGTGCTTCTTTTAGCGCTTTTGTGTTTCCCATTCCCACGAGCAAGAATTATAGCATCCATGACCTGCCCCCTGGAGCTTCAATCATGAGCTCGGACCCCTCAAAGCTAAAGGTTTTGCTTACCCTACTAAGCAAATAAGATAGACTAGCAGAAAAGCTAGCCAAGGATAAGAGACAATAAAATGGGTGGTAAATTAAAAAAAAAAAAAAAAAAGGTAAGTAGTAACACCAATTAATCTCAGAGCTGACTGCAGTAGAACAGAATGTAGCTTATTCCACTAACCCCTCACTGGAAGTCCTTTTGTTGGTAACTGTGACTGCCATCACCTAGGAGAGTCAGTGACAAAACTGAGGGGTTTAGATCTAATCTATTATTTTACTTGGAGAGAAAATGAGGCCCAAAGAAGTTAAATACTTTTCTTCAAGTCACTCAGCTAGTGAATGACAGAACTGGGACAGTTCTATCAATCAAATGTTTGTTTATTTACTCCCAACCCACCCCCACACACACACCCAAAAAACCTGTGCCTTTTCATGTGTTAGCATTAGTTATTGTATTTTTTACATCATTTAATGTGTACACCTCTTGTTTTCACAAAATTATAATCTCCCACTAAATTATCCCTCATAGGGTAAATGCAGTTCTTATTAGTAAGTCTACTAGAATCTGATGACTCTGAGCACTCAGAAAATACGAGAGCCTCTCACATAGCTTCCTACCTTGTCTCCTGTCTCTGCCCTCATCTCCCTAACATCCATGCTTCATGCAGCGCCCACAGTGATCCTCTTAAAATGTGAGTCACACCGTGTTACTGTTCTGCTCATTGCCCTGTAATGGCTCCACTTGCATTAGGAGTGAAGAGTCCAATTCTCATTGGTCCTTTCATGATTCTGACTCCATCTCCCGAAACATGACCTCATCACCTACTGTTGTTCCCTATCTCATTCTACTCAAGGCCTTCAGGCCTCCTTACTGCACCCACTTATGTTAGCATGCTTCTGCCCTCAGGCCTTTGAACCACCTGTTCCTTCCACCCAAATGTTTGCAGAAACATTTTACCTTTTTTAACCTTTTTCAGTTATGCTTAATGTCACCTTCTAAATGAGACCTACCTGATCACCCAAGTGAATACTATCCCCATCACAATCCACCGTAGGGGCTACAATTTTATTTTGTTCTATAGTATACATTATTTTGAACACTCTAAAGTTCACTTTTATGTCTATTTTTTAATTGTTTGTTTCCTCCTACTGTAACATAACCTCCACAATAGTAAGGAGCACTGTTTTGGGCTCACTTGTGTATTCCAGACTCCTAGAACCATGAATGGCACATCCACATGCTTAATGCTTTATAAACATATGTTAAATTGAAGTTATCCTTTCCAATAAAAGGCTACTCAGTCCACTTACAGCATACTACATATTTTAAATTCCTCAAATAATTGCATTTATATTAATTACTATGATAAAGTCATAGTAATAATTTCAGGTTGGATAAAGTAGCCATAGAAAAATGAGCAATCAGGTAGACTATATAGATATATCTTACATCATTCTATTTCATATTTCCAGTGTATAAGCATTTCCTGAACGTAAGTTGGTCATCTTTGAGAGATACATTTACACTTTCAGATGACTAAGGTGCTATTTAAAACACCAAACAATTGGCAGACATTTCTTCAAAGGAGACATACAAATGGCCAATAGACACACGAAAAGATGCTCAACATCTTTCATCATCAGGGAAATGCAAATCAAAACCACAATGAGATATCGCCTCACACCTGTCAGAATGTCTAAAATAGAAAACTCAAGAAAACAACTTTTGGTGAGAATGTGAGGAAAAAAGGAACCCTCTTGTACTGTTAGTGGGAATGCAAACTGGTACAGCCACTGTGGAAGACAATATGGATGTTCCTCAAAAAAATTAAAAGTAGAACTAACCTATGATCCAGTAATCGTCCTACTGGATATTTACCCAAGGAATACAAAAACAATAATTCAAAGGGATACATGCACCCCTATATTTATTGCAGCATTATTTACAATAGCCAAATTATGAAAGCAGCCCAAGTGTCCATCGACTGATGAATGGATAAAGAAGATGTGGTTTACAGACACAATGGAATATTATTCAACATAAAAAGAATAAAATCTTGCCATTTGCAGCAACATGGATGGACCTAGAAGGTATAATGCTAAGTGAAATAAGTCAGTCAGAGAAAGACAAATACCATACGATTTCACTCATATGTGGAATACAAGAAATAAAACAAATGAGCAAAGGAGAGAGAGAGAGAGAGAGAGAGAGAGAGAGAGAGAGAGAGACCAAAATAAACCAAAATACAGACTCTTAACTATAGAGAACAAACATATGGTTATTAAAGGGGAGGTGGGTGTGGGGATGGGCTGGATGGGTGATGGGCATAAGAAGGGCACTTGTGATGAGCACTGGGTGTTATATGTAAGTGACGATTCACTAAATTCTACTCCTGAAACTAATATTACACTATATATTAACTAACTAGAATTTAAATAAACACTTGAAACTTAAAAAAAAGAGTACACTTATCTTGATGAGCACTGAGTAATATATGGAAGTGTTGAACCACTGTATTGTATACCTGAAACTAACATAACACTATATATTAACTACATTGGAATTAAAATTTTTTTAAAAAAGAAGCAATCAGAAAAAGCAGTTTAAAAATCTGGTTAACAGTTCCCTCTGGGAAACTGGAACCAGGGGTGCAGTGGGAGTCTCCTGAAGACTTAGAAGTCTGTAGTTCTGTGTAAAAGGATGTATATGTATTATTTTGAAAAATATTATTTTGAAATTGCTGATATTTGTCAGTTTTGGCTTATGAAAATGGCAATTATACATGGTTCAACTTGATAAAAATTAAAGTAGACAAAAATTAAAATAAATAAACCCTGGAACAGAAAAATGATAGTTTATAAAACAGTCCAAAAAAACCTTGCCTTAATCTATCATGCTAGTACCTTAAAAGTCATATAGAGTTTTATTGTTTTAATTTAATTTATATTGCACCCTCATATAAAAACTTCATTCACCAGATTTGAGCTCATTTTGTCACTTAAATTCAAGCATAAACAGGTTTGACCAAATACAAACAGAAATATACATATGGCAACAATGTCATTTCATTCTAGTTAAATTTTCCTTAGTCTAGCTTTATTTTCTTTTATTTGTTCGTTGTGATGCTTTCTGGTAACTAACTATATTAGACAATATCTGTTGAGTAAAAAGCATTGCTTAGAGAAGTCTGAAGATAGTTTTGTTTCCTCCCACTAACAGTTAATTGTTAAGATCAAAATTTTTTAACCATTTTTTTTATAAATATAAAAATTTGTTAACTGAAGCAGAGAATCTGTTGAGCCTTTGTTATCCCCAGGAGAGATGCTGAAAATGCATGAGTTAATCTACTGTGACTATGGAACTTAGATACTATTAATAAGGGGAAAATAAATATGATTCTAGGCCACCATCCATTTTTAGTAACTATATTTGTCGCTATTATTCTCCCTATTGAAAATGTACATTAGGATTTGATGCCCTGGCTTTGGTGTACAGAATGCTAATACTCTCTAATTAGAGATATTTCCTGACACTCAGGTAGACACTGCAGATAGTGTCCAACAATCCGCACCTGTGGTGTAGCCCTATGATTCAATATTGCTGAGAAAGCAAGTGGTCAGGGGAAGACATTGCTCAGTGTGGCTATTTTATCTTAGTTCTGATTTCCTTTTTCAATATATTCCTCTGACTAATTCCTTTCAATTATTTTGTTCTCAAATTTCTTCAGATTCAGGCTTACAGACCTTTTGAAAATTTAAGGATTAGAATCTTAGACTATCTCTCCCAGAATATGAAAATTTCAATGGATATTCATAAGAAGCAAGAATAAGGAAGTAAATCAGATTAGATAAGGCTGCGGATAGACAAATTATTATGGTAAGGACGCAATGCACATAGTGGAAATTGTAGAGGCTCTGGGGCCAGCCCATCAATTCAAATCCTGCTTTGGGTACTTTAAATTAAGCTACAATTGTCTCACTTCTTGTAATGTGATTATAATAACAACCTAACCCATAAGGTTTTTGTGAGGAAAGTGAGATATTGCTTCCAGTACATCTTTGCACTTGGTAAATTCTCAATGAATAGCACCAATCATATAAGCTATTCCGTTAAGTTTGCTATCGTTTTTCTTCGAGATGAGTAGGTCATCCTAAAATCAATAATCCAGTGGGACAAGAGCATTAAAATCACACACAATGAACTTATTATGGTTCTGATAAAGGTTTTTCTTGGTTAAATAAAACAAAACGACATTCTGAGGCTTCTGTTGAAATTTTTACTGACCAAAAAGTTTTAAGTGAGGTTTTGCAAGATGTTGCAAGTACCATATGGTTACAGTGGAAAAGTAGTTCAGAAATTTGAGACTTAAGGTGAAGTTGAACTGCTACTGCCAAAGGAAATGGAAGGCAGACTGTCCCACAAGAGGCTTTGGAGGGAGACAGCCATTACCCCTGGTTTCTCCATGGTGTGAGGGATGACCATCTCACTTTCAAGGCCAGACACACACTTGATATGGATAAAAGTTTGAAAGTTACAATTGCTGAATGTAATTATGGTAGATGGCAGGGGTGGTTTCTTTGAAAGTCATTTTTATAATATTGCAGAACAAGTAAAGATGACTCTAATGTTCCATGATTTGTGTAGCTGGCTTACTGTATCTTTGAAGGTTTCAACACTATTCTGAAAGAACTCTGCAAAATTAGAGGTAACCCCCTACTTGTCTCCAAACTGCTATGTGTATGGCAGAAACAGGAATTTGTCCATCTCCCAAGGACAGAATCGTATTAAGCAGTTCATATATAAAATTGGAAAGGCAATTTATTAGTTGACAATGAATAATCTCTGCAATGAAACTAAATACTCAAAATCCTTGCATGTAGACTTACATGCAAGCCAAATATATATTAGAGGTTTTCTTAGAAAGCAGAAATCAGACCAAGAGAAGTTAGACTAGTGGAAATATACCATATGAATCCAATATTTAATGATATGCTTCTTTTTATAAAATTAAAAAAATTATTTGAGAGAGAGAGAGAGAGAGAGAGAGAGAGAGAGAGAGAGAGAGAGAGAATCCTAAGCAGGCTCCACTCTGAGCATGGATCCTAGCGTGGGGCTCAATCCCACAACCCTGGGATCATGACCTGAGCCAAAATCAAGAGTAGGACACTCAACCAACTGAGCCACCCAGGTGCCACCAAGTATGTGCTTCCTTGACTGCATATCTCGTCTACCTATTGCTGCATGGCTCTGCTCTCTGCTTCCATCAAAATCTTCAGAGGAGTTTCTAGAATCGTCACAGCTTGCTCTGTCACCATCCTTTCATTCTTTCTTGAACCCACTCCATTTGGCCTTCATGTTGCCAAATCCAATGGTCAATTTCAGTCTACTCTAACTTGATCATTCAATGGTGTGAAACTACGTAAAACATAATGATGACATCCCCCTCCTTGAGACATTCCTTCACTTTTTTCTAATTTTTTTAATACTTATTTTTGAGAGACAGAGAGAGAGAGAGAGAGAGAGAGAGAGAGACAGTGTGAGCAGGGGAGGAGCAGAGAGAGAGGGAGACACAGAATCTGAAGCAGGCTCCAGGCTCTGATCTATCAACACAGAGCCCAACACAGGGCTTGAACTCATGGACTGCGAGATCATGACCTGAGTCAAAGTTAGACACTTAACCAACTGAGCCACCGAGGCACCCCAAAACATTCCTTCACTTTTTTCCCTAACTGTGATGCCCCTGGCACAATACTTTCTTAGTTTTCCAATATCATGCTGATTCTCATGGACTTTTTAAACTTTTATTTGAAAATAAGTTTATATTTACAGAAAAGTTATGGGAATAGTAGAAGAACTTCTGTACACGCTTCACTCAGATTCACCAACTGCTGACATTCTGCCACACTTTATCATTTTCTCTCATTCATTTTTATCCCCTGAACCATTTGAGAGTAGAGACCACAATCCCCTTATCTCCTTTACTTTTCTGTGTAATTTCTCAGAACCAGGATACATTTTAACATAATTATAGTATAATAATAAAAATCAGGTATTGTAAGATTTATACACTACTATTCTGTATTCTACATTGGAATTAATCAAATTTCATCAGTTGTCCCAATAATATCCTTTATAGAATTTTTTCTTCTGGCCTGGGATCCAATCTAGGAATCATGACTCTATTAACTTGTTACACCTCCTTTAATCTGGTACTTTTCCTCAGACTGTATTTGTCTTTCATGACATTGACTTTTTGAAGAATACAGGCCAATTATTTTGCAGAATGAGTTTTCCTCATGATTACATTTAGGTTTGCATGTTTGGTAGGAATGAAACTGTGTCATTTTCAGCACATCTTATCTGGAGACACACAGTGTTGGCTTGTTCCATTATTCATAACATTCTCTGTGATTATTTGGCTAGAGTTATGTCCTCTACGTTTTTCCCTATACATTTACTACTTTTCTCTTTACAATTAATAAGTAATTAATGAATAGATAATTTGAGATTCTGTATATATTCTGCTTCTCGTTGGCTTTCAACTACTAGTCTTTGTATTTGTTGATGATTCTTGCTTTAATCAATTATTACCATCATGGTTGCAAAAGAGTGACTTTCTATCTTCAACCACATTTATTAGTTGGCATTCTACTTGCTTTCAGGAAAAGTTTCCTATTTTCCCCCATTTGCTTATTTAACCATTTGTATATCAGTACGGAGTCCATGAATTTATATTGTATTCAATGGGTTCATTCAATTGGCTTATTCAACCTACTGTTCTTATAATTTGTTTTGCTGTTCAAATTGTTCCACCTTTTGAGTTCCTTTTGCTGGATCTTTTTTTTCTAATGTCTTGGTCTGTCAACGTTGGAAGTATTTAGGGCTAGTCCATAACTCTGATTTCTTTTCTATGTACTCACTCTGGGAAATCTCATCTAATCCAATAGCTGAACCATCATTTTTACATTGAAGACCTTAAATTTATATCTGTAGCCCAACTCTTCCCCCTTAATTCTACATTTACATTTCCAATATCCTACTTTACTTTCTATTGTCTATTAGGCATCTCAAATTTAAACTACTCTCCAAACCTGCACACCACCCCCCTTCAGTATATCCTATCTCAATCAGGTACAGTTCTCCTGAATCAGAGCTCAAGCTAAAATTCTTGGAGTCCTTCTTGACATTTCTGTTTTCCTCACACACCACATTTAATCTATCAGCAAATCCTGTATCCTCCAACTTCAGAGATCATCTAGTACCTGACTGCTTGGAATCACTTTCACTGCTATCATACAAATCCAAGCAGTCATTATTCATCACCTGGATTCTTGCAGTAGGCCCCTGAGTGTTCTCTACATTGTTCTCTACAGTGTTCTCTACAGTGCTATCCACTGTTTTTCAATCACTAGAGAGATCATTTCAAAGTGTATAGCATATTATAACATTCCTCTGTTCAAAACCTTCTAATGATTCCTATTCATTCAAATTAAAATTCAAAAACTTAATCATGGCCTAATTTGGATGATTTGGCTGGTGATTACCTGTTTGACATCATCTCTACCACTGTCCTCTTTCCTCAGTACATTTCATCCATTCTTGGCTCCTTGCTCTTCCTCTAGCCCTCAAAGACTGATCCCCGATCCTGCCTCAGGACCTTTGCATGTGCTGTCTTTTCTGCCTCTCTTTCTCCCCATTCAGACATTTGCATGGTTTACTTCTTTCCATCCTTCAAGTCTCCACTCAGATGCTACCTCCTCAAATAGGTTATTGCTGATAACTCATCAAAAACAGCACTCTTGTTTCTATTCCCTTACTTTTTTCTTAGCACATTTCACTATGTGATGTATTTATTTGCTCATGTTTTCAAAATATCTATCTTCCACAGTAGAATGTAAATTCTGAAAGCAAGGATGTATCTTTATCTTCCAATGGTATGTTTTTTTTGTGTGTTGAAGAGTGTCTGGTACACATTAGGAACTAAATATTTGTAAATATGTTGATGGGATTATGCTAAGACAGACTTACATAACCTTCTCTAGAGATAGTCTTGCTAATATATCCAAAATCCCTGATGTCTGCCGGTGCTAAATCTTCTATCCCCAGGACAGACTTGGGTGGCAAAATAATTCCCCTTCTTCTGTGCTTCCTATGGCCTGAAAATTGCCATCTCACTTCCTGAATACATACCACATTGTTTTTCTAGACTTGCCAGTACCTTCAGTCAGGTTATATTTTTGTCTTCCTGCTCTCAGTGTCATTTGGTCTATAAAGTGATTTTGCCCAACTATGGTCTATGATCTTACCTTTAACTCTCAAAAGCCAATCTTCTTTTTAAAAAAAAAAATTTAAATGTTTATTCATTTTTGAGAGCCAGAGAGAGCCAGAGAAGAAGCAGGGGTGGAGCAGAAAGAGGGGACATAGAATCTGAAGCAGGTTCCAGGCTCTGAGCTGTCAGCACAGAGCCCGACATGGGGCTAGAACCCATCAACTGTGAGATCATGACCTGAGCAAAAGTCAGACAAGTAAACAAGTGAGCTACCCAGGCACCCCTCTCAGAAGCCAATTCTGATGCCTGTTTTCCAAATACTCGGTAACACCACATTGTTGCTTCTTGTTCTCAAAGTCACAATTGTTCCTTGTGAATTCTTTCACAGAATCATTTGTCACATAGAAGAAATTGGCCAACTTCCCTTTTACATAATAGAAGCTCTGGTTTGGATTTTGTTAGCTAGGTTGTGTTACATACTATCTAACTTGAATATCAGTATTCATCTTTGTAATTATGACATGCAGAAGCAAATGTATATATACCCTTGATTATAAGTCATTTTCTTTTACCATAGATGGAACAATTCTTATATATTATTTTGGTGTCACTTACGACAATTATTATACTATACTGTGCTCTATGTCATATACAAACATGTTTACATGGAAGCATCCAAAAACCGTGTGGAAAGAGTAAAATTTTTTACTTTTATAGGTAAAGAAATGGAAGTTTGGCAGGTGTAAGTAATTTTTCCCAAGACCATTCAAGTAAGACTACTTATATTCAAACCCAATTCATCAAACTCCAAAGCCTGTTCTTCTACTACTATATCATCAATTTCTCTCAACATACTGAATAAAGAGCCCTAGCTGTTTATGACTGTGACCTCTCCAACCAACCTAGCAAATGTTCTTAGTGCAAAGTTGCTTTCTTTTTAGTGCCTATAACAAGTGCCTGTGGATTCTTATTAGATATGACTGAAAAATATTACATTCTAAGCCAAACAAAGTGTATAATATATGTAAGCCTCAAATATGCCAATAAATCTGGGCAGGTTTAATTTCTACCTAATTTTTTTTTTTTTTTTTGGTAATGGATTGATATAGGGCAGCAATTCTCAGCTTGGGGCAATTTAGCTTCCAAAGAGATATTTAGCAATATTTGGGGACATTTTTGCTTGTTACAACTGTGGAATTACTACTAGCATCCATTAGGCAGAACACAAAGATAATCCCAACATCCTACGATGCACAGAACAACCCTCCACAACAAAGAAATATCTGATTCAAAATATGTATAGTATTGAGGATGAGAAACTTTAATCTAGGACAACCATGATAATTCAAACAGCCCAGATGTCAACAAACAGGATTTGTCGTATATCCACAAAATGGGAATAATAATATTTATCTGACATAGACTGTTGTGAGGTTTAAATGAGATAATGGTATACAAATAGCAAACACTCCATACATATTCACTACTGTTATTACTAGTATATATTCTTTTTACCTCTATGCCAAACAGGTGGTTCTTAGTTTTTCTTTGAGGCATATGCCATAGCCTTGCCTCCCTGAAATAACTGTTTTCTTGATCTAGGGAAAAGCTGAATTTTGATGGTTAGTAGAAGTACTTCTTCTTCTTTTCTACCACACCATGTCTGCTCCAAAAATTGAGCATCTGTGATCACTTTACACTTTTTCTGATCCTTTCTGTGAACTAGCAGATTGATTTTTAAGCTTATCCTGTTGACATTTTCAGTTCCTAGGAAGTAAGACATTTGTTTTTCTCTAAGCTTTGTCCCTGTGGATAATTCTACCCTGATGGCACCCATCTTTTAGGGATTTCAACAATCCCCCAAATAAACCTAAGTCCATCTGCTAAAGGACCTAAAAAGAGTCAGAAATGTGATTAAAGGAAATTGAACCTTTTGGTCTCACCATTCCCTCTGGATTTTCTTTTTGTTTGGTTTTCTTAAAACTCTAAATTTGCCAGGGAACAAGTACTGTATCCTGCAGGTTAATGCACGTGTTCTCAGTAATATGAGAAATAGGGGGGGAAGGTGCTGGGGGAGAGAAAGTTATTACTGGAGAATTAGGAGGATTCGTTACAGTGAAGGAGCAAAGGTATTTCAGCCTAATGGATTTTTTAATTTTCTTCCACTCTTAGGCTTTAATGTGTGAGGAATCCCATTTTCCATGTAGGAAGGCAATTTGGCAGAAGTTTAGGCACAGACTGAGCTCAGATTTAGGCACTCCTATATTTCTCCACTGGTTCAGCCTGGGCTTATTATATGGTCTGAGCCTCACTCGGTTGGTTTCTTCACCATATCACCTGCAAGGACCGAATGCATAGTAAGCACTCAACGTTACTCTTATTTTACTTTTCCAACATTCCTCTTTGTTCAGAGTCTCCAACCCTCTTTGGAAAGAGGAGTGCTTGATATGCTCCAACAGAGAAACTTTATCAAAACATTCTAATAACCTAAAATCTGATTTGTCAAGTTCTTTTTTCTTCTTTCTTTTCTCACAGGTCTCTGATACAGAGCAAGATAAAAGATTTCCATTGTTGATTTCTCAAACTAACTATCCTTATATGCAAATATTTTGAAAAGAAAAGGTTTCTATTCTAAAGTTACTATTTCTAAAGTTACAGGCGTTCAGGGCTCTAAGCTCTCAAATATGCAGAGGTCACTAAAAGCTACCCCTTGAGGAGTAGCAGGACCTGGAGTAGAGCCATCAGGTCTGTGATAGGAGACTGAAAATCTTTAGGAGTCACCGGAGGCTATAGGTTGTTTAGAGCCGCACACTGTGTTGGGGAAAGGAACACACACCAATCCAATAACCTGGGCTAGTGCTAAGCATTTAGGTAAACTATTGGATCTGTGATAGCTCCAACTAACAGCTGCCACTGTGAGTCCAGATTCTGTGCTTGATGAAATGGGGCTCAGCATAGGCAACCAGGAAACAATCAATTAAGTAGGGATGACTAGGGGCACCTGGGTGGCTCAGTCAGGTAAGCATCCAACTTTGGTTCAGGTCATGATCTCATGGTTTGTGGGTTTGAGCCGTGTGTCAGGCTCTGTGCTAACAGCTCAGAGCCTGGGCCTGCTTCAGATTCTGTGTCTCCCTATCTCTCTGACTGTCTGTCTCAAAAATAAACAAACTCCCTGCACATACTCTGTCTGTCTCAAAAATAAACAAACACTAAAAAAATTTAAGTCGGGATGACTAAAGAAGAGGGAGAAAAATTAAAAGGGACAATAAACAATTAGAAACAATTCCTACTAAGAAGAGTCTGTATGACACAATCCACAGGAATATATAGAAAACTAATACTATGGAAAAACCAACAAACTCAGAAATAAGGAGAAGGATTAACTAGTAGAAAAATCAAAGAAATGATTGTAAATGAGATAAAGGGAAGAATAGCAAACATATTTTTAAAAATACATTCTGAAATATTATTAGGAATATATGAGTCAAGAATAAATGGAAAAACAATAATAAGTGGATATATAAAAGAACCAGTTGCAGAAATTCGTGGTTAAAATAAGTTTATTAATTTTTTTTAATTCCATGGATAAAATAATGTTCTAGCATAGAGGGACAGTTAAAAAGAGAATTACTAAATCAGAATATAGACCTGAGGAATTCTTTCAGAACACAGTTTTGGGAGATAAAGAAACAAAAAGCACAGCAGAGAAAGTAAGAGACATGAAGGATAGAATGAAGGATGAATACACTTAGGTCTCATAGTTTCCCAAAGTTGAGAATAGAGGGAACGCCAGCGAGGCAATGTCTATTCAATGTGGTTGAGAATATTCCACCTTTGAAGAAAGATGAAAAAAAAAATGTGCATATAAAGCCAAGCCAGATAAATGAAAATGATTACTCCAAGAACACATCCTAGTGAAACTGCAGGATACCAAGAACATATAAAAGATCTTATAAGCCTTCTAGAAAAATAAAAATATTACCTGCAAAGGAATGACAGACCTAGAACAGTGATCTCATCAGCAAGAATAAAAGGTAGAAGATGTTAGAATAAAGTCTTCTAAGTACTAAAGGACAATAACTTCCAATTTCACATTCTAGATCCTACCTACCATTCCAAAGAGAGAGAAGTGTAGATCTTTTCAGATATTTAACACATAAGAGAATTTACTACCCATAGAACCTCATTGGAGAAACTACCAATAGTTACAATTTAGCAAAAATAAAAGTGAATCCAGAAAGAAAAATACCACAAATGTTAACAAAATATTTATCATAAAAATTACAAATTTTTGGTCAACATATGTATAAATCTAGAATTCTAAAAGTAAATTCTGTACAATTAAGAGTTAAACTTGCTAAATTTTATTTCTCATGCAAGAGAAGTAATGAAAACTTTAGACTCTGATAGAAAAAAGCACTTGAGTATATATGTTAACATTTTTAATGGTAATAAAACAGTAGAGAGGAAAAGAGAATAAAACAAATTGATCTAACATAAGGCACTTGGAGAAAAATAAGCAAAGGAAAATCATACTAAACAGAAAACACAAAATATTAGAGATGATATTTGAGATAATATTAGATATTATTAGAGATAATATGAGAGATATTTCCAAATTCAACAATCTAAAAAGTGAAATTAGAAATATTTTAAAATTATATCATACATTTGAATACTACAATAATCTAAATATACATTAAAGATAAAACAAAAAATAAAATTACAAAATATTTATAGTGAATAACATAGAAATACTACATATCAAACATAATAGATGTAAAGTATTGGTTAGATAGAAACTTTAGACAAATGCAATTATTCTAAACACAGACGTGTTAAAAACAAATTAGCTACAGAAGCTATTAAAAGAAAAAACATTATACCTAAAGAAGGCAGAAATAAGGAAATAAAAGAGACAAGAGCAGACAATAATGAAATAGAAAAAATATATGTAATCGCAAAAGCAATAGAATGTTTTTTAAAAAGAGTAATAAACCACCTCTAACAAGGTTGATGTGAACACTTTATATTAATGTATTTATTTAATCCTCACAGGAACGCTGTGTGGTAGGTACTATTAAGAGTTGGTACAGATAAACATTAATATAGAAAGGAAGGTAAAGAAGAACATGGCTACAGACTCAACAGAGATTTTACAAATAGTAGCAAATTCTGAAGACAACTTTTTGCCAGGACACTGAAAATTTGTCAATATCAATTACCAAAAGTAACTTACACTAAATAAATAAATAAATAAATAAATAACCCAAAACCTATTTTAAAAAATGAAACTGGCAGCCTATAATCTCCCCCTCAAAAAATCCATTTGTAAGTGGAGGCACTTCTACTGAATCATTTTATTAATTTCAAATCCTATCTTATACAAAAAGCTTCACATATGGGGCGCCTGGGTGGCTCAGTCGGTTAAGCGGCCGACTTCGGCTCAGGTCACGATCTCACGGTCCGTGAGTTCGAGCCCCGCGTTGGGCTCTGGGCTGATGGCTCAGAGCCTGGAGGCTGCTTCCGATTCTGTGTCTCCCCCTCTCTCTGCCCCTCCCCCGTTCATGCTCTGTCTCTCTCTGTCTCAAAAATAAATAAACGTTAAAAAAAATTAAAAAAAAAAGAAAACAAAAAGTTATACATAATAAAATTAGGGAGCAGTTAACAAATTAATCTCAGGAAGCTAATATACTTTGAAAGTAAGACCTACCAGAGAATTCAAGAAAATCCAAAATTAAAATAATCCCATGTGGCTACAAAGATGAAAAAAATCTTAAATACAATTTTTGTAAATCAAGTCCCGCAATGTTGTAATAAATACCATGTAACCAAGGAGGATTTCTCAGAAGAACTCAAGAATGATTCAATGTCAGAAAATACTGTAATGTAATACACATATTGACGTGACAAATGAAAAGCTATTTTAGGAAAAAAATATGTACATATATACAGTAATACTTGAGAAATATTCTCATTCATCATGAATAAGGCAGTGTAGCCCACTATCACTCGTCATTCATCAGTATTCACCATTGTACTAAAGTTGCTAGCCAAGGAAAGGCTAGCAGAAAAATAAATATATGCATAAAGATTGGTAAAGAATAAATTAAAAAAAATTATTTGTATAGAACACATTTATAAATAAATTAGACATACAGTAATTTCCAAACAATTAGAATTCACAATAAAGTTCAGCAAGATGATTAGATAGGTCAATATGTAAAATCAAAAGGAGTGTGTATGTTTTAATATTTTAACTATATAAAATGACAAACCAATAACTAATTGAAATTATGACAGAAAATGTATTGGCAATTATAAATGTACCTAGGAGATTATAATGTATCTAGGAAAATACCTAGCTAAAATAGGTAAGCCCATATTGATTTCCTATGGCCACCTTAAGAAAATAGCATAAACTGAGTGGCTCTAAAATAACAGAAACTCTCAAGTTTCTAGAGCCTAGAGGTCTGAAATCAAGATTTTGGCAGGGCCATACTCTCTTTAAACTCTCAAAAGGAGGATTCTTTGCCTCTTCCAGCTTCTGGGAGCCTTACCCAGGTGCTCCGTGGTTTGTGATGCATACCTCCAATTTCTGCCTCCATGTTCACGTGGTCCTTTCCCTACATGTCTATGTCTCCACATGGCTGCCTTCTTATAAGAGCAATCATACTTATTAGTGTCCTACTCTATTTCCTGAGGACCTCATCTTAACTAAATATATCTGTAATGATCTTATTTCCAAATAACATCATATTCTGGGAACTTTGAAAATAAGAAGATTAAGGGGGTTAAGATTTCAACATATCTTTGTGGGGGGGCACACAATCCCCAAATTCAAGGGGGCTTTGTTGAGGGGGTTGTTATTTAAGGAGATAGAAAACAAAGGCCATTAGAATAACCTGTCTACAAACCTTACCATCAATTCTCCTGATTACTTGGCTCAGCAAGGAAGACTGCATGCTATGGGGAACAGTAAGAAGAGGATGTGTATGGGGGCCTTTGACAGGATTCGGTCTTGGGCTGTTGATTTGGGTGACAGCTTAAGGAATTTAGGGTTTGCTCTGGACTGGATGATGTCAGAAAGCAAAGGTAGCTGCTTGGGGATTGTGGGTTATTGGAGATCTTAACTTTTTCTAAGAGAAGTGAGAAACAAAGAAGTAACTTTGTAACTGGCAAAGGAGCAACATTCACACATTCTCTGGGAAGGGGACATTAGGTCATCTTTGTGGTTTGCATGGTGTCCTTATTTTTGCCTGTGTCATCAGGTAATTGCCTTGTTTTAGTCTTGCTCCATCACAGGCTCAGTGACCTCATGTGATGGGGTTCTGTGACATATTCACCACCATCCAGCGGTCACTATCCAGCTGTCCGGCTGACAGCTAGTAAGGGTACTTTCCTCCATATCACCTGACCTAATGGTGAAATTTACCATGATCATGAATTAGAATATTATAAAGATGTCAATTCTACCAAAGTTAATTGATGAAATCACTTTGTAAATAGACCCGGTAAGGATGACAGATGTAAAAGTGCATGCTCCTGGCTAAAAGCATTAGCTTTTTCAAAAGGACACAATTCATCCTTGGAACTGATTTCGTCCCATTCTATAGTTAAGGTGACCACACACTCTAGTTTTCTTGAAACAGTGCTGACTTACACCTGTGTATAATCCTATCTTCCAATCCAGTTAGCATTTTCCCCAGATTTTTCATTTTTTTACCAAAGTATTCATTTTAATAGTTGTATTAAAAATAAGCCAGAATTAGTTTGGTAAACCTCCTCTGTGCACTTCCAGCTTGTCTATCATCTGGTAGTATGTGATGTATATGTGCAGAAAATAGCCTCATTTAGTACCAGGTGATTCAGGAAATCAGTCTCCAATGACCCATCTCTTTTCCAAACCTTTTCACAAATAATACAAGTTATATTCAAGAACAACATGCCAAGTATTCCCTGATAGAGCAAAGTTGTCTGCCAACAGCAGCAGCTAGAGACAGCAACTTCTTTGGGTATCCAGTTTCAGTAGGGAAAGGTTTTGAGGGGCAGGGGAGTGTTTAATTATATTTTTATTTACTAAGGAGTCTCATTGGGGTGGGAGCTGTTACCATCAGTCTTACAAATAGAAATGTAAATTAAGCTCATTTAATTAATTTTAGCAATATCCTGGCTTTTAGTAGTATTCCCCCCAGATTTACTGAAGTATAATTGACAGATAGAATTGTAACGTATTTAAAGTGTACAACGTAATGATTTGATATACATATGTGCTGTGAACATTTTCCCGCAATCAATGGGGGATGTATTTGATGTCACTATCCTGCTGGCCACATGGCATACCAGACAGTTGTGCTCTAGCCTCTAGCCCCTGTCATAGTTTGCAAGATGTACTGAATCTCCAGACCTTGAGTTGGTGGAGTCAATAAGAAACATGGCAAATTACAGGTGAAGTATATGTGAAATATGTATGGGAAATGGAGACTGAGTAGTCCGCAATAAAGAGTCGGAAGTGGCTTCAAACTTACGCTTATTTTGGTAACATTTTTTTTCTTTCCCATTTATTCAATCATGTATGTATTATTATGGACTCATGGAGTTGTTGTTGTTGTTGTTTTTAACCTCAGGGTTAAAATTCAATATTAAAGTTTGTTCTAGAATTTAGAAACTTTTATTATAAAACATTACACTTTGCTTCTTTGTAACTTCTCAGAAAGTGAGAAACTTAAGTCACATTATCTGCAATATATCTACTTCTTTGTTCATGCTTAGCATACCTGTAAAATAGTTTCAGAATTATTAACATAGATCTCCTATGGCAACATTTAAATTTTGCAACACTTTTTAATAGCATCAACTCAAGAAAAGGATGTCAACATTCAGTTAAAAATTAAGAACTGAATTTATTTCTCAGGATGCCTAGGTAGCTCAGTCAGTTAAGCGTCTGACTTCATTCAGTTCAGGTCATGATCTCATGATTCATGAGCTCCAACCCCATGTAGGCTCTGTGCTGACAGCATTGAGCCTGGAGCTTGCTTCAGATTATGTGTCTCCCTCTCTCTCTGCCACTCCCTCATTTGTGCTCTCTCTCTCAAAAAGAAAATAAACATTAAAAAAATTTTTTAAAGAACTGAATTTATTTCTCAAAAAATTTCCATAGTTATTTTCAGAAGACTATGCCCAAAGATGACCTAAAATGTACAGACTCAGAAGATGCCTTTAAGTATAACTCTGTAAAGTATGACATTCATTTAGATTAATTACTGAATGGGTTTTTGCTTATTTTCAAATCCAAGTTTTCTTTTACATGATCTCCAACTTAGGTGATATCTGTTAATGTGTTAATTCTATTATCAGAAAAAGATAATACACAAAGCATATTATATTAATGCCATCAGATTCTATACAGGGAAATATCAGTGAAGATAATTGTAATAATATTATTATTTTTTTATATATTTCATGGAATTCACATAAAGCTTTTTGGAATTTCATCCTCTCAAAGGTGAGACAATCTGATATTAAAAATATATATTTTTTAATGTTTATTTATTTTTGAAATAGACAGAGCACGAGTGGGGGAGGTGCAGAGAGAGAGGGAGACATAGAATCTGAAGCAGGCTCCAGGATCCAAGCTGTCAGCACAGAGTCTGAGGTGGGGCTCGAGCCCACGATTGGCAAGATCATGACCTGAACCAAAGTTGAACACTTAATCAACTGAGCCACCCAGGCACCCCAGACATCTGATATTTTTTAAGTGCTTTTGTAAATGAAGTTAAAATGCTCAAAATTGAAAATAGTTTCTGTGTTTATAGTATAATATCAATATAAATTTTGTGAAGAATGAGATTACAGTAAAAATGATGCCCTTACAAAATTAAGAAATATTTGGGGAATGCTCAAATGGGATGGTATGGGAAATATTTGGGTGGCTCAGTCAGTTAAGAGGCTGATTCTTGATTTCAGCTTAGGTCATGATCTCACGACTCATGAGTTTGAGACCTGCATCAGGCTCTTTGCTAAAAGCATGGAGCCTGCTTGGGATTCTCTCTCTCCCTTTCTGTCCTCCCCTCCCTTACTCATGTGTGCATGCACTCTCTCTATCTCAAAATAAATAAATAAACTTAAAAAAGTAAATATTTGGGGCAGAAATATTCTTGGAATTCTTTGTAGTACACACATAATTCAAATTGCATATGAACAAGCTACAGTATTATGAAATAGAAGCTATAGTTGTTGAATTTCTCATTCATGCACATACATGCATGCATAGACTGGTAACCTGAATTAGAATAACTGTACTACAGAGTTTGTGGGACAAAGAGACGACCAAGGGGCACCTGGGTGGCTCAGTCGGTTAAGCATCTGACTTAGGCTCAGTTCATGATCTCGCAAGTCTGTGAGCTCTAGCCCCTCATGGGGCTCTGTGCTGACAGCTCAGAGCCTGGAGCCTGCTTCAGATTCTGTGTCTCCCTCTCTCTCTGCTCCTCCCCTACTCATGCTCTGTCTCTCTGTCTCTCAAACATAAATAAACCTTTAAAAAAATAAAAAAAATAAAAAAAAGAGACAAACTGAAAAGATACTTCAGAATGGCGGCATGTACTTTCTCTCACTGTTGCCCATCATCATCCTGATTTCAGAATGTTTTGCTTTTAAAGAACTACTTTGTAAGTCAACTCCTTGTGAATCCTCTAGATTTTCTTTATTTTCTTCAGAATCAATATGAAATCTTTACTAAAATTATTCAACAAAGGGAATTGTCAAAAATGCCATCTTTGAAAGACTTTGCTTAATTGCAATATATTGGAAAACAAAACTGGTAAACAGGAAGACACTGACATTTATTCATAGAAAAGCAAGACTAACTGAAATGATATCTAACATTTAATTCTGAAATTCTATAGTTTGCTTTGGAGTATCTTGACTGGTAGCAACACTATGTTATTGGAATTCTAACTATTAATTGAATAAGTTATGTTCTGGGATGAAATGAATCTGACAAAATACCTATGATTTTACACCACCTGAAGTTGATAAAACAACCAAAAACTCATATTAACATATTTGATACACTTTTTTTCATGTGCAAACTTTAAAGAATGGATGCTAACTGGAGGCTGACCATGAATATCTGTGAAAATATTGGAGTTGAAATATTTATATATTTATACAAAAAATTTTACACTTGAGAATATTCTTCATTTGGCAGAATTTGCTCTGAGCTTACCAGACACGTTGGCATTTTTAGTGTTCTTTTAATTAAAAATAATACAATCTACAGAGAAGATTCAGTGGTAGGTGTCCATTTTTATTTTGTTAACCACAAATGCAACCTAGAGGTCTATTTCAGGCAATTTCATGAAAAAATAATAAAAGAATGAGACCATATTTGGGAAAAATACCAATGGCATTGTATTAAAGAGTCACTGCTAATTCATTAAAGTATGTGATTAAAAACGTGAATTACTACTGAAGGAGGATCCAGTCTGTTGCCTTGACTGACACCATTTTGCCTTCAACTTGTTCCTCTTAATTACTTTGTTTTTCCCTCCAGCTTATCTGTTAATTCGGGCAAGGGGCCCTGAGTACAAAATATGCGGCCATAGTAACTGAAACTACCCTTTAAAGCAATAATGGCTGCCCTGACTACATCAAGATCCTGATTGACCCCAAAGACAATGATCAGCCTAATCTTTGCTGCTCAGCTGCATGTACCCACCCATCTTTGTTCCACACTTTCATTATATAAACTTAGAAGTATTAACATCTTGAAGATAGATCCTGGGACCCTAGTCTGCTGTCTTCCCAGTATTGGCCTCACTGAAATAAATTCCTTTCTTGTTTCACCACTGCTCCTCTCTCTGCCTTCAGATTCTGTCCATGGTGAGTGGTTGCACCTGGTCGATTCTTGCACCCTTGGGCTCTGGCAACAATACCAAGACCAATTATGCTGCATCTCTTTAATGTTCAAATAATCAATTAAAAGGTATTTTGGTATGTTACATGATGGTATATAGATGTATGTTATTTTTATTTTGGGGAGAGAGTTTTATTTTTGAAAACAATTTTAATAGAATTATTTTATACATCCAGTATAACAAAATTAGTGGGAAAATACATAATTTTAGCTATTTTTGGTACCCATTTTACTCTCACAATTGTCTCATTTTTTCATCTGCCTTTTTGTGACCTGCTACTGTCTATACGTTTGCCAGCGTTTGGTGTAGGATCAAAGTCTGAAGCCTTTCATATCTCAGTAAAACCCTTGCTAGCCTGTTCAGTTTGATTGGGCAGTCCTTGGTTTAAATCCTTTTAATTCAATGGACATTTCTCAAAAACTAGTGCTAGGTTTAGGGATGTGGTATAATCTTTGCTCTCAGGAGTCATTTTTTTTCTTTTTCTGGTGAGTTAAAAGTTCTGCACATGAAACAACTCATTGAGACCAGTATACATCAGTGCAAAATAACATCATCAAGAACAAAAATAAATGGGGCAGAGAAATTCATACTGGAAGAAGGGAATAAAAGCACTAAGGACGACTGGGTTTCCTGGGAAAGGCTTGAAAGAGTAGATCTAGGACTGGTTGTGTAGATAACTAGGTAAATTTCAAACAGACAAGGAGAAAAGGGGAGAGGTGCCTTGAACTGAGGGAGGGAGAAGGCTTGCTTGCCCTGTGGTCAGCAGACTAGACAATAAGGTGAAGGTGTATTGAAAGAAACACAGAAGGCAAGGGTACAGATATGAACTTTAGCCGAAGGTCTAGAAGGTAAAGAACAAGGAATGTCTAAGATTTAGTAGGAAGGCCATGCATTGCTAGAAGGATTGGAGAATAGGACACTGACGTTGTAGAAAATTCAGAGACATGTTAAGAAATCTAGATTAGGAGTGATTAAGTCCTGGACTAGCAGAATGAATGTGAACGTGAAAAAGAAAGGCACAAATCCAGGAAGTGTTTTGAAGAAAAGGGAACTGGCAAGCTATCTTACGTAAGAAACATGAGTTTTTTTAAAAATGTAATTCTTTGTGATTTAACTCAGAGACTGTGTGGGCTAGCCTGGGAGTCAAGATTAAACAAGAACTTTTCCTACATAAAACCTGAAATAATATACTGTATTGATATAATCATCTAGTCACAAGATGTATACTAGAAGGGAGGCTCACTTAATATCAGTCATAACAAATACACAAAATAAAAATTCTAACAGGATTTTTTTAAATAAAGTTGTTCTTTTTTTTTTTTTTAATATGAAATGTATTGTCAAATTGGTTTCCATACAACACCCAGTGCTCATCCCAACAGGTGCCCTCCTCAATTCATCACCCACCCTCCCCATCACCCCTCAGTTTATTCTCAGTTGTTAAGAGTCTCTTATGGTTTGGCTCTCTCCCTAACAGGAATTTTTTGGGTCTCAATAAAGTTTGTAGTAAATTGTGACATAAATGTTACCAGGATGCCCCTCAGTTGGTTTGCACAAGGTCTGAGGCTCCCAGCATTAGTCACTCACAGTTGACAGGCCTTGTTAAAATGCAAACAAGGTAATACATGAAGCCATTAGGATCCATTAACACCTTGAACCAATTTAATTGATCAAATTAGCTAACCTGTTCTAAAGCATGAGGAAAAGAAGGATGCAAGCAAGGACAGCAGGGAGATTTTTTATGTGGGGGAAGAGAGAATACTAGAGAAATCATGAGGCATCAGGCACCTACAGCATGTGCTGTTTGTGATGTTGCCTAGTTTGGCCCTGTATTGTGGATCCTTCTTTCTAGAAAAATCCACACATTTTTGTCTTCTGTGGAGGTAATAAGGAATAGGATAAAGGAAGATTGGGCTGGGAATCAGAGGATCTGATGCCAATCCCAGCTCAGACAATAAATTGCTGTATGACCTTACTTAACCCTTGACTTCAGATTTTATTTTTATAAAATGAGGGCTTTCAACCATTTAAGTAATGCCTGCTCCAGCTACTCAATTCTATAAAATAGTTACATTTTTATTTTCACAGGGTTTTTTGTTGGTGCTTTTCTTTTAGGATAAGGGAGTTTTATAAATAAGAAAAACTCAGTTTTATCAAGAATATCACCTATTTAAGATTCTGAAGCATCAATGATGTTTCAAAGACATATTTTCAGGCTCTTTTATAGATTAGCCTGATATCTTGGTTTATGATGAAAATCTATAGGACCTGTATTTGCATAAGGCAGTATCAGTTTTCCTAAAGCCATATTTCACTTATTACAGCATCCCAAAATGTATGTTCCATTAGTCATCTAACTGTATGAGAGATTTTACTTCTAGACTAACCACTGCATCATTGAAACAGTACAAAATTTACAAATAGTTTAGTCTTTAATATACATGTCAAAATGCAGAAAGATTAAAGTGATAAATCTCATCCTATTCTATCCCTTTCATTTTTGTGGATTATATACAACTGTCAAGCTTCTGGAGTTTCATCAAATTATCATCCTGCTATCAAAAATAAAGTTACTTTTCTGATATCCTTGGCTTTTCTACTATAGAGGATTACTTATAGGAATATTATTTAAGGTATCAAATATGCTTTCAACTAAGACGAAGCTGCCATTACATGCAGGAGGAAAAATGGAGCTGGGATTTTTTGGGACAATGAGACATGCTAGGAGGTCGGATATCTGGCCTTTATGCTTATGGAGTACATCCCAAATCTTCATTTTGAAAAATGCATCTTACTTCTAAATACCTTTATATTGGTGGAGACTTTACTGATGAGCATTATTTAGTAAAGAGGGAGAAAAGGAAAGAAGAAGGGAAGAGAGGAAGAAAGGAAAGAAGAAAGGGAGGCAGGAGGAAAGAAGGAAAATAAATGTTTTAGGGTTCTCAGTTGAACAGGTAGTTTCTGGCAGCCTATTTTCTCCAGACTGAAAATCAGTGGTCTTTTATATAAAAAAAAATGGCTCCTATCTGGGCACCTGGATGGCTCAGTCAGTTAAGAATCCAACTCTTGATATTGGCTCAGGTCATGATCTCATGGTTAGTCAGGTCAAGCCCCACACTGGGCTCCATGCTGACATTGTTGATCCTGCTTGGGATTATCTCTCTCCCTCTCTCTCTGCCCCTCCCACACACACTCTCTCTCTCACACAAAACAAATAAGTAAACTTTAAAAAAATGGTTCCTATCAACATATTACTGAAAAGTATGTACTTAACAATTTTTATTTGAATAACAAAACCAAAACAAAATAAAACCCAAAGTTCTTCAATTTCAGGAAAGAAAAACACATACCTAAGAAATGAAAAAAAAAAGTTTTCCCTTTAAACTGATGCTAGATGTTTGCAGGATTCTTGATGAATTATACAAGGGATTAACATCACAATATTGGAAAACTAATGACTGGATTATTTGGATACTTTTATAATAAAATGTTAAACCACAATGATGACCATCCAAGTAAAGCCATTTGAAATTTTTCTTGTTCCCTAAAATAATGACGAATGCAATCTAATCCCTGTGGCAGAAAAGGACATATTCTCTTCTTGAATGTAAAACTAGTCCACATTTCCTAGCCCCCTTGAATTTCATTGGAGCCAGGTGACAAGTTGTCTCCAAAAGAATGTGAACAGAAGTGATGATGTGTTCCAAGTTCAGAGTGAAGCAGTTAAGATATGGGTATGTTTTCTCCACATTCTCTTTTTTGTCTACTGCATGAATGTGAAGACTGTGGTAGTGGCCCTAAGGAGTGGCAAAACTATTAAGATGGAAAAAGACCGAATCTCTGGAAAACTGCACAGGCCTTTTGACTTGGGCTGGCTTGTGAAGTAAGCAAAAAAGATATTATTACTTTAAGCCAATGGGATTTTTAGGATTGTTTTTCAAAGCTGTTAACCTGCCCTGACTGATACACTTCTTTGAACATACTTTGGGAGAAAGCAGTTAATATAAAAATTTGGTCTACCTACTGTTGAAATAAATTTCTAGACCCAAGATAGAGCCACTCCTGCCTGAGGTGCCATCTAAGCAAACTGAAACTTAGGTAACTTTCATGTTCCTGTAAATGCTCCACTTGACCAAAGAAATACAGTGTATGACTTCAGCTGATCCCTAAATGCCAAACCAACTCTGGACTCTCCTTATTCCTTATTCCTTCTCACCCCAAACAAGGTCAACCATGTGGCACCAGCCAGATAGCTCCTATTTTTCTCTTCCTTGTTCTTTATTCTTTACCCCGTAAAAGTTTCTTGCCTTCCACCCCATTTTGCAGTTCTCTGAATAGAGAATATTTACCTTCTGTCTTAATAATTGTCTACATGGTTTTCTTTAATAATTTTTCACTGTCAAAGTTTCCACAATTCAAATTTATGTGAAAGCATACCGCAAATACTAAAGCATTTTGCAAATTTAATATAGAATTGTTATTAACAGCATTAATAAAAATTTTAATAGAGAATTCGGTATTTCAGTTGTATATTTTGGAGTGGAAGTTGGGAAAAGAAGTGGATAGACAAATAAGAATCCCCTTAAATCTGAATTTTATGTATTTTTTAATTTTTTAAGCATATTTACTTTGAGAGAGACAGAGAGAGAGAGAGAGAGAGAGACCGCCCACAAGTGGGAGAGGGGCAGAGGGAGATGGAGAGAGGGAATCCCAAGCAGGCTCCACTCTGCCAGTGCAGAGCCAGACACACAGCTTGATCCCACAAACTGAGATCAGGACCTGAGCCGAAATCAAGAGTCATAAACTTAACCAACTGAGCCACACAGGCGCCCCTGAATTTTCTGAGAGGTACTTCATGCTGAAGGATCACAGCTTCATTAGTACTCTAATAGCTGAACTTATTAAGAAAAATATAGACTCATAAGAAAATGTAAACCATAAGACATAGACGACGAAAAGACATAACAAAGCTGAATCTTGACTTTTCATTGTTTCTGGATTTTTTTTTTCCTAATGCACTTTTATTTAATTTGGCTTAGCTATTTTACAGATTGTATTACTCTAGTCAGAAGCAGTGTTTTAGAACTCAGCTGGGTCACAGGAACTTTCTCACCACTCCATTCTAATTTGCAGTTTTGCTATAATAAAAGGCCCAAATATATTGCTACTGTCTAGACGTTTTATCTGAAACAAGTGTCCTTTGTAGTCTCAGAGGACTTTTCTATTTTATTTCCAGTAAATCAAAGTCTGTGAAGAGCTTCGGTTCTTATTAAGACATACCCTTCACAGTCCAGTGACTGCCAACAGTAGCAAGCCATTGACAGTTCATTTACATATAAGTGATGACTTCCATCAGGTAGTTGGCTCAAAAACACAATGGACATTTAGAGCATATCCAATATTTCTTGTTCTTTGATGAGCACCAAGTGCCAATTTTTATATAGAAACTAACTATTGAGAAGTGAAGGCTTCTTTTCCCTGACCTTACACTGTCTCCTGCAGCTCCAGAGTGACATATTGTCACTGAACTTTAATGTAGGATCACATCTCTGAAAGACATTCAGTAGCCCTACCTCAGTTTGCTAAAAATCAAGAATAATAGTCAAATGTGGGAAACAGGAGATAAGAACAATTATCACATTTTGTTAAAGGAAAAATAAACTTCTATATTCTGCCCCCAACTGTCATAATCATACCTTAATTTTTTTGTTTTATTTTTACAGGGTAATTTTGATGCTTTTTTATATTAATTGTTTTCTCTTATAAATATATTTGCCATTTGAAATAGTGACACCCATTACACAACACTCATTAGGAAATCCTGTATTTTAGTTTGTAGGTGACTTTCATTATAATTCTATGGTTTTGCTCCCAATTTTTTCTTGAATAGTGGTAGCAGAAATCCAGCCAAATTTTCATCCTAATAATGCTATAAAAAGGAGCAGGCTGATGATCTGTTACCACACTGGAACTCAACTCATGTGTGATTTTTTTCTTTTCTTTTTTTTCTTTTTTTATTGTGTGTTTTCCAGATTTTTTTAGTCTTGAAATAAAGAAAAATGTTTTTCTTTAAAATGAAACACTTTCAATTACCAAAAGGGAGAATTTGGATAATTTAATTTCACAAATAAGCTAATGTGTATATTTTAGCTCGTAATCATTTACCCTCACCCCTCCCCACCTCTACCCCCACCCCCATCAAGTGTTTTACTGAAAACATTTTTTGGTTAGAGGATTAGCATGTTTTTTAGCCCAGCTTGGTTCTGGTTTTGGTGAGGCCCTGACTTAACATGATTTTTGTAACTGGCTTTTCTAAACATTTTATTCTAATAACTTCCACATGGGTTCTACAGTAAACTTTACTGAATCAAGTAGCCTGAGAGAGATTTTATTCTTAAACCAGAGTTGATTACAGAAGTCACAGATCACAGGTAAAAACCGAAAAAATGAAACACATGTAGTTCCCACCTCTATTCATATCTAGTCTCTATGTTAGGTACACATTCTGTTCCTTCACTTATTTCTCCAACTGCATTCAGAAGGAGGAAGTAGAGGAGGGCAGAATTGATAGATAACCTGATGGATGGATGGATGGATGGATGGATGGATGGATAGATAGATAGACAGATAATATTAAATTCAAGATTCTTAAGAAACTGGTGCTGTCCAACTGTGCCTCAAATCCTTTCTGAACTAAGGCAAGCAACTCAGGAACACTATATATTGACTTCCAGTTTTTCACGAGTGAGGAATGACAATAGGGAAAAATAATACTAGACTACATTAATAAAGTCATATAGTTTAAAACACATTTTGAGAAACAATTTCCAAAAAATTTAAGAGAGTTTTTAGAAACAAAAATTATAAAGTCTCTTTATGGCATTTATTGGTAATGGAACAACATAAATTAAAGTCCAACGAAAGGAACACTTGACACTAAGAGGTTGCAACTTCATTATGATAAGAGTAGCTTTTAGTGAAGAAGAGCCAGTGAATGGTTCATCCAAAGATATTTTGAAATTATAAACTGACTTGTTGAAATCCTTCTTTTGATATCCAAAGATGCTTGTCATTTTTTCCTGTTGATATATAATTAATCCATGGTCGATGTTAATGTATCTTTGGGTAGAAAGGTTCAACTCTTAAGATAATAACATTGTGTTGAAACATTATTCTACTTCTTTTGATAAATGTCTCATTTTCCTTTCTCTTATAGATCTGGATACTAACTTTCCAACAATCCGGATGTTAGCTCTTTTGAGTATTGGATGTCCGTTCACTATAAGACAAATATATAACTACATTAATATATTTTCAAATAATATGACAATGTGCCATACTTTTGAAATCATAAAATATTATAGGAAATAAATTATAGTTGTTCTAGAACATTAAAAAGTTTGAGTTGGACACATTTCTTTCAGGTATATTGTACTACATTATATATCATGACAAGAGACTCAGCAAGAGTTACTATAAAACCAAACAGCTGAGAGAAGGGATGACAGAACCTGGATCCCAAAATACAGTGTACTTCAAATAAGTTAGATGCAACATATGTTTGATCATAAGAGCAACAGTATTATTATTATTTTTTACAATACAACATACTCAGTTCTGATATGGGTATTCAAATCAATGTAAACTACTATTTATATAGATTGCTTGTACTAGATTCATCTTTGGATAAAATGACTTTCCAAATGAGAAACAAAAGCCATAGATTTAATGTGTCTACCATGATACACACACTAATTTACAGATATGGTAGTATGTTTTTGCCTTTTAGAACCTATTGCTGTTATGAAGCAAAATCAACCAAAAAATAGTTTAAGTTATGAGGAGAACAATCCACGTTACTACAAGGAATTTAATGACTTGATGTGTTGCAAAAGAAGAATCAGGGCACTGTTGCTGCTTTATGTTATCTATATTGCCATTAGACAAATACCAAGGCTTCTAGTAACATAAATAAATTATACCACATTCGGAGTATTTATAAAATAATTAGTAATTATCATTCCAACTGTGATTGTTGGTAGCCACCAACTGGTGTTCTAATCTAGTAGTTATATAAGATAAGCATGATAGTTCTAAAGATCAGATCTCAGGAAAAAAATGATTTCCTGTTGTGAATGTTTTTTAATTATATACAATACCAACCATACATTTCATCAGACAGAAGACAGTTAAAATATAGGATTTCTCAAATTACTTAAAATAGAAAAAGTAGTGAAGATAATGGTCCAAGATCTTGTTTCTACACATTTGTCAGTGAATCCAGACTTAGTGCTCAACCTTAGGTTCCTTATTTTTGAAGTGGGGATAATATCTATCTTGTTCAGTTGTTGAAAGGATCCAAAAAAGCCATATATCAAAAGACATATGTTTAATAATGTATTAATATTTACCCTTTATTTATAATAAATATACCATACTAATACAAGGTGTTAATAATTAGAAATGGGAGAAGGGGGTGTAAGGAGGTATATGGGAGCACTGTCTACTTTCCACCAATATTTCTATAATCCTAAAACTCCTAAAACAATAAAGTCTATTAGTTTAAAAAAAGATATGTCTGATACTTCATAAATATTCAAGATACAGTTGCTGTACTGTGATTACGTACACTATGATGTTATGATGTATAAACTTTATAAAGATATTTCACTAACAATTATGTGAGATAATAGAAAAAATATATTGGTCTCTGCCTTCTGATTCTTGGCACTGAACTCCTAAAACCTTTGTAATTTTCTAAGTGATAAAAGCACTAGGAGCATCTTTTGCCCTAATGAAGTGACTCTGAGTGAACTCTCGTGTGGCTGCTGGATGAGAGATGGATCCAGGACACCCAGTTAGTATCCAAGAATTACTTGTTGGTGTAAGGGAAAAATTCACACACGGATGACCAGAATCCTAGTTGGTGATCAGGAGTGGGATTGGGAGTGGAATCCTAAATTATATAATCCATTAATTTAATTTTTTTAACATTTATTTATTTTTGAGACAGTGAGAGACAGAGCATGAACGGGGGAGGGGCAGAGAGAGAGGGAGACACAGAATCGGAAACAGGCTCCAGGCTCTGAGCCATCAGCCCAGAGCCCGATGCGGGGCTCGAACTCATGGACGGCGAGATCGTGACCTGAGCTGAAGTCGGACGCTTAACCGACTGAGCCACCCAGGCGCCCCTATAATCCATTATTTTATAAATGTTTCAATTAAATAAAGGATCATTTAATTTTAGGAAGAATAAAAATATAAGTATACATGATATATTTTTAACCTTTCAAAGTAAATATCCTTGACCTTCATTTTCATCATATAGCAGAGAACAATCCTTTTGATTAAAACAAGTCAAATCTTGAATAAAATATTATATGTATTTTAACTGCATTGCTAAGCTGGCAGAGAAGTAGGAAAATGCAGAGGCCAAAAAGAAAGTAAAATCAGTAATCTATAGTGGATATTTGAGTGCCAAAATCAGTTTTGTTTTGTTTTGTTGTTTTGGACTGAGGTTTTCTGCAGAACCCTGGATACCTGAACTTTATTCAGCCTTATGAAGGGAGTGAGGACAGGACATAAAGCATAGGGTCCATTCAAAATGGGGAGTTCATCAGGAGACCACAATGAAGGGGTGGGGCCCTAGAGGGATACAGCATCAGAGTAGGCAGAATGATGTTAAAAAAGAGAGAAGGAAGGGAAGGGAAAGAAAAGGAAGGGAAGGGAAGGGAGGGGAGAGGTGGGCAGAGCAGAGCAGGGCATGGAAAGAATAGGAAGGGAAGCAGAGGGGAAGAAAGAGAAGGACAGGGGGAAGGGTGAGGATCTGGGAAAGGAAGGGAAGGGGAGGGAAGAGGAGAGGAGGGAAGGGGAGGAAAAGGAAGGAGAGTGGAGGGTGGGGGGAGGATGGGGAGGTGGGGAAAGGAAAAGGAAAAGAACACTTCAAAGAAAAACAGCCAGGGAACTTTCCTATCTCTGTGAGGCTGGGTAGATACAACTGAACCCCAAGCCTGGCCCTGGTTTGATGTTCCAGTTCATGTCACCTGTGTGGTCCAAAAAAATTTCATTGAGTGTAGAGTTTGTTGGTCTGCCAACAAACCCCTGTTGTTGGAAAAACCCCTATAGAAGAAAGCAACTTCAACCAAGTCTTTTAAAATACATCACAAAAATGTATTTCATCATGTTATCAAATGCCTGTATGTTACAAAGTTATTTTAAATGGAAAAACACATTACAAACCAGTATCCACAAAATGATCCCAGTTTTTAAAAAAAAATTATATGCGTGGGGCAACACCCACAATATTAAAAGAGCAACATGTTAATAGTGAGTGGAAATATAATTTAGCTTTAGTTCTGTTTGTTTATCCATATTTTCAACAGAACATACCATTTATGTAAAAATAACAATGTTAGAGGTCTTCAAGTTTCTAGATTGCAATATATAATAGAAAGTCATTTTTATTGTAATGAATAAATAATCATGAGTTACATATCTTTGTTTATACTTCAATAATTTAAATAAATGATTCAAATTGGAGAATTATTCAAATTAAATAGATAATATGCTGAAAATATGCATTTCATTAGCTGCATTTTTAGGAAAGGATACCAAAATTTTCTCAAAGATTGAAAGTATGCTTTGCCCTCTGTTTTCTTTTTAACTACCTCCAGACTTTCAGGTTCACAAATCTATTTCATTATTTTTCATGCAATCTCTCTGACCTCTTCAAGGATATGTATTATTCTACACTATTGGCTACCTCCTGTGAATGCTTCAAAATGAACCTTTGTAACGGAACTTGGAAAGAAAATGAATGTGGATTATGTAAAAAGTAAAATATACATTTATGTCACTGAGTATCAGTTGAACCCTGTTTGTGCAGGGTCATGCTAAGTGTTATGAGGTGATGTAGAGGGCACCAGCTTAGACCTTTCTGAGTCTTCATTTCCCCACAAACAAACCAAAAACAATAAACAAACAAACAAAACCCTGTAATTTTATGTTATTCATAGAGATTTAGTTAGAAAAAATAAATGAAAGCAACTACCTAACATGGTATCACAGCCCTGCCCACCAGCAAGATTATCAGAGCCTATAAATAGCACAAATATAGTCCTAGATGACAAACAATTAAGGACATATTTAAGTTGTTACATTTGATGCTAGTATATGGCAGGGTCCAAGTTTGAACCTGCATGTTGTGCACTTTAGAATTTCAAACAGGTGTATGTCCAGAAGACTGGCAGAACAAATCCTCCAAGGACCTTTCTGTAAAGAAAGCAAGAAATTCTCTTGGGAAAAATCTCTTAATACAGGAAGAGTTAGCTGAATATTCTGTCTTGGTCTAGGAAGACAGTGGCAGCTGGCAGGGATGGGTATATTTACATAATTTGAATTGCCTCTTGCTAAGATGATTTTGCTTTGACTTTCCACTTCCTTATTCCCTATCCATCTCTTCCCTCTCCCCCCCACAGCCCCCCCACCCCCCATCTGGATACTCTGTGGGAGATACTTTGTGGGAGAAAGGCCCCAGTGAGAAAATGACAAGGGAACTGAAAAAGCTGTTTCCCTACACCATGCCCTTGGGATGCTGAGAGCACAGGGCATACTGAGATTGAGGTAACAGTGGTTCAAAGTCCAAGGGAGAAGTTTTTCCTTCTGCAGGTTGGAATCAGCATGGCATGGCCTGCATAGGTGCTGACAGCAATGGCAGCAGCAAGACACCTTTGCTAGGCTTCCTGCACTTCAGAGTGACAGCAGAGCGTAGAAGTCTATTTTTAGCCTAGAGTTGGGTATTTATGAGCACATGTGAGACATCCTAGAAATAACCAATTATGAGGACTTCTTTCAAGGAAATAACAGATTGCATAAAAGTAGGTAGAAAATTCTATGTGTGACTACCTTTGTGACTATATATGTATCTACATATACATATGTGTGCATATATGTGGTTGGATATTGTTTTGAAATATTAAAGTTTGGCTTTCGACTCTTCACCTCTCTTAGCTCCTGGTTCTGCCATTCAGGCAATAGTAATGGTTTCCTTGAAGGTGACTGAAAATAAATCACCTCATTTCTGACACTTACCAGTTTGAAACAAGGAAAAATTATGTAAATAGGTAACAAATATTCCATTATTGAGTTTTTAAATAGTTGGGTTCCTCTTTGTAATCTATAAAAAAATATATAAAACAGGAGCACCTGGGTGGCTCAGTCAGTTAAGCATCCGACTCTTGATTTCTGCTTAGGTCATGATCTCACCATCGTGAGATCAAGCCCTGCGTTGGGCTCTGCGCTAGCTATGGAAACTGCTTGGGATTCTCTCTCCCTCTCTTTGCACTTCCCCTGCCTTTCAAAATAAATAAATAAACCTAAAAAGTGAAAAAGAATTGGACTAGCAAACTGGAGGGGAACAAAGGAAAAGTTATTGATGCTCTCATGAGAAAGGGCCAGGCAGACTTTCCCCTTGTACCTTGCCCTGAAGGAATGGAAAAATGGAAATCTCAATGACAGAAAGCACTTAGAGTTTGTGGAAAGATTTAGGAGTAAAGGAGTTTTGTTGAAGGGGCCATGATTCTTCTGAAACACAAAGCCAAGTGGCCAATATGGTGCTGTGACAGTAGCTGTGGGGAGGGTCTAGGTAAGGGTTGTGCAGCCTCCCAGAACAATTTGCAGCCCAATGTGGTATGAGGAGAGCCATTGAGATTGTAGAGATTTCTAAGTGGGAATGGGAATTCTGAGAAGACTAGCTGACTGGAGGAGGCCAGAGGTCAGGACAGGGAGAGAATCGAGTAGATGCACTTCTCTACTGGGGCTAAGGCAGATGCTAAGGCTGAATGCCAATGAACGGTTCCTAAGGTCCCAAGGTTCCCAAGGTCCAGGCACAGGAGTTACATCTCAGGAGGCCATCAAAGAAAAGAGGTCACAGTGAGGATGTCTCTCACAAGATGAAAAGAAACAGGAGAGCAGCCCTATTATAGGTGGGGGCCTGGCAAAGAGTAAGAAAGAAGGACAAAAGTTGATGGTATATATAAGCAACAAGACCAGCATAAAAACACACAAGTTAGAGATGTAGCTTACAGATTACTAAGAGGAAAGCAGTCTGGTTACTAACAGGGAAATATTTTCTATGTGAAAAACTTGAGTATGAAACTTTACTTGCTGTGCAATCAGAAAATACGAGTTTCATCACAAGTAATATCCACTTATGGAATGGGGTAAGGGAAAAAGAGCTGACCTAAGTAACTTGAAAAAACAAAGTTTTGCCTAGAAACTGGAAGCTAATGAAAAAATGCAAATGGATAGATGCAGATAGATACATAGAGAAATAATTATAACTATGTTTACAAACTTGGGTTAGTAATCCAAGAATCAAGTAATCCAAGAATCATATTTTATATATATATATATATATATATATATATATATATATATATATATATATATCTTAGATCTGTCTACTGAGGGAGGCTGGAGACCTCAGTAACAATGAACACATCCCAGTGCCCAGATTTTGGTTTCTTAAGACTACTCTCCAATAAAAGGAACCAAGAGTCCCTGGAGAAATGGCTAGCTCTAGGGCCAAGGCAGGGACAACATAAGATGAATCTTCAGAATCTTGTAATGTCAGAAAGTAAGGAAGAGCTCCAAAAACAGGACAGGAGCATGTCACAGGGACTCAGGAGTCTACATGAAAAAGCACCCAATGTCTAAAACTGGAATAATCTGAAAAATAGCAACAACAAAAGAATGCAGTATTAGATTATAACTTAAAGTATAAAAGAAATATACAGGAGTACATGTAAATAAATGATTGAATAAATAAATAGGGCAGAAAAAATCTTCATTACATAAGAATTCTTTATAATTTATGTAGATATTACCACTTCCCAGAGAAAATGTTTAATATCTCATTCATACTTCCTTGAGTGTGAGCTGGATTTAGTTATGGACTTTCAAAAAAAAAAGATTGCAGAGGGTGGATGGGGAGAAAGTAACTTATAGCAAGTGGAGAAACCAGACAAACACTATCTTGGCCCGTTGATCGAGGTTAATATCATGAGAAATAATTCATATTGGTAGTATGTTCTTGCTAATGTGATGTGATGAGAAGGGCACTTCACCTCTGCTATTCTTTCAAAAAAATACACAACCTCAACATTTGAAAAACAATAATATTGACAATGAGAAGGATAGCTTCCATTTAGGGTACATTCACTCTTTGCCAGGCACAGTGCTGAGTGCTTTACTTATATTATCTCAAATTCTCTTTCTACCAATACCAGATGCTGTCATTAATATTATTATAAGAAACTCAGGGGTGCCTGTGTGGCTCAGTCAGTTAAGCGTCCGACTTCCACTCAGGTCATGATCTTGTGGTCTGTGAGTTCAAGCCCCACATCGGGCTCTGCACTAACAGCTCAGAGCCCGGAGCCTGCTTCAGATTCTGTGTCTCCCTCTCTCTCTGCCCCTCTCCCACTCACACTCTGCCTCTCTCTCTCAAAAATAAACAAACATTAAAAAAATTAAAAAAAAAAAAAAGAAACTAAGACTCATAATACTAACATGACTCATTGGGCTATATAGGTAATTTTTGATCCACATATGAATTGCAGAACCTTTTATAATAACTCATGGGAAACCATAGCACTATTTAAATCATTCATTTTTAAAGCAGGTCTATGTTACATTATATAATTCTTTTGCCTTTTTACTTAGTACATCCCTTGAGCATCATTTGTCCTTCTTCAAAATATCAGGTAATATAATTTTTGTGTCACTGCATTAATCTCTAAAATAGTGTCTTGCAGATTAATGAGTGTTCAATAATTTTGATAATGCTTATTTTTTTTTACAAAATTGTCATCATATTATACATATTTTGCTTTCTTCACTCAAGAAGAATTGATGGAAATCTTTCCATGCTAACCAGTATAGCTCTAATTCATTATTTTAAGTGGTGCATAGTATTTGTGATGTGAATGGACCATAATGTTGCTTTATTGATTAGTATTTACTTTGCTCCTCAGTTTTTCCAAATAAAAATTATGCTTAAAATAAGCATGCTTATTTAGTAGCACTGTCATTTCCATGTGACAGATTCCCAAGATGTAGTGCAGAATCAAAAGTATTTATATTTTTAATTTTAATTGATATTGCCAACATGCTTTCTAAAACAGGATGAAATGCAATTTATACCAGCAATGTGTGCCAATACTTCTTTGCTCATAACCTAGCCACAATAGGCATTATTGTTTTACTTGTTTTAACTGTGACCAGTCTAAAAGCTGCTAATCCATTGAGTTTCCTCATCTTCTAGTGACTGAGCAACTTTGCATATATTCAATGACTTTTGGACTTTTTGTGAGTGGTTTCTCTACATCTTTTGTCTATTTTGCTATTAGATTATCCTCTTTTGCTCAATTTTAAACAGTTCAACATATTAAACCTCTGTCTCATAAAATGCAATTCTACTCCAAATCAATTTTTAAAAATAGGTTTGTTTATGGTATTTTTTCATAGAAAAGTTTTGAAATTTTTATAAAACGAAAGTCATTTTTCTTCTGTTTTATATTCTTTATTGAGTATCTTTCTTGCTCCTACCTTAAATATGTAGTTCTTTAGATTTCCTTGCAAATTGATTATTGATTGACTAATTGATTGGTTGATTGGACTCGTTGAATTTTCTCAATTGCTACTTTTAGTATCTATCGATATTATTATATAATTTTTCCCTAAAAGTCTTTATGTAATAAACTATGGGAATAGAATTCTGAATTTTTAATATGGTGTTACCCTTATATTTGGAACAGAATGTATTTGGCCTTAGTGTGTTATCCTTTAATAGATGCCTGGGACAAGTTCCTTTTTCCAAGTACTCAGTGCTCATAACTACTAAGACAAAGCATACCAGCCACTTCCACCTTGTTAGAAACTTTCTTTGGATCTTTCAGGCCCAATTACAAGAAATCCACTCTCAATAAGAGCCCTTTCGCCAGCATCATATAATAGTGGCTAGGACTGCCTCCATTACCCAGATCTCATTCTCTGCTCAATGGCTAAGTGACACAGCTTCGAAGCAAAGACATGAAAGATGAAAACAACAAGAGGAATTTTAGAGTTTTCAATTGGAAATTCTTCATCATATTTTTAAAAGTGTTATAAAAAGACAAAGTAATAAAAGCCAAAGACTATACAATCTGTGTAAAAAAGGCACAAATATGAAATTTCTCTAAGCTGAGGTAGATCATTTTTTCTGGGGAGGTTGTAGGAGGGAATCAAGGCAAGATCTTAATATTCCAAACAAATACATGAGATTAACATAAGGAGGAGGCCCATCCAGAGAACTCACATCTTAAAAACTAGAAAAAAAAAATACGCCCAAATGCATTTCACCCTGGATGTTTTCCAACTTAGTACATCCTTTGAGCATCATCTGTTCTCCAACTCCTTGTCAAAAGGAGTGCCCCAATCCTGAGAGGCCCCCATGAGCCACCAGGCTTCAGGAGGTGCGAGGTTCATCAGAGCCTCTCCACTCCCCTCCCCATAGATGAGGCAGTCTGCAGCAAGCAGAAACAGTTGGGTTCTCTTATGTCAAAACAGCAAAATACCAAAAAGGAAGTTGAGAGAAGCCCTCTCTTTACTATCCAAGCCAAACACAAGCCTTCCTGATACCCTGCAACGGTGTGCGTTGTATCAAGCAGAAAATGAACTCCAAGAAGCCAGTAAACAACACAAAACAAAATAAAACAACAACAACAAAATGAAAATGGTATGGTATTATTACAATAATCTACCAGAAAATACTCAAGTGCTTCATTATTCATTTTAATCTACATTAGGACAACAGCAGAGTGAAGATTCAAATTGCTGAACTGCCTCTGAAAAGAAACAATCACAAAAAAATTAAAGTATTCCAATATATGTGCACAATGGAAAAGAGCAAAGAAGATTTAAACCATGTATGTTGTAATCTATTGCATTCTAATTGAAATCAAATTGATCTTAACAGGATTTAGATAAGGACATTTAATGGACAAACTTTTCAAAGCAGAATGGTCAATATCTCACCAAGAAGTGATAAAAATTCTTGTGACATTTTTAGTAGAGAGCCAAGAGCATGAACTTTGGGATCAGAAAGACCAAAATACTAAAAGACTAAAATATTGGCATTTTTAGCTTAGCACCTTTGTGATGTTAAGAAAGATGACTTTGCATGTCTTCATCTGTAAAATGAAGACAATATCAGTTCCTACTTCAAAGGAATAGTATAGGAATCTAATAAGAAAATATACATAAAACACTTGATTTAGATTTGAATGTATCATAAATTCTTATATTGTGTCTATTATCATCCCCCTTTCTCTTCTTTTTTGTCCTCCTCCACTGAGATGGAGATTAGTTTGTCACAATCTTCCCTGCCAGATATTTATTAATTTACTGGGTATTTTGTTGTTATTTTCTTTAAAGTGTACTTGCTTTGTGAATGCCACTTCCAGATAAGCAAACAACCCTTTTCCAATGAACCACCATATTGTTTCCTCTACCTTTTTCCTATAGACACATTCTGTATTTACCACTGATGTGACTGCATTCTGATGTGAAAACCAGTGAAAATATAATTCCTAGTTAGTTTTTAACACACAATGCTACCTCTTCCACCCACACACATAACCAAGTGAAATTCTGAGAAATATAAAATCTTCATTTTGTTCATTCTTCTTAGATAAATCAGATAAACCTATCTAGTGTTTCCAAGAGGTCTACCAAAACAGCCCGTCTTCCTGCCCTTCCACCTCTCCCTTCTCATATGAGCATGACTCTGGAAATCTTGTTAAGACAGTCTGGTGGAGGGGTGCCTGGGTGACTCAGTGGGTTAAGCATCCCACTGTGGCTCCAATCATGATTTCATGGTTTGTGGGTTTGAACCCCAGTGGCAGCACGGGGCTCTATAATGACAGTGTGGAGCCTGCTTGGGATTCTCTCTCTCTCTCTCTCTCTCTCTCTCTCTCTCTCTCTCTCTTCCCCTCTCTAATAAATTAAACTTAAACAACAACAACAAAAGACTCAGTCTGGTAGAGCGTCTTAAATTTCCTTCTCCCAGACCTTGAAGTGAGGCACTTACACTGTCTGAGTAAGCATATTTATTGATCATATAATCCCTTTCTATACAGTGTCTACATCTGTGAAAAGGCTTAGAATTGGGTATGTTCACAGAACAAATATGCTCAGTTAAACTTTACCACTAGGTGTCGCTCTGTCACATCCAAGCAAAAGTGGGGCCACTTCACACTACCAAAATGCTGTGCAGTCTAGGCACTTGTCCCACACCTGAGAAATATCTAACAGTAATATTGACTTTGCTGCACTGGAAGCAAATAATTAAGATTAATGTAAGACCAAAGTTGGCTCTAAGTATCCTCTGATCAGGATAGAAGAACCCACTTATCTCCACCAACCATGATCTCAATTGATAGGTCCCCACTTCCAAAGGGCTGAGGTACACCTGCAGTGTTTCTGTCTCCAAGAGTTTTCAGCTTTCCAAGCTCCATGATGCCAGAGGCTAATGGAAGCACTTCTTTTATCCCCTCATATCGTGTTGGTGTCATTAGCAACAACTCAGATGGGCCTCTGAACGTATAATGAAAACTAAGGTTCGTCAATATGTCTTTACCATATGAAGCTGCTATGCAAACATGATCCAATTGTTCCTCATTCTCTAAGTTTCATTCTACTATTGCTGACAAATCATGGAAATTAATTTTCAGGCTGAGAATCTGGAAACTATTTTGCAGTGAGTTAGTGCACCCCAGAAAGAATTTTGTGGAGCTGAGTTCATGAAGAGCCCCAATTCTAAGCCTTCTAGATTCACACTTAGCACTTCTACTTCCAAAGATGGCCATCTCTAGAGATTTAGTAGCATGTTCTATCCATGTCTACCAAGTCTTTTTCTCCCTTTGGTACCTCTCATGAATTTCTCGAGTTTTTTGTTTTTTTTTTTTTTTAAACAACTATAATTAGTCTGAACCAATGATTAAAAGCAATAACAACAACAACAAAAACTTGTTTAATTATAAGTTTCACAGCAGTGAGCACATTCTCACACTCACAGAGATCTGCATTTATCTGACATGAACATTCTTTGAACAGAAGAATTTTTGAGTTCTTCAGAAACCAGGTCTCCATTGAGACTTGGTTAAAACTCACATCCCATTGGAAATTTAATGAAGGACTTTTTTAGACTTCCTCAGTTTAGTAAATTTATATGGTACTGAATAGTTTTGCTTCTCTTTTAGGCATATCTTGTCTTGAACAGGGCATTCTAAGCAAAATTATAATGGGCGCAAGTTCAGTTTTGTTGACATCCCTCTCCTTTATGCTATCCTTTGATTAGAAAAATAAAAATGGTGAAATGTATTTGTGGCTCAAGTACAAAGTAATTTTAATGCTGAGCAGAAAGTTGGATTTAAATTTCCAGGTTATAGATTCCACAGTGAAACTCAAATACAAGTCATGGATCCATGAGATTCCATTTCTGGCAAAATCTGAAGTAATGATGATGAATTCTAAATCTTACTCAGTCCCATAATAATATGCCCCAAATGTAGCTTCTTAAAATTATTTTAAAGTTATCTTTAAACATCTTTTTGACAGTCAATACTTTTGCACACCCATTTGAAACTTCCTTTAAAAACCGTCTCTTTCTATTTGTTTCTCTATGTATTAGTGCTCCCCTGTATCAATCCTACGAATCTCTTTGGTCAGTACCCTTAAAATTTAACCACACATGCTAACTGCTAAAAAATCTATCTTTCTACCTCTCTTTCATCTAAACATCAAGAAATGTCCCCACGGTCATGATCCTTCCCTATTTCTCTCCTTCTGTTCCCATGCTGTTAACGTGTACCTACTCTTGGAATGCTGCCCTTATCTTACATCTCTACCTCCTTCACGTATGTTTCTGGAAAGGCACTTTTCTTCTACTATGATTGATTTCTTAGGCAATAATCAGTCTATTCCCACACCCACTAATTTCAGAGAATAAAATACTCTAACATTGTAACTGCTAATGTTTTAATGACTGGATAGATAAGGAAATCCAGCTTAGAGGGGCTAAGTAACTTGCCCAATTAAGAGGTGGACTGTGAATAAACACCCAAACAGCATTACTCTAGAGTTTCAGTTAGACAGGCAGCATGAAATGATGGTTGTGAAGACCAACTCCAGACCATACTGTCTAGGTCTAAATGATCAATCTGCAGCTTACCATCCGTGTGGTCTTGAAACACTCTCTCTCTCTGCTTCATTTTTTACATTTTTCAAATGGGGATAATGACTATATTACTATTTATAGTTGTGATGAATAAATGAGTTAATATATGAGCAAAACACACACAGTAAATGAGTTAAATGAGTAAAATGTATAGTAAATATTAAATTATCATTAAACATTGTACTGTATCATTTTTCTAATTCAAAAAATATTTAAAAAATAAATGTACATCTAGTAGTCAAAATAATATGACCAGTCTATAACTCAAGTTATAAATAGGCGTATAACTTGGTATATTTAACAGAGGAATGATTCACTAACCTGTCTCTCCATATCAAATACTTTAGTAGTGAAACCCTCGATCAGAGTTTGAAACATGTAACAGATGCTTAATGATGATGATAATGATGATGATGATAGCAATAACTGCTAACATTTATTGTAACTTACTGGGCACTAGCTGCTTATTTGACGCTATGGTAAGTACTTTAATCATCCCTATTCACAGACGAGGAAGCTGAAGCTAACAGGTTAAGTAACTTGTTCAAGATCGAGAAGGAACTAAATACCAACGTTTGAGCTTCAATTCACTGAGGTAATCACAGAGCTGACCGGAGCCTAAAGCTCACAGTCAAAACACAATTGAGTAGCACATACATTTTCAGATAAATATGCTTCAAGTATTTGTAAGTCTAATCGTATTTCTTTGACTTATCTTTACATGGCATTACATTTGCTTTTCTACTCTAAAGTTGTACCGTTGGTCATAAAGTCATAGAATCCATTACTACTAATAAGCTTTAGGTTCAAAATATAATTATTTAATGTAAAATGTTCCCTAAATATTAGAATAAAAATAATTCCAGAAGATGTGCCTACTAAGCCTCTGGGTGTGAAGATAGTTGTAAATTTAAAGGTAATTTTACCAAGAACCCTGTAAGCTGGCTCCATACTAGAATGGAGAAAGCTGCAGCCCAGAAAGGTTAACAAGTCACACAGACAGTAAGAGGCAGAATGGAAATTTGAATGAAGGGCTTTTTCTGATCACAACGTAATTTCCACTAAACCGAGTGGTTCTCCAAAGTACATATTTTTTCTTAAATTTGCCAGTTATAACTTAATTTTTTCCTTATAAACAAATTTAACTTTAATAAAAGCAATCTGTAATCATACCCTCAAGTGCATCTTTTTTTAAAAAAAAATTATTCTATTGTCACAGTTCCTTGCTTTTGAGAGACAAAATTAGTGGCGTTACACCTAGAATTTTTATAAATTGGCATCTAGTGTATTGGTGGTGAAAAAACTACACATACTATCCATCATATCCTATCTGGATAGCATATGAATATTGTGTACCAGTCTAGACAGTTTCATGCCCGAGACTATAATGCAATCTGGGTCTATAAGATATAATAAATAGAATAGGTTTATTCTGTTTCTTCTCAGAAGGACTGCAAAAACAAAAGCCTTGTGTTAAACCTTCAGAAAGAAAATGTTGACTAGACTGATAATGTTAAAGCAAATTCAATAACTAAATGTAAGATGTTTTCAAAAATACCCTGGATCTTATTCTGTGTCAGACATTGTTCTAAGCACTTTATGTGTACTATTTAATTTATTTCTTATCACAACTCTGTGTGACAGTACCATTATAATCTCAATTTTATACAGGAGGAAACCGAGGCACAGAAATTTTAAGTAAATTTCCCACAGACACAATGTTAGTAAATCCTATTACTGTACTTCAAACCCGAGCAGTGTAGGTGAGGTAATCATACACCGACTCCCATATACGACAAAAACAACAGCATTAGCAATAACAGTAATGGGTCAGACACCTACATAAGCATTTTACATGTATTTTTTCACTTATCCTTGATACTAACACTATGAGATGCTACTACGATAATTCTTGTTTCACAGATGAGCAAACCACAGCAGTTAGATAACCATACAGGATCATATTAAATTTTTTTAATGTTTATTTATTTTTGAGAGAGAGAGACAGAGAGAGAGAGAGAGAGAGAGAGACAGAGAGAGAGAGAGAGAGAGAGAGAATGAGTGGGGGAGAGGCAGAGAGAGGGGTAGACACAGAATCCAAAGCAGGCTCCAGGCTCTGAGCTGTCAGCACAGAGCCCAATGTGGGGCTCGAACACAGGAACCACGAGGTCATGATCTGAGCCCAAGTCAGATGCTTAACTGACTGCGCCACCCAGGTACCCATTTATTAAATGGCAAGATCAGGATTTGAATCTAGCTGGTCAACAGACTCCATGCTTTTGCCTTTGTCTGGATATTTATTACCCGCATACATATTTAGTTTATATATATTTATATTTTATTCAAATATTTTATACACATTATGATCTTAGCTCTAGGAATTTAAATGTAAAATAATTACATAAGTATTTATAAGCATTTTCTATTCTTGAATATTGACCCTGCAGTGGATATTGGGGATTGATTCCTGCCTTCAACCTTCCCTTTAGATTTAGAGCAACTGCAAATAAAAAAAATAAATTAAAAAAAACCACTTTATTTCTAAGGTGGCCTTGAAACTAAGACTCTGAGTGTTACCTCCTATCAATTAATTATACTTTCACAGGATTTGGAAGGCTAAAGGGATGTGGAGATTTTTTTCTACCTTATTTGTTTCACCTTTCTGCTAGCAGATAAAGTAAAACAAAACAAAATAAAACAAAACAAAATGAAAATAAGTTTGTTCCACCGCAATGTTCCAAGGACTGTTATCTAGATTCATGAGTGACTAGGAGAATTTGGAACTGCGACAGTAATCTTCCTAATTTCACATCCTGATTTCCGGATCAACCGTTGGATGTTCTTGAATTCATGGCTCCAATGGCAACTGCCAAGGTGGTAGCTTCCCTGATGGGCCAGGCCTTCATTAGTCTGAATGCCACTCCCAGAAGTTCAAAGTAAAATCCACCCCTTCACCCTCCGGTGATTTGTTGTACTTAATTTATTGTATCAAATCCGCTTCTTCTTAAAACATCTAACGTGCTTTTCATTTCCTGTGCTGAGCCTTGACTGATACAGTATTCATTGTGGGAACTGTATTACTGCTCTCAGCAGCAGCAGCAGTCTTGGAGCTGATGACTTTGAGAGACTGTGGTGCTGTAGTACCTGACAGTTTTATCTTTCCATACACTCCAGTCCATCCTCCTCACCTAATCCTCTTTCCTTTAGTAACCCTGTCCATTCCCTGCTTCAAAACCATTAACGAAAACCATTTGATGGTCATGCCTAAGATGTGCGTTGCTCCCATTTCAGGAATATTAATATCCTTTTGAAAGAAAGAGATCATTCAGAAAGTAGAACATTCAAAATCAAATAGATTTTGATTTAAGTCACTTAAAAATAATGTTTCTGATGAAAATAAGTTTTGTAGGTTTGTTTGTTTGCTTTTCTTTTCTCTGGTATATTTAAACCAGAAAATATGTCCTGGTATCTAGTTCCTATCTCCTGCCACTTTTCACCATTAGTGCAACACCCTTTGGTGCTGCTATTGTTACTGCCTCACCTTTGCCCTAAAAATTGTTTCAAAAAAGGCTGTAGGTACTGTACTTGATACTTGATATTTGCCACAAACTATAAATGTCTACAAGACATGTGTATAAAAACTGGAGATCAAAACCATGCCAAGCCCCTACCTCTGCCACAATTTTGCACAAAACCCTTGGTGCAATAACCTTTTTTGAAAACACTGTCAATTTTTTCCCCAGCGTATCCTTTATTAGCAAAATGGAGTTCAGCCTAGGAGTAGGCATTTTAAAAAGTCCAAAATCCATTCAGTTAAAAAGCTCAATAACTTCATATCAAAGAATAAATATTGGTACCAGAGCACCTTGCTGAATTTGTACTCAGCTGCACACTAAAATAAATACCATACATATTTATACGTGATGGTTGTTGGGAAGAATATCAGAAGGGTAAACAACATTTGGGAAAAGCAACAGCCATTTGCTTCTTTGTACCTGACCAAAAATATGTTCAGCTGGTATTTGTGCTACTACATAGATGGGCGCCTACAGCCCATCTGATACTTCTGCTCCCATCTTCTTCCCCTGCAGAAGGGAGGGAGAAGACAGATTGAAAACTTTGCCCAAGTCCCCAGATGCCACAGCCAAACAGAAAAGTATCCTAACAAAAGACAAAGTCCCTGTCACTGGGAACTGGCTTAGCTCCTACTTTTTGTCTCTGGATGGCAATTTTTGTAGAAAAAACAAATATGAAGTAAAATACAATTCCCACTCTCAAAGTGTCTTAAACGCTAGTTTGAAAGTTAATCAGGTGAATGCGCTTCTGTGAAAGGAACTGGAACTTTTTGCATTCTGGTTTCCTTCCAGATCTTTTTCAAAAATGTAAGTAAAATTCCCATTACTATTTTCTTATTATTCCATTGTGTTTTTCCTACACATTGTAATTCATTGATTTTTCCTCTAGTTATGATTCTTTAAGTTCAGATTGGAAGCATGGAATTTCCTTATCAAATAGTATTTGATGCCACAAGATTATTTTAATTTACATTTATTATAAATAATCATTTGACGAAACAAATAAACATCTACTGCATGTTCAATGATAGGGCCAGCAGGGGAATATTTGAGTCTTTAGTTTCCAATGGTTTATTACCGAATATTTGCAAACATAACAAAAATGTGAAAGAATTATACAATTAAAACCAGTCAGAGTCTACAATTAATATTTCACTATATTTTCTTTATTATGCATCTTTCCACTTCTCTGCCCTATTTGGGGATTTTGTAATCAGATATAAGAGGGATCAGCTAAAAAAAAATTAAGAAGTTTATAACTAACTAAATAGAAATCTCCCCACCCTTAATAATGTTTTCAACATTTTTACTTTGCTTTTTCCTTTCTAAAAATTACTATAAAAATTGGGATAATGTTTGAAGTGAATGCTGGGATTATGACTCACTCATATCTCAAATGTTTTCTGCAGGTTTTCTCATGTTTTTCAATAAAGTAGGATTTGTTGAGCAGTAGAGGACAAAGGGTTATCGCTGAGTATCAGACTAATATATAAAGCTCCTTACATGCCATCACACTGCCCTCGATTTTTAAATAATGGGATTTTATAAAAAGACTAAAAAAAGGACTCTAAAGCGATAAACTACAGAGAGATACAAGATGCTATTGCCAAAAACAGATAGCACTCAATTAGTTTTTTTAAAGGCATTCTTATCACATCTTCTCCTAATATTAGCTTTCTCAATAAACAATAGCCTGCTGCAATATTGCCAGGGTCGCCCAGCTGAGATGACAATGTGCAATGACAGATGATCGGGACCATCGAATGGTTGATGTTATTCACAAATGGCACTCACTGGCCCTTCGGTTTTTAAGATTATTCTATGACTCTAGCATGAAACCAGATTAATATTTATGTGGGAAGAGAGATGAGAAATGCATTTTCCTGCAATAAAAAAGGAACTAAAAATATTCTGTGGGTCCATTTCCAGCTACTAACTTTTATCTAATTGAGTTTGATATGTACATAAAAAGCAACAAACACAAATCTTTCAGCTTTTTAAAAGGCTTTAAATCTTGTATGTCTATTCAAGAACTTAGGTAAGGTTTTTCATATTGTATTCGGAAAAAAAAATCTCTACAATTTAAAGTAGAATGCCACCATTCACACTAGGTTATGCCATTCTCTGGTATGTATGTATGTATGTTTGTATGTATGTATGTATGTATTTATTTATTTATGTTTTTATTTATTTCTGAGACAGAGAGAGAGAGAGAGAGGAGCAGAGAGAGAGAGAGAGAGAGAGAGAGAGAGAGAGAAACACAGAATCCAAAGGAGGCTCTAGGCTCTGAGCTGTCAGCACAGAGCTTGACACAGGGCTTGAAACCACGGACTGTGAGATCATGACCTGAGCCAAAGATGAATGCTTAACTGACTGAGCCACCCAGGCACCCCAGTCTCTATCTTTTTCTAACATATCAATTAGTACATTAAACTGCTGAGTCAAATTAAAGTTTAGAATATTTTATAATCTGTTCTTTTTATCCAGAATATAGATAATATGTAGTTTTAAAACAAAAAAAAATCATTATTTTAACCTATCTACCTAAAAAGTAATTTCAAGATATTTTGGGACATTGGCCAATTTGACAGTATTGAATCATCTGACTTTCTGAAAGGAAATTTAAATTTTACTTACAGGCTAGCACAAAAGTAAGATATCAATATCCTTGTAACATTATAGTATCTTCAATTCAACACATAATGCAATTACTACCTTATGATAAATTAAAAAAAAAAATCTTAACATTATCTGTAATGCCCTGAAAAGTGTAGCCCCTTTCTATCTTTTCAATCTCCTCTGGAATGATGTTCACAGGGTTTCCAGGTGAGTCAATTGTCTAGTTTTCTCCTACCTTCATGAACTTCTTCTTCTCTGCCTTTTTTTAGGATTCTCCCGCCTTCTCTCTGACTTGGTATCATATTCTGTGCCTTGAACACTATCCTCTATTCACCCCTTTGCTGTCCTTATCCAATCCCATGTCTTTAAAGATCATATATTTCTTAATGACAATCAAATTTATATCTCCAGTTTCAATAGCTCCCTAAACCCCAGATTCAGTATTAAAAGGAGCTTTAGGACCCACTACATATCAGGAGGAAAAATTGAACCCTTTCAGTGATGTGCTGGACTAGTAAGAACAGATTTTACACATATCTTCCCAATTCTGCCTTCAGTGACATCTCATTAGAAGCCTGAAATTGGCCATATTGGGAATATTTCACCCCTGAAAGCCAGCAAGTGGTACAAATCCTTGCCCCCTGCAGAACTAGCTTAGCAGCAAACAAATGCCTGTGATATCCTGGAGAGGCCCAAGAAAATGAGGGCCAAGAAGATGCTGAGTACTTAAGATGCCCTTGTGGTGTGCGTGTGTTGGGGAGGGAGAGATTGTTTTAGTTATTCCTTCAAGATCATTTTCTAAATCTATTGCTTCAGTTTATTTAAAATATTTCTATATACACAAAGTTCCAAATCCTGATCAGCAACTAAATTCGTTTGTCTTGGGATATTTAACCTATTCATTCAGATGGAATAACACGGTTAGACCAATATATGAAGTTAGAAGAAACAAATTTAATTACTTTAAGGAAAATTTTACTAATAATTATTATTTGGATTGGGATCCTATGGTACTACCACCTCTAACTCCCTCCCAATGCAGATATTTAGATCTAGGAGGAGATACTTAACACAAGCTGGGCAACGAAATTTTTTCTCCTGGAATTTGTAGGGCGGTTAGCTCTTGATAGCCAAGTTGGAAACTCATATTTATATCTTCCATCTGACATTAGTGCTGTGAAGAGCAATGTGTTACAGAGCAGAGGAAATCACAAAGCAACTAGGAGAATAAAGAAAATATGCAAAGAGAAACAGTGCTAAGAGATCTCGTGGTCCAGGAAAGAGAGGGCAACGTGACATTTCATAACCTGCAATCCCATGAAGCATGGCTATTCTGCCTGCAATTGGGTTTCACATGCTTCAGTTCTGTTCTTTAAATGAACACTTCTTTAGTTTAGAAGTTCTTATTAAAAATGCCATTTCAGATTTAGTTGAGAAAAAATATTCCATTAATATCCAGTATGGAATTAAATTGACCTCTTGCAATCACTTAGCAATCACTTAGATGTTTAATAATCATCTCAAAATTTACATCCAAAAGTGAACTTCTGAATTTCACCCCAAACTGTTTCATGCACATTTCATCTTTTTCTTCACATAAATGTCTCCTTTTTTTTCTAGTCATTCAAGCTAAAACTATTTGATTTTGACTTCTTTTCTCTCACATAACTACATCCAATCCCATATAGCATGTCATGTTGGCTCCATTTTCTGAATGTATTCAAAATCTGAATTTCTCATCATCTCCATTGCCACCAAGCTCTTCCAAGCTATTATTCTCTCTTGACTGGATTATTGCAATAACTCTGAGTTAATAGTGCTCGTTTCTGCCTTTCTCCACCTCCACTCTTCCCCAAGTCTATTTTCTACACAGCAACCAGAGTAAATCATCCCTCTATTCAGACAACACTACGTTAAGCTTCCTTCCCATTTCCCTCAGGCTCAAAGCCAAAAAACCATATAATGACTCCTCCTCTTTAGCTCTGTAACCTCACCTCCAACTATTCACCTCTTCATTTATTTCCTTCCAACTCTATGTTCTTCCCTGCTTTCCTGAAACACCCTTCCCTTCAGGTTCTTTGCCTTTCCTGTTCCCATTTGCCTAGAAATTCTCCTTAGTTATCTGCTTAGTTCAATTCCTCACCACCTTCAAGTGTTTACTCAAATGTTACCTTATGACTACAGATTTTCCTGGCCAATTTAAATTAAAACACCCCCACCCTCCAGGACATCTTATCCCCTTTCAAGCTCCCTTCTGCCATATAATTTACAAGCATGTAATGCAGTATATATTTAATCCCTTTTGTTTATTTTGTTTCTCTCCACTAGACTATATATAAACTCTGTGCTGGCAGAAATGTTTGACTGTTAGATCACAACTGCATCCCCCTGTGCCTAGGAAGGTGTTTAGCATATAGTAGATGCTCAATAAGCCCTTGAATAAGTGAATGAGTACATTCAAATAATAAATAAAAATATTTGTGGGGGTGAAGTTGGGAGATGGCTGAATTACACAAACTATTTGCCTCCACTGCCCTAATTCAATGGAATATTGCCAACTCTTTGTTTTGTTCTATTTAGATTCTGCATCTGTGTAGATTCCGTTTCCAAAATTTGTGGATGTATAGTAATTTAGTCAGGAAAAAAGTTGTTTCCATGGATGCCTGGTAAACTGATTACAATGAAATTGGCACTGGGTTCTATAATATGACACCATGGCATATTAGAATTCTAATTTACACTATAAAGTTTTTCTAGTGGCAGAACGGGTACTTTCCCAGGTCTTTTTTTTTTTTAACAGAACTTAGATAAATAGCCCATGTTGTATCTGGCATCTGATCACTCATAGCAATCTTCTCAGATAAAAACACAATGTCAGTGAGAAGAAAGGAAAAAATATCCTGCAGAATAGAAAGGAATAATCCCTTGCAAAACCATCTCTGGATGCTAATGAACCAACAATAAAGGCCCTATTATGAAATTGTTTTGAGTGATATTGTTCACATTAAGTTTCAGTGATGCCAAAGGCAGAATCACCCTGAGGCTTGGACCCATCAGCTAGGACAATGACATTTAAGCTCAGCAATTTTAAAAATGGTTGGTGCGTCTAGTTTATATCAGAATGAAAAATTGGAAACTTGAATTTTATTTTTAGTCTTATTTTGACATTATTGATCATATTCTTGAGCAGAAAACAAAGGAAATACCCTGAAATACACACAAACATATATCCTAATGAGACAATACCAGCATTTAAAGTGTATGGAGTCCTCCACACCCATCCCCAGGCTGAAAGAGTAATATGGGCTTGTTTTGAATTTCCTGTGTCCTCACACTCTAAGATTTTGAAATCTGGTTAGATTGGTAATTGCTTCCATTGCCATATGCAGACACTTTAAATAATGATGTAGGTGATAGGAACTGGAGACGAAATGCATAGTCAATATATTTTGACTTGCTCATAAATCTAGGAAATTTAGAGAATATCTAGTCATTAAGTAATGTTTGAAATCATATGTGGATAATGAATTCCTCCATGGCCCTCCAAGGACAACACAGACTCCAAATTAGACACTAGAATTTTGTACTATATGAATGTGATACTGAGATCAGATGTTCAGCATTTTGGCATATTTAATAAACCATACTTGACACAATTGTATTTTTTAAATGTACAATTAAAGTTATGTCACAAACGAAGTAGTGGATTTAGGAAACGTTTAAGTCTTCAGTTGTAAAACTGAGTATTAAATTTGAACAGCTGGATCTTTTTGGCTAACTCTAGTGAAGGGATGGGCTAACCTCCTCTATGATTAATCCTCATATCCTTGGTAGACCATTCTGGAATAGTCCAACTTAGAAATTCTTACAAAGTTAAAGTTTCTACGAATGTAAAGATCATGTAGGACAGATGATGAAGAGGGTGTCTTCTCATGAAATTTGAGGCCTGAGAAGAACACTAGAGCTCAGCTTCACTCAATTTTTTCATTTTACAGGTAAGAAGTTGAAATCCAGAAAAGCAAAGTAATGTGGACCCATAATAGTAGTTACAATTGCATTATGTGACTAAAGGGGATCTGAGTATGCCATCCCAAAATATGTCACTCTGGGAAAAGGATGATTTTCAGTTGAAGGCAACTGAGAAGCAACAGATGTAGGAAGAACTCTGCTCTCCCACTTTCTGCTAAAAGCAGGGCATAAGTTTCCTTTGGTAAGTTTCTCCAATGTCTATCAAAATTCAAAGTACAATCATCAGCCACTTACTGCTGCATCACTTGAGCACTTAGAAGCAGTCCTTAGCACACACTCAATGCTCAATAAGTATATTTGATTCACAGAAATGGATTCCTTTCATTCCTTTTGCTTACCTTCTAATTCATTTTCAAAGGGGCAGAGTGATCTTTTCAGTTCTCTAACACTATCATGTCATTCTCCTATTAAAACCCACATTGGCTTTCCATCACTTTTTGAAAAAAAAATTAATAAGCCTTAAATGGTCCTGCATGAATGGATTGGTTAATACTCTATCTTGTACAAAACAAGATGAGAAATGTGAGTCTGTGCACTTGTAATTTATTACCACTGTATAGGATTTGCACTGTGATGTCAACCTCCACATTGAATAATTGGGAACTGTGAGTTTGCCAAACTTCAATGGATGCAAGAGGAGAGAATAGTGGGGGAAAGGATATCCCACATGGCACACACATTTTAAAATAAAATTTTTGATTATAAATATTTTCAGACACAAACGGAGAGAATATATAACTCCATATACTTATCACATAGTTTTAACAATTATCAATATCTTATTTTACATTCCTTTCTTATAGCTAAAGTATTTTAGGAGAACTCCTAAACCTCATGCCACTTCATTTCAACTTTTATTTATTCATTTATTTCTTTACTTACCTATTTCTTTACTTTTATTTATTTTTATTTTTTATTTTTATTTCAGAGAGAGAAAGCACACGAGCAGGGAAGGGGCGGAGGGAGGACAGGAAGAGAGAGGAAGAAGGGAGGGAGACAGAGAGAATCTTAGGCTCCATGCTTAGTGCAGAGCCCAACACAAAGCTGGATCCCATGACACTGCGATCAAGACCTGACCCAAAATCTAGAGTTGGATGTTCAACAGACTGAATCACCCACGTGCCCCCTCATTTCAACTTTTAATGGGCACCTTAACAATATGCACACTTCCTGATAAACTTCAATGCTGCTATTCTATTAACAAAAAAAGTAAGAGGTGCTTGACATTATCTGATTCAAAAGCCATATTAAAATATTTAAAATTCTTTCAAAAAGTGTCTTTTTTACATATGAGTTATTAGAATGAGGATCCAAACAAGGTCCATAGATTGTGTTTGGTTATGTCTCCTAAATTTCTTAATCTGAAGCGGTCCTCATTCTCATCTTTTAAAATGTTATCCCGTTGACTTAAGACACAGGGTTCGAGGTCCTACAGAAAGTCCTACATTCTAGATGTTTCAGTTTGATTCCTTTGTGGTCACATTTAATTTGTTTGCCACAAAATTTTCTGTAAATTGCAAGTTACCCCAAAAGACTTGAATAAATTCAGATGAGTGTCCTCATGTATTTTCTCCCACCAAGAACACTGAAGTGATGCTGTGCATTTCTCATAGCATTACAGAAGAGGCACACAATGTCTGATTTTCTTCTTAATGATACTAAAATAAATGTGGGTTCAGGTGGTGATGGACTGACCCCCTCCATTACAATACTACCAATCACACTTTTTTTTTTTTAATTTTTTTTTTCGACTTTATTTATTTTTGGGACAGAGAGAGACAGAGCATGAACGGGGGAGGGGCAGAGAGAGAGGGAGACACAGAATCGGAAACAGGCTCCAGGCTCCGAGCCATCAGCCCAGAGCCCGACGCGGGGCTCGAACTCACGGACCGCAAGATCGTGACCTGGCTGAAGTCTGACGCTTAACCGACTGCGCCACCCAGGCGCCCCAATCACACTTTTAACCAATACCTTTTTTCTTTGATTATTTTTGTCTTAATTAGGTTTTAAGGGTTTACAAATGATCATTTTCCAACTCTATCAATTCTTCCATATTTATTTGTTGGAATTTCTCTGTAAAAAAAAGAACAAAAAACAAAACAAAAAACACCTTTTCCCTTGTCAACTAAGGCTGTTTACCCTAAAATGTAGTTCATATAGATAAAGCAGGATTGTTTTTAATTGTCTTCCATTAATTGACAAGATCCAAGTCTAGGTCCAAGGTCTAGTCTGCGTATATGTGTGTTTCTACAGCTCGGTTGAGATATTTCACATATTATAAATCATAGTTTACAGTTCAATGCTTTTCAGTATATTCACAGACTGTGCAGTCATCAACCTAATCAAATTTTAGAACATTTTCAATACTCTTGAAAAATCCCTGCCCATTAGCAGTCACTTCCAATTATCCCTACTTCCCAGTCTTAAGGTAACACTAATTCCATGTCTGACTCTATAAATTTGCCTGTTCTGGCTACTTCACATAAATGAATCATGTGGTGTGTCATGTTTTGTGATTAGTTTCTTTCACTTAGCATAACGTTTTCAAGGTTTATCTATATTGGACCATGTATCATCATTTCATTCTCTTTTATTGCTGAATAATATTCTATTGTATTAATAAAACATATTGTTTACCCACTTGGGTGATATCATCAATAATACTGCTAAGAACATCTGTACAGGAGTTTTTACATGGGCTTATTTTGGATAGATACCTAAAAGTGGAATTGCTGAGTCATATGGTAATTTCATATTGAGCCTTTTGAGTAACTGTCAGACTTTTCCAAAGCAGAGGTAAAATTTTACATCCCCATCAGCAATATATGACTGTTATGATTTCTCTATCTCTTCATCAACACTTGTTATTGTCTTTCTTTATATCTTAGCCATCCTAGTGGTATGAAGTAGATTTTAATTATGCTTTTGATTTTCATTTCTCTAATGATCAAAATTGCTGAGGATCATTTCATATGCTTACTAACCATTTGTATACCTCCTTTGGAGAAAAGTGTATTCCAATTCTTTGATTATTTAAAATGTTTTTTAAGTTTATTTTTTTATTTTGAGAGAGAGACAGAGAGAGAGAGCAAGTGAGCAGAGGAGGAGCAGAGAGAGAGAGGGTGAAAGAGAATCTAATGCAGGCTCCTCATTGTCAGCACAGAGCCTGATGCAGTGCTCGAACCCACGAAGAAGCCATGAGTTCGTGACCTGAGCAGAAACCAAGAGTCTGATGCTTAACCAACTGAGCCACCCAGGGACCCCTGACTGTTTTTTATTTTGCTACAATCCTATGGGAATTTAACCCATTGGAACAGGCTTATTTAACTTTAGTTACTACTAACAATCCTATCTCCATATATTTCTATTCTTTACTTCATTATTTCCTCTCTAATCTTTTTCCCCCCTTCTATTTCTAGATTCTTAGGGTGGAAAGGTAGATTGTTGATTTGAGATCTTTCCTCTTTTTAAATATAGGCATTTGCAGCTATAAATTCCCCTCTCAACATCACTGTAGTTGCATCCCATTACTTTCAGTATACTGTTTCCATTTTCAGTAATATCAAAGTATTTTCTAAAATTTCACTTATGATTTCTTCTCGACATATTGGTTATTTAGGAGGGTTCATTTATTTTCCACATTCTGTGAATTTCCCAATTTTTCTCAATGTTGATTTCTGATTTAATTACATTGTGGCCAAAGAACATACCTTGTATGATTTTAATACTTATAAATTTATTGAGTCTTATTTTATCACCTAGCATATTTCCATCCCGGGGAAAGTTCTCACTGCCCTTGAGGAGGATGAGTGATCATCTGCTGCTGAGTGCTGTGTTCTACAGGTGTCCATAAAGTCTAGTTGGTGTTTAGCCTTAAGTTTTCCATTTCCATGTTGATCTGCCTAGTTCTATCCATTATTGAAGTGGGGAAGTGAAGCCTCCAATTATTATTATTGAATTATCTATTTCTCCCTCCAATTCTGTCACTTTTTGCTTCATGTAATTTAGGGCTCTGTTAGTAGGTGAATATGTTATAGATGATTGGCCAATGTTCTTGGCATTATCTTATTAGCTATTACCTTATTTTGCTAGCTTAAAAGCAATGCTTCTATTAATATTTCCTGTTAATCCTGAAAACTACTTTATTCCCAATTAATACAAATTAGTGGTTTTTTTTCTACATCTAAAGTTTCTATAAAGTGTGTGAAATTCAATCTTTGCTTTTTAAAACAGATTCTTTAAAAATAATCCAATTGACTTGTAAATATGAAACACCACTATGACATAATTTTTTTAATGTTTATTTATTATTGAGAGACAGAGAGATACAGAGTGTGAGCAGGGGAGGGGTAGAGAGAGGGAGAGACACAGAATCTGAAGTAGGCTCCAGGCTCTGAGCTGTCAGCACAGAGCCCGATGCGGGGCTCGAACTCACAAATTGTGAGATCATGACCTGAGCTGAAGTTGGACGCTTAACTGACTGAGTCACCCAGGTGCCCCTATGATATAATATTTTAAGGATGGATGATGCAGTGAAATGAATAAAGGTTACAAATCTGAACATTAATATGGCAAAAACCATGCATAAGTGTTGTCAAGAAGTGATCACAAAATAGGGGCGCCTGGGTGGCGCAGTCGGTTAAGCATCCAACTTCAGCCAGGTCACGATCTCGCGGTTCGTGAGTTCGAGCCCCGCGTCAGGCTCTGGGCTGATGGCTCGGAGCCTGGAGCCTGTTTCCCATTCTGTGTCTCCCTCTCTCTCTGCCCCTCCCCCGTTCATGCTCTGTCTCTCTCTGTCCCAAAAATAAATAAAAACGTTGAAAAAAAATTTTTAAAAAAGAAGTGATCACAAAATGGTAGATGGATCACCTTTAAAAGAAGTTCAGGGGCACCTGGGTGGCTCAGTAGGTTAAGCATCTGACTTTGGTTCAGGTCATGATCTCACAGTTCATGAGATTGAGCCCCACATCAGGCTCTGTGCTGGTGGTGCAAAGCCTGCTTGGGATTCTCTCTCTCTCTGCCCCTCCCCCATTCTCTCTCTCTCTCTCAAAATAAATAAACTTAAAAAAATAAAAAAAAAAGAAGTTCATACCTGATAACTGATGCATTCGCTCTAAGAATACTTTGCAAGTATGTTATATTAAAACACTGAAACTGTAGAGAAGAGGAGAGAGGAGATAGAAAACTCAGGCTCCATGCAACATGGAAATTCTATGACTTCCTATTAAAGTAATGAAAATGCATATGGAGCAAATATCAATAGGAAGATATAAACAGGAATGAAAGGCTGAAGACAAAGCTATAGCAACTTAAGGGTAATTTATTAATCTCTATCATCTGTAACCAATATCCACAGCTGTGCACAGAAGACAGGAAACAAGGCTTGACTTGCATATAATGTTCTATATATTACCTCCATATAGTTTAACTTCAGTGAAAGGATGGACCAGACAAAAACCTGTCCACAGAGAAAAGGAAAAGACATAGAAATGTGTCTGATACAACCTGGACACTGGGCAGGAAAAAAAAAAAACTCAATTGAAAATTTATAACCACAGTCCTTCTCTCATGGGTTTAGGATTATAATTTATGCTAACTGTATGGTTCCCCAAACTCCAAACTCCAAACTGAATTTGTATTTGTTCCATGATAAGGGTATCCCAATAACCTGGAAAGAAGCCATGGCAAAACTTTTCTAAAATATATATAGACTCATAATCCAAAATTTACATAAAGCCCCAGGAAATAGACAGCCACCAGAGAAAGTAGAATAATACATTGCAGACTTTGACTCCCAAGAATTTCAAATTTTACAAGTATATGAGATCTAATGAAAATTAATTAAAGTGTAAAGAAATATGATTGAAACAAAAAGATGAACAAATAATAAAATAAAAAACAAATAATAAAATATCAAGTGATGTGGAAAAGACCTAAGTGGATTACTAGAGATGAGAAATAAAATAATGGAATTATAAACTTCCATACTGGTTAAGTTGCAAAATAGACATTGTAGAAGAAGAATGGGTGATCCAGTTGAAGAAACTGAGAGAATTAGCAAACATGAGAGGTAAGTTAGGAGATGTGAAGAAAAGAATGAGAAGTTCCAGTGTAAACCTAAAGGAGGTTTAAAAGGAAAGTGTATATTGGAAAAGATGAAATGTTCTAGAGAACAGGGGGTAAGAGTTAAGAATAATATAAAATATAGAAATTCAAGATTCTGGAATCCCAAACAAGAAAAATAATTTACCTACATCTAAACACCTTTTAGGCTGTAAGAAATCAAAGACCAAGAGAAGATTTTAAAAGAATCAGAGGACAAATATAGTTACATAAAAATGAGTGACAATAAACATGGCAGCAGTGAGAGACCCAAATTAATATTGGTGAGGTACTAAGAGAAAATCACTATAGACCAAGAATTAAATATATAGCTTGTCATTCATGACCAAAATAGAAATAAAGATAATTTCAGATAAATAATAGTGAGGACATTCTAAAGGACATAATTCTGGAAAAAGAAGTTTCCCAGAAGGAAGTCAGAGATGCAAGAAGAATTGATGAGCAAAAAGAATTGGAAAAAACAAAAAATCTAAACAAATATTAGTGTATAAAATAATAAGCAGTTGGGTATAAAAATACTGAATAATAGTTTCCAAGTCAGGATGTTGGATTTCAGATGCATTTCTCCCTTCTCATAGTATTGTTCTTGGCATGCCCAATGCCATTTTTATTCAAATTGGTTTTAATAGAACCTCTCTTTATTTGTTATGTTTTCTCTTTGTAAGCGTATGGATAATTTAACATAATCTTGATGGGTGTCTTGCTGTATTTATTTTTATGGGTTTTATTTTACATTGAGGGCTTATTTAATTTGCTCTCATCTTAAATGTTTGGAAAATTTTCTTCCACTATTTCTTTCATAATATTCTCCCTTCATTTTTTTCTATCTTTACTTTTTGAAATTCTAATATTTCAGTTTAGATTGATCCTCTAATTTTCTTACATTTTGTCCTCATTTTTCTTTTTTTTTTTTTTTTTGCATTTTTGTATACTTCATCCTTTTCTTTTGAGAGATTTATCTTGCAAATGTTCTTGTTTTTGTCTTTAATGTTTATTATATTATTGGTTTCTAAGCAATGTTTTGCTTGTTTTCAGCCTCATTTATGTACTTCTTTAAGTTTGTTCAGTCACAACTTCTGGAACCTTGACTACTTATTTTATGAAAAGCTCTGGTGGGTCATCTCTCTTCCCTTTCTAGAACAAACAGATGTCTGGCATCTCTTGCACTGAAGTCAGGTTCCAGGGCCTCCAAGGTGACTGCCAAGGTGGGAGTCCCTGCCTACTGGATACCCAAGTCCCACTCAGCTGAATCCATTCCCATTACTTGCAAACTAACCTGAAGCTCATAGCAGCTGGCTTCCTCAGCAAACACATTATACCCTGTGAAGACTGAATCTGAAAGATCTACTCTACATAATTTTGTATATCTAAACTCCTCATCTTGAGAAAGGACTAATTTGAATATTTTTACCTAGTTATTCATTAGGTTGTATCAGAGAAAGGCACTTAAATCAAATCTTTCTTCCAGAGAACTTGCAATTACACTGTCTTGAGGTCCATATCACTGTCTCCAGACAATTTTATTTTGTTTTTTATTGGCCTATAATTTAACTGACACAGAAAAATCAAAGAAAGAAATCCTGCCAAATAAAACCTAGCTAAAAGAATAGGAAGAGCACATGTCCACAAACAGGTACCTAAAGCTGCCCCAGTGAAATTTAAGAATTTAAAAGAGGCCAATTCAAATGGGAAAGATGTCACAAAGCAAAACATATAAACATATCTATAGCTCACATTTGTTTTGATCACACGTTCCTCTAGGAAACACATGGCAACTAGGAAGAAAATCCTATTTTCACTGCCAGCAGTTAAAGGACTAACCTGCCTTGGAATCCAAAGTATTAGGAGTGTTGTATGTGTTTTAAAACTCATCAAGTGCCACTTTACAGGAATGTTAGAGATTCACTTTTGCAGTAATGATAACTGTTTCTATTATAGAAATATCATTTGCTGAATATAGCTTTCAGGCAAAAAGACCACTATGTGAGTTAATAGACTTCAGGTTCTAATTAAGTGCTGCTCTTTGGAGAATGGTTTACATATGGGTACCCTAGACTTAATGTTTTATTTAAACATAGCTTGTTTTGTATAACAAAGGATGGGAAATATAAAAGCATAAACTGAAAAATATCCCAAGGGGTTATATATTGCTTCTCTTTAACCACTGGAGAATTGTACAACCCACTTATCATGGGGTTGTCTGTTCTCTGCTAAAGAATGAGGGTGAATCTTAAATTATTCCAAGTAGCTCACTTCGATTTCCTACGACCATTTCTATCAGGAGACAGAAAAGTATTTTGGGAACAATAAAGTGCTATGCAAATGCAGGTTTTTATAATTAGTATTAAGACCTGTTCTCTATTCCCAGAAGAGGAAAATGACTAGACATTTTGCATCTTATAAAAATTCTTGCACCCCTGAAAACACTAAGATGTTATTCTTCAGCTTTCTCCATGCAAATAAAACTCACATTTTACTTTTTCCTAATTAGCCTTACTTCTCAGTCTGAGTTCGTTCTCCCTATGGGACAATTGCCAAACTTACCATGCCAGAAATATAAAACAAGTAATAAACTAGCAGAAAATGGGGTGATTTTTGTTAAATTTTTGATATTTTTAACAGATAAAGGTCAACCTCTAATTCAAGTCAATCATGTCTAATACTTATATTTTAATTTTTACAACTTTTAATTATGAATAATTTTAACATGAAAATTGAAAGACTACTACATCACCAGGAATGTCTACATCACCAGGTGGTCAATTTGATTCAACAATTATTAGTGTTTTCTTATAGCTGATTATCTATCATACACCCACATGCACACATACACAATTTTCCAAATTATTTTAAAGATGCAGATACTGCATAATAATAATGCAATTATCTCACCAAAAAACCTCCAAAATCTCATTCAGTGTCAAGTCCATGATCAAATTGCCATAGTCATCCCACAAATACCTCTCCCACAATCTATATATTATAGGTAGTTTCTGGTTTAGCTCTCCAATTTTTTTATTGAAAAAATATATTATATATATATAATTTATTTTTTATTTGAGTATACTTGATGATACACAATGTCACATTACTTTCAGGTATACAGCGTAGTGATTCAACAAGTTTATGCATTATGCTATGCTCCTCACAAGTATGGCTACCATCTGTCACCACACAACTCCATTTCAATGCCGTTGACTACATGTATATTATGTGAAAGGAAGCATGCCATATGCAATTCTACACTTTGTTTTGTTCATTTAAATTGTATTCTTGTGATCCCTGTATATCAGCGCATCCTGGTCATCTTCATTTCTCTAACCTCATGGGGTTACTGTGACTATGGGTTAATATATGCAAAGGGCTTAGCACAATGGTCATAAAATAGCAAGCTCTCCACAAATGCTAACTGCTGTCCTGTTAGAGAGATTATGTAAGAATCGTGGAATTAATGGAGAAAAACACTATGCTGTTTTCAGGGAAAGGTATATATACACACACACACATATGTGTAAATTTACTCCAAGATATTTACTAATTTAATGAAATATGATTGCTGACTTTGGATTGGCTATCAAAAAGCAGTAGCAACACCTTTGTTCCTTATTGTCTTTAACTTCAGAGGCTGAACACCTTTACTACTCAACTCTCTGGCCTCTACTGCAGCTAATGATGTCAGGGAACATTAGTACGGTTATTGAGAGTGTGTGAGCATCCCTTACATACTTTTATCCTATAAAGAGGCAAAGTGTCACTGGGAAACTAGGAGTACAGTTTTCTATGGGTTCATTTTCCTCCTTCCTCCATCTTCCTGCCTAGAACTCAGCTCTGTTGACTAATGGTACATGGGCTATCTTAGGACCTTAAGATAAGAAGCTTGAAGGCAAAGTCTTGTAAGTTAAAGATGGATGAATTGAAAACAGAAAAAAAAAAAATCCTGAGTCCCTTAGGGCACTGCAGAGCTGCTGTGCTAACTTTATATTATCTACAGATTTCATGTTATAGGAGACAAATTTATATTTTGGGGAAGCTACTTTTGCCTGGTTCCTGCTTTTTTCAGTCAAATGCATTCCTAATGGACAGAGATAGAAGTCACAATGAAAATATTAACAGAATTTTTCTGAAAACATAATGCTTTTATTTTAAATTACATTTTTGATCCTTTGTAGTTGAGAATATCAAAGAGTATTCAGAAAAACAATGATGCAGAACACTAATATTATCAGCCTTTCTGTATATTAAGATAGATTTGAAGCAAAAATAACTAAATTAGCATATCATTGGGTGGCAAATAAATGATACATCAGTGGAAGAATATTAAAGTTAGTAAATGTCTAAAAGTATAATACATGAAAAATCAGGCATGACCAAATGATGAAGAAGGCAAGGAGCACCCAGTCATTTTTAAAAAGTCATCAATTTGAAAAACATGAGATTTGCTCACAAATTTTCTCGTGTGAAGCCTTACAGATTAATTCTTGTGGTAGACCACAGAGAGAAACCAACATATCCTGTTCTGTGCCGTTGCTGTAAATTTTGCTCTAGCAATTTTCACATATGTTAGAAGTGTTGACTGGTTTGTCTTTTAACACCAACTCCTAAATAGTGCCCGTGGGCTCAATAAATGAACAACAAATAATTGAATGCTTACCCCCTTCAGTATTTGGTTGTGGCAAATTTATATAAATAAGACACACCCACTCTCAGAAACCTCGCAACCAGTAGAGAGGATATGATTATGTAACCCACCAAAAAAAATAATAATAATACAAGTAGAATGTTATAAATATCTTGTGGTGGATGCAAACAAAATATTCTCTGAATGTACAGTATTCAAATGAAACCAAGAAAGAGAGAAATGTTTGTTTTTGTCAAATATGTGGATGAATATAACTGTAAAGTCCTATATATTATTTAAAATAGTGTTTTTATCTTTTAGTCAGTGATGGACTACTTTGAGATCCAACCGCTCCCTATAAATATTCCTATATACATAGACCAAAATTTTGCACACAATTTCAGGAGATTTAAAGATTCCCTTGAAGTTTGGCCATGAACACTTAGTTAAGAACCCTTGATCCAGATATATGTAGTTAGGATTTTATCACGATTTATGTAATAAATAATCTGTGTCCACATATAAACTAGTAAACATCATACAGAAATATTTTTAGTAGTACAGAAGCAATGCTGCAGATGCATGATACAATAAATGTTATATATTAAAATACAAGCATTAAACATTATATTTCAATAGTTATGTAAAAATTTTGCTTGCAAACAGGTTAACAGAGCATGATACTTTCAGAGTGTTAAAACTGTTTCTAAACAATTACTTTTTAGCACTGCTAATGAAAATGACAACTTTTGCAATGACTTTTTGATGAAAACTTGGCACAATTAAAAGGTTACTTTTATAAAGGTTGATAGTTTCCAGGATATTGAGAGCATTTGTGCACACGACTTTGATTGAATATTAATTATCTGTTAATAAAAAATTATAAATGTTGAAGTAGATTATGTAGAAATGGACTTAAAACACTTCTATGGAAGAGGGAGTTTAACGCATTAACATAATTTTTTTTCATGATGACTATACAGATAATTTGGGCTTAATAATCATGTGTTTGTTGCTGTGACTACTGACAGACACATGTGTACAGGTGCAGGAAGAATAGGAAAATATCTTTGAAATTCAGGACTCACTTATTCAATGTCATTAAGGCTCAAACCATATTGAGGTCTGAGGGTCCCTCTTCTCTCAACAGCTATATTCTATATTCGTTAGTAGAAAAATACCATTCTTACTGTGGGGTTCTAGGGAAACAGTTATGCCTCATAATTTTCTACCCATACCTTTATAGTGATTCAAGGAAGAAAAAGTAGAGAGGGAAGTCTAAAGGCACAAAATATATAAGGGAGATTATGGTCAGAATTGTTCAACTGAGAATCAGTGCATCTCAGAAATTTGCATTTGCATGTTCTATACATCATTTTGGTGTATATTTATTGGTTCTGAAAATGTTGCTTTAAATATATATCCAATATTAAACTCCGGGCCATCATTGACTCCTTTGTCCATGAAGGCAAGGGAGAGGCTTGGTTTACAGAGAAGCAAGCCGCAGACTCAAAGGTAGTTCCTCAAGTTCAATAAAAAATGCTCCATTTTTCATGAAATAACCGTATGGGGATCCAGACACCATACGTGAAAATTAGAAATTAACAATGCTTTAATCAACATGTGGAACTATGTGGCTATAACATATTTCTTAGCTACTTATTAGGATCTTTCTCTATTTGGAGTATCCCATGTCATACAATTTAAAATTATTATGCCTCTATTTGTATGGTGCCTCTTAATTTACAAGGCATTTTCACAAACACGGTTTTCTGTAAACCTCTTAACTTTTGAGCAGTTCTCTCCATTTTATAAATGAGGGGAGCTAGGTTTTTCAATGACATATGCCTAGTAAATGGCCAAGCCAGGACATTAATCAAGGTCTTTCTACTCTCTCGCGCATTATTTCCATTTCAACACGGTTACTTGCATTTCGCGATACATAAAATGTACTGGCTTTTACATTTTTCATTATGAACTAATTCATCATAATTCTCAGAGGACATTCTTATTTGAAAATTCATCAAAAAATATATCCAATATAAGCATTTTTAAGTGAATGGAATATTTTGATTATCTTACGCATTTTATTTCTTGAGACTGAATTTAGTTGGTGTTTAGTTCTTCTTAAGAGAGATATTTATGGATCAAAACTACCTTTCCAGACTGCTGGTTTCCTTCCAAACAAAATTTCTTTTTACTTTTTTTCCTCTGGCACAAGTTTCTGCATGTAACAGCAGGAATACAAATTATGTCCAAAGCACTTACGTAGTTGGCAGAAGTATTTTCTCTTCTGCTATAAATTTATCAAACATTTTTCAAAACAGTAAATCCCTGAAAACAAGGGCTGAATTCCAAATAGAATCATCATAGTTATGCCATTTACAATGTTTTAGTTAAGAGAATCTTCAATTATCTATTGTAAAGATCCTAAGTTCGAACGCAATAACAATTTGCTATGGGTCTGAACTGGCAGACTAATTTTCAGCTTCAGCAACTCTATTTTTTTCTTGAAACTTTAGGCCAGTTTTTCACTATGGGAAATGCATTACTAATTAGTGATCAGTTCCTGCATGGGTCTTTTTACACAACATAAGAATATGCATGGCATTGCAGACTGTAGCATTATCATCAAATCGGGAGCATAATGGGACAGATGGAGGAGAAAGAAAGAGCTTTCAGGAGTCAGAAGACAAAATTGAGTGCATACGACATCATTTATAATGTCCTTATGTGTGCAAATTCAATTAGAGGTAAAATATTGATTAGGTAGTTGATGTCACAGATAATACATTATGGAAAAGTAATTAAACATTTTCAATTTTTCATTTTTTAAATATTCACAACACTAGAGCAGAATTAAAGATGAGTTAGTTAGGAAATAAATGGTGCTGATATGAGAAATGAGTTGAGTATGGACAGTCAGATGAGAATTTTTTGTTAATCATAAAGTATTCAGCAAGGATTTATTAAGTGCCTAATATTTGTTAGGCATTCTGTCAAGCAAAATAGATACAATGATGGACACAGAGTAAGACATAGTCCCTTCCCACAAGGACTCTCACCTCTTGAGAGCAGTGAACACTCACTCATCCTTTGAAACACCTTGCACCATTGCTCAGATTCACTAGGGTATTTATCTGGAGTTAGAGAAATATAACTGGGTATGTTGACACAACTCCAGTTGCCACATCTCTATTGACCAACAACACAAAAATTTATTAGTACAGTAGTTGCAAATGGCCACCATCAAAGCACAGATTTATTAAGACCTTTCCAGATTCTGATTATTTGACATTTATCCTTTATTTCTAGGCTGTGCTTGAAAATATTAACCAGATGGAACCTCAGAGAAGAGTCTCTGGGCTCTTGACTGCATATCAAATGAAAAGGCCACCCTGAGAGCTCAAATACAAGTTTGAATAATCTTAAATACTAAACACCAAAATACTTACATGCCAAAAACACAGAAATACAAAGGAGGTGGAGATGTTATGAGAAGTTCATATTTATGAATATAGAGGTGGAAGAGAATATAATAAATGCACATAAAGAAGGTAGTGTTCATTTCTTGGGGTAAAAAATGAAGTCTAGCAGCTGGTGGGATATAAAGGAAAAAAAATCAAATCAGATATGGAAAAAAATCTGTACAGTTAGCAACCATAGATAGGAAAGTGTTTGGAGAACATAAAAGGAATAAAAGAATATAGTCTCCAAGGATAAGGAGATAGAATGGTACAGAAAATATGTACACAAATATAGAGCTTTTCATCGCAGATTTTTATGGAAAAAGATTAATTAAGCAGTTGACAGCAATTTGTCCTTCTATAGAAAAAGCAGAGAAATATATTTAGCAGAAAGATACAGACATCAATTTATACTTTACATAGAAGAATAATTTGAATAACCTAACAAACTGAAATTCTTTGCTAATGTTTCCCATTATGAAGAAGCAATAATTCAGTAAATACATAAATGCAATCTCCCTTGAGTCAGGAAAGTATGTTTTGGGATAAAATGGCACATCATTCACATAGGGGTTTCTGTCTCTCAGATCTACATATTCATAAGAGAAGGGACATTAGGCCATATAAGAAAAGAAAGGGGTGGGGAGGAAAGAGGCTTCTAAGCAGCCAAAGAGCAAGATTGCATAAAATACTGTATACTCAACAAAAAGTTCCTAATACAGTGCCTGACACATTTATTGATCAGTGACTTAGTCAAAGAAACTTTCTTGGCCCTCATCTTACAGCCACTTAACTTTAATTTTAAATATTTTTCTAGCCTTGCCATTTGTTTTCTTAGCCCAGAAGAGATGAAGAGATGGAGATAAGTAACTTGATAAAAAATAGGAAATAGCTGACCTCCAGACACTAAAGGGGCAAGTAGAAAATAAAATTTGAAAAAGCCTCAAGAAAACTCAAAATTGGTCACTTCATGTTGGAATATACCCCTGAAACAACTCTGCAGGAAATGGGTGTGCAGGGCAGAGATTATTACTCACAATCACGAACTTATTTTAGTCATCTATTTTCTCAGTGTATACTTACTGATCACCTACCTTAAGTGACCTACATTCTCAATCCTTTTTTCATTTTCACCCTGTAAGAAGTCTATTTAGACACCTATTTTTTTTTCCCTGAACTGCCATTCGCCACTCCTGCCATGAAAATGTAATGCCACAAACATAATATTTATCTTTTTATGTACTGTGGTCCTTTGAAGGATTTCAAATCTCTGTAATATCTATGATTTTTTCACCCATTAAAAACCACACTTTGTCCCCTTGAAGGCAATATAGCACCCCCAATGAAGATATATGCTCTACTTTGAGCCAAGCACTGAAGTATGTAATGGTAAACAAAATAGAAATGGTTTCTGCCCCTGTGGAACTCACTGTCTAGAGAAGGAGATAGTTAGTATAAGCTCAGTATAGTAGCAAATGCAAGGATATAATGATGAACCCATATTACTAGTCAGCTGGGTAAGAAAAGACTTCTTTGGGAAAGTGACACTTGAACTGAGATCTGAAGATGGGTAGGATTATCTAGTAAAGAAGGAAAGGAAAAGCATCCAAGGTAGAGAGAACAGCATGTACCAAGGGTCTGTAGCAGGAGGAAGTATGGTAAGAGCAAGAGATTTAAGAAGACCAATATGGATAGAGCAAAGAGAACATCAGAGAACACAATGTACAATGAGGCTGCAAAGCAGGCAAGGGGGTTGCAGGCTATATTAAGGCTTTTAGTCTCCATTCTATCCATTCAAAGAGCAAGCTGAAAAAATTGAATGGCCTCAACCAGAAGCAGAGTCTTTAACATAATCAGATTTACAATAATCACACACATACAAATTGAATTATGTTTAAAGTATATTCTGTTTGTAAATGCCTGGAATTATGGAAGTTGTAATATTTTCAGTGTTTTCCATTAAAATGACAATGATTTAAAAATTGATGCTTCTATGGTGGATTTTAATTGCCTAGAAAATTAGACCACATGAAACAGTTAATTCTCAACAACGCCAGGAAAAGCAGGTATTTTTCTATTTAAAATTGGACCAACTCATTGTGACATATGGAGTAATAAAGAAAATGAATAATGAATGTATGCAACAGATGATTATTATGTTTATAAAGTATGACAAGTAGAATGGTTGCAAAATAATTGATGAAGAATAAAGGCTGATAAGAGGCATATGTCATTCTAAAAGCTGTAAGAGTGAGCCTCTCCTCAACTGATATGCTATGCATCCCTACTTGAACAAAATAACTGCTTCTCTTACCTTTGAATGCATTTGTTTCCTACCATATAAGAAATTTCCATTAGAAACCATACAATTTTAAGAAATGACTTTGTCACTCAATTCCTATTCTTTGGTACTATACAATAGGTGAGTCTTTTTTTTTTCTTTTTTCCTTCTTCCTTTTTAATTTTATTTTTAATGTTTATTTTTGAGAGAGAGAGAGAGAGAGAGAGAGAGAGAGAGAGAGAGGGCAAGGGGTAGGAATAGAGGGAGACACAGAATCTGAAGCAGGCTCCAGGCTCTGAGCTGTCAGCACAGAAACCGATGCGGGGCTCAAACCCATGAACTGTGAGATCATGACCTGAGCCGAAGTCAGACGCTTAACCGACTGAGCCACCCAGGCGCCCCTCCTTCTTCCTTTTTAGAGAGAGAGAGAATGTATGAGGGGGAAGGAGAGTAAGGAGAGAGAGAGAGAGAGAGAGAGAGAGAGAGAGAGAGAGAGAGAGAATCTTAAGCAGTTTCTACATTCAGCATGGAGCTCCGACATAGGGCTTAATCTCACAACCACGGGATCATGACCTGAGCTGAAATTGAGTTGGACACTCAACTGACTAAGCCACCCAGGAACCCCAACAGGAGGTGAGTCTTAACAGAGTTCAGAAACTTGCTTAAACTTAGTTACATTAGGGTTCAAATACATCTTTGATTTCTATTCTCAGTATATTTGTATTTGTCCACGTGTATGTGCATATACCATTGAATATTGGGTTATAAAAAAATCTCAAAATATCCTTTGAGGTTTTTTTCGACATTTTAATTTTATTTATTAATTTTAATTTTTTTTGCATGTTCATTTATCTATTTTTGAGAGAGAGAGAGAGAAGGAGAGCACGAAGAGAGAAGGAGTAGAGAGAGAGGGGAAGAGAGAGAATCCCAAGCAGGCTCCTTGCTGTCAGTGAAGAGCTCAACACACGGCTTGAACCCATGAGCCCTGAGATCATGACCTGAGCTGAAATCAAGATTAGGACACTTACTGAATGAGCCACTCAGGCACCCCTTCATTTTATTTTTTAAGATAATACCATAGTAGAGAAACGCAAGTGTTGCTATTTAAGAGCAGACTGTGTGCCCCAACTGGTGCTCTCAGGTTAACCAGGAAGTATATAATATGAAAGAAAGGCAGGGAGGCCTGGAAGTTTGTTTTTTTTTATGCTGTTCTAGAAAAACCTCATCTTGTTCAACTTGGCTATTCAACACTTTGGTCAGATATGTGCACACAACACAACCTTTGACAAAATTACTTCCTGGGTTGCTTTTATTTTCCAAATGAGGTAAAGTTATGTAAAGCAATCAACAACTTTCCACCACCCTCCCAAAGATGACAGAAACACTACTGCTCCATGCCATTGTGGAATACAAGGATGTGCTCCCATACCAACAGAGGCCCTGAGCCAATTCCAAGGTCCTTGGAAACTATCCAGTGGGTGAGAAGCCAGATCAGAAAATATTTACTGAGATGATTCACAAAAGGTCAGTCAAGATGGGGCCTCTGAGGACATTACAAATGACTCTAGGATGGGTCCAAAGAGTCGTGTGTGAATTAAAGTTCTGAAAGGCCTGGCAGGAGTCAGACTGTCACCCATGCCAGTCATCCCAGAGCCCAGAAATTCATGGCCTACCCCAGAATGAGCTCCACTCAGACATTCTGGCACTGCCTACGGTTGCACACTGAGTCATAGGATGTGGCAAATAGTCCAGCAATTATCATTCTGGCATCTCACAAAGTAAAAATCATGGGTTGCTTTTGTTCTACTCTGTGAAGGCCAAACTGACAAACAACAAAACAAAAGATGGCAGGAAATTTTTTAAAAGTTCTTTACCAAATCTCTTTTGGAAGTCAATTGGAAATTTGTGTGGTGGCACAGAGTGTAACTGTTCTTTATAAATAAAAGAGGAGTGTGTTAAAGGGCTTGCGAACAGCTCTGAATGTTGCTCAACGATCTGGGATCCTGAAAATATTCTTGTTCTTCCCTGGGCACTTTCCTCCCTCGCTTATGAAGATCTTCCACCCTGTTTCTAAAAGAAGCACACATCTCTATAGTGGGGCAGTAACACACAGAGGCAAATAGGCAGTAGCAACAGCCTTTCACTGGGGCATACTTCCCCTGCTGGTTGGCCCTATTCACACTGCATCCTGCAGCACGCCTGGGCACTCCAAGAGGACCAGCCCTACGGAGCTAAAAGACACCAAAATGCTCACATCTGCACCCTAGCAGTCCTTGAAATCACAATCACAATATTAACTATTACAGCTTATGGTAGTGTATTTATATGGCATAAAATGTGGCCCTAAATTATTAACATAAGCTTTCCCTCCTGTGGAGAAACTGCTCTGCAACCACATAGCTAGCTACCTAGATGATAGATAGAATATGTTCAGACATATTTTTCAGACAGAGTATTTCCACATCATATATCATAATTATGAAAATTCAATTTATATATGTAATATTTTCATTTTGTAATTAATAAACAACTGATTGGCGATGAAAAATCTGTACTTTATATACTGAAATTCAAGACCGAGAGCTTAATAGTAGTGTTCACATTGTCACACTTTTTTTTTTTAAGTAGAAAAGTTGTTCAGGTATCTCTGCCTTAAGAAGAGCTATTTTCAATGACATTTAGGCTAAAATTAGCAAAAGTCAGACTTCTATCTTTACCTTGTGATATCTTCAGGTGAAGATGAAATTTTGTGACTTTAATTGACTGTCTTAAGGAAGTGATCTTAGAAGCTAGCTGGCCAGTAATCTCTGCAGACCAAGGACCTATTCCAAATCCCTCAATATAGTGGTCTTTACTGATTTCACCTCACTAGATTTAGATTTTTATATTGGAACTGTGTACAGTATGCTGGTGAGCAAATGGGCAAAACCCTCTTTTATTGTTGTTTTAGAATATGAGGAAAAAGAAATAAAGAAAACTTAATTAATTATCTTTGTATGTTTCAAGAAGCTAAGAGGTAGCCTCCCCGTTGCCATGGATATGGGCATCCTGTTTATAATAATGGTCTTTTCAAAGAAACTGAAGCTCATTAAAATCACCAGTTACACAGTAGCACTTTTATTGCAACGTCCCATTAAAATTATAAAATTTATGTATCCTCAATATTTTGCTTTCAATAGTCTTTTGTAGCAGTTTTTTTTCCTACAATATGTTTTTCAAATGTCATTTTTAAATGATTAATATTTTAGTGTATTTTAAAACAAAATACAGATTCTATTCATTACAGTTCTGTTGGAGAAAACATAATTGTTTAACAGTTTAAAATATGTTTTTATTTTTACACATATTGTGTTCATGGAAAATAGGTTAAAAATCTGTCAGTAAAAAAGTCAATTGTAGCCAACGTTTTTTGAGTGCTCACTATGTGTCATGTCATCTTCTAGGTGATTTGTATGTATTAACTAATCTGTATTTGGGATCTGAAATTTATTTGGCAGCCTTAACAGAGGCTGATACTAGTAATATTGTTTTGACTATATAGAAAAATAAAATTTATCGGTTAAATGTTCTACCCAGAGCGAGAGAAGAAAAAGGAAAGGAAAGGAGTTATGGGGATGTTTTCTACTAGGTTAGTAAGCTTCTAGTTCACCTTAAGATCCATTTTATTAAGGTAGTTCTGTTTTTAACTTTTTGAGGAACCTGTTTTCCACAGTGGCTGCACCAGTTTTTGCCTCCAGCAGTGCAGGAGAGGCTGGATGGGTGAAATAGGTGATGGGGATTAAGCAGCCCCCTTGTTATAATGAGCACATCCAGTGATGTACGGAAGTGTTGAATCACTATAGAGTACACCTGAAACTAATATTACTAACATTACACTGTATGTTAAGTAATTGGAATTAAAATTTTTAAAAATCCACTTTATTAAGTTAAAAAAGTAGTTATGGTTCCTAGGAAGTACAATAATGAAAGTTGTCAACAATTACCAGGCTTTTTTTTTTTCAGGCACTATGCTATGTTACTTAACTATTTTGCATTATTCAATCTACAAATGCTCTTTTCAAAATTTTTCTTTTATGGATAAGAAAACTTCTGTTCAAGGAAGTATATAATTTGTCCCAAAACACACAACTAATGGTGTTAGAGGTGAGATTGAGCCCAAATTATTCTACTGTTCTACTCCAGTACATAAGGTCTCAACTAAATTATCTATTTTTATTATTATATATAATTAAACTACATAGCCTTATCTTATAGATAACTTTATATGTATTTATATATCTTCATATATATCATCACATCTATATCTTAATACATATAAAATCAGCCTCTCACTCTGCAACCAGTCTTGCGGAATAGAATAGTAATACAATGAAGGTGGCCACAGTGAATATTATAGTCTAAAAGTTATGTCTTTGGGCTCTATGGCAAAAAGGAAAATGGGGGCCTAGGTCACCCCAGGCCTAATAAATTCCTCAAGACTTAAAAATAGCAACACTAGTGAGGTTTTCTTCACTAGAGTATTTAAATTATGCTTTTATTTTTTGAGCATTGAAAATCCAACTGTGGATATCTAGAGCCCTCTCAAAGGAACCTAACTCTTGTATTTGCATTCTATCATGTTCTTGGAGTCAACATACACTGACTAAACTTAAAGCTATATACAGATTTCCTTTAGTGTTGGTGGTAAGTAGTAGTAGTACCTATATAATACAGATCCACATTTCTATCCACTTACTCATAAGTATTTATGGAGCACCTGAGATGTACCACAGTATACAAGTACTATAGATGCAAAGATTAATGAGAAATCGCTCCCACCTAATGTAGCTCAAAGTAGAATTTAGGAGACAGATATGTATAAATCTAAATTGTGATGTATTGTGCTAGAGGTCTTCAAAGTGTCTGAAAAAGGGCTATGGGAGCTCAGGGGATGGAGTGATTGTAGAAATCTTAATGTTTCATACCACAGTGCCAATGGATTTAGTTAATGTATATAGAGAGGGTTTCCAATCAAGAGAGCAAGTCTTTTCTGTGCAAGGGAACCAGTGTGCTGAGGCAGGACCAGCGGAAGTTAAAAGGTTCAGGATGCCAAGGAGGTAGGAGACCAGCAGGCAATGGGATGGAGAGAAAAGTGTCCGGGTCAGAACAGAAGGATCTTGAATTTTGTTCTCAAAGCCAGTGTGGTCTCTGAAATTTTTTATTGTGTACCTCTATTAGCACAAAACCCTTAACATATGCATACTTATCTATGTACAGGTAAACTTACTTATGTTATCATAAAGCACACATTAAAAATACAAATGTCAGAAGATATAAGAAATTAAATCAAATAGAGGTCCTGAAATTTTCTTCTTCTGTCCCAATGACACATTCTTTGTCTCTGCACCCCACTTTAGGCAGTGAACATTCAAAAGAGACTTGGAAACAAGGGAGTGGTGCCATCAGCTATGCATTCTTGAGAGACCAGCTCAGGGAGAAGTGTGAAGAAAGGATTGAAAGAGATCAGGGGGTGCCTGTGATGGTGCCAGAGAGCTGGTGGGGGAACCTGGGTTGAACTGTGGCACAGCAGAGGGTGTGACTGATTGGCTCCCCTGGTTGGGAACGGGGAATGCCAGGACCACCCTGAGGCTCTAGCTATCCATCTGCCAGGGCTACTCAGAACCATATATACACAGTTTCTCGGGGAACTCTTATTCCGCATGCTTTATATCAAGACCTTGTTAAGGAAAAAAAAAAGAGAGAGAGAGAATAAAGAGAAGTATATAAACAAAAATTTTAAAGTTCTATCTGGATAGTAAATAGGCGAGTGCTCATTATATTAGTTTCTGTATTTCTCTATGCTTTTGAAATATTTTAAATAAAAATATAACTTATTTGCATGTTTACATTTTTAAATCAACTTCATTAACAGAGAATTTTATTTCTGTGACTATTAAACATTAAGTTCTCCTTACAGAACTATGAAGCAGTTTTTTAAATTCAGTGAAATGTTGACATGTGAGAATTTCTTACCTTAAAATGACTAAACATTTCATACATCTGCAGATAGGTGCAAAATTGCTATCAACTCCCCTCTTCTGTTACAAAATTAATGAGTGTTCAGTGAAGCCATAACAAAGAATTTTCCTCTAGGCATGTTATAAAAACATTTCTAGTTCTAGTATGAATGCAAAGTCTTGACTGAAATCCAGCGATTTAAAATATGCACATTTTTGAAGATGACGAATGCCACACAAAGTAGTTCTTTTGATTTTTCTCATATTTAAAAATCTCTGATCTACCTTATCAAGTCCTATTCATAATGAATATTTTCCTAAGGGAAGATTGAGGAACAATTAATGATTAAATTCAAAGCATTCTCATTTCATCTGACTACTTGAGGATATGGAGCTCCAATAAATTCTGAGTATCACTAAAGGACTCAATTGATACTATTGTATCTCCTTCATAAAGGATGATTTTGTTCAAAACTGATACCTCAAATTATTGGAGGAATAATGGATTTGCTTTCACTATGATAGTTTTTTGATGTTATATAATAACACTGGGGTCTGAATCTCAGTCTCTGACTCATGGCACTTTCATTTTAGTCTCAATATAAATGAGAAAAGTAGTGTTGGAAAATAAAAGACAAGTCCATGAAAGTGCATAGAGTCATACATTCATGAAATAAATAATCATCAATGCATTCGGAGTTTGTCCATTATGCTCCTTACGAAAAAAACTTAATATTTCCATTTTATTTCCCCCTCTCCTTTTAAGAGTCCCCATGACAATTTTCTATATTTTGTGGATACTTCTCAATTATATAATTAACATTTGTAATTAATCTTTATAAATGAAAAAATAACAAGCCAAAAATATTAACTGAGGAATTGTCTTTCCATCATCAATAGTCCTGTCTAGGAATTTTACTCTCACATGTATAGAATAACAACCTGAGATTTCAAATGTAAAAATTAATAAAATAGATAAAAACAGTAATGTATTCTTAAAGGGCATAAGTCACTATTAAATCAAGAAAATCCTCTGTTTTGTAGATTCATGGAGAAAAGTATATGCATCACATCTACTAAAAACACATTTTATAACATGGACTCAACTGTATGTATGTTTTATTTTATAATTCTTATTTTTCCATTTATATTTCATAGTATTTGTATTTGATTGAAAATAAACTCATTTTACACAACTTCTAAAAATGTCAATTACGCTGGAAAAAGAAATGGCTACTTCGATTAAAAAGCCATCATGCCACATTTTCATCATATTTAAAAATGCATGTTGAAAAAGACAGCCTTGAACACTTGAAGTTTTGAGGTTACCTAGAAAAATTATATTGCAGTCATTGGTTTGTGAAGAAAGCTCAATCACCATCTCTTGCTCATCATTCTTTGTAATTGATGAGACCACTATATGAAAATAAGACTACCCATAAACTGATAGAATTCCTTCAACCCCAGTCTTCTAGTCTGCAAAATGAAAAAAAAGTCTACTTATCTATATCTGTCTATCTATCTGTCATCTACCTATTACTTGCCTCGGTAATACTGAAATGGTCACAGTTAGAAGTGTGTTTTATAATGTTGTCTGTAAATCACACAACTGCAAATATTCACAAAGAAGACAGCAGGAGTATGAGGTCTGTCCTCCCCAGAACACTAAATGGCTGTTACTCTGCTTTGTGGCTTCTGATTTTTTAGAAAGTGCTTTCCCACATTTCCCAACTTAACAGTAATGCTCATCCTTCATCTATTGACATATTGCAACCCATCCAGGAACAAAGGGAATCAAGAAAGGGACTGATGCTAGAATATTCCTTTCTGGGATGTGTAAGATCATAGGTGTAGTAGTATTAAATTCTGCAAGGGTAGCTTCTCACAAATTCATTTATCAAGAGTCTCTCTGGCTGGGCAGTAAGATTGCTGGACTGGATAAAACCCTGCTAGTAAAGTTAGTTTAGAAGCCTCCTAATCAGATGACTTAGGGGGTCTGACCCATAAACAAGTGGTTAGCACTATCACCAAACAGATATTTTCTTATCCAGGGATGAAAAAACAGGAAACACAATCATTCTTTCTCTGTCTATGTACCAATAAATACTGCAGAACCAAAGTGATCTAAGGATTCAGAGGAAACATATTCCTGATAAATTATCTACTGCTGTATTCAAAATAAAATTCTTGGAAATTTTGGTACTTGATGCCTATGAAGTAGGAACTGAGCCTTCATTTGTTTAAATAAAGGGTTATTAGTATCTTAAACCTGACAGGTGTTTTCTTAAGGCAGTGTTTCTCAATCTCTTATATGTATTAGAATCACCTGGGAGTCTGGGGAGGCGCCCCCCCCCCCCCAGCCCAGACTCATAGTATTCAGTGCTGCCCAGGTGATTCTAATGTGCAGTCAGGGCTAACCACTCAGCTAGTATAGGATACATCTGTGAACACAGGGGCACGGTTCCAGCTGTCATGGAGCCATAGTTCTGGAGGTTAGAGTTGCATCGTAAACAGAGAAGTAACATAATATTAGTGATAAAAGGCATGATGAAAACAAAGCAGCTTATATTAGAGAGAGACTGAAGGGCAAGGAGCAGGACATTTTTGATTGGCGAGGGTGGGGAAGACTTCCTTAAAGAGGGGACATCTGAACTGAGACCTAATTATCAAGAAAAATGAGGCTTGCAAAGATCTAGGGGTACTGGTTTACAGGAAAAGGAAACAGTGTAAAGCCTTAAAGTGGTATGATTTTGATGGAGTTGAACAAAAGAAAGGAGGCCAGCGAGCCTGGGATGATTGGTGTGATGGAGATGAGAAGGACAGGCCACAGACAGATCAGAAAAGCCTCCTAGGGCTTGATAAATGTCCTGATTTTTTTTTTTTAATTTAAAGTGAAGGCATAGGAGATTTTAGGCAAGGGAATAGCATGATCTTATTTACACAGCTATAGATCATTTTGACTTTGTGTGGAAAACAGAATGTTGGGTGGGCAAGAGGAAGATTAAGAGACTTTAAGTGGTCCAGACTAGAGAGCATACAACTGGAACAAGAATGAAATGGAGAGAGCACAAGGGAGGTTCTGAAACACTGCAAAAACGCAATGACTGATGAAGCTGGGTAATGAGGTTCGCTGGGCAATTCTCTCCATAACTGTCGGAAATCTCTGGAATAAAAAGCTGTGTGAACATGTAAGTGCAGAATTGCTGTAGGCTTTCGCGGGAAAAGATTTTGACCCGGGTGCTTCATGTGCCTTCTAGTTTTATGATGGGGACAGAAAGACTTTCGCAGGGTATGTGAGGACTTAAATCATTTTCACATTATTTCAGACAAACTTTAGCAGACGGAATGAGTAATCAAAACTAAACTGAGGAATGGAAAAGTTGTATGTTATAGGTTTTTCCTTATTCTATTCAGAGCCCCAAATCAAGGGTCTTATTAGATAATGTATTGTCAAAACACTCCTGCAGCCTGATCTTTTTCCTTAGTAGTATTCTTGTTTTTGCTGTGTTCCCTTTCTTAGGAAGCGTGTTTCTTAGGCCACATCCTTTAATCCACAATTTAGATGGAATTTGTCAGGCTAATGGTTGCTAAGATTTTTTAGGTCTCTCCCTAAAACCTGGAGCTAGACTCCCTGCCTAACTCAGTGCTCCTCTCCTCACACACAGGTTATCTCCTCGTCCCAGCTCAGGACTACAGAGCAGCTTATATTCCTGTGGGACTCAGCACCTACCTGTTCTGGGCACTGTGGTTCCACTGGAACGTGAACTACCTGAAGATATTTCTGGGAGTTTCCCATTCTGTTAGCATTAAGTCCACTTGGAATTTAATTTAGCAATCTTGTAATGTAACTAAATTAGAAAGATAATTCATCATACATCACAGTGGATACTTTTGATGGATGTGTCACAGCTTGGTACATAAAACCTGTTAGACCCAATGTCCACAATCTAATACTTTAAACTTGTACAGTTGAGTCATCCCCTCTCTGCTCTACAGGAGACAGATGCACTTTACGGTCTCCTCTCTGGTGATTCACCCTGTAGGCCAGACTGTTCTAAGCTCCTTGGTACATGCTCAGATACCAGATGCTAAGAAAGTATTCTGTATTTCCTTTTTTACTTTGTTTTTTATTGAAGGTACTTTGAAGTTTGCAGAAATAGAAGCTTTAAGAGTTTGGTAGTTTATCAATAGTAATTTAGGTCTAGAGGATGAGTCACGGTCATTACCTATATATACTTGAGCCTAGCAAAGGCAATGATGAGTTCTCTTAGCTTGTAGAACTTCTCTGAATGGCTAAAATATTTACACAGTTGGATACTCTCCTGTATTACCAATTTTTTTTTCCTTGAACATAAGCAGAGGAGCAAAGAAAACCAGATTGGCCATTTTCTTTATAGGGAATTGTGATTGATGCTCTTCTGCGTCTTTTTGACTCATGTTGAATGACCTGAATCACTCAATTATTCAATCAACAAAGATTAGTACACTCTCCCATAGCTAACAGTATATTTCCATTGCTTTCTTCATTCTCGTCTTCCATTCAGACATGTGAATATTCTTGGCTTAAGTATGATAAAAATAAATATATACAAAAGTGTTTAACTTTATTAACATATGCAGTTAGTAAATTTTCTCACAAGTCATTATACAATTTATAAAAATACACAAAATCAACAGATTATTCCTAAATATTTCTCATTGCATTTTCTAAAATTTTCATAATGAGAATGCATCATTTTTATAATCCCAAAAATGATTTTAAAATTCCTGTGTGCATGTACAATTTGTATATGCCCTATCATTACAACTATAATAGTTGACCATGATCTACAGTTTCATTTCGTGTAGTTTCAGTTACCTGCAGTTGACTGCGATCTGACACACCTCAGAAGGTCAGTAGTAGCTTAATGCTATATCACAATGTCTACATCATTTACCGCACTTCATCAGTTACGCATTTTATCATCTCACATCATCACAAGGGTGAATACAATACAATAAGTTATTTTAAGAGCAAGAAAAACAGACCACATTCACATAGCTTTGAATACAGTATATTGTTTTGATCATCCTCTTTTGTTATTAGTTATTGTTGTTAATCTCTTACTGTGTCTATAAATTAAACTTCATCACAGGTACATATGTATAGAAAAAACAGGCATTCCCTCGGGATCTTGGAATGTATCCCCCATGGAAAAAGGGGGACTAAGTATATTTTTTAAAAAAGCACAACATGAAAACACAGCAAAAACTTAATGATAGTTATCTCTTGGTGGTTTATTTTATAAGTGATCTTAAAGACTCAACAAATATTTGTTGAGTAAAAAAATAACTTTTCCTCTTTATCCTTCCTAATTTTAAATAGATTTTGGTTATGAGCAAATATTGCATTCTTCTTAAAACAAAAAAAAATCAATAAAATTTAACTTCGGTCATTGTTATTGACCCATAAGAACTAATCCCCCCACACACACCCAGAAAAGATTTTATTGATTACTAAGGCTTAAAATTGCCAGTAAAAATACTGTATCTATTCACAATATATAATGATTCCCATCCAAATAATTGTGTGTGTTGTCCCTCTTTTTAAACTATTGTTTGAATCTTTTATTCTGATCTATTTTTACAGGTTACGTGTTTAATATCCTACATCATTTTAACTATTCTAAATCATGGGCTGAAAAGTCAGAAATCATGAGCTGGTTTCATTTCACAACTCTACCACTTTCTAGCTATGACTTTTAGGTATATTGCCTCTCTGTGATTCATGGTTCTTATGGCACATGGCCCATTGGGTCTCTATGAGGATTAAATAATATTGCTTACATGAATATAGGTAAATCATTTAGCACAGTACTTTGCATATAGGAAGCATTCAACACATGTGAAGTATAATTATTTTTCTTTTTGCTTCCTAATAATAAAGTGTCTGGAGCACAGTTCAGGTTCACTAAACAGATACTGATTTGAAGAATCAATCTTTGAAGAATTCTGATTAATGTGAAACTTAAATCCAGAAACCAAAATCACAAATAAACAACGAATATACATGGAAGAACAGATTTGGGTATATTCTACTGTGTGGAAGAATTGTTTTACTACTATAACACGCAGTTGTAATTTATTTAAGCAGGGTTTTTTTTAAGCTAGAAATAGTTCTCTTCTTCCTCCCATACATATGACAACATACAGTGATGTTTTTGCAAATAATCAGGCACCAGCAACTACCATAAAATTCCTTTCTCACCCATCTCTTGCACACGTTTCCCTCTTCTGCCTTTAAATTTTACTCTTAAAATCTCTTGTAAGTGCCCATTAGACAGACTGTCAGGTGGAGGTTAATATGTGTAACCATGAAAAGCACGAATGTTTTATGGTGCCAAACATTATACACTTTGCACATTTTTTAGTTCAGAGGTCCTATACATCCACCTACAAACTGGCTCAAAAGAAATTCACTCGGTGTTCGGCCTGTTCTACAATTCTTTAATGTCACTTCATAGCTACAGGTTCCTAGTAAGTACCATAGCATGCACTTCAGAATATGTATTGAATAAATGAAGTTTTGAACCTTTCTTTTAAATAAGGTGAGATAGAATAGTTCATATTTTGCATAGATATCTAACTCTGAAAAGAAGAAAGCAGGCCAGCCATACCACCAAAAAAGGGACAGTATATAATTGTGATGTGAATGTTTAAAAACATATATGTGGTATTAATGGTCACTGAGTCCTTCTCATGCATAAATAAAGACAGTTAAAATTGTTGAAAGAGCTCTATTATTTGCAACATGCCACAAAGATCATTTTTTAAAATAAAATTATAAGCGGTTTTTATAAGCATATGTCAATGTATTTATTAAATAACTCCAGTATGCAGGTGTTTGCATATCAAATGAAACCTGGGAGCCTCTACATCTTTTTCAATTCATCACTCACTATTTTACCACAATATACAAATAGTTATAAGCTAAATAAATCATATTCATCAGTTGACTTTAAGTCTAAAGTATCTGTATTTATATAAAAATATCTGCTGCAAATTTTAAAGACTTTAAGAAAGAAAGACAACAATAGTTTCAGTACATGATTTACATACTTGTTTAAACTAATGTTAACATTAAAGGCATTTAAAATGTTCCAGGGTAAGCTTATTTAACAGGTTAATTTATTCTAATATTATATAATCAAAACAGGGTTCAGGCAAACTATATTTGAACTGAGATTAACATAATGACATACCTTTAATAGAAAGTCTTATCAGCTCCCTACAATTATCAAATGTTCTAATTTAACTGACAGTCAAACAATACAGAGGACAATTATAAAAATTCCTAAGTATTGTGAAAACATTCTTACCTCATTATACTTCAGTCTTTAGGGGGAAAAGTCATTACTATACCCTAGGGATATTAAATAATTTTCAGCTTAAAGTTTACATCTAATAAGGATCAGTTTCTGTTTTATGTGAGATTTCATGATGAAGCACTATTTCCTACAATTTAATATGTGTGGTCGGAAAAGGAAAGGAACTGAGCTAAAAATAGCCATGCAAAACAAGATGTGACAGACCAAAACTGCCTGGTCAGAGTCTTTCAAAAAGGTTAGAAGCCAACATGTGCACTAGCAACAAGAGTTTTTGCAGCGCCAGACGGAGCAAAAAGGGGAGTGAGTATGGTTTCTTTCAGTTTTTGCTTTAGAAAATATACAAAGGACAAAACTAGCAGCCAATTTTTTAAGCTGGAGGGAAACAGAGAGAAAAATAAAGACTAGTACAAAGACAGATGTAGTAATGCTTACTTTGTCCAGAAAAATTACTTTTCATAATAAAGCCAGGGTGAGGGAGTATGTGCATGTGGTGGTGGAGGGCAGATAGTGATGGGCCTGATGAGACTCTGAAGTTGAATCACCATCATGTTTATAATTAAGGTCATGACCTGGAACAAGCCACTTAGCCTCTGTGCCCTCTGCTCAATTCAAATGATTTTTTTTCAATACCTGCTAACGGGATCCCTGTAAAACTAAAAAGGGAATTGGCAAAATGACACGTATGTCCCTTCCAGGGCTTAAATACTCTAGTTACAATACGTTTTTACAAAATACTGGAAGAAAATATGCCAAAATAAAAAGTAGTTATATTACAGAAAGTAAACTCTCAGTAATATTTTCTTTTTGTAAAATTTGGAAATTATCTGTAATTCACCTTTATATTAAGTTCATACATAAAAATATCAATGTATAGGACACTATGGTTGATCACTCTATAATGAAATAATGCTTACTCCTTAGTAAACAAGTCCACTATTTTAAATTATTTCCGAAGGGCTAGTTAAGCATACTATCGATGTTTTCGTTGAGGGCACTCTCTTCCTGTGAGCGTGAAGTAACTTAAAAGGCATCCAGACAGTTCTCTAAAGACATCCCAGGTCTCTGCATCAGGGCTTATGCTCCTCTCTCAAGCAAAACCCCTACTATGCCTAACCTCTCAGGATTGCTTAGTGGATCAACCGAGAACACAGCATGGACTTGTTTTACATCTCTCATCGCTTTACATCTTCTACTGTAGTTAATTATGTATTGGTATCATTTCCCCAGCCTAAATCATAAACACATGAGGAAAGCTGTTTTATTTACTTTTGAATTCTCCTCCTGCCTATCACAGAGTATTGAACATAAGGAACTCAATAAAGATTTGTGGAATGACTGAATATGCTCTCATTACCTTGGATCTTTGCTTCCATTATGGTAAAATTATATTTTATTAATAAAAATTTTAAATATTAAAGAACTGTGCCATGTGTATTATAGCCATATCATATTACTGTCATCTTTGAAGGAATCCACAGAGAACGAACAAAAGTAATTTTAATATGTTGATTGGAAAAAAAGCATTTACCTTTAACATGAAAAATAGCTTAAATGCTAGAGTAATACTTTATGTATGCATTCCTATAACAAATAGTTAATGCATAAATGCCTACTATGTGCTAAGAATTCTAGAGTGGGAATAAGGATAATTAAATAGAGTGTGTTCTCAAAAGCTTATGGAATTATCAGAAGAAGAGGTATTTAAAGTAAGTATTATATTTTCATACCTGAAATGTAGTTTTAAATGCAAAACCACTTTAAATGGTTTTGTAAAATAAAATTTAAAAATGGTTTCATTCATTTCTCAATTTTTTTGAAATGCTATATTTTATTTATTATTAATTATATGATAAATATACTTTTCATTATACTTCAACACAGAAAAATCAAAATAATATAAAGATAAACTTACCAATGAAAAACAATGTAAACATAGATAAAACTCTTTGATTTTTTTAGGTAAAGAATATGGCTTACATATGGAAGTTCAAAATGATATTTTACAAGTCCCTAATAATTTTATTACTATTGTTAGACAAGAAATGTAGAGTAAAACATGTAGACTATGTAGAAAAATTAGAAAATTCAGCCATACTTGAATAGTTAAAGTCCATTGGATTAACACAAGATTAAAATTTGCATATTCTTACATTCAATTGATATAACCATGTGAGTATACACACCATGCTATTATAAATATGTATTTTTTTGTATTTCCCTATAAGTAAATACTCAGTAACATAATTTTGATAGTCATATAAGAACTCCACCTTATCATGAACCACAGTATATTTAACCATTTCCCTATTCCTGGGACTTTACATTGTTTTAACATGTACAGTAATTACAATATTGTAATTACTATCATACATATATCTATACGTATGATTTATTTAAGATAAATTATTATATACCTGAATTCTGAAAGAATAATTATAATTTAATGTTTTCTTGATGATTCAAAATAAATCACCACATTTATTGCAGTATATAGTAAGGTGGTAAGTGCTTGATCTCAGTGCAGAATGTCTGAGCTGAAATCCTGGTGGCACACCCCAACAGCTGGATGATCTAAAGCAAGTTTTTTAACCCTTCTAAGAAATGTTTCCTCTGTAAAATGAGTTCAATAATAGCAATTATCATATAGATTATGAAGTTGAAAGGATATAATCACATAAAATGTTTAGTCATTAGGCTTAAAGAGTACAAAATGAATAAATATGAATTTTATATTAACTATGTTATTTTACCATCGTAACAATCAGTAAATACCAGGAATTGCTAATTGTTCAACTCTATTTACCTCTCACTCAACAAACTAAAATTACAATTTTCAGTTTTGAAATACCATATATATATATATATATATCATAAATTACCTATAACTTCAAGATCTGAGTGTCTGTATGTACGTGTATACATACACATATATACATATAATTATATTTATTTATTTTTAGTACAGAGTATCTTACCAAGTGTAAAACCTCTCTTAGGAAGTATTTTGGAACTTTGAGGATATGGTATTGGGTATCATAATGATTGGGATGAGATAAAGTGACTTTTATTAGGTAGGAGCCAGGAATACAATATTTCCTTCAATAAATGACACAGTATATGCAACAAAGAAATGTCCCATATCCTACACAAATTTCAAATATTCTCCTTTAACCTTATGTAAAAAAAATCCCATTTATTTTTTACTGGTTTTATTGAGAAATAATTGATACATGTCACTGTGTAAGTTTAAGGCATACAGCATGATGGCTTGATTTACACATATTTGTGAAATGATAACCATAATAAGTTCAGCTAATATCCATCCTTTCATATTAATACAACCAAGTGTAAAACCTCTCTTAGGAAATATTTTGGAACTTTGGAACTTAATACAACCAACTGTATTCATATTAATACAGTAAAAAGAAAAGAAAGACAGGAAAACATTTTTCTCCTTGTCATGACAACTCTTAGGATTTACTCTCTTAACAATTTTCCTATATAACACAAATGTGTTATCTATAGTCACTATGTTGTACATTACATTCCTAGTAGTCATTTATCTTATAATTGGAAGTTTGTGCCTTTTGACAACCTTCCTCCAATTCCTCCTTCCCCCACTCCATGCTTCTGGTAACCACAAGTCTGATCTCTTTTTCTTTGACTTCTGTTTTGTTTTGTTTTAGGTTCTGTATATAAGTGAGATCATATACTATTTCTTTTTCTCTGTCTGACTTAATTCACTTAGCATAATGCCTGCAAAGTCCATCCATCTTGTCACAAATACTAGAACTTCCATGTTTTTTATAGATGAACAATAAATGTTCATGTATGACTGAATGGATACAGAAGTTTGAGATTCTTTGTTCTAGTTCTGCAAAAAATGCACTGGTATTTTGATGGGCATTGAACTGAATCTACAGATTGCTTTGGTTAGTATGAACATTTTATCAACATTAATTCTTCAAATCCATAAGCTTTGAATATCTTTCCATTTATTTGTGCTGTCTTTGATTTCTTTCATCAACATCTTGGAGTTTTCAGGTCTCTCATCTCCTTGGTTAAATTTATTCCTAGGTATTTTATTCTTTTTGATGTAATTATAAATGGGTTGCTTTGTTAATTTCTTTCTGATTGCTTATTATTAGCATATAGAAATGCAACCAATTTCTGTATGTTAATTTTATATCCTGTGACTTCAGTGAAATCATTTACTATCAAATAACTTTTTGGTGAAGCCTTTATGTTTTTCTTTTTTTTAGATTTTTTTTAACATTTATCCACTTTTGAGAGACAGAGCATGACTGGAGAAGGGGCAGAGGGAGAGGGAGACACAGAATCTGAGGCAGGCTCCAGGGTCTGAGCTGTCAGCACAGAGCCTGACATGGGGCTTGAACTTGTGACTGTGAGATCATGATCTGAGCTGAAGTCAGAAGCTTAACTGACTGAGCCACCCAAGTGCTGCTTTATGTTTTCTATGTATAGTATCATGTCATCTGCAAATAGAGACAGTTTTACTTCTTCCTTTCCAATTTGGATACCTTTAATTTCTGGTTCTTGTCTACTTGCTCTGGCAAAGACTTCTAATATTATGTTGAATTAAAGTGACAAGACTAGGCATTCTTGTGTAGTTCCTGATCTTAGAGGAAAAGTTTTAAGCTTTTCACTCATAGATGTTAACTGTGAGTCTGTCCATATGACCTTTGTATGTGTAGGTATATCCTTCTATACATGCTTTGAGAGTTTCTATCATGCATTGGTTTTAAATTTTGTAAAATACTTATTCTGCAGCTATTGAGACAATATAATTTTCATATTTATTTTGTTAATGTAGTGTATCACAATGATTGAGCTGTGGTACTTGAACCATCCTTGCATACCTAGAATAAATCCCACTTGATTGTGGTGTATGATCCATTTAGTTTATTGAATTTGGTTTGTGACTATTTCATTGAGAATTTTTGCATCTATGTTCATCAAGGATATTGGCCTGTAATTTTTTCTTCACTTTATTTTTCTTTTTACTTTTCCATCAGTTTCTGTCTCTGTCTCGTCTTTGTCTCTCTATCTCTCTCTCATTTTTTGTGGTGTCTTTGTCTGATTTGGGTATCAGAGTAATGTTCTCCTCATAAAATGAGGTTGTAAGTATTCCTTCCCCTTCAATAATTTGAGGATAGTTACTATCCAGTTATTTGATGATAGTTAAAAGTTTGGCAGAATTCATCTATGAAGCCATCTGGTCCTGGTCTTTTTTTTAAAAGCCTGCTTATATTACTGATTTAATTTTGTTATTTATCATCACTCTATCCAGATTTTCTACTTCTTGTGATTCAGTATTGGAAAAGTATGTGTTTCTAGGAATTTCATCCATTTCTTCTAGGTTTTCTATTTTTGTTTTCTTTTGTTAATTTTTATTTTATTTATTTATTTATTAATATTTATTGTCAAATTGGTTTCCATACAACACCCAGTGCTCATCCCAAAAGGTGTCCTCCTCAATACCAGCCAACTACCCTCCCCTCCCTTCCACCTCCCATCAACCCTCAATTCTTAGTTTTTAAGAGTCTCTTATGCTTTGGCTCTCTCCCTCTCTAACCCCCCCTTTTTTTTCTTCCCCTCCCCCATGGACTTCTGTTAAGTTTCTCAGGATCCACATCAGAGTGAAAACATATGGTATCTGTCTTTCTCCGTATGACTTATTTCACTTAGCATAACACTCTCCAGTTCCATCCATGTTGCTACAAAAGGCCATATTTCATTCTTTCTCATTGCCATGTAGTATTCCATTGTGTATATAAACCACAATTTCTTTATCCATTTGTCAGTGGATGGACATTTAGGCTCTTTCCATAATTTGTCTATTGTTGAGAGTGCTACTAAAAACATTGGGGTACAAGTGCCCCTATGCATCAGCACTCCTGTATCCCTTGGATAAATTCCTAGCAGTGCTATTGCTGGGTCATAGAGTAGGTCTATTTTTAATTCTTTGAGGAACCTCCACACTGTTTTCCAGAGCGGCTGCACCAGTTTGCATTTCCACCAACGCTGCAAGAGGGTTACCGTTTCTCCATATCTTCGTGAGCATCTAGAGTCTCCTGATTTGTTCATTTTAACCACTCTGACTGGCGTGAGGTGATATCTGAGTGTGGTTTTGATTTGTATTTCCCTGATGAGGAGTGACACCGAGCATCTTTTCATGTGCTTGTTGGCCATCTGGATGTCTTCTTTAGAGAAGTGTCTATTCATGTTTTCTGCCCATTTCTTCACTGGATTATTTGTTTTTCAGATGTGGAGTTTGGTGAACTCTATAGATTTTGGAAACCAGCCCTTTGTCTGATATGTCATTTGCAAATATCTTTTCCCATTCTGTTGGTTGCCTTTTAGTTTTGTTGATTGTTTCCTTTGCAGTGCAGAAGCTTTTTATCTTCATGAGGTCCCAATAGTTCATTTTTGCTTTTAATCTCTTGCCTTTGGGGATGTGTCAAGTAGGAAATTGCTGCAGCTGAGGTCAGAGAGATTTTTTCCTGCTTTCTCCTCTAGGGTTTTGATGGTTTCCTGTCTCACATTCAGGTCCTATATCCACTTTGAGTTTGTTTTTGTGAATGGTGTAAGAAAGTGGTCTAGTCTCATCCTTCTGCATGTTGCTGTCCAGTTCTTCCAACACCATTTGTTAAAAAGACTGTCTTTTTTCCACTGGATACTCTTTCCTGCTTTGTCAAAGATTAGTTGGCCATACTTTTGTGGGTCTAGTTCTGGGGCTTCTATTCTATTCCATTGGTCTATATGTCTGTTTTTGTGCCAATACCATGCTGTCTTGATGATTACAGCTTTATAGTAGAGGCTAAAGTCTGGGATTGTGATGCCTCCTGCTTTGGTCTCCTTCTTCAATATTACATTGGCTATTCAGGGCCTTTTGTGGTTCCATACAAATTTTAGGATTGCTTGCTCTAGCTTCAAGAAGAATGCTGGTGCAATTCTGATTGGGATTGCATTGAATGTGTAGTCAGCTTTGGGTAGTATTGGCATTTTAACAATATTTATTCTTCCAATCCATGAGCACGGAATGTTTTTCCATTTCTTTGTATCTTCCTCAATTTCCTTCATAAGCGTTCTATAGTTTTTAAGCATACATATCTTTTACATCTTTGGTTAGGTTTATTCCTAGGTATTTTATGATTCTTGGTGCAATTGTGAATGGGATCAGTTTCTTTATTTGTCTTTCTGTTGCTTAATTACTAGTGTATAAGAATGCAACTGATTTCTGTACATTGATTTTGTATCCTGTGACTTTGCTGAATTCATGTATCAGTTCTAGCAGACTTTTGGTGGAGTCTATCGGGTTTTCCATGTATAATATCATGCCACCTGCAAAAGGTGAAAGCTTGACTTCATCTTTGCCAATTTTGATGCCTTTGATTTCCTTTTGTTGTCTGATTGCTGATGCTAGAACTTCCAACACTATGTTAAACAACAGCGGTGAGAGTGGACATTCCTGTCATGTTCCTAATCTCAGGGAGAAAGCTCTCAGTTTTTCCCCATTGAGGATGATATTAGCTGTGGGCTTTTCATAAATGGCTTTTATGCTGTTTAAGTATGTTCCTTCTATCCCAGCTTTCTCGAGGGTTTTTATTAAGAAGGGATGCTTAATTTTGTCAAATGCTTTTTCTGCATCAATTGACAGGACCATATGGTTCTTATCTTTTCTTTTTTTAATGTGATGTATCACATTGATTGATTTGTGAATGTTGAACCAGCCCTGCAGCCCAGAAATGAATACCACTTGATCATGGTGAATAATTCTTTTTATATGCTGTTGAATTCGATTTGCTAGTATCCTTATTGAGAATTTTTGCATCCATAGTCATCAGGGATATTGGCCTGTAGTTCTCTTTTTTTGCTGGGTCTCTGTCTGGTTTAGGAATCAAAGTAATGCTGGCTTCATAGAATGAGTCTGGAAGTTTTCCTTCCCTTTCTATTTTTCAGAATAGCTTCAGAAGGATAGGTATTATCTCTGCTTTAAATGTCTGGTAGAATTCCCCAGGGAAGCCATCTGGTCCTGGACTCTTATTTGTTGGGAGATTTTTGATAACTGATACAGTTTCTTCGCTGGTTATGGGTCTGTTCAAGCTTTCTATTTCTTCCTGTTTGAGTTTTGGAAGTATGTGGGCGTTTAGGAATTTGTCCATTTCTTCCAGGTTGTCCAGTTTGTTGGCATATAATTTTTCATAGTATTCCCTGATAATTGCTTGTATTTCTGAGGGATTAGTTGTAATAATACCATTTCCATTCATGATTTTATCTATTCAGGTCCTCTCCCTTTTCTTTTTGACAAGCCTGGCTAGAGGTTTATCAGTTTTGTTTATTTTTTCAAAACACCAACTCTTGGTTTCATTGATCTGCTCTAGAGTTTTTTTAAGATTCTAAATTGTTTATTTCTGCTCTGATCTTTATTATTTCTCTTCTTCTGCTGGGTTTGGGGTGTCTTTGCTGTTCTGCTTCTATTTCCTTTAGGTGTGCTGTTAGATTTTGTATTTGGGATTTTTCTTGTTTCTTGAGATAGGCCTGGATTGCAATGTATTTTCCTCTCAGGACGGCCTTAGCTGCATCCCAAAGCATTTGGATTGTTGTTTTTTCATTTTCGTTTGTTTCCATAGATTTTTAAATTTCTTCTCTAATTGCCTGGTTGACCCATTCATTCTTTAGGAGGGTGTTGTTTAACCTCCATGCATTTGGAGGTTTTCCAGACTTTTTTCTGTGGTTGATTTCAAGTTTCATAGCATTGTGGTCTGAAAGTATGCATGGTATGATCTCAATTCTTGTGTACTTATGAAGGGCTGTTTTGTGACCCAGTATGTGATCTATCTTGGAGAATGTTCCATGTGCACTCGAGAAGAAAGTATATTCTGTTGCTTTGGGTGCAGAGTTCTAAATATATGTCAAGTCCATCTGATCCAATGTATCCTTCAGGGCCCTTGTTTCTTTATTGATCCTGTGTCTAGATGATCTATCCATTGTTGTAAGTGGAGGATTAAAGTCCCCTGAAATTACCATATTCTCATCAATAAGGTTGCTTATATTTATGAGTAATTGTTTTATATATTTGAGGGCTCCCATATTCGGTGCATAAACATTTATAATTGTTAGTTCTTCTTGATGGATAGTCCCTGTAATTATTATATAATGCCCTTCTTCAACTCTTGTTCCAGCCTTTAACTTGAAGTCTAGTTTGTCTGATATAACTATGGCTACTCCAGCTTTCTTTGACTTCCAGTAGCATGACAGGTAGTTCTCCATCCCCTCACTTTCAATCTGAAGGTGTCCTCAGGTCTAAAATGAATCTCTTGTAGACAGCAAATAGATGGGTCTTGTTTTCTTATCCATTCTGATACCCTATGTCTTTTGGCTGGAGCATTTAGTCCATTTACATTCAGTGTTATTATAGAAAGATATGGGTTTATAGTCATTGTGATGTCTGTAGGTTTCATGCTTGTAGTGATGTCTCTGGCACTCTGTCTCACAGGATCCCCCTTAGGATCACTTGTAGGGCTGGTTTAGTGGTGAGGAATTCCTTCAGGTTTTGCTTGTTTGGGAAGACCTTCATCACTCCTTCCATTCTAAATGACATACTTGCTGGCTAAAGGATTCTCGGCTCCTTACTTTTTTCTGTTCATCACATTGAAGATTTCCTGCCATTCCTTTCTGGCCTGCCAGTGTCAATGGATAGATCCGTCACTAGTCTTATCAGTCTCCCTTTATATGTTATATATATATATATATATATATATTTATATATATAACATATATATGTATATAACATATATATATATGTTATATATATACATATGTATATATGTATACATATATATGTATATAACATATATATGTATATAACATATATATATATATGTTAGACCATGTGTATCCCTAGCTGCTTTCAGAATTTTTTCTTTATCCTTGTATTTTGCCAGTTTCACTATGATATGTCATGCAGAAGATTGATTCAAGTTACATCTGAAGGGAGTTCTCTGTGCCTCTTGGATTTCAAGGCCTTCTTCCTTCCCCAGATCAGGAAGTTCTCAGCTATGATTTCTTCAAGTACACTTTCAGCACCTTTCTCTCTCTTTTCCTCCTCTATAATCCCAATTATGCGTATATTATTATGTTTTGTCGCATCACTTAGTTCTCTAATTCTCCCCTCATACTCCTGGATTTTTTTATCTCTTTATCCGCTTCCTCTTTTTCCATAATTTTATCTTCTAATTCACCTATTCTCTCCTCTGCCTCTTCAGAGCTGTGGTCACCTCCATTTTATTTTGCACCTTATTTATAGCATTTTTTAGCTCCTCCTGTCTTTTAGTCCCTTGATCTCTGTAGCAATAGATTCTCTGCTGTCCTCTATACTGTTTTCAAGCCCAGCGATTAATTTTATGACTATTATTTTAAATTAATTTTCTGTTATATTGCTTAAATCATTTTTGATCAATTTGTTAGCTGTTGCTACTTCCTGGAGTTTCTTTTGAGGAGAATTCTTCCATTTCATCATTTTGGATAGTCCCTAGAGTGGCACAGAACTGCAGTACTCTTCCTCTATGCTGTCTGGAGTAACTTGTGTTGGTGGGCGGGGCCACAGTCAGACCTGATGTCTGCCCCCAGCCCACCACTGGGGCCACAGTCAGACTGGTGTGTACCTTATCTTCCCCTCTCCCAGGGGCAGGACTCACTGTGGAGTGGTGCAGCCCGTCTTGGCTACTTGCACACTGCCAGGCTTCTGGTGCTGCTTCTATGGGATCTGGCGTATTAGCCGGGGTGGATCCGCAAGGTGCACAGCGGCGGGAGAGCCAGACTCAGCTCGCTTTGCCTTAGGTGGTCTACTTTGGGAGGGGCCCTGCGGCACCCGGAGGGAGGCAGACCCGTTGGAGGGATGGATCCACAGAAGCACAGCATTGGGTGTTTGCATGGTGCAAACAAGTTCTGTGAAGGGAACTGGTTCCCTTTGGGATTTTTGGCTGGGGGATGGGTGAGGGAGAGGGCGCTTTCCAGCGTCTTTGTTCCACGCCAAGCTGAGCTCTGTCCTACAGGGCTCAACAACTCCTCCTCCCGTTGTCCTCTAGCCCTCCCACTCTCAGAGCAGAGCTGTTGACTTATAATATTCCAGATGTTAAGTCCTGCTGGCTGTCAGAACACACTCCGTTAGCCCCTCCACTTTTGCAAGCCAGACTTGTGGGCTCTGCCTTATAGGGGGGCTGCCCCTCCATTGCCCAGCTCCCTCCTGCCAGTCCGTGTAGCATGCACAGCCTCTCCACCCTTCCTACCCTCTTCCGTGGTCCTGTTCTCTACGCATGGCTCCAGAGAATCCGTTCTGCTAGCCTTCTGGCGGTTTTCTGGGTTATTTAGGCTGATGTGGGTGGAATCTAAGTGATCAGCAGGATGCTGTGAGCCCAGCATCCTCCTAGGCCACCATCTTCCCTAAACTCCTGTTTTTAACTTTTAAACTGCAGTTTTAATTGAATTACGCACCAATATTACCATATGGAAGAATTTAAATATGACTATATATTTACCATTATGAGTGAGATTCACCTTACTGTTTTATGTTTTAAAACATTTAACATTTAGCATTTCGTGTAAGGCAGGTTTGGTGGTAATGAATTCCCTCAGCTTTTGCTTATTTGGGAGTCTTTATTCCTCCTTTGTTCCTGAAAAACTGCTTCATCAAGGATAGAATTCTTGATTGACATTTTTCTTTCAGTATTTTGAATTATCCCATTCTCTCTCAGTCAAAAATGTCTCTGTTGAGAAATGTGCCTAAAGTGTTATGGGGGGAGGGATGTAACCTCTTGTATGTAAATTCTCTTTTCTCTTGTTACTCTTACCATTTGTAATTTTGTCTTTGACTTATGAAAATATAATTATTTGTCTCAGTGTAACCCTATTCAGTTTCAACCTATTTAGCATCTTTTGAGCCTCATGAATCTGGATACTCATTTCTCTCCCCAGTGCTGGGAAGTTTTCAGCAACTATTGCTTTAAATGTATTTTATATCCTTTTTTCTTCCTCTTCTCCTTCTGGAATTCCAATAATGTGAATATTTTCTCTTTTCATTGTGTCCCCTAATTCTTGTAGGTTTTCTTCACTCTGTTTTATTAATTTTTTTTTCTTTTTTTTTTCCCCTCTGGGTAATATCCTAGCCTCTAGGTCACTTATTCTTTCTTGTGCATGGTTAAGTCTACTTTTGAAACCCTCTATTTATTTCTTAAATTCAGTTATTATATTTTTCAACTCTAGAATTTTTTTGTTTTTTAACGGTTGCTATTTCCTTGTCAAACTTCTCATTTTGTTTATGCATTATTCTCCTAATTTCATTAAACTGTCAATATTTTCCTCTAGTTCATTAAACTTCCTTTAGAGGACTATTCTGAATTCTTCATCTGAAATTTTATAGATCTTCATTTATTTTTTAGGGTCAGTTAATGAAGCTTTATTAGTTTCCTTTGGTAGTGCCATATTTATGATTGTTCACGATCTTTGGCTTCTTATATTGATAACTGTGCTTCTGAGTAATTGGACGCCTCTTCCAAACTTTACAGGTTTACTTTAGCAGGGACAGTTTTGCATCAGTCAGTGCAGTATGGGTTTCTGGGTTTCTGTTGGTAATGTCCTTGGGCAGGTGGGGCCTGCTAATATGGTTTATTTTGGGATGGGGCAACTGCTGGAGCTCTAAAGAGGGGGATGAGGGGTTGTGTCACTGGCTGAGAACAGTTGACTAGGACTGCTGACTTGGTACCCAAGTAATCCTGTAGAATGAGTTCTGCAGTTACCTGGATTCTCTGGTCAGAATCAGGTGGTCAGGACTGGGTAGTATATTCAGTTGTATATGAGGTTTTAAATCAGTTTCACTTCCCTGGCAAGGCTACAGGACAGGACTCAGGCTCTGTACTGCTTGTTGGTTAGGAACCCAAATCAGTCTAGATATGTACTGAGTCCCCTTGCAGATGAGGCCATTGGTTTTGTTCTGAAGATGGAGGAGTCCACAGACTGTGCTTTCTGTTCAAGCACTGCTGTATGTAGGTTTGCTGAATGGGCTATGCAGTTTCCCATGTTCTCTGGTTAGCTTCCCTGGTCAGATAGGCTGAAGCTTATATTATGTCACACACAGGGCTACATAGTAGATTATCTGTCTGGAGACAGCAGGAGAAGCAGCTCCAAAGCTGGTAAAGTTCTTTGTTGTCTTAACTCAACCCCACCCACACTGCCCCAAGTTCCCTGACCAATCTATTGGATTTGCTCTGCAAATTATTGGCTCTGTTCACTTCTCAGCTCAAGTGCTGCTAGGCCAGCACAGCTTCCAGGAGTTGTCACCAGCTTTTCTGGTCAGATGGAGCTAGAAGACATTCTCCATAGTGATTGGGGCAATATCTCAGCTCCCTTGCCTAGGCAGGATGGGGAGAGGCCACTCCAGGCTACTCTCAACTTCCCAAACAGGCTATCAGTTGTGAGGAGCTGGGAGCTATCCTCAGCCTTGGCTATGAATTAGTCCTCTTGACTGTGCATGGCATGGGAACACTCCACACCCAGTATGGGCTTTATGCTGGGGTAATCAGCTCTGATCACCTGCCTCTTGGGTGAAGAACCACTAGACTACACTGCTTTCAGGTATTGTAGCCAGCCCATCTGGTTAAATGGGGCCAGAAGATATTCTCCACAGCAGCTGGGGCTGTGATTCAGCTCCTTGCCTTGGCAATGACAAATCAAATTCTAGAGCTGGAAAAATTTCTCATTTGAGGATCCAAATAAGCAGATCTGCACCCCGCTGAGTTCCCTGGTCAGAGTGTGATCCAAATTTAGTTCTGCAGGAGAGCAACACTGCAAGTTGGAATTACTACTTGGGTACAGCAGGTATCATCAACTTGGTCTGCCAAGATTCACATGTTGGTCGTTGCAAGCCCCTGTCCCTTCTCTGTCTTAGTCAGATTCCTAATGGTTGAGCCTCACAGATTTCCCTCTAATCCTCGTGATGTGAAATTAGAGTAAGGATTCCCATAGAGTGACTCACAATGCTGCAATGGGGCTGCTTGTTGTACCTCTGGGTTATCTTTTCACTCTGGAGGAAGTATAGGCTCAGGGGAGATCTCTGTGCATTGTGTTGCACTAGCCTGAGAGATGGGCAATGCAGTCAACATATAGCTGCCTCTCTCACCCTTCTAATGCAGTCTGTCTTTGGCCTCACTCTCATGTTCTAGAATTCTCTCAGTAGTGTCTTGTTCTTAAATAGTTTTTGGTTGTTCTTCTTGTGAGGGGGTATGATGTCAAGAACAACTTATGTTGCCTTCTTGGTGATGTCACTCTGAAATCCTGTTTATGTTTATTGGAGCATAGAACCCAACTTCATGTTATATATAATCACAAAGCTTTTTTATTTATTTATTTTTTTAAATAGAGAATTATACTTTATTTATTTTTATTTTTTTTAATGTTTATTGATTTTTGAGAGAGAGAGAGAGAGAGAGAGAGAGAGAGAGAGAGAGAGCAGGGGAGGGGCAGAGAGAGGGAGACACAGAATACAAAGCAGACTCCAGGCTCGGAGCTGTCAGCATAGAGCCTGATATGGGGTCAATCCCACAAACCATGAGATCATGACCTGAGCCGAAGCTGGATGCTCAACTGACTGAGCCACCCAGGGGCCCTGCATAAAGCTTTTTTTAAAGCACTATTTTAAAATACACCAAGTTTTCCATGAATAAAAGCACAATGTAAAACACAAGACTAAACTCTGTCTTATTCAAAACTTTACCAAGAATTGTTCATTTTGAAATTATATCCCCCAAAAGCAATACTTCTCAAAATATTTGAGCTAACAATTCACAACACCTTTGTCATTCTACATTTGTAGATGTCATATTTATGGTGTTTCTATATATTGCTGCAAACATATGACTATTTTATACATTCTTCTATAATATAGTCATGCCCAAGTATTTATATATCAAAGCACATTTTCATATACCACCTTTCCTTTTATCCTTTCTCATACATACATATATAATAAGGTAAATTTTAAAATATTTGTTATATAAAACGGGTGCTAAGTCTAATAAAGTTGAGATCCATTACTCTAGGACAAATTCTCTCAAACAAGAATATGCTTTTTCTGGTGTTTGAAATAAGAATAAATGGGCATTGAATGAGACTCTCTCCTGAGAGCTTTAATATGTTTCCTTTGTTATATCAATTTTGACTGGCTAGAGACACTTTTATGTGAACTTCCAAATTCTTTATTGCATTCTGAAGTTGAATTTATCACCTAAAATACTCTTTAACACATAAGAACTTACTCTCATCTCTAATTTTATGTATTACTTCTATAATTAAAATATGTACTTATTACCTAAAATATTAATTAACTTATGAGGAGAGATTAGAGTGTGTGTGTGTGTGTGTGTGTGTGTGTGCGCACGTGCGCATGCTATGTAGTCATAAACTACATTAACTAAATGTGAGAGTGTACAGGCATAAACTTCCAAGAGGTGACTTTATGACACTTGGCATTGTATACTGTGTCATCAATTTATCAGGCTTTATAAAACCACTGTCTTAGTCTCGTGTAAAAGTTGTGCAGGTTGGGGCGCCTGGGTGGCACAGTCGGTTAAGGGTCCGACTTCAGCCAGGTCACGATCTCGCGGTCCGTGGGTTCGAGCCCCGCGTCGGGCTCTGGGCTGATGGCTCAGAGCCTGGAGCCTGTTTCCGATTCTGTGTCTCCCTCTCTCTCTGCCCCTCTCCCATTCATGCTCTGTCTCTCTCTGTCCCAAAAATAAATAAAAAACGTTGAAAAAAAAATTAAAAAAAAAAGTTGTGCAGGAATACTTTATAAAAGGGGTGTGAGGTGGAATTTCTTTAAACAAACAACTGAAGAGAATGGATCTTTCCAATGTCCTTCCCTTTGCCTATAACACTTTATTATCTACTTACTAACTGTAATCTGTACTATAAGAACAACTCATATACCATAATCTTTATAAAATCATCTCTCATACAGCCAGATGTAGTCATTCCCTTCTCTTAGGCTCACAATTATACTTAATTGCTTCTGTTATTTCAATTAGCATGAAAGCTTGTTTTTCTTTATGTGCTTATTTATTGAGAATAACATGTCCTCATACTCTTAAGAAAAGTCAAATGTTTCTACAACTATGGCAATAAGTTACTACAACTTATTTTTAAACCTCTTTAATTAATCAATTATAGTTCTTTAGCTGTGGTGGCAGGTAATGCCCAGAACAAGTTATAAGCCTGTTTTATCAACAAGTGATAGCTCAATTCTGGAAACATACTTCTGAAAACCAACCAGTAAGTGAGAGATACTACTTTGAAATCTAACTAATTAGCAAAAGTCCCTCTCTAGTAACACATGTTTGAAGGCCAATCAGCAACTTGGTCTTTCCTGAGGAACTATACCATAATCTTTTTTTGTTTTTAAGTTTATTTATTTATTTTGAGAGAGAGAGACAGAGTGCAAGCAGGGGAAGGGCAGAGAGAGGGAGAGAAAATGTTAAGCAGGCTCCACACTGTCACTGAAGAGCCCAACGTGGGGCTCAAACCCACAAACCATGACGTCATGACCTGAGCCGAAATCAAGAGTCAGACACTTAACCAACTGAGCCACCAGGCACCCCTACCCTAGATCTTATGTCATTTCACTTCCATTGCTAAAAGCCACTAACCACTAACTTGCATGTTGTGTAACAAATTACCCCTACATTAGAAGCTTAAAACATTTGTCTCACATAGTTTCTGAGAGTTAAGAATCTGGAGTGGATTTTCTAGGTGGGTCCAGCCACAGTCTCTCATGGGGTTACAGTCATCTGAAGGACTGATGGGGTAGAGACTCCACTTCCATGTTGCATTACTCACACAGACCTCAGTTCCTCACTGGTTGTAGGTGGATGGCTTCAGTTCATTAGCACAAAGACCTCTCAACAGGTCTGCCTAAGACTTTTATCACATGGCAGCTACCTTTCCTCAGAGAAGCTTATCTAAGAGAAGGCAGGAGTCACAAAATCTCTTTATGAACTAGCCTCAGAGGTAACACACCATCACTTTTTTTTTTTTTTTGTATTCTGATACAGTATGTGTATTTCCACAAAAGAATGAATACCAGGAGGCATAGATCATTGGATCCATCTTCAGAGCTAGCTACCACTCTTCCCCCAAACCCTATATAATATCAATAGTCTGCTTTGCTCAGAAAGACTGTTTAACCAGGATAACTCTAACTTACTTAGATGTACAACAAACTGAGCTTGGAGTTCTTATTTCAGATATTGACTGTTGCTGTTAGGCGGGTTCTCCCAAGATTTTTTTTTTTTTTTTTTTTGAAGATCCTTGTTTTGTGGCACTTTGTTTGACCCATAGACCAATAGAAGTGCTCACTGGGACTGACTGAGCCAAAACACTCTGATAGTGCATTGGATCTGCTAGAATGTGAACACTTCTAGGGCAGGGATTAAGCTCAAATTATTTTTCAAACTTTATTGCCAAGAACATAATTGACACTTAGTTCATGCTTGTTAAATAAATGGATGCAGAATTCAAATAATAAGACATTAATCCTACAATTTTCATTTTAAAAAGTTCAGAAGTATTGAGTGGTAGATTACTGTTTAATATGAAACTCACATTTCCTTTAGCTTATAGATCTAATGCCACATATTAATGTCTTTCGCAAATGCTTCCATCCTGCTTGGTGAAACTGGGTTTTGGGAGAGTGGGAGACATATCTCTGATTTTATCAATGAAGTCCAAGAAAAAATGGAATTCACATAGAACACATTCGTTCCATTAAATGAGCAAGACCTCATTCATCATCCTAAAGAATTTGTAATAACTTGACCATAGTTGAAAACCTTTCACCAGATACAATACAGCATTCATTTTTATCTTTCTGTGGATAATTTCTGTGAATGTACTAAATGTTGAAAGTTTTAACCAACTGAACCATCATCTAAAAATAAAATACTTGTTCCACCAGCAAGTACCCTCATGAAAACATAATCACATAATTTGCTCTTAACAAAGAAAATCAAAGGGACATTAAAGAACATGAAAGTTGAGGCTGCTGATAGTTGGTAAAAAGGGACATCGACAAGTATATATCAAAAAACCTTTACAAGTCCAATTGAATATAAAATATAGTTTTTAGTTGTATTATTCTCCTCAAACAAGCAGGTTATCCATAGGCTAAGTAAGACCCTGATATAACCATAGTATGTTTAAACTTATCCAAACTATAATAGACCATTTCCTGTACTTAAGCATATATAAGTGATATAAAATATATGACGCTCCCTTCAAATAAGGATTTGAGTTTTTCATTTTTTAATAATTAATCTTACAGAATACCCCAAAGAACAGGTTAAAAACTCAAAGTAGTTTTAACAAGAGTACAAATGTCTATATCTTAATAAGTTAAGGATAATCAGGACAAGTCAAGATAGCAAGTTCAAGAAGGCAAAATAAATTGCACACATATTAATAGTATAAGAAAATATGGTAAAAAAGGAAAGAATGATGATGGGTAGAAATCCAAATGATGAGATGTGTGTTTTAAAAGTTTAAAACAAGTGCCTATTTTTATCTTCTTTTATTTTTCCCTATATTCATTTGTTTTGTTTCTTAAATTCCACATATGAGTGAAATATGAGACTCTTAACTATAGAGAACAAACTGAGGGTTGCTAGAGGGGAGATGGGTGGGGGGAATGGCTAAATGGGTGACGGGCATTAAGGAAGGCACTTGGGATGATCACTGGGTGTTATATGTAAGTGAAGAATCACTGGGTTCTAATACTGAACCAATACTACATTATATGTTAACTAACTTGAATTTAAATAAAATCTTGGAAGAAGAAAAAAAAAGTTTAAAACAAGTACAGAGATATAAGCAGAATATGTGGTAGCTGGATTATATTCATAATAAATTAGATATATTCGATTATCATATCTTCTGAATTCCATCACTTAAGAGAAATGAGAAAATTTGGAAAATGTTTAGAGAGAAGTACCAAAAGACATTAAGGATTAGAACGAGGGCTTCTGAAGAATATTTTTAAAGGCCTATTACAGAAAAAGAAAGATTCTTATTAATCTATGCATAGACTTAATTTTGTGGATTGTGAAAAAGTTACAACTGCAATGAACATGTATAAGAAAAGAAAGTCTTACGTTTCAGAGTAGAAAGTTCTGAAATAGATCATCAAAAATCAGACCTGTCAAGGACAATTATGTAATTGCCAGAGTCTAAAGATGGGATTCTCATTTGGCTAATATACATCAGGTCTTGCCTGAAGGCAGTGGAATAAACCGAACAGCATAAAGAGATATCTTTCACTTTCATAATGGGTAACAAAACAGTGATTAGGCCAGGAAATCAGTTCCAGCATTAATTATATAACTTAAATAACCATATGTTATAGGGGTAAGTAAAATGTACTATATGAAGGGCTGGAAATGATATATGAAGAAGTAGTAGAACTAGAGGTCTCTGCTCATTACTCAGGATCTGAACTAATTAGAAACCTTACATTAATATAATAATATGATTCAGTTAAGAATGCACCATTGGTTTGAAAAAGTAATTTAATCATTCATTTGTATTCTCTAAATGATTGTCTTGAGAGATAATGGCTAACCTACTCCTTTCAAGGTATTCCCATTAGAATTCCAGGGGTTCTTAATATAATCTACAGCTTTCAGGTTGAGAATCCACCAAAGTCACAAAAGCTAATGCAGGTGAGAAATAAGTTCAGCATGTCTGCGACAGGCCAGAAGAGCAGCGGGACTCAAGGGCAGACAATTCATAAGGAAAGATAACAAAAGACACATTAAAAGACCAGCCTTCCAAAAGGCTTGTTAAACTTATTTTCTGCAAATACATATGTTCCTGGAGAAAAAATAAAAGTTTTTAATTCATTGATCTAAAATGATAAATTATGATTCAGAAGAAATACTTTGTGTATTTAAGCAATTTGAAGGTATGACTTATGCTGCATTCCAGTGACATTCAAACCATTATGATAGGAATTCTGAGATATAAAAACATGGATATAATGATACTTTTAGAGTATGTATGGTCTTCATACTACCTAATTTGTTAGCAACCCATGCCATTTATAGAACATTCAGTAATTCTATTACTACTCCTCAGTTCTTGCTGATGATACTTCCCTAAATTACAGAGTGAAATCAATAAACAGGAGTGCCTACATGGTGGAGTATTATTAATGGTGGAACACATAATAAATTCCCAGAGCCAACTTGCTTAAAATGTTTCTAGCAGAGCAGATACTGAGTTTCAGAAAGTGCTTCTGTAAGACACTAATCTTTCTCAAGGCAAATGCTGAAAACTATTTTGTCTATCAGTTTAATAACAACTGTAATTCAAAAAAATGCGAGACCTTGGTCACTTACAAAAAGGGAAAAGGTAAGCATAAAACTTCAGAAGATAGAGTCTTTAACTTACAAAATAATGCCTCTTGCATGTTTCCTTTACGTTTGTTTTATTTGCAACAAATGTTCACAAATGGGCTATAAACAATGAACACAAATCTTTGGAATGATATGGATTCCACTGTCGGAATGTTCAGGTGGAAAACAGCAAAGAGAAGATAAATTGCAACAGGGTCTTGATTCATCTTATAAAGCCTGAAGCCCTCAATCTTATTTTTCATAATTTTCCTTCTCTTTTCCTCCTCTTCTTCCCCTATGGTATCTATCAGAACAGGGTACTTAAATATGCCATTACATACACTAGCCCAATGAGACTGTGCTAAATCTGTGGCTCTCTATAGATAAGTTCTAAAATGCTGAACCTAAAATTTAAAATCATTTCTCAAAATTATTACCAAAATACAAATTTCACTATCTTGGTTCTTTAAATTTATTTTATAGCTTTATTGAAGTGTAAATGAAAACTGCACATGTTTAAAGTATACAATTTGATGAATTCTGACATATGTACATATACATGGAACTATCACCATGATGAAGATAATAAACATTACCATCATCCCCATCATAACCCATCACATCTCACTTCCACGTCCCAACCCAATCCCAGGTAAACATAGATCTGCTTCTTTCATAAGGTTTAGTGTTCATTATCTATAATTTCATAAAAATGAACTCATACTCTTATCCTCTTTTTTTTGCAGGGGGGGGGGGTCTGGTTTCTTTTACTCAGCATAATTCTTTTGAGATTCAGCCATGTCGTTACATGTATCAATACTGTCAATAGTTTGTTCTTTCATATTGCTGAGTAGTATTCTGCATGGATATATCACAATTTGTTTAGCCTTTAACCTGTAGATAGACATTTGAATTGTTTCTACTTTGAGTCTTTTACCAAAAAAGGGATCCATGGATATTCATGTACAAGTCATTTGCAGATGTATACATTCTTTCCTCTTGGATAAATATCTAGGAGTGGTATGGTTGGGTCATAAAACAGGTTTATGTTTAACTTTTTAAGAAAACATCAAATTATTTTGCAAAGTGTTTTTACCATTTTACATTTGCACTGGCAGAATATTAAAGTTGCTACACATCCTTGCCAACACTGGATGTGTTCAGTCGTTTTAATTTTAGTCATTCTAGTAAGCATGTAGTGGTATCGCACTGTGTTTCAATTTACATTTCCCTAATGAGTAATAATGATGCACATCTTTTTTGGACTTGTTTGTCATTCATATAAATCCTTTTTTCTTTTTCTTTTGTATTTATCTTGAAAATTTTATTGACAGTAAAATTCACTCTTTTGTTATACAGTTCATTTTGACTAATTTTTAGAGCCCTATGACCATTATCATGATCAAGAGACAGAACAATCCCATCACCCAATGAACTCCCTCATGCTGCCTCTTTGCAATCAAATCCTCCCACCAGCTGTAAGCCCTGGAAATCACAGGACTGATCTCTGTCCTATAGTTTTGCTTTTTCCAAAGTGTCATTTAAATAAAATCTATATACAGCCTATGAATTTGGATTCTTTCACTTAACATGATGCATGTGAAATTCCTCTTGTTGTATCAATAGTTCATTCCCTTTTATAGGTGAAAAATATTTCATTGTGTAGATGTAAAAATTTTCATTTACCACCTCACCAGCTAAAGAACATTTATGTTGTTTCCAACTTTTGGCAATTATGACTAAAGCAACTATATACACTTATATACAGGTTTTTGGTAAACGAATACTTTCATTTTTCTTGGGTAATTACCCAGGACTGAGATGGCTGGGTTATGGATACAGTACTGCAACTTTATAAGAAAGTACCAACAAAATATTCATAAATTGATTATATCATTTTACGTTCCCAACAGCAATAAATGAGTGTCTCAGTTGCTCTACATCCTTGCCAGACTTGGCACTGTCATATTTTCAATTTTATTTTAGTCTAATAGGTGAGTATTCTTGTGGCTTCAATTTGTATTGCCCTAGTTACTAATGATGTTGACCATTTTATATTAAACTTAAAGAGAAATCATTTCATGTGCTTATTTGCCATCTATGTATCTCATTAGTCTATTTGGTTTTTACCAAAATACAAAGGTAATTAACAGAAGGATAGTCTTTTCAACAAATAGTGCTAGCATATTTGGATATCACCATGTTAAATTTAAGAAAAAAAAAAAAGAACTTCGATCTATGCCTTGAGCCAAGTACCAAAAAAAAAAATAAATAAAATAAAACCCCTCAAAACAGATTAGACACTGAAATATAAAACCCAAAGGTATAAAATTTTCTGGAGGAAACCCTTGAGACCAGAAGTCTGGCCAGTTTTCTTGGCTATCACAACAAAAACATAAAGAATACAGTAGTAAACTGAATTTCATCAAAATTAAAAACTTCTCTTCAAAACATATTATTGAAAGATAGAAAATACAAGACACAGACTAGGAGAAAATATTTTCAAAGAATATATCTTAAAGGATTTATATTCAGAATATCTAAAGGACTTTCAACACTCAATAATAAAAGATATATATTAAAAAAATGGTCAAAAAATTTAAGATGGACAGTTGGCCAATGATGATATCCAATGCCAAATACATGAAAACATGCTAAATATCATTATCTCCTGGAAAAATGAAAACCACATCAGAATACCAATACTTCTCTATTAGGATGGCTAAAATTAGAACAACTAATTATACCAAGTACTGATGTAGAGCAATTGCAGCTCTGAAGTCTGCAGGGGGTGGGGGGCATGGGATATGAAATGATAGAACTGCTTTGGAAAACAGTTTGGTTAAGAGAAATGCTAGGATAGGTCTATCCACGATCCTGTGCATGAATGAATGCTCATAGTAACTATCCGTAGAGTATCACATTTTTGAAAGCAACACAAATGTCCATCATCAGGTGAATGAATAATCACAGTGTGTTTCTGCTTTCTAGAGGAAACACCAAAGTGTAATACAGACACTTTTTAAACTGCAGGAATAATACTTAAGAACTAAAATGAATACTCCCCAGGGCCTAGATATTACACTACATCATCTAAGTGACAAATAAGAGTTAGATAAAGGGTCATTTCTTCTATAATATAAAAAAAATAATAAGATTCAGCATCTTACCTATATATTTATATCCTTCTTCCCCATTTACTATGGGTCTCAGCCAAGTTGACCTAAGTCGTATATTTTTACACACATGGGCACCTTGAGGAGGATAGAGTGTAAATAACATTTCAATCGCATTGTACTTCTTGAGGAGTTGAGAATATCTGTCACGGTCTTCTGTAAAAAAAAAAAAAAAAAAAAGAATATATATTTTTTAAATTTTAGACATTTTGCAAAAATGTCTAATGTATTTTTAAGGGATGCATATTAGAAACTATTTAATAATTTGAATGCTAATGGTTATGTTGACAACTTGGGTTTTCTTTAGTCAGAGGTACTTCACCAATAATCTTACTGTGCAGATAATTCCTAGCAAAAATTAAGGAGTAATGGGTTTACTAATATCATCTTTAAACACTATCAGTTTAAAGTAGTATTGTTAACAGGTATGGAAAAAA